>NC_062280.1:142684203-143309203 GCF_902655055.1 Lutra lutra
TTAATTATAGAGAATTGATGGTTATCAAAAGGGAGATCAGTTGGGGGACGGGTTAAATAGGTGATGGAGATTAGGAAAGGCAGTTGTGATGAGCAGCCTGTGATGTACGGAAGTGTTATGGAAGTGTACACTGCTGTACACCTGAAACTAATATTCCCCTCTATGTTGATAAATTATAATTTAAATAAAAACTTTTTTAAAAATGCTGGTCACAACCACTAAATTGATTTATTAGACATTCAAGAAATTGGTGATGTTCTCAGCCAATTAGTTTACAGAGAATGAAACCGAGGTCCTAAAGGAAGGGGCTTGCTGAAGAATATAGAAAGAATAAAGAATATAGAAGAATAAAGAAAGGGGCTTGAGGAAGAATACCTCAAGGCAGTAAGGTACCTGGCTGTAGGAGAGAGCACTAGAAGTATGTCAAAGGTTACAAGGTAAGGTAGTGTTCCATCCTGGTCTAGAACCAGCATTGACTGATTTCTCCTGCAAACCAGGCTTTGTTCCAGGCACCTTACCATTCCTGACTTATCTAAACCCAAGAACCCTGTACAGGAAATTCTTTAATTAATCCCATTTCTCAATGTGAGGAATTAAAACACGGCAAGATTAAGCAGCTGGCATGTCCATGATTACCCAGCTAGTGGGAATGATCCCTGGGTCGAGAAAAATTTCATCCAGAGAACTTGGAATATTGGTGAGTAACAGTTTTACATATGGATTTAAATTAGTAGGCTCTTCCTAATTCCCCATTTCATTCTCAGAACCTTTATTTCTCCAAAGCTACACTCTAACCTGGCAGGGAGAATGTACTAAAATACCGTGAACTCTGTGTTGGTTTGCAGAATTCAAAGATGTTATCAGGATTTCCAAGTTTTATAAATTGTATCAGAATAACTCTAGATTTATTAGTATTGCTCTGACCTACCTGGGCTTCAGAGTTAATAATACTTTTTTGTTTCTACAGAACCAGAACAGTCTCTTAATATGTAGAAAATTACAACTGCTATAATAATGGAAAGGACCAGTGGCTTCTATTAACTCATGAAGAGCAGACAATTTTTGTAAATAGTAAATCTACCAAATTGACAGATGACACATCAGGGAATTTTAAGGCATATCATATGGTGCATAGTGTCACACTGAAATCCTATTTAATTAGCTTTAATTATTTGCCCTTTTTGACAGCAGTTCTCTAAGAAGTTGTTACATTTACACCCACAGTGGAAAATATAAGTTTATTCCTAGGTCTGGTCATTTATTATCAAACCTGTGCTCTGAGTGACAATGTCAGGGTTCAGAAAATTATTTTTAAAAGAACTGGATTTTACAATAGGAATCTACTCAAAGAAGTTATGGGATTCAGGAATGCAATTCAATACATTGGTTAATGAAGTCTGACAGAGAATCAATCCTGAGGGGGAAAAAAAAAGCCTTGGCTTTCCTCCAAAGCAAGTGACAACATTAAGAGATTCCAGAAAACATAAAGAAACATTTTGAGAGTATGACATGATTTAAGCACAATACTGCTTGCTCTTTAAACTTTTTTCCCCCAAGTCACTTAGATAATCTAGGCAATGATTGATTACTTTTGTTTTTACTTCCCAAGCATGATAAACCTCCAGAAAATTGGAATACTTAAGCGCTGTCATTAAGTACTAAGCTTTCTTTCCCTCCTCAATCCAGAAATGACTTCACTCTCATTTAGACAAAAGCCAAGGAATGCTTATTGAAAACATTGCTCAAAGGGATAAGAGGTATTTTCATCTGGGTTCTAGTCCTAGTTCACTGTTAATGAACCATGCACCCTTGAATACTTCACTTCCCCTATTGGAGCCCCAGTTTCCTTTTATGTATCAAGTCAGAGGATCAGACCAGATAATCTGAGGCTCCTTCCAGTTGTGATTTTAGAGCTTTTTACCTGCTATGCCTGCAATCCTTTCACCACTACTTCCAAAGGCAATGGCTTGCTCAGGTCACTGGATAAGAAGTTACTTTTCCTTGCAGATCTAAGATCTTGCTGTTTCCCAAGGGATGGTCTACTTCTCTAATTGTCAGACTATAGCAGTTGAGTCATCCATTTTGGTTTCTCTGAGGAAGACTCATTTTAATAAAATATTTTCAATTGTTACTCTACCAAAGGCTTTGAGACAGATCCCTGGGTCCAAGAACATACTCTCTGGGATCTTCAAGATCCCCCGTACACATAATGCAACTCTACTTCTGGCTTCTCTATCAAATATGCATGTCTCAACCCAGTATATCTTTCACACTTTTTCTATTTCCTTTAAGACCCACTCTGGCTTCTACCTTTTCTTCAAGTTGTACTTATTTTTCCATTCTCTTCTCAAGAGTGTGCCCCTTAACCTGTTTGATGATGGAAAGTTCCCCTAGGTTAGAACCATGCTTTCCATATCACAGACTTCCACCAAGCTCAGTGCACTGTACTCCACTGAGAGAGGCAGCAAATATGTGTAGCCAACCTTTCTGTCAAAGACAAGATTTTACATTGACAGGAATTTTTAAAATAAATAAAACACATGCCTACATACATAAAACATCTATAATTAGTCAAAATATAAAAGAAAAATAAGTGAAAACTGAGGTGGCAAGAAGAATGATGTTCTCAAATGGTATTAATCCTTTATTTTACAAATGATAGAACTCAAGATTATACTGAAAAGACAAAAATACATTCTGACACCTTGGCAGGGATTGATGACCCTATAATGGATATAAACACAAATGTAATATAATTATATATTTATATTAACGCAAATATATAATTTTTATGTATTTATATATAGTATATAATCTGTGTATATATATTATATACACGTACTTGTGTATTTATATATGTGTATATATATATATATATATATATATATAAAATCTATATATGTATCATGAATACCCATGCATATAAAAAAAAATCAAACAATTTCACCCTTGATTTCCTTCTGAGGAATTTTCAAAAATTCTCTAACAGAGGAATACCAATTTATAAGCATGATATTATTATAGCAGAATGATTTATTGCACTATTAAATTTTGCTTTTCCTGCCTCTAATTTTCCGTCCCTGTTCATTTCATTGTCTTGCCTCAGGAACTATGGCTCACCCTAGGGAAGCAGAGAGACAGAATGCCTTTGATAAGCAACAAGACTGGAAAAGAGGTTGTTTGGATCTTAGAATGACACAAAGCTCTGTGGGTCCCCCCCAAAGCAAGAAATGCTTCCCACCCTCTGGAAACGTTCTCTCTGGAGAACAAGCAAAAGCCAAAGGGCAAGGTTCTATTGCCTACCTCCAGGTCCCAGCCTTGCCAGAGATTCTTAACATGGGCAGGGCACAAGAGCTAGAGCTGGCTGTTTACCGGAAGAGTCCACGTAGCCCAGGGCAGTGGTGGCCCAGCAGGAGCTGACAGCTTTCCTACCAGAGCTTCCCCAATGTTTTGGGCTTAGAAAACCTCTGCATTCTGTGCCATCCGTGCCTAGGTGCAAGGGACCCAGAATGATGGTTTTAAACTTCCTATCAGTAAAGAGGATCCAGCACATTTTAAGGAAAGTGAATAAATGCAGTGCTTCTTGACCACCTTGATTTGTGAACCAATTCTGTCCTTTACATTTCTTTACATATGCAATGTGTGCCAAGTAAGAGTGTTAGTATTTTCTTCAAATTTCTAGTTTGGAGACAACCCAGGAAGTCCCAGTGGCCTAAGAAATAAGGCATTGGCCTCCTAGAGAAAATCCAGTATGTTAGGTTAGTTTTTCAGAGAGGAGACAAGAATTATACAGTAAGGAGATACTGTATTTCCGGTAAGTATTCTATATAAACAGGAATTTCTTGATGACAATTTGAGTAAGTAGCATTTTGTTATTTATAATGTATTACAGGATTGCTAACAAAGCAGCTAGTTACTACAGAGTCAAATTAGAAAATCATCATCTTAGGAATCTCTTGTCACCAGTTATTAGATTTTGCAGTATTAAGTAATTCACAGAAGGACTGTCTTGAGAGACTATTCACCTTGTACATGTCAACCCCCCCCCCCCAAAAAAAAATAGAACCACCACCACCACCACCAAAAACAACCAATGTTCTTCACCCATGATGTATGGCTAAAGGGCTGATGACGTACCCGTAATGTGCCAAGAGCTTGGGGTCCAACTCCCCCTGCACTTCTCTGGTACAATGTGAAGGGGTTCTTGGGATCTTGAGAGATTTAATTGAGTATGCCCATGGGTCATAGACATTCATTACATGAGCTCTGTATTCTCAGTATTAGGACTCTTTTCTCAAAGGTAATAGAAAAATCCTGCACAGGGCCTGGCCCATGCTTTCTGCACTTCAGAGGCTGAGTAACCAGCATACTATGGACTATATCTGGCAAATGAGTGTTTGTGACCTCCATTCCTAGAAAATGCTCAGGACTGAGGTACAGTGAGTGGCAGGCTTTTTCTTCTCATCAGGTAGAAGCAGGGTGTGAAGGAGACAGTAGGTAGTATAGCAGAATTTGGAACTATGATTTCCACCCTGCACTTTCCCCCCCATGCCATTTGGCCATGCTACCTTGATGAGGTCCTGAGGCTGTTTTTGCCTCTTTAAAATGGTGGGTTGAGATAAATAATCATTATACTTATTTCTAGATTAGTAATTGTGGTTAAGGTTCATTAAGTTTCATTATTACCAGGATACGTTGATCTCATTAATCATTTAAAGACAAAAGGCAGGGGCGCCTGGGTGGCTCAGTGGGTTAAGCCTCTGCCTTCTGCTCAGGTCATGGTCTCAGGGTCCTGGGATCGAGCCCCACATCGGGCTCTCTGCTCAGTGGAGAGCCTGCTTCCCTTCCTCTCTCTCTCTGCCTGCCTCTCTGACTACTTGTGATCTCTGTCTGTCAAATAACTAAATAAAATCTTAAAAAAAAATTAAGACAAAAGGCAAAAGAGGTCACATTAATAGTATGATAAAATATTTGATTCCCTATAATGATCACTGTCCTCTGATTTTACAAATTTTCTTGTCATTTCTTTTTATTAATTTCTTCTCTGCCTCACTCTGCCTCTCCCTCCATGTACACATACACTGATTTTGTGGAGAAGAGACTTGTGAAATCAATCTTAAAGGATTTATTTTTGCAGAAAATGTAGATAGACTCTGTCTACTCCTTGATCAATCAATACCTTATATCATAGGTGGTTGGAACCCTGAAAATGTGAATCCTGATTTTGATTCCACAACACAGGGAGTTCCAGTTCTCTTATTTGAGTAAATTGAGGGAACAAGTTTTGGGCCTTCGTCAATAGAATGGAAAGTTTCATTTTTCCCTGAGTTTCCACCTTAGAGAAAACATTGCAGGTTATAGGAGTTGGCTGCTGGAATGTTTCTGGAATAACCATTTCCCTCCCACTTACTTCCACCATTCCTCATTTCTTCTAATAACTGAGCAAAATGATAAGCCAGTATGGAACACAGCAAAATGCAGGCAAAGTGAGCTGGCTTTGCCACCACATAAACCTAGTTCTGAATCTTGTGCTGTGTGCTTTAAGGGACATGACATCAACTCTGAAGTATCAGTTTCCCTTGATAATTAACACCTACTTTTAAAACATATTTATTTGCAGGGTACCTTAAAAATTTCACAATATCTGAGGACTGTGCCTGGCACCTTGTAGGCATACAATGGATTGTAGTCATTGTTCAATAAATACTCAATTCCAGCTGTAGTCACTCTTCTTTCCCACCTCCAGCCTTACACCAGAGGTAAGATCATTTTATATGTATGCTCTTAATTTGTAAATACCATATTTATTAATAAATTTTGGTTTTAAATAATTTAACAATTAAATGAACTAAAAGTATATGGCATTGACTAAAGAAACTGAAGAAAACACAAATAAACGGCAAGATATTCCTGCTCACAGGCTGGAAGAATTGTTGAATTGTCCATGCTATCCTCCAAAAATCTATGGATTCAATGCAATCCCTATTAAAATTCTAATGGCTTTTTTTTTTCACAGAGCTATAATAATCCTAAAATTCATATGGAACCACAAAAGGCCCCAGATAGCCAAAAACAATCTTGAGAAAGAAAACAAAGCTGGAGGGATCATGCTTGATATCAAACTATATTGAGAACTACAGTAATCAAAACAGTAGACTATTTGCATAAAAACAGATATATAAATCAATGGAATAGAATAGAGTCCAGAAATAAACTCACATATATAGTCAATTAGCTTACAACAAAAGAGATAGAAATATACAATGCAAAAGGACAGTATCTTTGATAAATGGTGCTGGGGAAACTGGACTCCTTACACCATACATTAAAAAAAAAAAAAAAAAAAAACCCAACCTCAAACTGGTTCAGACTTGAACATAAGAGCTGAAACCCCTAGAAAGAAATGCAGGGGCTAAGTACCTTAACACTGGCATTGGCAATGATTTTCTTGGATTTGACATCAAAATCAAAGGCAACAAAAGCAAAAACAAACAAGTGGGACTACATCAAACTGAAGTTACTGCATAGCAAAGGAAACCATCAACAAAATGAAAGGTCAGCCCACTGAATGAGAAAGAAATATTTGCAAATCATCTATCTGATAAGGAACTAACCTCCAAAATACATAAAACCTCCTACATCTCAATAGCAAAAAACAATCTGATTAGAAATGGGCAGAGGAGCTCAACAGACATTTTTCAAAAGATGACGTATTATAGACGGCTAACAGATCCATGAAAAGGTGTTCAACATCACTAATCATGAGGGAAATGCAAATTGAAACCATAATGACAAAATTTCACACCAGTTAGAATGGTTATTATCAAATAGACAAGAAATAAAAGTGTTGGTGAGGATGTGGAGAAAAGAGAACACTAATGCACTGTTGGTGGGAATGGACATTGATGAAGCCACTATGAAAATCAGTATGGTAGTTTGTCAAAAAAATTAAAAATAGAACTACCATATGATCCAGAATTCCACTTCTGGGTATTTAAATGGAGGAAACAAAACACTAACTTGAAAAGATATCAACACCCCATATTCATTGCAGCTTTGTATGCAATAGCTGAGACATAGAAACAACCTAAGTGGGGGCACCTGGGTGGCTCAAACGGTTAATTGTCTGCCTTTGGCTCAGGTCATGATCTCCAGGTCATGGGATGAAGCCCCATGTAGGGCTCCCAGCTCAGTGTGGAGTCTGCTTCTCCCTCTCCCTCTCACCCTGCTTGTCCTATCTCTCTCGGGCTCTATATCTCTCTCAAATGAATAAATAAAATCTTAAAAAAAAAAAAAAGAAACAACCTAAGTGTCATTGATGGATGAATGAAGAAAATGTGTAATATATATGTGTAATATATGTGTATAATGGAATGTTATTCAGTCATAAAAAGGGAAGGAAGTCTTTCCACTAGTGACAGCACTGATGAACCTTGAGGGCATTATGCTAAACGAAATAACGTGAAAAGAGAGTCGGAGGTGATCTGTTTCATACATGTAATCTTAAGGGGAAAAAAAAATTGCACTCACAGTTAGAGAACAGACTGGTGGTTGCCAGAGGTAAGGGGGGCTTTTAGGGGTGGGAAATGGGTCAAGGCAGTCGATAGGTATGAACTTCCAGTTGGAAAATAACTAAGTCATGGGGATGTACTGTACATCATGGTGACTATAGTTAATACTGTATTGCACACTTGAATGTTACTAAAATTAAGTCTTCAAAGTTCTCATCATAAGGAATGTAACCCTGTGGTGACCATTTTGCAATGTAAATGTATAATTGTGTTGTACACCTAAACCAAAGTAATGATGTATGTCAATCTCAATTAAAAAAATTAAATGAATCCATTTATCTCCCAAGTTTCTAGAACAGAATACGATCAATACCTTTGAAATCCAAGTTGCATACTTCTCAATTGAGTTGTAATACCAGAACCCTGTATCATAAGTTGTGTTGATCTTTCTTTTCCTCATCTTTGTGATCTCTCTCTATATATATCTGTATTTATCTATATATGTATATATACATGTCTATATAGATATAGGACTATATGTATATATAGAATACATGTATTTATATACTATAAATTTTACATATATACATATACTTAAGGTATGTGACATAGCTGAAAAGGAATTAGTGAAATACTCTATATATTAATCCATATTAATACATTGATATGAATGTTCTCATTGTATATGTATGCTCTTGTAGAGCTTACTAAAAAGCTTACTTTTTCCACCAACATTTCAATTCTTGTAGAGCTTACTGAAAAGCTTACTTTTTCCACCAACATTTTAATATCCATGTGGATTAATTTATCCCATTCCTTTTTGGCTTTATCACATTCCTGAAGTTTCTAATTTTAATTACTACATTTTTTTTTTTTACCTAGAAGTTCTACTTAGTTCTTTTTTGAATATTTTGGTCACTTTTTTTTTTTTAAGATTTTATTTATTTACTTGACAGAGATCACAAGCAGGCAGAGAGGCAGGCAGAGAGAGAGGAAGGGAAGCAGGCTCCCTGCTGAGCAGAGAGCCCGACGCGGGACTCGATCCCAGGACCCTGAGATCATGACCCGAGCCGAAGGCAGCGGCTTAACCCACTGAGCCACCCAGGTGCCCCTATTTTGGTCACTTTTTATATTCTTCTGCTTTTTCTACATATTTTCAGCACCTCTTATTTCTTAAATCATGTAAAACATTCTGCTTCTAATTTCTATCTGAAAATTCTTATATGAACTGTCTTCTCCGGTCTTATTCTATAGTGTATTTTGCGGACTCTTCGTAATGTCAGCTTATCTCTTCATATCTTAGAGTTTTTTTTTATTGTGAACCTAGATTTCTTGGAGCTCAGTCTTGTGGTAACTCTTCAGAAAAGCTTTTAGTTTGCTTCTACCAAGTAGCTGAAACTCTACCAATGAAAGATCATTGTTAATTTTGAGCTTTGTTTTTTCACCACAGATATTATGACCTTTAGTTTTTAAACTCCTGTGAGGATGAATTTCTAGCAGGAATCAAGAGATTTTTTTTTTTCTGCTTCTGCAGAGCTACTTTTCTTATTCACCCACCAAGATGTCATTCATTGGTGTTCTCTCCCTTATATGAGGATCTCTGATCTAATGTCATACCTCTTCAGGTCCCAGACATGATCACATACCTCCAGGGCACACACTATTTAAAATCCAGTCTATTAGGAACCAGGAAACATGCTGGTGACAGTACTACTCTGGATTAATACCTTCTCTTCACCTCTGGCCTCTTCACCTTACTTCTCTCCTCCCCAAACTCTCATTCCTTGTATAGTACTTTAATGTACTTAAAAAACAATTCAAAAATATCTTATCAAGAATCTCTACATGTTATGCACAAGAAGGGATTTTTCTGGACATTTGGCTTACCACACCTAAATGTAAGAATTATTTCAGTGTTGTATGCCTTAGTCATCTCCTGTCCAATGGTCTCCCGGTGCCCTGGAGAACTCTCTCATTGCCCTGTCACTGTCTCCATGAGCTCCTCAGACACTTTTCTTTGCTCTGGACCTCTATTTCTTGCCCCAAAACAAATTTTCATTTGAGCTAAATAAAGAATACAAAAACTGGGGTCAGAAGACCCAGATTTGAATCTTCTCTCTGCTCTTTTTTCACTATGTAATTTGGGGTGAATCACTTAACATCTCTAAGATCAGTCTCTTCACGTGTAAAACAGAATTCTGGCCCCATTTGTCATAAATAACTGTTCTAAGGAGCAAATGAGGTAATAGATGTAGAAAGTTTTATAATTGGTAAAATGTGCTAAAAATGTAAATCATTTGCAGAACTTGACCTACAAACTAAGGGTGCTTCTCTCGATCATTTATACTGGAGGAAAGGATCTAATAAATGATTTTATCTGAATGAATTGTGCTTCAAGGTCATTTGTTTTATTGGAGAAACACGCCAAATACAAAAGAAAGGAGCCCTAAATGTTTTCAGGATGTGGGGCGGGGTGTGGGGTGGGGGGTTGTATTTTGGGATGGTGGTTTTCCTTTTGCTTATACCTCTGTTATCAGCAAATACACATATATATGAGGCCAACATTTCTCTTAACTCCAGAAATAATCTCACTCCTAATTTCTGGTAATTTCTTTTTTGCAGAAATAATGGTTGCAGAAAGGGAAGGCCACTCCATAGCACATACAGCACAGGCTAGCTCTTACCAATCCTGTGGGCACATCTAAAGATTTGATGGATGCCGATTTGAAAACAAAATTCTAGAAATCAGTTTTAACACTCCCCCAAGAGGTGATGCCTGGTGCCTTTATTGGAATTTAAACTGGAAGCTGGCTCCAGCCATCTGTTAAATGGCCACAGAAACTCCCCCAGATGCTTCCCATGGGTCAGCAATAATATTGTGGCTATTCCTCTGCCCTCATGGGAAGCTGGGTGAGTGGAATTCATAATCAGGGAAAAGAGCAGATTTGCAGTATCAGCCTTGGAAAAGTGTGCAGAAGAAGGGTGGGCAGCATTTAGCATCTGTGCAGGTAAGAAAGATCCTCAAGGATTTAGGTATTTGTAGGATGACAAATTGGCCAGGAATTCAAGTTTTCTGTGTTTTACAGAAATTTCAATATTTTAGCACTGATTTGATTCCTGATATTTTATGTGAACACACACATTCTCGTACACACACTGAATTTGGAGTGGTTATAAAATTCCTGTTTCAAAGTCCTGAAAGTTGGTTTTCAGCCACTTACATACTAATTCTCCTATCTTCTCCTATCATAATTTTCAGTAATCTTCGGCTAAATGTAAGTTGTATTAGAAAACTGAATCCAGGCTGAATCCAGCAGCAACTATCTGAGCTGCCCACTGGGCAGAAACAGAGGTGCACAGCTTACTCAATGAGGTGGTCAGCAGCAGTGGTCCCCCCATGGACTCACTGGCCCATGCGGTAATCCCGCTATCTAGAAGCTGAGATTATAAGTCGGGAATAACAACTGGTCATCACAATGAGTGGATAGGCAGAGGCAGGAATAGGGGAATACATGGAATTTGGCCAGAGGACAGAGGCAGAGCAGACAGGTGCATATATGAATGTGATGCCCTCAACCAGTGTGCCTTTGAACCAGATCTGACACATGGCTTGTGCTGCTACTGTGGACTTTATTTCACTGTTTATCCAAATTAGTAAATATCTGCAGGCTGATTTATTCATTGCTGAATCCAGTATCTTTTAAAATGTAGTCTTAGCTCATCTATGTCTCCTAATTTCAAAAAAGTAAAAACAAAGCATTAGTTGAATATTTAATTAATCCTATTTAAATGAATAGAAAACAAGTATCAGAAAAAAGAAAAGCCTGGAAATGCAGATGCAGTCCTCAAGTCAAAATTCTAAATGCCTTCATATAGTTTTCAAGCCCCACCAAGAGCTGTATTTCCTATCTACCAGCCCTTCTCTCTCACTTGGCTGCCACCTGAAATTTGGTCCACTTTCTTTCCTGACTGCACTATGTTTAGGCATCTCTCACCTTCTTCTCATGATTTTCTCCTTTTGTGGGGATGCCATTTAAAGTAAGGTTAAATACTGACAACTTAGTTAGCAAGTCTATAATCAACCTCACAAGTCTTGGGGATTAATAGTAGAAAAGTCTGATAAAGTTTTAAGTCTCCTCAGTAGGAATCAGATCAGAAACATCTCTAGAATTTTGAAGTCAAAAAGAGACTGTTGTTTTTAAAGTTGTCTATACATAATCTTGTTTCAAATTCTCATAAAAGGAGAAAGTCATAAGAAAGGGCGAGTAACGCATGAATGTGGTTTAATCAGAAAACCAAGTGGAGCAGCTTTCAACTAGGGGAGAGGTGGGTGAGAATGGGAGACAGAAAATGTGACCATGGTGAGGCCTGAATGCCAGGTGAAGACACTGAAAATTAGCTTGTGCACTGGTGGTTTTGATCTCTGTTCAGAAACTAGGGCTCCCCTGGGTGTGTCTCAGAAACTACCTTGGGGGAAAGAGCAGTAATCCCTTCCTGTACCAGGGGAGTAAAGGTTAAAAATCCTTTACTCCTCCTTTCTCTGAACTGTATTTAAATGGATCCAAACAAAACCAGAAAAATACATTTGGAAGACTGGTTACTCAATTTATTCCAAATAAGCATCAAAATATGTCTTGTTTTACTACTTGATTTAGTTCCACATGAAAATTCTTTTATCATTTTAAATATTCTCTCTCTTCCATTATAAATCAAGTTCTAATAGAAGGTTCCAATACAGGAAGATAATCTTTGAGAAAGGTTTTGAGTATAGGGCAATTTTTTTTTTTAAAGATTTACTTATTTATTTCAGAGGGAGAGAGCAGGAGGAGCAGAGAGAGAGGGAGAGAGAATCTCCAGCAGATTCTGCACTGAGCATGGAGCAGGACACAGGGCTCAAAGATGGTCTGGATCCCAGGATCGAGAGATCATGACTCAAGCCCAAAACAGTCAGATGCCCAACTGACTGCACGATCCAGGCGCCCTAGTATGGTGCTATCTTGAGAGGAGAACTCCAAGTTACCACAATTACTCCAAGATATTTTCTATATAAAAATCAAACAAACAAAAAGCCTACCTTCATTTCAGAGAACTCACAGGATATCTTTGACTTATGACTTTTAACTAGCATCCAGAAAATTGGTGTCATACTTTACATGCACATACATTCACATTTAATATGACTTTGCAGTGTGTTTTTATTGTCAATATATATGTGCTCAGTTTTTCTTCTCTACATAGCTGTGCCAGGAACATATTTGAAGCTCTGTAATTGTTTGCTCCTTACTTGTTTGGTGTTTAATTATCACAAGTCTAAAAATTTTTAAATGCATTGTCTTTATTAATATTTAACATTTTTAACAATGACACAGATTCTCTTCTGTAAAAAGCAATTTTAAAAAGCTGTCTTGTTGGATGCCTGAGACCCAGAGTTGGTAAATTTTTAAGATCTCTTCTGGCCTTCTGCCTCTCTAATCCTATGTCTCTTACTACTACTTTAGAGTTCTAAGGTCCAAATGTTGAAACAAAATTTAGGTTAATGATGGGAAGGCTAAAAAAAAATCACACAATAAATAGAGTTAAGATTAATTACACTGAAAGACAAAAGACATTAATATCTGTCCAGCGCTGCACCTCAATGACAACCAAGGATCTGCCCCTTTTCCCTGCCTCTGGGCTTAAGGTTGGGGGTGGGGGGGAGAAAGAAAAAAAAAGAGAAAAGAAAAAAATTCAGTCCACATCTTGTACCATCTACTAAAAATAATACCAACTGGATTATAGACCAAAATTCTAAAATTCTAATAGTTTTAGAAGAAAGCACAGGAGAAAAATTTTAATTTGGCTCACACAATCATTTCTTAGATACAGCACCAAAAGCACAATCTATAAGTGAAAAAAAAAAAAAAAAGGTAAATTAGACTTCATCAAAATAAGGAACTTCTTTTTTTAAGACTCAAGGAATAAAATGATAAGCTACACAATAAGAGAAAATATTTGCAAATTACATATCTGTAAGAGGACTTGCATCCAGAAAATAAGACCACTTTCAAAACTCAGTAATAACAAGCAACCCAAATACAAAGCAGACAAATGATTTACATAGACATTGCACCCAAGGAGACACAGCAATGACAAAAAAGCACACATTCAATTATCATCAGCCATTTGGGAAATTCAAGTGAAAAACACCCTAAGATAACACTATGTCCTTACAAGAATATCTGAGCAAAATAAATCAGACTCAGCACCACCTTCAATCCCCCAAAAAGAACATAAGTACATAATTCTATTTATTCCAAACCATAGAAGATAATCTATAGTAACAGAAAGCAGATCATTTGATGGCTTAGAATGGATAGGAATGTTAGGCAGAAGGTTAACAAAGGGGCATGAGATATTTCGAGGGTGTTGTATATGTTCATTATTCTGATGGTGGTGATGGTTTGCTGATATGTCAAAACATTTCAAGTTGTACACCATTAACCTGTGCAGTTAACTGTATGTTTATTATACCTAAACAAAGCTGTTGAAAAGGCAAAGTACAAAAAAATAAAGTGGTATTTTTTCCACTGTTATCTAGAATATATATAAAAACTGGAATTCTTAGTACTTGGAGCAAAGGAAGGGGAAGACAAATGGACTTAAAGATGTGTTAGCAGACACCTGAAAGTCTGGGAATAGCTGGCAATGTCTGGAATTTCACACCTCAACTATCCATCGGATAGATCCTGAACTGCGAAATTGAAGACTTCTGAAGAGACAAGCTGCCTTGATCTTTACCCCCCAGTCCCTTGTAGAATGCACTGTGTTTTAACTGTGGAAGCCAGGTTAAGTGGGAAGGAGGTGCAAGACAATATTGTGTTATAGCTGAGGGCTGCTCTGTGGGGTGTGTGTGTGTGTGTGTGTGTGTATGTGTGTGGTGTGGGGTGTGTGTATGTAAATTTCCTTCTCTGTGTCCCATTGCTGTATGAAGTAAGGCAGAAATGATGAAACCAGTCTTATGGGCTCTGGGTCTACAGCCCTGACTTCTGTACATTAGCTAGACTTGAAGGTGCCACAGCTCTAAGAGGCCAAGCCCCTTTGATATATACAGCCACAATCTGATAGTCCCTCCAACTACAGAGAGCCCGGGAGACTGGTCAGAGTCTTACTACTGTCCTTTATTGACCAGGTAGAATGGACTAAGAGTTTTATCCATAACTGGGATTCTGCTTTCCCTTTGATTAAAATGGTGCTATTATTCCTCCCACTGCCTTCAAAATTATGTTTGATATTGCGGTGAGGGTAGAAAGAAAATCCCTGGCTCTATTAAGACAAATAAGGTTTTCGTGATCAGAATGCCTTGGTTTCTCAAATGACAGCAATTACTAAAAATTCTCTTATATATTGCTAGCACTTCAACTGTTGACGGTATACTTTTATGCTCATTTAATTATTTCTATATCCTTGTAAGCACGTTACTGAGATCGCAACTCCACTGAAACTTCTAGGGAAACAAAACTACTCTATCTGCACAAACTGCTTAATCATCCTAATTTTCAGCATCTCTCTTTCTTTCTTTCTGCTGTAATTCAAATCCCTCTGCCCAGATGCCCCTTAGAAGAGTTTTGCTTTTATACATCTAAATCTTCTGATAATTTTATCCAAGAAGGTATATGGAGATGAAGTTTAAATGAAAGCATTAATGGAGTGTCAATATTCACTTCTGTTCTAGAAGCCAAATGTGAAATGTGGCATATGAAGCCCCATGTGCCATCAAAAGAACTCTTGTCAGTCCTGAAGCCAGGAACCAAGAGCTGACCAAACACATTGCAAGGGCTACGAAGGTTGTTACTTATCCCAAGAAAGTTGACATTGTTGTTTGCAAGGCTTTCCTTTATGAGCCCCAGATTCCTCTTAGTGAAACTCAGATCATGCCTTCACAGGAGCCTTGTGACAAATAAAACCAAAAGGAGCATTAATCAGCCATGAGGACAGCAAAAAGTGTGCATCACTGCGCGTGAATGCTGCTCTGGCTGCTGGCACCGGGGATGCATAGCTCTCAGCTCTTAAGATCTATAAACTACCTAGTAGGGAGACTAGAGAGAGCAAAATAAATGCAAAGAGGAACAAAACTAGGTTCTATGTGGTGCCAATGAAACCAAGGGTAGCAGTTTTGAGACCAACTTCCCTTGGTTCTCATCAAAAGCCCACCATTTATAGGCTGAGTGAACTTAAGTTACATAATCCCCATGCCTCAGTTTTCCCATATGTAAAGTAAAATAAGAATATTATCTAATTCATAAGATTTTTTTAAGGCTCAAGTAAATGAATGCATAGAAATGCTTAGAACAATGCCTGGCAAGTAGCACTCAGTAAGTGGAAACTGCTACCACATTTGCCAAGGCAAAGCCACCAACGTAATCTTCAGTAAGATCTGACTCATTTTTATTTTGGGTTCTAAAATGTATTTAATCTAAGTTCCCCTGCCTTCTATGAGCAGGCCCTCAGCTGTCTCTTTAGCCTGTCCTGGACCACTTATTGTTATATGTTATCTTCTGTTTCCATTCAATCATTTGCTGTACCCTAACCCACCTTTGGTTCTGCAAGGAAGGTGTTTTCTATAGAAATATAGAAAGGAGGAAATGCGGTGACACACAGCGAAGTGGAGATGTCTGTGAGCTCAAGAGGGACAAAGGCCACCAGGCTGTTAACCACACAACCCTGTAGGGTGGTCTTCAATCCTTAGGGGATCTGCTACAGGTTTCTCCAACTCAGAGGTCTATTTCATCAGCCCAAAGCAAATGGATACCACTTTAAGAATCAGATTTACAAACACACTGTTGTGTGCTAAACCACAGTCCCAAAGTTATCACGTCCTCACCCCTGGAACCATGCCTAGCACCCAACAAGTGTAAAACAATGTTTGCCACATTCATCTTGGTTGTGAAATGAGCCTTGTCACATTATCTCCAATGAGCCAAATTAAATCTCAACCATAGCAAAGTGTATGGCCACCAACTATGCAGTCTGTCCCTAAGCCTTTGTTTCCCACTTCCTTGCTTGCTTCTTTTACCTTCCAGAACATTTTCTACCATCTCCACTTGTTCTTCACACCTCCTTCCCTCTTGCAGCTTCCTCACACACCCACACCGGCGTCCTCCGCCCCAGCTGGCTGCCTGCCACTACAGAGGCTTCTATGGAGCCACCAGCTCTCCATCCACCTCCAAGTGCTGCCTTCTTCACCATTACCCAAGGAAACAGCTTTCAAAATACCCAGTAAAAGTGCTGCTGACACTTGGAGTTGGTCTTCAATGTTACAGTTCCAAAGAAATAAAAATAAACAATTTTTAAAAGCCTCTTCCTCTTAAAATATGGGGCCTATTTACTCCTTGTTATTTTCATGATGATGGATTCTGACTCTAAAATGTCTTAAGAAAATAACTTAAAGAGTAATGGTCATGGATATTGGCTTTTCAGAAAAAAGTGAGCATTACATGAAAATATTCAACATAACTAACTGTAGCCAAACAGACATATAAGCCAGTCTACAATACTAAATATACAGAAAGCTAAAAAGGTACAATACTAAGAAAAGTTATTCATCACAATAAAGAAAAAAGCACTGTAGTCATAGTTCTTATAACTAACTCACTAGATTCCTTCAACCCATTTCAGTACACATACAGCATAAATAATGTATGTTAAGGGGAGGGGTCAAGAAGGCTGAGAAGTAGCAGGCTGAGACTACTTCAGGTAGTGGGAGATCAGCTAGATAGCTTATCTAAAGATTACAAACACCTACAAATCCAACAGGAGATCGAAGAGAAGAAGAATAGCAACTCTAGAAACAGAAAATCAACCACTTTCTGAAAGGTAGGACTGGCGGAGAAGTGAATCCAAAGCGACGGGAAGATAGACCTCGGGGGGAGGGGCTGGCTCCCGGCAAGCGGCGGAGCAACAGAGGACAAAATCGGGACTTTTAAAAGTCTGTTCTGCTGAGGGACATCGCTCCAAAGGCTTAACCAGGGTGAATCCCACGCGGGGTCAGCATGGCCTCAGGTCCCGCAGGGTCACAGAAGGATCGGGGTGTCTGAGTGTCGCAGAGCTCACAGGTATTAGAACGGGGAAACCGGCTACAGAGACAGAGCCCAGGAGTGACTCTCAGCTCGGGGTTACCTTGAACCCGTCGCAGGCTCGGTCAGCTCGGAGCGCGGCCGGAGGCCAGGGTGGTGGGAGTCATTGGGCACTGTTCTCTGGGGGCACACTGAGGAGTGGGGCCCCGGGCTCTCGGCTCCTCTGGGCCGGAGACCAGGAGGCCGCCATCTTCCTTCCCATCCTCCGGAACTCTAAGGAAAGTGCTCAGGGAACAAAAGCTCCAGAAAGCGAACCCAAGTGGATTACTCAGCCCGGCCCCGGGCAAGGGCGGTGCAACTCCGCCTGGGGTAAAGATGCTTGAGAATCACTACAACAGGCCCCTCCCCCAGAAGATCAGCAAGAAACCCAGACAGGACCAAGTTCACCTACCAAGGAGTGTAGTTTCAATACCAAGGAGAGCAGCAGAATTCCAGAGGAGGAGAAAGCAAAGCACGGAACTCATGGCTTTCTCCCCATGATTCTTTAGCCTTGCAGTTAATTTTTTTTCTTTTTCAATTATTTTCTTCTTCTGCTAAATTTTTTTAACTTTTACCCTTTTCTTTTTTAACATTTTTTAACTAGTTTATCTAATATATATATTTTTTTTTCCTTTTTATACTTTTTCTTTATTGGTTTTCTTTTTTTTAATTTTTTTTTCTTTCTTTCTGAACCTCTTTTTATCCCCTTTTTCCCCCCTCATGATTTGGGATCTCTTCTGATTTGGCTAAAGCATATTTTCCTGGGGTTGTTGCCACCCTTTTAGTATTTTACTTGCTCCTTCATATACTCTTATCTGGACAAAATGACAAGGCAGAAAAATTCACCACAGAAAAAAAACAAGAGGCAGTACCAAAGGCTAGGGACCTAATCAATACAGACATTGGTAATATGTCAGATCCAGAGTTCAGAATGACGATTCTCAAGGTTCTAGCCGGGCTCGAAAAAGGCATGGAAGAAATTAGAGAAACACTCTCGGGAGATATAAAAGCTCTTTCTGGAGAAATAAAAGACCTAAAATCTAACCAAGTTGAAATCAAAAAAGCTATTAATGAGGTGCAATCAAAAATGGAGGCTCTGACTGCTAGGATAAATGAGGCAGAAGAAAGAATTAGCGATATAGAAGACCAAATGACACAGAATAAAGAAGCTGAGCAAAAGAGGGACAAACAGCTACTGGATCACGAGGGCAGAATTCGAGAGATAAGTGACACCATAAGACGAAACAACATTAGAATAATTGGGATTCCAGAAGAAGAGGAAACAGAGAGGGGAGCAGAAGGTATGTTGGAGAGAATTATTGGAGAGAATTTCCCCAAGATGGCAAAGGGAACAAGCATCAAAATCCAGGAGGTTCAGAGAACCCCCCTCAAAATCAATAAGAATAGGTCCACACCCCGTCACCTAATAGTAAAATTGACAAGTCTTAGTGACAAAGAAAAGATCCTGAAAGCAGCCCGGGAAAAGAAGTCTGTAACGAACAATGGTAAAAATATGAGATTGGCAGCAGACTTATCCACAGAGACCTGGCAGGCCAGAAAGAGCTGGCATGATCTATTCAGAGTACTAAACGAGAAAAACATGCAGCCAAGAATACTATATCCAGCTAGGCTATCATTGAAAATAGAAGGAGAGATTAAAAGCTTCCAGGACAAACAAAAACTGAAAGAATTTGCAAATACCAAACCATATCTACAGGAAATATTGAAAGGGGTCCTCTAAGCAAAGAGAGACCCTAAAAGAAGTACATCAGAAAGAAACAGAGACAATATACAATAACAGACACCTTACAGGCAATACAATGGCACTAAATTTAAATATCTCTCAATACTTACCCTGAATGTTAATGGGCTAAATGCCCCAATCAAAAGACACAGGGTATCAGAATGGATAAAAAAACAAAACCCATCTATATGTTGCCAACAAGAAACTCATCTTAAACCCGAAGACACCTCCAGATTTAAAGTGAGGGGGTGGGAAAGAATTTACCATGCTAATGGACATCAGAAGAAAGCAGGAGTGGCAATCCTTATATCAGATCAATTAGATTTTAAGCCAAAGACTATAATAAGAGATGAGGAAGGACACTATATCATACTCAAAGGAACTATCCAACAAGAAGATCTAACAATTTTAAATATCTATGCCCCTAACGTGGGAGCAGCCAACTATATAAACCAATTAATAACAAAATCAAAGAAACACATCGACAAGAATACAATAATAGTAGGGGACTTTAACACTCCCCTCACTGAAATGGACAGATCATCCAAGCAAAAGATCAACAAGGAAATAAAGGCCTTAAATGACACACTGGACCAGATGGACATCACAGATATATTCAGAACTTTTCATCCCAGAGCAACAGAATACACATTCTTCTCTAGTCCACATGGAACATTCTCCAGAATAGATCACATTCTTGGTCCTAAATCAGGTCTCAACCACATCAAAAGATTGGAATCATTCCCTGCATATTTTCAGACCACAATGCTCTGAAGCTAGAACTCAATCACAAGAGGAAATTTGGAAAGAACCCAAATACATGGAGACTAAACAGCATCCTTCTAAAGAATGAATGGGTCAACCAGGAAATTAAAGAAGAATTGAAAAAATTCATGGAACAAATGATAATGAAAATACAACGGTTCAAAATCTGTGGGACACAACAAAGGCAGTCCTGAGAGGAAAATATATAGCGGTACAAGCCTTTCTCAAGAAACAAGCAAGGTCTCAGGTACACAACCTAAACCCTACACCTAAAGGAGCTGGAGAAAGAACAAGAAAGAAACCATAAACCCAGCAGGAGAAGAGAAATCATAAAGATCAGAGCAGAAATCAATGATAGAAACCAAAAAAACAATAGAACAAATCAACGAAACTAGGAGCTGGTTCTTTGAAAGAATTAATAAGATTGATAAACCCCTGGCCAGACTTATCAAAAAGAAAAGAGAAAGGACCGAAATAAGTAAAATCATGAATGAAAGAGGAGAGATCACAACAAACACCAAAGAAATACAGACAATTATAAGAACATACTATGAGCAACTCTACGCCAACAAATTTGACAATCTGGAAAAAATGGATGCATTCCTAGAGACATATAAACTACCACAACTGAACCAGGAAGAAATAGAAAGCCTGAACAGACCCATAACCAGTAAGGAGATTGAAACAGTCATCAAAAGTCTCCAAACAAACAAAAGCCCAGGGCCAGATGGCTTCCCAGGGGAATTCTACCAAACATTTAAAGAAGAACTAATTCCTATTCTCCTGAAACTGTTCCAAAAAATAGAAATGGAAGGAAAACATCCAAACTCATTTGATGAGGCCAGCATCACCTTGATCCCAAAACCAGACAAGGATCCCATCAAAAAAGAGAACTACAGACCAATATCCTTGATGAACACAGATGCAAAAATTCTCGCCAAAATACTAGCCAATAGGATTCAACAGTACATTAAAAGGATTATTCACCACGACCAAGTGGGATTTAATCCAGGGCTGCAAGCTTGGTTCAACATCCACAAATCAATCAATGTGATACAACACATTAATAAAAGAAAGAACAAGAACCATATGATACTCTCCATAGACGCTGAAAAAGCATTCAACAAAGTACAGCATCCCTTCCTGATCAAAACTCTTCAAAGTGTAGGGATAGACGGCACATACCTCAATATTATCAAAGCCATCTATAAAAATCCCACCGCAAATATCATTCTCAATGGAGAAAAACTGAAAGCTTTTCCGCTAAGGTCAGGAACACGGCAGGGAGGTCCGTTATCACCACTGCTATTCAACATAGTACTAGAAGTCCTAGCCTCAGCAATCAGACAACAAAAGGAAATTAAAGGCATCCAAATTGGCAAAGAAGAAGTCAAACTATCACTCTTTGCAGATGATATGATACTATATGTGGAAAACCCAAAAGACTCCACTCCAAAACTGCTAGAACTTGTACAGGAATTCAGTAAAGTGTCAGGATATAAAATCAATGCACAGAAATCAGTTGCATTTCTCTACACCAACAACAAGACAGAAGAAAGAGAAATTAAGGAGTCCATCCCATTTACAATTGCACCCAAAACCATAAGATACCTAGGAATAAACCTAACCAAAGAGACACAGAAAACTATAAAGTACTCATGAAAGAAATTGAGGAAGACACAAAGAAATGGAAAAATGTTCCATGCTCCTGGATTGGAAGAATAAATATTGTGAAAATGTCTATGCTACCTAAAGCAATCTACACATTTAAAGCAATTCCTATCAAAGTACCATCCATTTTTTTCAAAGAAATGGAACAAATAATCCTAAAATTTATATGGAACCAGAAAAGGCGTCGAATAGCCAAAGGAATATTGAAAAAGAAAGCCAAAGTTGCTGGCATCACAATTCCGGACTTCAAACTCTATTACAAAGCTGTCCTCATCAAGACAGCATGGTACTGGCACAAAAACAGACACATAGATCAATGGAACAGAATAGAGAGCCCAGAAATAGACCCTCAACTCTATGGTCAACTCATCTTCGACAAAGCAGGAAGAATGTCCAATGGAAAAAAGACAGCCTCTTCAGTAAATGGTGTTGGGAAAATTGGACAGCCACATGCAGAAAAATGAAATTGGATCATTTCCTTACACCACACACGAAAATAGACTCAAAATGGATGAAGGATCTCAATGTGAGAAAGGAATCCATCAAAATCCTTGAGGAGAACACAGGCAGCAACCTCTTCGACCTCAGCCGCAGCAACATCTTCCTAGGAACATCACCAAAGGCAAGGGAAGCAAGGGCAAAAATGAACTTTTGGGATTTTATCAAGATCAAAAGCTTTTGCACAGCAAAGGAAACAGTGAACAAAACCAAAAGACAACTCACAGAATGGGAGAAGATATTTGCAAATGACATATCAGATAAAGGGCTAGTGTCCAAAATCTATAAAGAACTTAGCAAACTCAACACCCAAAGAACAAATAATCCAATCAAGAAATGGGCAGAGGACATGAACAGACATTTCTGCAAAGAAGACATCCAGATGGCCAACAGACACATGAAAAAGTGCTCCATATCACTCGGCATCAGGGAAATACAAGTCAAAACCACAATGAGATATCACCTCACACCAGTCAGAATGGCTAAAATTAACAAGTCAGGAAATGACAGATGCTGGCGAGGATGCGGAGAAAGGGGAACCCTCCTACACTGCTGGTGGGAATGCAAGCTGGTGCAACCACTCTGGAAAACAGCATGGAGGTTCCTCAAAATGTTGAAAATAGAACTACCCTATGACCCAGCAATTGCACTGCTGGCTATTTACCCTAAAGATACAAATGTAGTGATCCGAAGGGGCACGTGCACCCGAATGTTTATAGCAGCAATGTCTACAATAGCCAAACTATGGAAAGAACCTAGATGTCCATCAACAGACGAATGGATAAAGAAGATGTGGTATATATATACAATGGAATACTATGCAGCCATCAAAAGAAATGAAATCTTGCCATTTGCGACGACGTGGATGGAACTAGAGGGTATCATGCTTAGCGAAATAAGTCAATCAGAGAAAGACAACTACCATATGATCTCCCTGATATGAGGGAGAGGAGATGCAACATGGGGGGTGAAGGGGGTAGGAGAAGAGTAAATGAAACAAGATGGAATTGGGAGGGAGACAAACCATAAGTGACTCTTAATCTCACAAAACAAACTGAGGGTTGATGGGGGGAGGGGGGTTGGGAGAGGGGTGGGATTATGGACACTGGGGAGGGTATGTGCTATGGTGAGTGCTGTGAAGTGTGTAAACCTGGCGATTCACAGACCTGTACCCCTGGGGATAAAAATATATTATATGTTTATAAAAAATAAAATTTAAAATAAAAATAAATAAATAAATAAATAAATAAATAAATTATAGTATATCCATGCAATAGAAAAAAAATAATGTATGCTAAGTAGCAGATAGGTCTTGGAAATGCAAATGTTTTTGTAAAATTTCTAATTAAAACCTACCTTGTGGGGTTGCACCATCTTTACGTGCATCTAATTTCTTATTGTTGTGGTATCCTTCTAACCCACTACATAGCTGTTGTTAAAGTAATTGGCATTAAGTTTCCATATTCAGCTTTCCTACATTTTAAATGCATTTTATCTCAACTACCTTTTAGGAGAATTAAAGGGATATGAAAACACTTTGTGCTACTACTTGCTAATACTTCCACTTGTTCATTTATTAGAATTTTGATACTTCACATGTTGTAGAATTGAAATCCTGACTTTCTTCCACCAAAAGAAAATAAAAACTAATTCCCAACTACGGGCTGCCTTTTTTCAGTTAACTCAAATCTCCAGTATTTCAAGTCCAAAACCTCACAGTCATCCTTGACTCCTTTCTCTCATACATCCCATCCAATCTATTAGCTCTAGTATGGAAATATATCCAGAGTCCACCCACTTCTCACCTGTTCTCTGCCACTACCCTCATTTGAGCCTCCGGCCACTCTGGCCTACATATATGATGCGAGTATCACACTTTTGCTCTCTGACAGTCTCTTTCCCACATGGCATTCAGAAGTAATCTTTAAAAATATATCAGGGGACTTCTGCTGAAGATGCCAGAGTAAGGGGATCCAAGGCTCACCTTTTCCCACAGTTACATTGAGTAACACCCACCAAAGAGCAAATAAACCAGAAAATGACCTGAAGATTGGTGAAACAGACTGTCCACAGCTAAATGTAGAGAGGAGGCTACATCAAAGAGGATAAGAAGGGCGGAGATGTGACTGGGAGCCAAACCCACCCACAGGACCATACACAGGAGAGGAGGACATCTCAAACTCAGGCAAGGAGAGAGGAAAGGAACAGACCCCACACCAGGGACCCCAAGGATGTGGGCCTGGCACTAGGAAGATAAATCCCCGTAACATTTGGCTTTGAAAACCAAAGAGGCCTAACTTTGCAAGTTCTTATAATCAGTGGGGCTTCATATCTGGAACTTCAAAAATCATTGGCTGTGCTCTGGGAGAGCCTAGCGGGCAACAGAAAATTGAGCCCCCACCCGAAAAGAGCACAACTAACAGCCCAACAGAGAGATGCAGCACAGAAGCAGCAGTTTGAAATAGGCCTGGGGTATATAGAGAGCAAATTTATTTACTCATCTCAGAGGGTGTGCTGGACGGCAGGGATCTTTAGGAGACTTTTCTAAGAACAAAAGAGCTGACAGGCACCATTTCTCTCCCCTGCCCCAAAAGCCTAGATACACAGACACTTGCAGGAGCTAGCAGAGGGCAAGCACTGTACATCTAGCTTGCTAACAGCAAAACCTGCTCCTGCAGGCTTCTGGCCTAGGCGAGAGGTTTCTTCGGGAAGCTGCAGGTCCCTTTCTCCAGTGGACCGGTCCAGAACTTGCTGGCACCGCACACCTTACCCCTCCCCTCTCCTGCAGATACTCCGTCCAACATGCCCTTGGCAGGAGACCATCCAAAGGGATGCTAAGCAGCCCTGAAAGGGCCAGCACTACTAAAAAGTGACTCATGATCTGAGAAGAGGGAAAGATAACTACACAGGCCAGACTGCAGCCCAAGCAGTGGGCTGGGTGCAGATAAGTGGTCTGACTGTAGGCTTTGCCAACCAACAAAAGCTTCTCAGGGGACAACAAAGGGACAGTGTCCTGTAATCTGCTATAACCGCAGCTCTGGCAAACACCTGGTCTGACCCAGTTCAAGTCCAACGCAGCCCTAAACTGACCCACTACCTGGCCAAACTGACCAAAACCTGCCCACAACAGGCAAAGAGAACCATTGCAGATTAATGGACTGAAGGCAAATGTGGCTCAGCCACAACAGTAAGATGCAAGAACACAGACAGGAGATAGTTCTGAAGCACCAGTTTCTGGTGAACATGAGGTATTGCACTGCAGGGCACCACAGGACCTTTTCTACATAAGGCCAGTACTCTCAAGATCAGAAGACATAGCAGAATTTCCTAACACATACAAATAGGCACAGAAAGAAAGACAAAATAAGGAGACAGAGGAATATGTCCCAAATGAGTGAACAGAATAAAATCACAGCAAGGAAGCTAAAAAGAAACACAGGTAATAAATTTGCTTGATAGAGAATTTAAAGTAATGGTCATAAAGATACTCACTGGACTTTAGGAAAATGTTGAGTGAGACCCTTAACAAAGAGATGGAAAACAACCAATTGGAGCTGAAGACCTCAATAAATAAAATAAAAAGTACACTAGAAAGAAGAGTAGAATCTAGAAAAAACAGAAGTATAGACCAGTGACCTAGAGACCCGAGTAATGAAAATTGATCAAGCTGACCAAGAAAGAGAAAAAATAATAATAATAAATGAAAAAAGACTTAGGAACACAGCAACATCATCAAGCAAAATAACTTCTGCAATATAGGATCCATGAAGAGAAGAGAGAGAAGAGGGGGCAGAAAATTTATTTGATGAAATAGCTAAAAACTTCCCTAATCTGGTGAAGGAAACAGATATCCAGATCTAGGAGTCACAGAGAGTCCCCAACAAAATCAATCCAAGGAGGTCCATACCAAGACATAGGGTAACTGAAATGACAAAAAGTAGTGATAGAGAATTTTAGAAGCAGTAAGATAAAAACCCATAAAGCTCTCAGCTAAATTTTCATAATATATTCAAAATGCTGAAACAAACAAACAAAAAAACTATAGCCAAGATACTCTATCCAGCAAGGCTGTCATTCAGAATAGAAGCAGAGAGAAAAGAGGTTCCTAGACAGACAAAATTAAAGGAATTCATGATGATGAAACCAACCCTACAAGAAATATTAAAGGAGACTCTTTGAGTAGGAAGGAAAGACCATTAGTAAGAGTAAGAAAATAAGAAGCACAAAAGCAGAAAAAATTAATCTGTAAAAATCAGTCAAGGGTAGCCACATGCAAAAAAATGAAATTGGACTATTTCCTTACACCACACACGAAAATAGACTCAAAATGGATGAAGGGCCTCAATGTGAAAAAGGAATCCATCAAAATCCTTGAGGAGAACACAGGCAGCAACCTCTTCGACCTCAGCCACAGGAACATTGCCAAAGGCAACAGAAGCAAGGGCAAAAATGAACTATTGGGACTTCATCAAGATCAAAAGCTTTTGCACAGCAAGGAAACAGTTAACAAAACCAAAAGACAACTGACAGAATGGGAGAAGATATTTGCAAACGACATACCAGATAAAGGGCTAGTATCCAAAATCTATAAAGAACTTAAGAAACTCAACACCCAAAGAACAAATAATCCAATCGAGAAATGGGCAGAGGACATGAACAGATATTTCTGCAAAGAAGACATCCAGATGGCCAACAGACACATGAAAAAGTGCTCCACATCATTTGGCATCAGGGAAATACAAATCAAAACCAAAATGAGATACCACCTCACACCAGTCAGAATGGCTAAAATTAACAAGTCAGGAAATAACAGATGCTGGCGAGGATGCGAAGAAAGGGGAACCCTCCTACACTGTTGGTGAGAATGCAAGCTGGTGCAACCACTCTGGAAAACAGCATGGAGGTTCCTCAAAAAGTTGAAGATAGAGCTACCTTACAACCCAGCAATTGCACTACTGGGTATTTAACCTAAAGATACAAATGTAGTGATCTGAAGGGGCATGTCCACCCAGATGTTTATTGCAGCAAAGTCCACCAATAGCCAAACTATGGAAAGAACCTAGATGTCCATCAACAGATGAATGAATAAAGAAGAGGTGGTATATATATACAATGGAATACTATGCAGCCATCAAAAGAAATGAAATCTTGCCATTTGTGACAACGTGGATTGAACTAGAGGGTATTATGCTTAGCGAAATAAGTCAATCAGAGAAAGACAACTCTCATATGATCTCCCTGATATGAGGAAGTAGAGAAGCAACGTGGGAGGTTTGGGAGGTAGGGAAAGAATATATGAAACAAGATGGGATCAGGAGGGAGACAAACCATAAGAGACTCTTAATCTCACAAAACAAACTGAGGGTTGTTGGGGGGAGTGGGGGAGGGAGAGGGTGGTGGGGTTATAGACATTGGGGAGGGTGTGTGCTACGGTGAGTGCTGTGAAGTGTGTAAACCTGGAGATTCACAGACCTGTACCCCTGGGGCTAATAATACATTATATGTTTATTAAAAATAAAAAAAATTATTTAAAAATCAGTCAAGGGACTCACAACATGAAAGGATGTGAAGTATGACACCATATACCTATAACATTGGTGAGGGAAGGCAAGAGTATAAATGGGTTTAAACATAAGTGACTATCAACTTCACTTAGGCTGCTTTATGCAGATGTTATATACAAACCTAATGGTAACCACAAATAAAAAACACTAATACATATGCAAACAATAAAGAGAAAGGAATCCAAGTATATCACTTAAGAAAGTCAACCAACCATGAGAGGACAGCAAGGGGCAGAGAAAAACTACAAAAACAACCATAAGTTTTAAAATGGCACTAAGTACATACCTATCAATAATTACTTTGAATGTAAATATAACAAATGCTCTAATCAAAAGACATAACGTGACAGAATGGATAAAAAAACAAGACCCATGTATATGCTGCCAACAAGAGACTCATTCCAGACCTAAAGACACAAGTAGATTGAAAGTGAAGGGATGGAAAAACATTTAATGTGCAAATAAAAGTGCAAAGAAAGCTGAGGTAGCAATACTTCCACCAAAATAGACTTTAAGACAAAGACGATAACAAGAAACAAAGGAAGACACTATATTATAATCACAAAGGAAACAACCCAACAAGAAGATATAATAATTATAAATATTTATGCATCCAACATGGGAGCACCCAAATACATAAAGCAGCTAATAACAAACATTAAGGAAGTAGTCAATAGTAATACCAACAATAGTAGGGGACTTTAACACCCCACTTATATCAATGGACAGATTATCTAAAAAGAAAATCAATAAGGAAACAATGGCTTTGAATGACACATTCGATCAGATAACTCTAACAGATATATTCAGAACATTCCATCTTAAAACAGCAGAAAGCACATTCTTCTCAAGTGAACATGGAACAATCTCCAGAACAGATCACATACTAGGCTACGAAACAAGTCTCAACAAATTCAAAAATATAAAAATCCTACTATGCCTCTTTTCTGAACATAACACTATAAAACTAGAAGTTAACCACAAGAAAAAAAAAAATCTTGAAAGAGCACAAATACATGGAAATTAAATAGCATGCAACTAGACAATATGGGGTCAACCAAGAAATCAAAGAGGAAATCAAAAAAAGTACATGAAAATGAAAACACAAGAGTCCCCCATCTTTTGGGGTGCACCAAAAGCAGGCCTAGGAGGGAAGTTCCTAGTAATACAGGCCTACCTTAAGATGCAAAGAAAATCTCAAATAAACAACTTAACCTCATACATAAAGGAGCTATAAAAAGAACAAACAAGACCCCAAACCAGGAGAAAAAAGGGAATAAAGATTAGAGCAGAAATAGGAAGAAGAAGAAGAAGCAGCAGCAGCAACAGCAGCAGCAGCAGAGGAAGAAGGAGAAGAAGAAGAAGAAGAAAGGAGGAGGAGGAGGAATCCACTAGGAGCTGGTTCTTTGAAAAGGTTAACAAAGCTAAAAAACCTTAAGCCAGACTCACCAAAGAGAGAGAGGACTCAAGCAAAATCAGAAATAGAACACTGACACCATAGAAATACAAAGAATTATAAAAGATTTTGAAAATTACATGCCAACAAATTGGACAAATTAAAATAAACAGGTAAATTCCTAGGAAAATTTAACCTCCTAAATCTGAATCAGGAAGAAATAGAACATTTGAACAGACTGATTACCAGCAATGAAATCGAGTCAGGAATCCAAGTCCCAACTTCACAGGTGAAGTCCAGTACTAGACATCTTCACAGATAAATTCTACCAAATATTTAAAGAACAGTTAATCTATTCTCAAACTATATCAAGAAGTAGGAGAGGAAGGAAAACTTGCAAATTCTTTCTGAAGCCAGCATTACCCCGATACCAAAACCAAATAAAGACACTACAACAAAAGAGAAGTATAGGCCAATATCTCTGATATACATAAATGCAAAAATCTTCAACATAATACTACCAAACGGAATCCAACAATACATGTTAAAAAATCATTCATGGACAGGACGGGAGGAGATTATGCTGAGTGAAATAAGTCAAGCAGAGTCAATTATCATATGGTTTCACTTACTTGTGAAGCATAAGGAATAACATGGAGGACATTAGGAAGAGGAAAGGAAAAGTGAATTAGGGGAAATCGGAGGGGGTGATGAACCATGAGAGACTGAGAAACAAACTGAGGGTGTTGGAGGGGAGGGGGGTGAAAGGTTTGGTTAGCCTGGTGATGGGTATTACGGAGGGCACGTATTACATGGAGCACTGGGTGTGGTGCATAAACAATGAATTCTGGAACACTGAGAAAAAAATAATTTTTTTAAAATCACATAAAAATCCTGGCGATGTAAAGCAAATATCTGAAATATGAAATAAATTATATGGTTTTAAGAACAAAGTAGGTTTAGAGAGAACATACCTCAATATAATAATGGCAGTATGTGAAAAACTGATAGCGAACATCATACTCAATGGGGAAAGACAGAGAGCTTTTTCCCTAAGATCAGGAAGAAGACAATAATGTGCATTCTCACCACTTTTATTCAACATAGTACTTAACGTTTTAGCCCCAGCAATCAAACAAGAAGAAGAAATAAAAGGCATCCAAATTGGTAAGGAAAAAGTAAAATTTTCACTAGTTGCAGAAGACATGATAATATATATAGGAAACCCTAAAGATTCCACCAAAAATAACTACTAGAACGGATAAGCAAATTCAGTAAGGTTGCAGGAGACAAAAATCAACATACAGAAACACCTTGCTTTTCTATAATAATAATGAAGTAGCAGAGAAATTAATAAAAAAATTCCATTTACCCTTGCACCAAAAATAATAGAATAATAAAATAAATAATAATAAAATAAATAATAAAATAATAAAATAAATAAAATAATAATAAAATAAAAATAAAGAAACAGACCTAACCAAGGAGATGAAAGAACTGTACTCTGAAAACCAGAAAACACTGATGAAAAAAAATTGAAGATGACACAAACAAATGGAAAGATATTCTATGCTCATGTTTTGAGAGAACAAGTATGTTAAAATGTCTGTGATACCCAAAAACAAATTTAATGCAGTCCTGATCAAAGTACCTGTGGCGTCTTTCACAGAACTAGAACAAATAATCCTAAAATACGTATGGAACCACAAAAGAACCCAAATACCCAAATAATCTTGAAAAACAAAACTGAAGCTATCACAATGCCAGTTTCAAGATATACTGTAAGTTGTAGTAATCAAAACAATATGGCACTAGCACAAAAACAGACACACAGGACAACGACACAGAAAAGGGAGCCCAGAAGTAAACCCACCATATTGTGGTCAATTAATCTTTGACAAAGGAGGCACAAAGAAGAAAGTGATAGACACTCTCATCCACATATGGTGTTGGGAAAATCAGATAGCAACCCACAAAAGAATGAAACTGGACCACCTTCCTATACTATACATAAAAATAAACTCAAAATGGATTAAAGATTGAAATGTGAGATGGGAAGCCATATAAATCCTAGAAGACTGCAAGCAGTAATCTGTTCAAGAATGGCCTTAGCAACATTTTTCTAGAGATGTCTCCTGAAGCAAAGGAAAAATAACATTAAAAAAACTATTGGGACTACATCAAAATTAAAAGCTTCTGGACACTGGGGTCAGCTCTGCAGCTGCTAATTCCTGCTACAGGGATAGTACCTGATACCTATACCCTCCCTCTGATCCTGGGGGTGTTGAATGCGCAACAGCAGCTGCAACCCCAAATGTTGTCAGTTACTGTAGCACACCTAGGAGCCCAGGGTGTGATCCTAATCTAGGAGGAATTGACAGTGGCCCCACAAATCACAGGTCTCATTTCCCAGCCCCTATTCCCAGTAGCTGTTCTGTCCACTAGTCAGGCTAATGCAGATGCCAAGATGGAATCTTTCCTGCAGGCATCCAAGGAGGCATGCATGCTCCCCAGGAAACTACCACAAAGCTGCCAAATGGAATTCAGTAAGCTCTTTTTAATTTTCTCAACTAAGCAGCCTCAAATGTGGTGATACATGGGAATATTTTTCACTGAGCATCATGGGATAGATTGAAACACACTAAAGAATAACAGAAGAAGCTCTTAGTTAACTTTCTTGAAATTTCAGAAAACATTCTTCCTAGAGAATCATGACTTCTAAAAAACTAAGTAAATGGATAAATTTGCCTTCAAAATATAATATGCCACTTTGAACCTGGAAGATACACATACTAAACATATTTTGAGACTGAAAAACAAATTAATACCTTCTGTATAGCAAAGGAAACAACAAAACTAAAAGACAGCCTACTGAACGGGAAGAGATATTTGCAAATGACATATCTGATAAAGGGTTAGTATTCAAAATATACAAAGAACTTACACACCTCAACACCAGACTCACAAATAATCCAATCAAAAATAGGCAGAAGACATGAACAGACATTTCTCCAAAGATGACATACAGATGGCTAACAGATACACAAAAAGGTGCTCAACATTACTCATCGTCAGGGAAATGCAAATCAAAACCATAATGAGATACCACGTCATATCTATTAAAATGGCTAAAATAAGTAACACAAGAAACACTAAGTGTTGGCGATGGTATGGAGAAAAAAGAATGCAAACTGAAGCTCCCACTGTGGAACCTATGGAGGGTCCTCAAAATACTAAAAACAATTGCCATATGATCCAGTAACCACCCTACTGGGTATTTAGCCAAAGAATATGAACACACTAATTCAAAAATTTACATGGATCTCTATGTTTATTGCAGCATTATTTACAATAATCAAATTAAGGAAGCAACCCAGTGTTCATTGACAGATGAATGGATACAGAACTGGTACATACATACAATGGAATATTACTAAGCCTTATAGAAGAAATAGAATCTTGCCATTTGCAACAACATGCTGGATCTAGAGAGTATAATGCTAAGTGAAATAAATGAGTGAAAGAAAGACAAATACCATATAATTTCACTTATGTGGAATTTAAGAAACAAAACAAATGAGCAAAGAGAAGAAGAGACAAGGCAAAAAACAGACTCTTAACTCTAGAGAACAAACTGATAGTTACCAGAGGGGAGATACATGGGTTATGGACGAAATAAGTAAAGAGGATTAAGAGTACAGTTATTGTGAGGAACACTGAATAATGTATATGATTGTTGGATCACTACATTGTACACCAGAAACTAATATAACACTATATGTTAAGTATACCGTAATCAAAATTTTTAAATAAATTCTTTAAATGGTAAAAAAAAAAAATGAAAAATAAAATAGAAGTTGTACCATGCCCTACCTTTGCTCAAAACTCTTGAATTACTCTCCTGTCCCTCAGAGTAAAAGCCAACATCTATGTATCACTTGGCTAGTGCCGTAGTTAACAAAGTACCACATCAACAGGGTGACGCAAACACAGAAATGTATGGTCTCACAGTTCTCAAGTTTCGACATCCAGGTTCAAGTTGCTGACAGACTTAGTTCCTTCTGAAGGCTGTAGGGAAAATACGTTCTAGGTCTCTTCCCTAGGTTCTGGTGGCTTTCTGGCAATCTTTGGTGTTCCTTGGCTTATAAAAGCATCACCCCAACGTATGCCTTTATCTTCACATGGCCAGATCCTATGTGTGTCTGTCTCCAGATTTCCCCTCTTTATGAAGACAATAGTCAATTGGAATAGGGCCGCCCTTCTAAGCCCAGGATGAGGTCATCTTAATCTACTACATTTATATGTAGTAGATATGACCAAGTAAGGTCATATTCTGAAGTCCTTGTGGATAAGGCTTCAACAAATGAATTGGAGAAGACAGGGAATACAATTCAACTCCTCACACTACATGGTCCACAGGCTGTGATCTCAGACCCCTTCCTTTCTTGGACCCACACACTGCCTCTCCCACTGACTCACTCCATTCCAACCACAGTGAACTCCTTACTGCCCATGCACGCTCCAGTATACTCCCCACTCAGCACTTTTGCATTCATTGTTATCTGTGTCTAAGAATGCTCTTCCCTCAAGATGGTTAATTTTTTCAATTTCAAGTCTTTGCCTCCAGAAGTCATTTGATCATTGAGCTGTACACAAAACACTCTACTTTAAATTCAAACCTAAATTCTACTCACCCACAACTCAACATACTCCAATCCTCTTTACCTCACTGTTTTTCTTTTCATGGCACTTACCACCTTCCAACACATAACTTACTGTTTCTTGTGTTTATTGTGTTTGTCTTCCCTCACTGAAATGTAAGGTCCTTGAGGGGAGACATTTCTCTTTTATATACTGATGTATTCCATGAACCCAGACCTGTACCCAGAGTATAGTAAACTGCCAAAAAATTTGTTAAATGGACCAAGAAGTATAAATTCACAAATTCTTCTGATTCATAAGTAAAGTCATGAATTGGTTGTAACTCTTTAAGAAATCCTGAACAAGTAGTTTTAACAATGGAGTACGCTGAAGAGGAGTCCCTAGGGAGGCATGCACTTTGCAATTGGAATATATGAATCTGGTAGAACCAGGGAAGCAGCCCTATCAGCTAACAGCAGAGGTTGTATCTGCCAGAAACAAACCTGATCGATACAAACAGGGTAAAGCACACAAACAATGAAGCCTGATGATTCACTTTATTATTTCTGTTTAGCATTTCAAATTAACCATTTTGCTTCTATAGGTAGTCAGAAATTCTCACTTCACTATAATTCCTCACTTCATTTTGGGCCGTGTAGATAAGAAAAATCCTGAGGGTGAGGTATTTTCATTAAAATGTGTGAAGAGACTCCTACAACAATAGGCTATAATGCCATATATATATATCTATATACATATAGATATATATATAATTGTATTATTATATATTTATATATAAATGCTATATATAGCTATATAAAAAGCTATATATAAAATATAAATATAAATGTTATATAAAATGCTATGTATAATATATACATGTGTGTGTGTGTGTGTGTGTGTATATATAAAATAATTGTACTTCATGATTTGATAGTTCTTGCTCTAGGAAGCCACATGCAGGTACTGAAATTTTATTTTAAGCAAAATGTTCTTCAGAAGAAAAAAAAGCATCAAAGATGGAAAAATAAATGGTTTTCTTCTTCTTTTTTTTTTTTTATTGTTCTTGATGTAGGGAGACTCAGAACTGACTCACACCCAGGAGTCTTGCATTTGCTGTTTATGTGTTCCTCAGAGTTAACGTTTTCCTAGTAACTCTGGAGGCTCCCCATTGAGCCACCCACACTCTCACCTGCTTTCTTGTCATGAGCAGCATCCTTTTCTGAGATGACTGAGCAGATTTCAGAGGCAGACTTTCCTGAAATCTGGCTGCTTTTATGTCCCTGAGTTCCAGGAGCTACCTCAGGACCATGATAATGAGTCCACTCCTCTGCTTAAGCTAACTGCTATTGCCAACCAAACGTATATGCTGACGTCTGTTTTCCACAGTCTAGACTGTATGGACAGTTTTTCCTTGGTGTAATTTTCCAGTATAATACATACTCTCTCCTCCATAATAACAGTAAGTCTTTTTAAAACTATTCTTATTAACAGTGGATAGTTACAAGGCACCCAATAGTGAGGCTTCTACTGTGGAAGAGACGTAAGCTAGGAAATAGGCAAAAAGATTCATGGTGCCTAAGCACAGTTCCCTCACTCAAAATTCTCACATATAATACAGGTCTTTAAAAATTTAAATGAGCATTCTATCACTAGGATAAATAATGCTTGATCACACGGTCTCAATAGAGACACATATGCAGGTTTTCAAATGTCAGTATATGCAATATACTCAGGTCACTGAATTTTTGTGCTCCATTGATTTTTATTCATTCACATGACATCTGTGAAAATTACTACTATCGTTCTCTTAGTGCATAGCTTCAACCCTCTAATTTTCAAACACATTATTCAAACTCTAGCTTTAATGGTCACTTGAAAAAAGCCATTTCTTTCTTTCTGAAATCAATCAATCAGTCAACCAGCCTCCTACTCCTCTTTCTTATTGACTAGAAATACAAAGTTTCACAAAATAAAGGAAGATGAAAAAGGTAAATATTTACATTGATACCCTCATCTCTGTCAAACACTATCACCCAACAGTTTTCAGAGTCTCTTAAAAAAAAAATCTGTGCTTTTAATATATTTCATCCTCAGAAGAACTAGTCTAGGTAGTGTAACTATGTACCATGAAAAGTCTCTTATGTCCTGCCCCACTCCTACCCCCAGACCCACAGTTAGTTATACCACCCAGTTCCCCCAAAGAACCTTCCACCTGCCTCCCTTTTAGGTGGATGTGGTAAATTAGGGAAGTAATTTTAAGGAGTAGGGAGTGCTACAGAAAGATGGTAGAGAAGGGTGAGGGTTCTGTGACAGAGGTGACTAGAGAAATACCTGCACACTATGACCACATTTCTATTCCAAAGCCTCTTGCCCCTGGCCCATTTGTTCATTCAACACAGAGTTACTGATCACAGAGTATGTCAGGCTCAGACTGTAGCTACAGAAAAGAGTAAAACAGTGGCAATGGGGCATCATATACACTAGTTTTAAGCACGAGGAGTGTTACAGAGAAAAGTGCAAGTGTGCCACACACAGCAGAAGAACCACAATCCAGGGTCCTCTATGCTCACAGGGCACACACCCACTTTGATTTTCAGTAGCATCTCTGTCCACACAGCCCCATTAGTGCTGGGATGACTCACATCATGGATGAGGAGAGTAGGATTTGAAAGGCTTAAGGATTTGCCTGAAGTTGTAAGGTCTATAATTCATAGAACTAGATCCAGCTATGACTAACCATCCTGGTTTGCTTGGAACTGAGAAGTTTCCCAGGACATGGAACATCCAGTTTGGGACAAAACAGAACAACTGTTGACTTTATCAGAGCCCAGGTTCCTAAATCCATTTCATGTTCTCTTCCCCATCCACAAGTACATATAAAATTTTTTTAGTAAGTGTGTTGTTTTAGATTATGGGGTTTTCCCAGGCATTCCCAATACACTCAATGTGTGCTGGGCTCAATTTGTAATAGAAGAAATAAAATCCTCCAGTCATGAATGAAAGAAAAAATCAGTGTATCCTACATACTGTGTACTATTCTAGCAGATCTTATTGCCTAATAATTTTATTATCAATGCCTTCTAGTTTTATATATCTTATGCATTCTCCTAAAAATAGAATAAGCAGTGTCTCCTGAGAAAGCAACACTTTAATGGCAGTGATTCAACTGAAACCCAAATTTCTACAACACGATCATTCATGTTGACCATAGCATTAAGATTATATACTTTTTATTGAATCCCCCTCATATTTCCATTGTCCAGTTTCAGAGTTTTCTTCTATCTCCAAAGAGAATCACTTTATCTAATCATTTCCTAATGTCTTCTACTATTTCATTAACAATTTCCTGCAATTTCTCAGAGTCTTTCTTAGAAGAAAATAAAAGAGAATCAAGAACTTGAACCCTGATGTCAGGGCATGGACTTAAGTCCCACATCACTTTCCTCCTGTGTGACTTGGAAAAAAATGCTGTTCTATACTGAAGATTCCTCATCTGTAAAATGCAAATAATCATAAAGCTACTTTATAGAGTGGCTCTAAGGATTCATTGGTTATACATCTGTAAGACTTAGAACAGTTCCCAGCACAAAGTATATGCTTAATAACTTCTGGCTAATATTTTCATATGTTTCAATAATTTTTGTAGTCTAAGATTCTAGGTGATAATTCTAAGATTTTTAATAGTCAGACATAAACATGTCCTAGAAATATAGACACTGATTATTTTAAATAGATGATACCAACTTAATGTTACATTTTTCTAAGAAAATATGATTTCCTTCACAATATGTGATCTGACATTAGGGTGGGGATGCTTACTAGTATGTACAAAGATATTTAGGTCTAGAACTCAAGAGAGAGGTTTGGGCAATAGTTGACAGTGGTCTTGGAAATAGAAGAAAATGGCCTTCAAGCTCTAGTTTGTAGATCTAGAAGGGAAATGTTCCCAGAGAGGATCTCAGGAGCAAGTGAAGGAAATGGATTCTAAGAAAAGGAAGGAAGAGTCATCAGAGAGATAGAAGGAAAATAAGGAGAATAAATGCATTTATTCAGAAGGGAATGTTTAATTCAATAAGTTAAATAAGTTAAGGATTCAGGCTTTCCCTTTGAAGATCCTGACAATGTGACGGCTCTCTGATCATCTTAAAAGAAAAGTAGGGTGTAGTGATGAAGGCCACAGTGAAGCTACAGTAGGTATAGGAGGTGAATTCAGAGGAAGGAAGTGAAAATCCTAACAGCGGCAACTTTGTCTAACACTAGAAAGGAACACAATGTAAGAGGTAAATGAGAACTGGTGTTCAACAATTATGACCCAACTCCCCTCCTCAAAATAGGTGGAAGGAAGCTAAGGTAGGATTCTTCCCATCTTTGGGATACCCCTGAGTGAGGGAAAGCCCAAAGCTGAGACTCAGAAGTGGAGTCAGAACAAAAGGAGAATACAAAGGGATAGTTGTCACCACACAGCATAAGAACAATGATTGCAACTTGGCATACAGCACTAGGGATCTAAGAGCAAAATAGTTGAAAGCATCTGGCTCCCTGCTCCGCAGGAAGTCTGCTTCTCCCTCTCTCTCTGCCCCTCCCCCTGGCTTGTGCAAGCTCTCCCTCTCAAATAAATAAATCAATCTTTAAAAAGAAATGCCTATGTGGGTTAAAGTAATTACACTTGACTAATTCCTCTTGCCTGACATGGATGTTTATTGGACTAAGTGTTCTTCTGATAAATGCTTATTGGAGTGGGGAGTCTTGTGTGTTATTATTCCTTAATTCCTATTAAATTATAATTTGGGGGATCAAATGCATATTTGCTGATGTGAAGAAAAATATTCTTAAGCAAAGGGAGGTATAAATGTACAAATGGATATATTTTTGTAATCTTTTTTCCTGCATTAATTTATTGACAAATATTATTTACATCTTTATTCATTTCTGGAACCCTAATTTATTTGAGAGGGAGAGAGTGCACAAGCCAGGGGGAGGGGCAGAGAAAGAGGGAGAAGTCAACTGTTGTGTTCAGTCCTGAGAGCCAATGATTAAACCAAACAAAAACAAACTTGTCTAAAGGAGAGCAGAATAAAGTTCTAGAATATCACAAAGAGTTTAAAGAAGCATATGGCAAAGCGTGGCAAACAGGGAGACAATTTTGCTTAAAGAAAGGAGGATTTCAGGAAAAGAAATAGCTAAGGTAAAAGCGGCAGCCCAGAAGGCTTCTTCAAATAAGCCAAAGACTATCGTGAGAAAAGGTTTCAAATTATGGCAAGACATTTTAATTCAGGTATGCTTTTTGGCTTTTGGTTGTTTATAATACCCTACTGCCTGCTAAGAAGGGTGGATGCTGGTACCTTGTGGGTCCTTTGTTTGCCAAACATCAGAAGGTTGTGGGAAAGAGAGAAAGGGCTAAACTCACTAGAAATTTGAGAGAGATTCAATGATCTTGAGAGGGCTGTGCTTGGAGAAGAACAGAATCCAGAGAAATTCGGAGACTGATCTGGAACAGGGAACCAAAAAGGAAAAAAAAAAAAAAAAGAAGAAGAAGACCCAGTGTATGCCTGCCAAAGAGAAACTCTGAAGAATACATACTCGTTATGGTTAAAAAATAGTGCAAGTTCCCTTGTAATGACATACAATCGCCTACTACATTACTTTTTACCCTCTGAAACCATTTCAGAGCCAATAACTTTTAATATGTCTGGTTTTAGTTCCCTTTGTTTTCAAACAGCATGATGCTTATATTTTAACTACCACATATATTATCTGTTGATTTATTAACTTTAAAAATTATTCTTAGAACTGTATTTAATATGCTTAAAACTCTTCATCTTTTCACTTTCCTCCCGCATAGTTCAATATCATTAGACCACTTTTTTTAGTTTCTAATAAAATATTTAAGCCTTTTTATGAGCTATAGTCACATCCTTACCCTCCTCCCTTCCTGCCTTTCTTCTTTTACCTACCTCCACATTTGACATTATCAAAGATGAAAACATTTATATTTTACTCTGTAATCATAATTAAGTAATCCTTAGTCTACAGGGGATTACGAAATTAAAAAGCAGTAGTAAACAGCGTTTGCAAACTGTGGTTTCTGAAGTAAACAACATTCCTTCATGGTCTCAAAGCTCACAGTTTCAGTGCCACCCTAAGACACTACACAAAGGAGTCTCATTCTTAGACTCACCCCAAGAGCCCAATCATGGGCATTTCAATTTCCAAGATAGAGTCGGTGTTGTTTGCAAGGTTTATGGGATGGGTGTTTCACCTGGAATTTCAGTGTCTAAGGAAAAACACTGTGTCTAAGGAAAAACAGCACTGAACAGAGACAGGCAAGGAAAACTTTCAGACTGTTATAACAGAGATTGAACTCAAGTCCACAGAAACAAAAGATCGGATGATTTTTAAGAGATGGGGTGAGCTAGGGCAAAAGTACTAGAAGACATGGAGATTTGGTCTATCTGATTAAACCATTTGTGTTTGCTAATTGTTACTTACCAAAGTTAGGTTCCCATTCTCCCAGTTCCCATAGAGCTGGATGACAGCAATGCTGTCAACACAAAGACCCTGGCAATAAACATCTATAATAGGATTGGAAAACCAGCACTTGGTAATGCACCATGCTCATAAACTCCTTGCATTTTATTCATTCTCCAATGATACTCTGTAAAGTTTTGCAAGTTCCAGCTTGTTTCCCTGAGCTAAAAGGAGCCAAGTAAATGGCCCATGGCTACTCTCTGGCCACAGTGGTACTGATGAGAAGAAAAAACTCTAGTAACAGTAAACATTACAGGCAACTGAGTCAGGGTTAGTTGACTGGTACACCTCTCTCCATGTGGTGAGCCTCTGCTTAACTCAGCATTTCTGAGCATTGTTTCTAAGGAAGGAGGCTATCTCCTCCTCCTCCTCCTCCACTATCTCCTAATGAGTGACTCTTCCACTGTCTCAGCCGTATCTTTCAAACTTCTCATCCTAATTCTAGGGTAATGTCAAATGCTACTTCTTCCACATAAAGATTTCCAGTCCCCAGGCAGAACAAGTCCCATGTTGCTCTGCTCTGCCATGAAAATATGCTGTGCAGATGTTTCCTAATCCATTAAGGTAGAGATGTTAAAAACCTCCCTCCCAGGGACACTGTTGGAAGGTAACATATTGGAAGGCTTCTGGCATGGTCCCTGACATGTTCCTTCTTTCCGGCAGTCTGGGACTCCAGCTGCAATGCTGTCTCTACTCACATGTGGCTCTGACATGCCTAGATTGTGACCTTTTTAAGGGCAGTACTGTATTTTGTTAATTGTTAACAACTCCAAGGACAGAGGACAATAAATGTCCTGAGCTGAGTAGAGGTTTAGTGTAATCCATTTGCTTTTCTATTAAAATCCACCTGAAATAAGACTAAATTGAACGGGGGAGGCACAGGAGGAAAAAGTTCTTTCTGAAGCATTTTAAATTATTTTACAGTGGTGGAGTAACCTTAAGAGGCCAAAAAGAAAAAAGGAAAAAAAAAATGGCACAAGCTGTTTTGGAAGGGGCATCAGGAAAAAAAAAAGCACGATGGTGTGAAGTACAAATATCATCCATTCTTGCAAATTCCCTTGAGTTCTCTTTAAGGCACAGTATTTTTTGGACAGAAATAATGGAAGACCCATCTCCAGGAGACAGGTCTGTGAAGAACACACGTGCATTTATGAGCACCTAGATTTCCTGCTACAGGTCCTGGTGTCACCTTACAGCCAAGTGCAAGTTGTTGGAATGTATAATGGAGGAAGAAGTTGGAGTCGCCCGGAAGGAGAGCTCAGACCCAGATACTAGAGTACATTCTCCTGCACCATAAAGATGATTCTAGGATCCCTATGTGAATGGACTAAATCCCAGACTGCTCTCACTCCTTTATCCGGTAACTTGTTAGAAGGGAAAGGCAACCATATGCACTGATTGCCATTATGGAGTCAGACATGGCTCTCAGCACTTTGCCTGTATTTACCTATTTTTGTCTCATGAAAGTATCAGGTTTCCATTTTACAGAGTAAAATGAGGCCCAGGGGAATTATATCACTTGTAGTAAACAACAAAGGATTCAAACCCAGACCTTGCTCCTCTCAGAGCCTTGCTCCTTTTGCTATCCGCCACTGATGCCCCCACATTGGTATGCCAATAATGGAGTCCAGCTTTCCTAGTGGAATCCCAGGACAGTAACAAAAGTGGCTTCTGGTTATTACTTCTAGGCCCCAAAGACAGTGACACTTTCCTAATGCATCCAAGCTTAGTTGGATGTATACCCTGCTCATTTGTTGAGATCCCTACTCTTTGATGGAGCACATTCATTACATTCAGTCAGTCTGATCATGAACTCTTTGTCAAAATTTCAGCTTTTAGTGGAATTAGAGACATGACAGTGATGCTCTCCTGTCTGTATTATTCTGTGTTCATTAATTTACTTATGTACCTCTCCAGGAAGTGCCAGTATTAATATTCTGACCCGGCAAAAGGCAAAAATGATTAACACAAGCATGTGAAACCAATGATGCAAAATTTCAACTATAATTAGAACACAGACTGAGATCAAAAGCCAATCTCCCATTTGCCCTTTCAAATAGTGTTATTTTGCAAGGAAAGTTAAGAATGAAAGTCAAGTCAGATCAAGAGTGGTTCCATTCTGTGAATCCTCAAAGACTTAATGGGCTGTTAGTCTGGTACCTGAAAAAGTGTGAAGTGCTGTGTGCCCAGCTACATGGTTCCAATGTCTAGATTATACTCAAGCAGTGTTTATTTATACATGCTAAGTCAAATAGAGGACTGTTGCAATTTTCAGTATAATTCAGGCCAAATGTTTCCTACATGAATACTTAACTAGTCATCACTAATTGGAGAATCTTATTTGAACTACACAGCTAATGGTCTCAACTCTCCATTTTAGATTTTCCAGATAGAGCTTTAAGAGGCCAAGGCTTTGCTAATCAGTGCAATAAATCAATATGCTCTTTAGCTTCTTAAAGCTTCCTTCTGGTCCCTCACAAGATGGAAGTGGACTAACATGCTTTGCATTCCACCCCTCCAAATAGTCTATTTTATGTCTCCTCCATATGATACCTGAAAAATGTACACAATGAATATTCTTGATAATTTGATGAAATATATTTGTGACATGGCCTATATTTGATATTTAGAAGACAAAAGGCATAGCTTTTTCTTTCAGGTTACTGGAGAGCTAAAACAGTCAGTAAATTGCTATGATCTTCCAAAAAAAAAAAAAAACTTAGACAAATTGTAGAAAAAAAGATATACCACTATAAGAATATGTCTTAATCCCTTTAGCAACTGAGAAGATCACATTCAAGGACAGGTATTCAAAAGATTATATCAAAATCCTTGACTTTCCCAGTCCTGTTTCTCCAGGGATGCCATTCTTCGTGTGCCTAATTAGAACAAAATTCAAGATTTATAACCTCTTATACTTGTATGGCACTCTTCAGTTTATAAAGGACATATTCCACATATTACCGCATTTACTTTCTGAACAACCCTATGATATGGATAATAAAGTCCACATTTTTTAAATTTTTTAAATTTTTTAATAAGCATATAATGTATTTTTATTGCCAGGGGTACAGGTCTGTGAATCGCCAGGTTTGCACATTTCACAGCACTCATCATAGCACACACCCTCCCCAATGTCCATATTTCCACCACCCTCTCCCGTCCCCCCTGCCCCTAGCAACCCTCAGTCTGTTTTTTGAGATTGAGTCTTTTAGGGTTTGTCACCCTCCCGATCCCATCTTCTTTCATTTTTTCTTTTCCTACACCCTAAACTGCCCACATTGCATCTCCACTTCCTCATATCAAGGAGATCATATGATAGTTGTCCTTCTCCGATTGACTTATTTTGCTAACATAATACCCATTAGTTCCATCCACGTCGTCATAAATGGCAAGATTTCATTTCTTTTGATGGCTGCATAGTATTCCATTGTATATATATATACCAACTCTTCTTTATCCATTCATCTGTTGATGGACATCTAGGTTCTTTCCATAGTTTGGTTACTGTGGACATTGTTGCTATAAACATTCGGGTGCACGTGCCCCTCCAGAGCACCATGTTTGTATCTTTAGGATATATACCTAGTAGTGCAATCGCTGGGTAATAGGGTAGCTCTATCTTCAACTTTTTGAGGAACCTCCACACTGTTTCCCAGAGTGGTTGCACCAGCTTGCATTCCCACCAACAGTGTAGGAGGGTTCCCCTCTCTCCACATCCTCACCAGCATCTGTCATTTCTTGACTTGTTGATTTTAGCCATTCTGGCTAATGTGAGGTGATATCTCATTGTGGTTTTGATTTGTATTTCCCTGATGCTGAGTGATGTGGAGCATTTTTTCATGTGTCTGTTGGCCATCTGGATGTCTTCTTTGCAGAAATGTCTGTTCATGTCCTCTGCCCATTTCTTGATTGGATTATTTGTTTTTTGGGTGTTGAGTTTGCTAAGCTCTTTATAGATTTTGGATACTAGCTCTTTATCTGATATGTCATTTGCAAATATCTTCTACCATTCTGTCAGTTGTCTTTTGGTTTTGTTAACTGTTTCCTTTGCTATGCAAAAGCTTTTGATCTTGATGAAATCCCAATAGTTCATTTTTGCCCTTGCTTCTGTTGCCTTTGGCAATGTTCCTAGGAAGAAGTTGCTGCGGCTGGGTTGCGGCCTGTGTTCTCCTCAAGGATTTTGATGGATTCCTTTCTCACATTGAGGTCCTTCATCCATTTTGAGTCTATTTTCATGTGTGGTGTAAGGAAATGGTCCAATTTCATTTTTCTGCATGTGGCTGTCCAATTTTCCCAGCACCATTTGTTGAAGAGGCTTTTTTCCGTTGGACATTCCTTCCTGCTTTGTCGAAGATGAGTTGACCATAGACTTGAGGGTCTATTTCTGGGCTCTCTATTCTGTTCCATTGATCTATGTGTCTGTTTTTGTGCCAGTACCATACTGTCTTGATGATGACAGCTTTGTAATGGAGCTTGAAGTCCGGAATTGTGATGCCACCAACTTTGGCTTTCTTTTTCAATATTCCTTTGGCTATTTGTGGTCTCTTCTGGTTCCATATAAATTTTAGGATTATTTGTTCTATTTCTTTGAAAAAAATGGATGGGATTTTGATAGGGATTGCATTAAATGTGTAGATTGCTTTAGGTAACATAGACATTTTCACAATATTTGTTCTTCCAATCCAGGAGCATGGAACATTTTTCCATTTCTTTGTGTCTTCCTCAATTTCTTTCATGAGTACTTTATAGTTTTCTGTGTATAGATTCTTAGTCTCTTTGGTTAGGTTTATTCCTAGGTATCTTATGGTTTTGGGTGCAATTGTAAATGGGATGGACTCCTTAATTTCCCTTTCTTCTGTCTTGTTGTTGGTGTAGAGAAATGCAACTGATTTCTGTGCATTGATTTTATATCCTGACACTTTACTGAATTCCTGTACAAGTTCTAGCAGTTTTGGAGTGGAGTCTTTTGGGTTTTCCACATATAGTATCATATCATCTGCAAAGAGTGATAGTTTGACTTCTTCTTTGCCAATTTGGATGCCTTTAATTTCCTTTTGTTGTCTGATTGCTGAGGCTAGGACTTCTAGTACTATGTTGAATGGCAGTGGTGATAACGGACCTCCCTGCCGTGTTCCTGACCTTAGCGGAAAAGCTTTCAGTTTTTCTCCATTGAGAATGATATTTGCGGTGGGTTTTTTATAGATGGCTTTGATAATATTGAGGTATGTGCCCCCTATCCCTACACTTTGAAGAGTTTTAATCAGGAAGGGATGCTGCACTTTGTCAAATGCTTTTTCAGCATCTATTGAGAGTATGATATGGTTCCTGTTCTTTCTTTTATTAATGTATTGTATCACGTTGATTGCTTTGCAGATGTTGAACCAAGCTTGCAGCCCTGGAATAAATCCCACTTGGTCATAGTAAGTAATCCTTTTAATGTACTGTTGGATCCTATTGGCTAGTATTTTGGTGAGAATTTTCACAACAGTGTTCATCAAGGATATTGGTCTATAATTCTCTTTTTTGATGGGATCCTTTTCTGGTTTTGGGATCAAGGTGATGCTGGCCTCATAAAGTGAGTTTGGAGGTTTTCCTTCCATTTCTATTTTTTGGAACAGTTTCAGGAGAATAGGAATTAATTCTTCTTTAAATGTTTGGTAGAATTCCCCTGGGAAGCCATCTGGCCCGGGACTTTTGCTTGTTTGGAGATTTTTGATGACTGTTTCAATCTCCTTACTGGTTATGGGTCTGTTCAGGTTATCTATTTCTTCCTGGTTCAGTTGTGGTAGTTTATATGTCTCTAGAAATGTATCCATTTCTTCCAGATTGTCGACTTTGTTCGCGTAGAGTTGCTCATAGTATGTTCTTACAATAGTTTGTATTTCTTTGGTGTTAGTTGTGATCTCTCCTCTTTCATTAATGATTTTATTTATTTGGGTCCTTTCTCTTTTCTTTTTGATAAGTCTGGCCAGGGGTTTGTCAATCTTATTAATTCTTTCAAAGAACCAGCTCCTAGTTTCATTGATTTGTTCTGTTGTGGGTTTTTTTTTTTTTTTTTTTTTTTTTTGGTTTCTATTTCATTGATTTGTTCTCTGATCTTTATGATTTCTCTTCTCCTGCTGGGTTTAGGCTTTCTTTGTTGTTCTTTCTCCAGCTCCTTTAGGTGTAGGGTTAGGTTGTGTATTTGAGACCTTTCTTGTTACTTGAGAAAGTCTTCTACTGCTATATATTTTCCTCTCAGGACTGCCTTTGTTGTGTCCCACAGATTTTGAACTGTTGTGTTTTCATTATCATTTGTTTCCATGAATTTTTTCAATTCTTCTTTAATTTCCTGGTTGACCCATTCATTCTTTAGAAGGATGCTGTTTAGTTTCCATGTATTTGGGTTCTTTCCAAATTTCCTCTTGTGATTGAGTTCTAGCTTCAGAACATTGTGGTCTGAAAATATGCAGGGAATGATCCCAATCTTTTGATACCGGTTGAGACCTGATTTAGGACCGAGGATGTGGTCTATTCTGGAGAATGTTCCATGTGCACTAGAGAAGAATGTGTATTCTGTTATTTTCGGATGGAATGTTCTGAATATATATGTGATGTCCATCTGGTCCAGTGTGTCATTTAAGGCCTTTATTTCCTTGTTGATCTTTTGCTTGGATGATCTGTCCATTTCCGCAAGGGGAGTGTTAAAGTCCCCTACTATTATTGTATTATCGTTGATGTTTTTCTTTGATTTTGTTATTAATTGGTTTATATAGTTGACTGCTCCCATGTTAGGGGCATAGATATTTAAAATTGTTAGGTCTTCTGGTTGGACAGACCCTTTGAGTATGATGTAGTGTCCTTCCTCATCTCTTATTATAGTCTTTGGCTTAAAATCTAATTGATCTAAGGATTGCCACCCCAGCTTTCTTCTGATGTCCATTAGCATAGTACATTGTTTTCTACCCCCTCACTTTAAATCTGGATGTGCCTTTGGGTCTAAGATGAGTTTGTTTTAGGCAGCATATTGATGGGTTTTGTTTTTATGTCCATTCTGATACCCTGTGTCTTTTGATTGGGGCATTTAGCCCATTAACATTCAGGGTAACTATTGAGAGATACAAATTTAGTGCCATTGTATTGCCTGTAAGGTGACTGTTACTGTACATTGTCTCTGTTCCTTTCTGATCCACTACTTTTAGGGTCTCTCTTTGCTTAGAGGACCCCTTTCAATATTTCCTGTAGAGCTGGTTTGGTGTTTGCAAATTCTTTCAGTTTTTGTTTGTCCTGGAAGCTTTTTATCTCTCCTTCTATTTTCAATGATAGCCTAGCTGGATATAGTATTCTTGGCTGCATGTTTTTCTCGTTTAGTCCTCTGAATATATCATGCCAGTTCTTCCTGGCCTGCCAGTTCTCTGTGGATAAGTCCACTGCCAATCTAATGTTTTTACCCTTGTATGTTACAGACTTCTTTTCCCGGGCTGCTTTCAGGATTTTCTCTTTGTCACTAAGACTTATAAATTTTACTATCAGGTGACAGGGTGTGGACCTATTCTTGTTGATTTTGAGGGGCGTTCTTTGCATCTCCTAGATTTTGATGCTTGTTCCCTTTGCCATATTAGGGAAATTCTCTACAATAATTCTCTCCAATATACCTTCTGCTCCCCTCTCTCTTTCTTCTTCTTCTGGAATCTCAATTATTCTAATGTTATGTCATCTTATGGTGTCCCTTATCTCTCTAATTTTCTCCTCGTGGTCCAGTATTTGTTTGTCTCTCTTTTGCTCAGCTTCTTTATTCTCTGTCATTTGGTCTTCTAGGTCACTAATTCTTTCTTCTGCCTCATTTATCCTAGCAGTAAGAGCTTCCATTTTTGATTGCACCTCATTAATAGCTTTTTTTATTTTAACTTGGTTAGATTTTAGTTCTTTTATTTCTCCTGAAAGGCCTTTTTTCTCTCTGGAGAGGGTTTCTCTAATATCTTCTATGCCTTTTTGGAGCCTGACTAGAACCTTGAGAATCGTCATTCTGAACTCTAGATCTGTCATAGTACCAATGTCCATATTGATTAGGTCCCCAGCCTTTGGTACTGCCTCTTGTCTTTTTTTTTTTTTTTTTTGTGGTGAGTTTTTCCGCCTTGTCATTTTGTCCAGATAAGATTTGCTTTCTCCTCTTCTGGAATTCCACTGTTCTCCTTGGTGAGTGAAGTTAGTCTTGGCTGGGTTTCTTGTTGATCTTCTGGGAGAGGGGCCTGTTGTAGTGATTCTCAAGTGTCTTTGCCCCAGGCGGAATTGCACAGCCCTTACCAGGGGCCGGGCTAAGTAATCCGTTCATGTTTGCTTTTGGGAGCTTTTGTTCCCTGAGCGCTTTCCGTAGAGTTCTAGAGGACATGAATGAAAATGATGGCCTACCAATCTCCGGCCTGGAGGAGCTGAGAGCTCGGGGTCCCGCTCCTCAGTGCGTCCTCAGAGAAAAGCACCCAACTGCCCCTGACTCCCTGGCCTCTGATCGCACTTGGAGAAAAGCACTCAAACGCTCATGCTTGGAGAAAAGCACTTGGTCACTTCCGTCTCCCTGGCCTCCAGTCGCATGCTTGGAGACAAGTGCTCCCTGGTCTCCAGCCTCACTCCGAGCTCACCCAGCCTGTGCCTGGTTCAAGGTAACCTGGAGTTGAGAGCTCACTCCTTGGCTTTGTCACTGTAGCTGGCTTTCCCACTCTAATACCTGCGAGCTCTGCGACACTCAGGTATTCCCGGTCCTTCTGTGACCCCGCGGGACCTGGGGTTATGCTGACCCTGTGTGGGCTTCCCCCCGGTTTAGCCTCTGGAATGATGTCCCTCAGTGGAGCAGACTTTTAAAAGTCCTGATTTTGTGCTCCGTTGCTCTGCCACTTGTAGGGAGCCAGCCTCTCCCCCCGCGGTCTATCTTCCCATTGTTTTGGATTTACTGCAGGTCCTACCTTTCAGGTCCTACCTTTCAGAAAGTGATCGATTTTCTGTTTATAGAATTGTTGCTCTTCTTCTCTTTGATTTCCCATTGGATTTGTAGGTGTTCGCAATGGTTAGATAAGCTATCTAGCTGATCGCCTGCTACCTGATGTCGTCTCAGCCTGCTACTTCTCTGCCATCTTGACTCCTCCTCCAATGTCCACATTTTTATAAAAGAGGAGAAAAGGGGACTCAGAAAGGATAAGTGATTTGTCTAAAATCACAAGATTAGGTATGGAGAGACTGGAACCCAAGCACCTACTTCCTAATTCCACATTCTGTGCTGCCTCTCTTGGCCCTGTCAGTGCCCTCCCCCTGAAATGCTGGCAAAGATGGGACTATCAGAGTTGATCCTTTCACATTGGGCTTTCCCACTCCCAGCCCTTCAAAGTCAGTACTTCAAGATTCTGAGACTTGGTACACTCCATAAGAAATTAACAAGGTTATGTTTCATCACCGGAAATCAATTTCTTTTCTCATTCCCTCTGCAATCCATAAGGTGTAAGTAACCTGAAGATGTTTCCTGCAATAAGCAATCTGAAAGACATATGAGTGATGAGTAGGACCCTGGACAGCAATCAACGGCCACTTCCATTCTATGTACCTTGGGTTTTTTTCACAAATGCAACTGAAGTTTGCTTTTGCCTTATTTGTCTATTTGGTTATGTAACTGACCTTAAGCGACTGAATAACAGTCAAGACTGTGATTCAGTGCACTGTTACTTCCTACTTAGTATTATCAGAAGCTATTGGAGAAAACACTCTCGGCACTGTCTAAAAAGGAATCTTTTAATATTCTGTTTAAAGATCTTGTGCTTTCCTGTGAAAAGGAATAAAAGATAAAATTGTCACACATAAGATTACAAAATCATAGTTATTGGTTTTAAGAAAAACATTCATTCCCCCCATTTTTTTTCCCTGTGGTGGAAAGCTAAGGAAAAAAGATATAATGAAACATGCACAACAGATGTGTCACAGATAACATCACCTAAGACATCAGCATGGACACTTACAATTACTTCCTTAAAATTCTTACCCAAAGTAATATGAAAAGAGATCATTAAGTTGTATTCATAAGTACCACTATGGTGTACATGTGAAATAATCTTGCAGATTTTCTCCCTAAAAATTCTGTAGCAGTACACGTGAAAATATATTGATAACTGAAAGAAATGTATTTCCTTAGTGACCAGAGAGAACCGTTAAAAGTTGTCGGTTGTGCTTCACGAGAAAGACTGTGCAGCATCCAAAAGATACTGCTAATAAAACCAACCAAACAACAACAGGGGGAAAAAGCACTAAACAAAGCAAGTTTGCCAATGTTCTTTCATTTGCTTTGATCCTTTGATGGATACATGCTGTGTCTTTAGGCAAAAATACAGTCACAATGATTTTCTTCTTTCCCTAAAATTTATCTGTTTACCTAGGGCAAGCAACTGTTTCATTGTCCCTACTCCAGGGACAATGTATCCTGAACTTCTAACCACTTGCCAAGACATTCCTTTTTCACCTTTGAGGCTTCCTCAGTTCTTTCCTCTTATTTAGCAAGTCCAAACTGTGAGAAATTTGTTTTATATGGATTTTTTTTTGTTATCATCATTGATGCAATCAACATCATCCTTAGAAGAAAATTTCTTCCTTTTTGTATCACCATCTCCTGCTCCACCCTACCCACAGCAAAGTCCCCTTATGCATTACAGGGCTAGAGGATAGCAGCATTTCAGCCACGAATTTGATACACTCCATGAATGTTAAGAATTAGCATCTAAACTATTATAGACAAGCCATTGTCTGCCAGAAGAATGCTCTGAAGTTGAGAGGAAGCCCTACTTTGTACTTTTGAGAGATTAACTTGAAGTTTTCTACCAAATCAGAAGCTCTGCAAACATCTACTTTCCTTTTCAACATATAGAGCTAGGTCTCCATAGAGTATGCAATCAGCTCTATTTTGAAACCTGAGCCCTACTTTCATCTTTGGGCAACTCATTTCTAAACTTGTAGATATACTGGAAGAAGGTTCAGAGGAGAACAAGAAGAATGATTCATAGCTTGGATGAAATCTTAGTTAAAGGAGGTTACAGGAATTTTTCAGATGCACAACTTGTTCTATCCAAGTGTAAAGGAATTTCATGGTCACTTATGAGTGAAAATGTGAGACAAGCATAAGAACATCTTTGCTGGGTTAAAAGGAAAGGAACCAAAGACAGGACTTTTCTTTATCAAAAAGAAAAATTCAAGCTTTCTTGGTGCCCAAATTTGATATATTGGGACTTCTGTCTTCTTTGTTCAAAATAAAGAGAAGACTGTTAAAGAATAAAAACAAAACAAAAATACAGTAGTGTATACAAATATGTCAAGCCCCCAAACAAGATTCAAATATAGAACTTAAACAGGCTTCCAAATAGGCACAGACATAAGAATAAATTTCTAAGAATGTAGTGGGCAAAAGAGGGGGAACAGCAAAAATATCTTAAGATATAAATAACCCAAATAAAATGATGTGATGTCTGAAATTTAAAATATCCAAAAGAAGTGAGGGAGAGGGAGACAAAACAAAACTGGCCAGGAGTTGACAATTGATTAAACTGGTGACATATACCTATGTTTCATTATAAAGTACTCCTTTCCCTACTTTCATGTATACTGGAAAATGCCTAATAAGTAAAACAATATATATACTAATTTGATACATTTCTAAAGAAAACAAGACTGAGATCTGCATTTAAGAAGAAGACTGATCAAAAGAACAATCAAAATGGTTACAATGGCCTTTAATACTAAAACGATGCCTGAACCCAATCCAGATACAGTACCCATGTGTTAACTGAAAACTAAAAATTAATTTTTATCACTTTACCTTAGTTGCTTAAGATTGTTCCTGGCTCGGGACGCCTGGGTGGTTCAGTTGGTTAAGCAGCTGCCTTCGGCTCAGGTCATGATCCCAGCGTCCTGGGATCGAGTCCCACATTGGGCTCCTTGCTCAGCAGGGAGCCTGCTTCTCCCTCTGCCTCTGCCTGCCACTCTGTCTGCCTGTGCTCACTCTCCCTCTCTCTCTCTGACAAATAAATAAATAAAAATCTTAAAAAAAAAAAAAAAAAGATTGTTCCTGGCTGTATATGAGTGTCAACTTGATAGTTTCATCTATCAAAATATAATTTCCGTTATCTTCCTGTTTTCTGGAGAAGATATGTGATATAAAATTGTCTTAAGTGGATTAAGTTCTGAGTTCAACCTTCAAACTTTGAGAGACCAAATATTCTATTTGTTTGTTGGGAGACCATTCTCCGCAAGTCTTCTAGGCTTCTAGGTCTTGGAAGCCAGACTTGTATTCTGAACTTCTAACCACTTGCTAAGACAGTCCTTTCTCACCGTTCAGACTTCCTCGGTTCTTTCTTCTCATTTAACAAGTCCAATCTTTGGGAAATTTATTTTACATGGTTTTGTTTTGCACAGACTGTCCCCTGTTTTTGTTTTATTTTGATCATTTGTTTTAAGACTATCTTTTCAAGGATGTTTGTGCAGGAACGGCCTTGAATGACAGAAGCAATTTCTCCCTCTGGAGTCAAGGGCAAACAGGCTTACTTCTCATTTCTAAAGTCTGGGGTTCCTTAGGCTCAGGGTTCTAACAAACCTTGTGAGCACTGGGTCTCAGCAAATCGCTTACTAAGCCATGAATGATAAAATTCTCTGTCTCTAACCCATGAGTCTTTTGTCTTTCACTGTCACCAACAAACAGTAACAAGATAATTTAAGAGCTTGCTGGTAGAATAAAATCTCAGACCCTTCACAAAACTTGACCCTCCTAAATTGAAATGGTAAATATACTGTGTCTGGCATGAAAGTGACCTATACTGAGATTGACTGCAAAGAAGACTCCAGATGAATTCATTCTGAAGGTCTCTTGTTAAAAAAATTAGCAATGCCTGCCAAGCAAGCCAGCAGGTAGGCTCTATTATGTACACTATTAATGTCGACCTTGTGAAGTTACTTGTGTCAGTGCCAGTTACAGAGAAAGTACTCAGTAAATGATTACTAATAACTGAAGTGCTTGTGAAGGTTCTAGAATCTAATACTAAATTTTAAAGTACCAATTCCTAAAGAGTCATATATAACTTTTAGCACTCAGTTTGATTTTTAATTTTTTTAATAAGAATTTCTTCAAAAATTAAGTAGAAAAACAAGGAAAGCATTTTACACTCTGTATGCAAAATATAAGTACTGGAATTCTCAAAAAATTTCTCAACATGAAACAAAAATTCACAAATTTTCATTATTACTCAAAGAGAATTAGATTTAAAAAAAAGTTACCTTAAGTAATATTAAGTTCTAAACTAAAAACCAGCCAAAATTGAAATTTCATGTATGACATCAAAATGTTTGCAAAGTTCTCATGCATCTAAAATGCCCGAGTTCTCTTGGATTAAATAGACATGGTTTTTCCAAAATAATTCAGATAACACATTTAAGGTCAAACCAGGAAAGGTGTCCCAACAACACTGATAAATTAGATAGCTTTTATTATCCACAATGAATAATGTAACTCTTCTCAATGGGTTAATCGATAGATTTTTTTTCATTTTTTAAAGGTTATTTATTTGAGAGAGAGAGAGCACTAGAGGTGAGCGGTCAGAGGGAGAAACAGACTCCCCGCCAAGCAGGGAGCCTAATGTGGGACTCAGTTCCGGAACTCCAGGATCATGACCTGAGCTGAAGGCAGTTGCTTAACCAACTGAGCCACCCAGGCACCCCTAATCAATAGATTTTACAGGGGAAAAAAGAGGCTTGACTTGGATTTCTCTATCATTACACTTATTTGGCATGAGTTCATTTAGGAGAATACCATAAAGATGCCACTGAAAAATGGAAGGGGGAAATCCTACTATGCTCAATCTTACCATGAGAGTACAACATCTTTAATTAGTGTTTTGTTTTTTTTGTTTTTTTTTTTAGTAAAGAATTTAGGTGGGTAAGCACACAAATGGGCTTGTGAACCTGCTGCTTCTAACAAAGGGATGTGTAACTATGGGGTATTAATTCACTTTAGTGGATGCAGCTAGGACACCCTCCACCTTCCAAAAAAAGAGGGAAGGCATTAGTTTCAATGGCCATTAAAAAGTATGACTGTCAATTTATTCTGTATTTAATATGCAGTTGTGATTCAATGCTTTGGAATTGTTCTAAACACATTTTTGCTTGATGGTATTTGATTTCAAGCATATAAAATAAATCCTGAGCAGAAATGCAGATTAAATAATCATGGTTTGAGGTAGTTCCAGGATTCCAGCTTCAAGTAGGTCTATTTTTTACTAAAGTGAGCAAGATTATAGGAGTAATAGAAGGGGAGGGAAGATATTTATGAAGTATTTAACATAAAATATTAAATTGAAGTAAATATGAAATATATATGTGAAGATGCCCAGCTTCAGGAAGATGCCTTCAAGGAAGATAATTTGAAATCTGTCAAAACACAGATGGAATCTAAAGCCCTGGTAATAAAATTATCTGGAGAATCAGAGGAAGAAGAATCTCTGTACTGAGCCAGTACTGCAGTCTGGTAGGAGGAGATAAGAAAACAGAAAAGGGATGTCCAGTGCGCAAGTGGAAATTAAGGAGATGGTCCCAAAGATGGAGTAATCAATTTTGAAGCCAGTTATTGATGGAGTAGGTACAATAAGAACTTAAAGGATGCTCAAAGACAGATCTATCTAGTAACCTTGGGGGGGGGGGAAGTTCCTCTATATGGAAGAACAAAGGGCATTCAAGAGTGGGGGGGGTAGGATGTGGATAAGGAGAGAACATGTCTAAACAACATTCTTGAGAATTTAGACAACAGAGAATAATGAGATAATAATTGAAGGGATATGGAGGGTCAATGAAGGGGTTTGTGTGACTGAAATAGAATAGAAATTGAATGTACAGAAAAGACAGGATATTTCCAAAGTATGAAAGTCATTAGGATGATGAAAATGGAAGGAAGCCAGAGCTAATATGGTGAGTTTTCACCTGCAGGAGCAAAGGAGAGGTGGGTGAAGGTGCTTTCACATACATAGATTTAAAGTTTAAAAATGGCAAGATGTGGATATACCTTAGTAAAAGTGATTGCTTCAATGACATATAAGACAAGGTATCAGATACAATGATGATTTGGGGCTAAATGGAAATTTTGAGAAGAGAGTTGAAATAAGAAATAGTCATTGCAGAAGGTAGAAGTTACCTTCTTAGAAAAACACAACAGATTTGTAATAATAGGATTATTCAGCATCTGCATCTAACATGGCCTTATAACATACTATTTATCTTCACATGCATAGCATTTCTTCTTAATGAAACAAAGGATTCATTTAGATATGTGGTTATTTATTGCAATGATAAGTTATAGTGTTATTCATGATTCTGGCAGCTCTCAACTATTTCATGTTCCCCTATGAATGTCAAGGATTCATTGACTAGTTCTAGGTTATTTTGAACTTGTAGGCCCAGAGAGATTTAGGAGTAGTAACCAAATTAGGGTCAAGATTCCCTGAAAGGCTGGTGCCAAAGAAATAGCTTCATTAAATCATGTAATTTTAGGTCTCACCATCCACAAAACTAGGTAAATCATCACTCTAAGCCATGGCAGTGCTATTGAGATTTTGCATTGGGATTTTTAAGGAAGCTGGAAAAGTAATAATTTGGTGGTCACTGAGATTAGCTTTTTTGTACAACTTAAAGAGGTCTAGCCATGTTACTAGATGACATGCAGGGAACAAAGCAGTATTAGGGCAAAAAAGAGATTGGCTAAGACTTCATGTCTGCTACAGCTCTCCTTAAGGGCTTCATAGTTAGAACCCCCTTCTCTTTTTGCAAAAGTTAACATGTTCTCAACATGTGACCCTGTTGGATGTTGTTGGCAACATCCAATGCTGTCCTATGTTGACAAGCCAACTGAACCACTGTAGCACTATGTCCTAGCGGCCTACAATGGGACTGGGCATTAAGCTTGGAGTAAAAGTGATATAAGATGGCAACCTGTTGTAACAATAATGCACTTTTTTTTTTTTTTAGGTTTTTAAAATTCACAATGGAAAGAATGACTCTGATATCAGCTACAGCAACATTTTTCTAGATACGTCTCCTGAGGCAAAGTAAACAAAAGCAAAAACAAACTATTAGAACTATAGCAAAATAAAAAGCTTCTGCACAGAAAAGGAAGCAATCAACAAAACAAACATACAATCTTCTGAATGAGAGAAGATATTTCCATAGGACATATCAAATAAAGGGTTAGTATCCAAAATATTTAAGGACTTTTTATAACTCAAGACCAAAGAAGAAAAATTCAATTAAAAAAATGGGCAGAAGACATGAATAGACATTTCTCAGAAGACAACACCCAGATGGCCAACAAACACATGAAGAGATGCTCAACATCACTCATCATCAGGGAGATGCAAAGCAAAACCACAGTGAGATATCACATCACACCCTTCAGAATGGCTAAAATAAAAAGGACAAAAACACAAATGTTGGCAAGGACGTGGAGAAAAAGGAAACTTTGTGCATTGTTGGTGGGAATGCAAACTGGTATAGCCATTGTGGAAAACAGCATGACGTTTCCTCAAAAAATTAATAATAGAATTACCAGATGATCCAAGAATTGCACAACTGGGTATCTAAGAATACAAAAGGGTATGAAAATACTTATTCAAAAATATAAATGCAACCCTCCTATGTTTATGGCAGCATTAATTACAATAGCCAAATTATGGAAGCAACCCAAGTGTCCATCAATAGATGGATGGATAAAGAAAATGTGGTATACATAATAGAGTATTACTCAGCCATAAAGAAATGAAAATTTTCCATTTGCAACAATATGGATGAATCCAGACTGTGTAATGCTAAGTGAATTAAGTCAGTCAGAGAAAGACAGATACCATATGCTTTCACTCTTATGTAGAATTTAAGAAGCCAAACTAATGAACAAATTAAAAAGATAAACCCACCCAAAAAACCAGATGTTTAAATGAGAATAAATTGATGGTTACCAGAGGGGAAGTACATGATGGGATGGGTGAAATAGATGAAGGGGATTAAGCTTATACTTACTGTGGTGAGCACTGAGTAAAACATAAAATTGAATTGCACACCTTAAACTAACACTATGTTAAACATGTTAAACACCTTAAATTAACACTATGTTAATTACACTAGAATTTTTTTTTTTTTTTTCAAAAAGCAAGCTGAGCTTTTAGTGCAGAAGACAGAAGCCAATTGATGCACAAATGTTTGGAGGAGGAACAGTAATAGAACACAGACATCTATGAATTCCTGGTATGTGATAACCCAGTTATATGTGTAGATTTCTTATCAGCACCCTGGGAATTCTGGGATTCTTTCTCACTGATAGCACAAACATCTAATTAAGGGCTACCTTTAACATTCTTGAGATAGACTGTTACAAAGGGACCCCTAATGATTTCCACCTTCCTACATGGATGCGCTTGCATCATCTGCTTCTTCTTTGACTCAGTTCATCCTTGTGGGCCATGGAACATTAGGAAGCATGATGCAGTCTGAGGCTTGATACATATTTGTACATTGAGGCTTATCCTTTTGGAATACTTTCCCTTGAAAGGCACCAGGGTATAAAGGAGCTAAAATTAGACTACTGAATGGTGAGAGACCATGTGGAGAGAAGCCCCAAAGGATGAGAGACCATCTTGTGGATGTTTCTAAACCAGTAAGTTCCCCGCTGAAACTGACCCATGAGTGATCTCACCTATACCAATACGTAGCTAAAGAAAAACCTAGCTGAGCCAGTCAACCCACAGAATGATGAGAAACAAAATGCAATAGTTATTAAGCCAGTGAGTTTTGCAGGTGGTTGTTTACAGGATAATGAATCACTGAAACATTTCTGTTAATTTGGATAAACTTCCATTAATAGCCACTCTCCTCCAAAGACAGAAACAGGCATACGGGATTAGAAATTAGAGAAACTTGAATTTAAATTCTTACTATGTTACTTACTCCTGTAAATAAGTTTTTCTGGGCTCAATTTTTTTATTCCTTCTATCAGCATCTTTGTCCTACTGGCCCTAATAGATTGTCCTCACACATAGTGAGTACTCAGTACTCATGTACCAAATATATCAGTGAGATAAATCTGTTTTAGTTTGCTAGCATTGCCATAATAAAATACAAACTTGGGCTTAAATAGCAGAAATTAATTTTCTCGCATTGCTGGAGACTAGAAGTCCAAGATCAATGTGTTAGCAGATTTGGTTTCTTCTGAGGTCTTTGTCCTTAGCTTGCAAATGACCACCTTTTTACGGTGTCCTTACATTACCTTTTCTGTGTGTGCACACATACCTGGTATCTCCCTCTTCTTACAAGGACACCAGTCCTATTGGATTAAGACCCCATTCTAATGACCCCAGTTTATTTTTGTGTTTATTTTAATGATTTTATTACAATGTGCAATACACTTCTCCCTGATTCCTAACTCGATCAGTTTATGCATTAATTCTTTAGAAGGGTGCCCTAACATGGAATGGTCTTGTATTGGAAGAATAAACATTGTTAAAATGTCTATACTGCCTAGAGCAATCTATACTTTTAATGCCATTCCGATCAAAATTCCACCAGTATTTTTCAAAGAGCTGGAGCAAATAATCCTAAAATTTGTATGGAATCAGAAGAGACCCCGAATTGCTAAGGAAATGTTGAAAAACAAAAATAAAACTGGCGGAATCACATTACCTGATTTCAAGCTTTACTACAAAGCTGTGATCACCAAGACAGCATGGTACTGGCATAAAAACAGACGCATAGACCAGTGGAACAGAGTAGAGAGCCCAGATATGGACCCTCAACTCTATGGTCAAATAATCTTCGACAAAGCAGGAAAAAATATACAGTGGAAAAAAGACAGTCTTTTCAATAAATGGTGCTGGGAAAAATTGGACAGCTATATGTAGAAGAATGAAACTCTACCATTCTCTTACACGGTACACAAAGATAAACTCGAAATGGATAAAAGACCTCAACGTGAGACAGGAATCCATCAGAATCCTAGAGGAGAACATAGGCAGTAACCTCTTTGTTATCAGCCACAGCAACTTCTTTCAAGATATCTCCAAAGGCAAAGGAAACAAATGTGAAAATGAACTTTTGGGACTTCAAGATCAAAAGCTTCTGCTGAGCAAAGGAAACAGTCAACAAAACAAAGAGGCAACCCACAAAATGGGAGAAGATATTTGCAAATGACAGTACAGACAAAAGGTTGATATCCAGGATCTATAAAGAACTCCTCAACTCAACACACACAAAACAGACAATCATATCAAAAAATGGGCAGAAGATAAGAACAGACACTTCTCCAATAAAGACATACAAATGACTATCAGATACATGAAAAAATGTTCATCATCACTAGCCATCAGGGAGATTCAAATTAAAACCACATTGAGATACCACCTTACACCAGTTAGAATGGCCAAAATTAGCAAGACAGGAAACAACATGTGTTGGAGAGGATGTGGAGAAAGGGGAACCCTCTTACACTATTGGTGGGAATGCAAGTTGGTACAGCCACTTTGGAGAACAGTGTGGAGATTCCTCAAGAAATTAAAAATAGAGCTTCCCTATGACCCTGCAATTGCACTACTGGGTATTTACCCCAAAGATACAGATGTAGTGAAAAGAAGGGCCATCTGTAGCCCAATGTTTATAGCAGCAATGGCCACGGTCGCCAAACTCTGGAAAGAACCAAGATGCCCTTCAACGGACGAATGGATAAGGAAAATGTGGTCCATATACACTATGGAGTATTATGCCTCTATCAGAAAGGATGAATACCCAACTTTTATAGCAACATGGATGGGACTGGAAGAGATTATGCTGAGTGAAATAAGTCAAGCAGAGAGAGTCAATTATCATATGGTTTCACTTATTTGTGGAGCATAACAAATAACATGGAGGACATGGGGAGATGGAGAGGAGAAGGGAGTTGAGGGAAACTGGAAGGGGAGGTGAACAATGAGACACTATGGACTCTGAAAAACACCTGAGGGTCTTGAAGGGGCGGGTGGTGGGAGGTTGGGGGAACAAGGTGGTGGGTATTAGGAAAGGCACGTATTGCATGGAGCACTGGGTGTGGTGAAAAAATAATGAATACTGTTACGCTGAAAAGAAATTTAAAAAAAAAAAGTTAAAAAGAAAAAAAGAAGGGTGCCCTAACAATGTAAGGAATCAGTATCCACGCACTGGCTATCATTTCAAATGCATAAATATTGGTAGAAAATCCAGGGGCCCCAAAATGTTCCCCCATTAGGCCCCAGATCTTCTTCTGGGAGGGAGAGAGCAGTAGGCATAGAACAGCACATCAGGAAGGGAATTATCGTCTCAAAGTCTCTGCTGCAGGAGTCTCCAACTATCTGTCCCACCAAGATAATTTTCTGGTGGAATGCTTGAGCAATACACAGATTTGACATGAGAATATAATAACTAATAATAACTAATAATGAGATAATAATAACTAATAACTAATAATGAGAATATAATAACTAATAACTGAAATTTAAAAACTTTTTTTAAATGACCTCAGTTTAATTTAATCATCTCTTTGAAAGACCTATCTCCAAATACATTTGCAATGATTAGGGCCCACCTACATGACCTCAGTTTACCTCTTTAAAGACCCTATCTCCAAATACCATTACATTCTGAGGTAATAGGGGTTGGGACTTCAATATTTGGATTCTGAGAGAGACACAATTCAGCCTGTAACAACAGCTAAATGTAAAGGACCTTAAGAACTCTAAATAATGATGCAAATATCCAATTCTGCTCTTAAATTTCCACAAGCAAGAAAGCAAGCCCATAATAAAAGACATGAGAAATGATACAAGGGGACTCCATCCTGAACCACATGTGATATAGAAGTGGTACTAGGAGTTTGTTAAGGTTAGGCAGCAACTATTGTTCTCATATCTCCACAGGGTCGGGGCTCCCTGGGAAGAGAGCTGCAGATAGGACGCTAAATGACAAGTGAATCTACGAAGTTAAAAATAGAGACATCTGGAGAAATTTACTAGTTTATCTCCCCAGGAGCCAATTGTTTATATTCCAAAGAGTAACAGACCTAGAAACTGGGTTTGTCTCTCTAGAAAGCATTTGTTTACATTCCACAAAATAAAAGCTCAAAAGTATTCTTTCACTTTGAAGGTGAAGAGGGGTAGCTATGCAAGCAGTTCCTTTATAAGCGCCAAAAGTCATAATTTTAGACCTCCTCTCCTGTGGCATGAAACCACTGTATATGCAGAAGATACGTGCCCTCACCATTTTGTCTCTAGGGAGACGGAATCCTGGGAATGGTCACAGAGGTTCTGTAAGTAAATAATCTTTTCTCTAATCCAGAAACCTCATGTTTCCTGTCAAGGTAAAATACATGCACAGCCACACACCCAAAAAAGTAGGTAAAAATACTTAGAACAAGATGCCTTTTATAGTAAGAAATCAAATACTAGAGAGTTAACTATCCCCTCCCCCACTTCCAGATGACAACTCTATCCATTGTAAGTGCTTTTTATTTTTTAATCTTTTTTTTTTTCTTCTAAAAATCTTGGACAGCTTTTCATGGGTCCAATTTTTATCTTTTATATTAGGCACAAGGAATTTTAAAATCAAGTGAATTTTGGTTTTGTTGATGTGAAGGTAATATGATGACATGGTCAGGGTCATTTGTGAGACATTACATCAACATCATGTTACCTGAAACTCTCCCTGTTACCTTTAAATTGATGCCTAACACTCAAACTTCCCTAAGTCTGTGCTAGTAAGACAGAGAAACTTACTTATATGCCCATGAAAGTTTTTTTTAATCTTGTGAAGATTTTCTTAATTAGAAAGAAATAATGTAAACAACTGTATTATAGCCAAAAAAAAAAAAAAAAAAAAAACAAGAAGAAGAAGAAGCCTTGTCTCCAAGATGAAGTCTTTTCTCCGGGTAGTGGTCCTTTCAGCTGCCCTGACAACTTTTTGTACAACTTTTCTGCTTTTTCAAATCTCATGACAAATGTGATTGAGTCCTTTGCTGTAGCAGCCTCTTATATCCTGTAGCAAGCATCTAATAAAAAAAATTAATGAAACCGAAGTACTACTGAAATAAATGTATTTAGAGAAAGTAAATCCTTGCATTCGCCAACAGACTTACTGACCACACACAGGCACCAAGGTGAATATCTCAGGGATTATATTCAGTGTAATTCATTCTCTACTTACTAACTATGTGCTTCTAAAACTTTTCTCAGATGTGAGTTTGAGAGGACCTTGGGCTATCTAAACCAACCATCTATCCAAAACTTACAATATTTTATGGATGAATGTGTAGCCTGAACAAGTAAAATGGGTTCACGGTCTTATAAATCCACCTCTTCCATCAATGAGATTCTCTAATTGTTTTTAAAAAAAAAGCCTTTTTATATTGAAACAAAATTTATTTTCCCCAAAATTACATCTATTCATCCCAAGTCTGGCCTATATGAATCATAAAAATTAAGTCTCTTCCTCCCCACTCGGTATCTTTTCAGATAATCATGTCCAAGTCTTTTTTAACCTTCTTCTTCTTCAGTTAGTTATTGATTAAAATATCCAAATCAGTGTTCCTTCATGTTCTTTTGATCAAAGCTTTCTACACCTTGGGACTCATCCAATGATGCCTCCACATCAAGATCAAACTCCACAGAATCGGGTTGTTTTATCTTTCAAATATTACAGACACATTCCTTGGACCTACAAATTTTTCAGAGCTAAATCTATGTAAAAGTGAGTTACAGGCTCCAAAGTATTAAACAAAACTTTAAAAATCAAAATAAAATTTTTGTTAGATATCTGCAAAACCTATCATTTGCCAGATTATTAAATTTAATATTAAAAAGTAATTACATATGCAAATAATCAGTAGGTTTTTCTCACTTGTCAGAAATTTCCAAGTATGCACAGTCATTGCAGAGAAATGGGAGCTTATCATAAATTAAGTAAGTTACTGTAACCATCTCTCTTTAGGTGTCAGAAGCAAAAGTCAAAAATCTTCACAAAATACAACCGATATACATGTTTCTAATCTTAATGATATTTGCAATTTTAGCTTAAAATTAAGGACTTCAACAGAATTTTAAGAGCCTATAAAAGTCTTAAAATTGGTTCTTAAAATTATAAAATAAAATCTCACTAAGAATCACCTGAGGGATATAAGTCACAGGCAGGGTCTGGACCCATTCACCCCTACTAAATTAATAGTCTAAAGTTTCAGTGTTCCTGATTTTAACCACAAACATCCAGGTCCTATTCCCAACTTCTGCTTATTAATTAACCTTCTCTGACTTCTGACCTGCAACCTGTTTCCTGTCAGGTGCATGGATATTTGTATCTCCCCGCTAGCTCCAAGCAACCAGTCCTTGTATTATAACTATAGTGCCCCAACTATGGACCAAAATCAACATGAAGATTTTAATTTAAATTGTATCCACAATATGTTCCAACAGAAAAATAACAAGGTGATTTGTTGAAATAAAATCTTTCCCAGCATCCCTAAGGCTAAAGTACAAACATTTTTTTTCTTTCTTGCTTCTAGCTTAAATTACTTGGGACAATTGAAAACTGCTACCCTGAGTACAGAAGTGAAATTAATCCCTCCAAGGAAGAGAAAAAAGAACTGTCCCTAAACTGAAGTGGGGGTTAATTATAGCTCAAACAATTCATCTCTAGACTGATGTCTACAGGACCCTGAAGTAAAGAGCCACTTTAAAAAAATAGAGAAAACTAAGATCTTTTTAAAGACCCATTACCAAGCCAGGGAACAGTGCCAGTTTCTTTTCTTTTTTTTTTTTCCCTTAGTGGTAGATTTTGGTTAGTCATTTTTCTAAAAATGATTCTAGCACTTACTATGCCTTAAATGGTCTCTGAGGAACCCAAAATAGTGATGGAGTCTCCGTAAATACTACTGGGCTATGACATAGAGTCCGAGAACTATGGAGTTCAATAAGTATTAATGAATTTTAATAATATCAAAAATACTCCTGTAGGATATTCAACTTATCTGCTTTTTATATAATTTTTTACAGGAGAATTTCATCTCCTTTAGAAGATGACACAGCCAACAATGCCCTAATACCGTTATCTGAAGACAAACATTTATCATCATGAAACTGTTAAAAAAAAAAAAAAAGCAACTTCCTCCTTCTTAAATTAAACTTCTTAGAAATCAAATATATCTATTTAAAACCTTAATGAAAAAAAAGAAAAAAAAAACCTTTAGGGAGGATTTTTATTATTAGACTTGTCAATGTGTCTGTCCTTTGCTAAAAATAAACTAAGCAGAGTGCTAAAAGACAACTTTGGCAACAGAACATAATTATTGAACATTTTGAATATTCTAGAATATTTTAGAATATTTGAATATTCTATTGAATAGAACATTTATCTATAAAAATAAACACTGGACACATGCCTGGGCCCATATATAAATTGGGCCTGGTTCTGTGTACAGATGCCACATTTAACACATTCAACAAATTTTGCTATACATTTAGCAAACCCCCAAAGAGCTATATACAAGGACTTTTCTTTTTTCTTTTTTTTTTACAAGCATAAACTAATAGGACAAGAAGAAAAAGAGGTAGTAACAACAGACTTTGCAAAGTAACCTGATTTATACAGTAGATGATCAAAAGGCTAAGAATTCAGCCCCTCCTGAGTAGGGCTCTAGAGGAATGCTATGATAAGGCTGGTTTAAGGACATATAAGGAGCATTAGATTCCTACATTTCATACTTATTTCATGCTACCAGGTTGCTGTCCCCTCTCCAGTACAACAGAATGTTAGACATTTATTCTCTGAAGAAAATAAAGTACAGATCTCTGCGCTGAGGGGAACACAAAGAGATGAAGATGGAGATAACCTTACTGCAATCAAAGGAGTTTAGTAAAGTTGGGCATGATGAATGCTGAGGGTCCCCCAGGCTGAGTTGGCTCCCTGAACAATGGCAGCCCTAACATTAGCCTCCATGCAAGACATTGCAAGAATCTTCTGTAGGGAATCAGCTCATCCTAATAAGAAATATCTAAAGATACCAACTTCCGTATTAGGGGTTTCATCAGTGGTATCTGACAGTGAGGCCAACCTGAACTGAAGGACACTAAAGGAAACCCCACCCAAAGCACTGAACTTTCGATCACTTTCGCTAGCCCCTACCCTTACATGAGTGGATAACAAAGGACGACCAGACATCTCAGAAACACCTCCAAGATGGATACCAAAAGGGGTATCTGGGTGGCTCAGTGGATTAAGCCTCTGCCTTCGGCTCAGGTCATGATCCCGGGGTCCTGGGATCAAGCCCCACTCGGGCTCTCTGCTCAGCAGGGAGCCTGCTTCCCTTCCTCTCTCTCTGCCTGCCTCTCTGCCTACTTGTGATCTGTCTCTGTCAAATAAATGAATAGATAAAAATCTTTATTAAAAAAAAAAAAGATGGATACCAAAAGACACAAACAGAAGAAAGCAACTTAGACTATTTGGGGAAAAGGAAATCCCAAAAACATTACAATTAATATTTCTAGAGAGGTAAGAAATATTACATACATGAAAGAATATGATAATCTAATAAGAAATATTTAGTGCAGTACTTCTACAATTTTATGGGTTTAAAAATTCCTTAAGAGGGCACTTGGGTGGATCAGTTGGTTAAGTGTCTGCCTTCAGTTCTGGTCATGATCCCGGTGTCCTGAGATTGAGCCCCACGTTGTGTACTCTGTTAAGTGGGGAGACTGCTTCTCCCCCTCCCTCTGCCTGCTGCTCCCCCACTTATATTTTCTGTCAAATGATTAAATAAAATCTTAAAAAAAAGATTCCTGGGGCGCCTGGGTGGCTCAGTGGGTTAAAGCCTCTGCCTTCAGCTCAGGTCATGATCCCAAGATCCCGGGATCGAGCCCCACATCGGGCTCTCTGCTCAGCAGGGAACCTGCTTCCCCCTCCCTCTCTCTGCCTGCCTCTCTGCCTACTTGTGATCTCTGTCAAATAAATAAAATCTTAAAAAAAAAAAATCCTGGGGGCGCCTGGGTGGCTCAGTGGGTTAAGCCTCTGCCTTCGTCTCAGGTCATGATCTCAGGGTCCTGGGATCGAGTCCCACATCGGGCTCTCTGCTCAGCGGGGAGCCTGCTTCCTCCTCTCTTTCTGCCTGCCTCTCTGCCTACTCGTGATCAATCTCTCAAATAAATAAATCTTTAAAAAAAAAATCCTTACCTTAATACTTGTAAAAAATTAAAGATCCCCCAAAACTTTTGTTTATGTAGATTTTATCTATAAGTATGTATCTTATTAGAAAACAAATTTTAAAGTTTTATTCAACATAACTAAACATGTAGGATATAACTATAAAAACAAAAGGAATTTATTGTTATGATGAAAATATTTTACACAACAAATGACAATACTGACTTTGCTTTCCAATTTTTCAATTCTTTTTAATGTCTAGCTTAATAAAAGACAGCTGGACTCTCACATCTGTTCCTGTATTCCATCTGTTACAGATCATCTAATATTCACATAAGAAATTTTAGAAAGAAAAAACAAAGGATACCATTATAGAAATGATTCAACAGAATTTTTCAGAGCTAAGGATATGAGTTCCCGACTGAAAAATTCCATCAAATACGCAAATGAATGAATAAAATTAGACACACTAGTTTACATCACTGTAGACATTTCAGAATCTGAGCTAAAGAACCATCATACAAGCCTCCAGAGAGGGGGAGAAAAATGTAAGTCATTGCTGAAGGATCAGGAAATAAGAAAACCTCAGATTTCTCAATAGCAATGCTGGAATCTAAAAGAAAATAGAACAAGGTCTTCAAAAATCCTGAAAGATATTTACAACCATACTGTCATCAAGTGTAAGGGTAGAACAGTGACATTTATAGAAACACAAGGTCCCAGAATGTTTTTCTTCATACACCATTCCCAGAAACTACCAGAAAATGCACTCCTACAAACTAAGTCCTTAAACCACATATTAAAAACAAAGACAAGGGATGTAAGAAACAGAAGATATGATACAGAGGAGAGGCAAAGGCAATACTGGGAATACCCAGGATGATGATGATGGAAGACCCCCAAGATGACACATCTGTGACACGGGTGTAGACAGCAAAAAGTTCCAAAACAAGCAGATCAGAAAGTGCCAAGAGGCTTCTATAAGAAGATGAACCTGATGAGAATGCATGTATTGAGAATAAATTTAGACAACAGTTACAAAGTATGAGATTAATGTCACTTATAAAGAGATAAGCAAATATCATAATTATCAACTCCAGGAAAGACAAAAAGCTGTACATGAAATATCATCATCGCTTACTAATTAACTCCACTCTATAGTCTTAATATAAGATCTAACAGAAATTATAATCTAGCTATACTGAAACAACTGAGTAGGGGAAGGCAAATAGGGGAAGGGACAGGCAAATGCCTGTCAAAGTAAAACAGAAGAGAGAAGTTTGGTAGTTCCTTATCTTCCAAAGTGGGAATTCAATAGCAAATATTAAAAATTGATTTAAGAAGAATAGTAATGCAAACATATTACTTATAGACATGGAAGTAAATTCTAAAACCTAAGCTAAAAATGAGGGTACCTGCACAGAAAGAGAAATAAGGTTACTTCTCATCCTAACCAATTTCCCATAGTTAGGTAACTCTTTCATTGTAGAGACAGGAAAATACAACATTTTAATTGTCATACAGGCTTCATAAAGCAAAATAAAGCCCCCGGTGCTCAGTCGATTAAGCATCCAACTCTTGTTTGCGGCTCAGTTCATGATATCAGGATCATGAGATCGAGTCCTGCATTGGGCTCCACTCTCAGCAGGGAGTCTGCATGGGATTCTTTTCCCCTCCCTCTCTCTCTGCCCCCTTCCCTGCTCATGCCCATGCTCTCTTGCTCTATCTCAAATAAATCTTTAAAAAAAATAATAAAAAGTAAAATAAAGTCCACCTAAAAAGCAGCCTTTGGGGTCAAAAAAGGTAACACTATATTCTCATTTTGATTATATCTTTAACATTTGAGTTTTTGAGGAGATTGAACACATTTACCACAAATCGAAGCTAATGTTCTTAAATATTACACCTTTGCTAAATTTTAGAACTCCAAGGTAAACAGATAATGCCATTAGCCCATGTGAATTGGGACAATGAAGATTTGCCACAGCAACCTAAAAATTTTGGTAATTATTTTCTAAGCTAACTTAAATTGCAGAAGGAATCTTATCATCACTGCTCTATATAGGCTTGATTACTTAGTATTATTGATTCAAAGAACAAATACATATTAAAGCTAAAAGTTGGTCTCATATACAATCTTTTTTCTCATATACAATCTTACTAAAAATAAAACCACAAAGTTTCACTGCATCTGATACAGATTATGACACAGTCTTACCCATAGGTATTTTGGTTTCCTCTCCACTACTGGACACATACTAACATCTCAGTAAATGCTAAATGTTAATAATTATACACTTGAAGACACTTCTGCTAAAAATCACATGTCAGTCTAGTAGATTCTACATTCTATTCTATTAGGGCATAGTGCATCAAATGGAGACCAATGCCAGTTTTGATACATCTGAATATTTGGACTAAATTTCACAAGTATTATGCACCATCTTTGTTCCAAATACTTTGTTAGGCTGTAAAGAAAGTGGGATGTTTACACTAAAAAGCCTAGATACATGCTTAGTTTATTTCTCTATGTTTTTCCTAACTTCATAAGAAACTGGTTTTGTTCTTATTCAATTTCAGTATGCCTTGCCTGTTGTCAGTCATCCAAGTTACCCTGGAACAGAAATGGAATTGCTCACTGCCTGGAAAGAAACAGACATCAAATCTCCCAAGAGCAGCAATGGTGTAGGCTTCTCTGAACATTATTGAAAGACATTCTTTTATCTTATATAGCCACAGCCTAAGCTGTACTGAAATGGAAATGGGAGAATTAGGTATAAGAAGCCATACATAAGGACATTCTGTGATTTGCTATGGCTCTGTGTCACTGGGAATGAGATATGATGGGTCCTTAGCCACACAGATACAGAAGAATGACAATGAACAAAGACCAGGAAAAGGTCCATTCATGGTGGGACAGGGCCTGGGGAACCACCACAGTGAAAGGCAGAGAAGCAGTACGAGAAAACAGAAAACATGGAATTAAGAACAAAAACCTAACTTTATTTTTTTTAAAGATTTTTTTTTATTTTTTAGAGAAAGCATGAGCATATGCATGTGTGGGGAGGGGAGTGGGGACCAGAGGAAAAGCAGACTCTCTGCTGAGCAGGGAGCCTAACGCTGCTGAGCTGGATCCCAGGACTCTGAAATCATAACCTGAATCAAAGGCAGACATTTAATCAACTGAGTCACCCAGGAAGTCACCCCCAAAGACCTAAGTTTAAATATTAGGCCTATCCCTTTTCATCTGTCTTTTCTGAGCAAATGATTTATCCTTTTTAAGTTTCAGTTCTCATTAGTAAAATTAAGAATACCTGTTTTTCATTTTTTAATATTTAATATAATTCACATAAAGCTCCAAAGTATTGGACTTTGTGCATTATTGCTGTAGTAATAAGGCACAGTGATCCCAGGGCGGGTTCATCTCAGTTATGATGCTAAAAGAGGTCTCTACTTATTTGAAGCCACTGAATCTCCAATGACAATATTTAATATTCTGTTGTCAAGTGGGAGTGATCACTAGATCCAATGATATTGAGGCAGTAACACAGCCAGGACACGAAGGTCTGGGAAGAAGGCTAGGCACCATACTTCTTCCCAACTCTCCTAATTTCCGTAAAGGCAGATTATGACAGATAGAATAATGGCACCCTCAAAGAGAGCTACATCTCCATCCCGGAAACCTATGACTATGTTATGTACATGGCAAAAGGGGCTTGGCAAGTATGATTAAGGATGAGAAAGGCAAAGTATCCTGGAAGGTATCCATTGGTGGATCAATGTCATCACAAGTGTCCTTAAAGGCAGGAAGGTCAGAGTCAGAGATATGACAACAGAAGCAGCGACTGAAGTGACGTCACTGCCAGAAGGGAGCCTAAACCAAGCAATCTGGGCAGCCATGAGAGCTGGAAAATTCTCTGCTGGAGCCTCAAGGATGCAGCCCTGCTGACATCTTGATGTTAGCCCAGTATGCCCACTTTGACTTTTTGGCTTCCAAAATTCCAAGACAATTGTGTTGCTGAATCCACTAAGTTTATGACAATGCGTCACAGCAGCAGTAGGAGTTAATACAGACTTTCCCTTAACACCCCTGGCCTGTCCCCACTCCTCACTCTTCCTCCCTAGAGTTTCAGTGAGGAGCCATACAGTTAACTCAGCCTCTCCTTACTCCCTTCCTTCTGGGAGCAGCTCTTGCAGGAAGCATATACTTCCCTCTGCTCCTCCACACCATTGCTTTCACAGGTGCCGATCCCCTGGGTGAGGGGAAGGTGGGCAGCCTCACAATGCTGCCTATGTCTGGATTAGTAAGCCCAGCTCTGGAGCTAGGTGGAGGGAATCTGCCAAAGCAGCACACGTAAGCTAAGTCCTCCAATCCAGCTTTAATCATTAATAAAGCTAATAGATTCATCCCCATCTGTCTGTTTTATTTCTCAAATGATTTAGGACCTAGGTAGAAAATGGGACAGAACTGATTTTCAAGCTTTGAGACCCTCAAAAGTCATACATAATACTAAGGTAGAGATTCAGTTATTAAGAGGGGACATGAGAACAGAAATCTAGCCCTTTTATTGAGCCAATATAGTAGACTGAAATTGCTATTCTTAAGAGTCAACATGGAAGACAGATTGCTATCCTTAAGGTGTCCTGTTAGAATTGATTAAGGAACTAGTCCACGCACATCAGACTGCAGGTGGAAGTTATCGGTGAGATCTGGCCTTAGGGCATTACAGCTGCCATTCTAGGCACACAGCTCATAAAAAGCCTAGTGAGTCAGCCTAAAATGTATCCTTGTTCTTTCTTCAAATAAGTACTGCTTTCAAAATCAAATATTATTGAAAAATATGAGTTGGTATCTTCAGTCTTCCAAAGAAGGTAAGGTAATCACCCTCAAATTTTATCAATCAATTTCACAAGCTGGTACTCTGATGATTCCATCATTAAAATTCCCTTTGAGGCTACAAATAGAACTATTGGAGGCAAATGCACATATAAAGCAGTTCTGTTGGGGTCTAATTATTGCTAATTTTGTTAAAGCAAATACATGGAATTCCATTCCATTCCCAGATAACTTGATACTATAACTTGATGTTCATCATCTTTCTGATAGGCATAAAGCAAACAAAAATTTTATGTATTTTTATTATTTTTTCAGTCAGAACATATTGACCAGGCCATTAAAAGACATATTGATTGCAAATATCAATCATTTCACAAAATTGGGAAGGCACTTCCCAGCTGTGGATTGATCCCTGAAGAGGCTGGCTGTAATGAACTCGGTCATTATCAAGGGCTAGGAGCAACCCACAGGGAGCCTGAGCTCCCAGAGTGAGGGTTTAGAGCCCGAATGAAATTTCATCACTCAAGAAGGTGGAAAGCAATTAAATCTAAGCTTATCAACCCAGGCTTCCTTCCCTTCCTTTGTTAGTCTTTGGTTTTTAGAACCTTCCCAAAGTTGGTGCCTTCCAGGCACTAATCAAGGAAGTGAAGTGAGTTCTGCTTTAAAGAGTAATTTGGAGCATGTGGTTATCTGGATGAGAGCGGACAATGTGGGAAAAGCATTTGGACAAACAAGGTGGAGATGCTGCAGAGAGCAGGAGCTCCACCGTGGAAACAGAAAAAAATGGGAAGAATAAACTCCTCTGTTTCTCTGTTTATAAAGAGAGAAAAAAATTGTGACCTATACCAGTTTTGGAGAAATATTTGGAGAAAAATCAGACTCCATGGCACCTGAGCAGAGCACTGTAGTTGTGCAGATTAACTTGACTTACTCTAGAGTCACATCATAGGAGGGATCTGATTATAAGCAAATTCCTATTTTTAGATCGTAAGAAAGCTTAGTACAAGTTACAGGCTTCAAAACTAATAGGAATAATGCAGTTCTCAAGGAAATTATATGGTCATGGAGAATTTTTACCTATTCATTTAAGTTGAAAGGATCTAAGACCCTGGGAGGGATCCTTTCCATCCAGGGTCATGAGGACATAGTGATCACATAGGAGAATATTAATGGTATTAAGTTCTATCACAGAAAAGTGTGAGAAATTTAGATATATAATAGCTACAAAATGTAGTTTCCTTGTTTATTTCCTTATCTCAGTACTTTTACTTAACATACATTTATTGAGCACCTTCTATATGCATGATGCACTGAGCTAGGCTCAGAAATAGAAATTTAAAAATACAGAGACTCTGCCATTAAGGTGCCGCATCTATGTAAGACAGACATGCAATGAGAGCATAGAACACAGAGAAGAGTGTCTGTTTAGCTACTCTTGCCCAGAGGTATGCTACTCACTATTCCACATGTCTTCCTAGTCTGTCAACTGCTAGTTACTGGTCTGCAAGAAATTCAACAGAAATTGATAATATACTTTCAGAAAATTTTTACAGAAGCTTGAAATTACCACGATACCTAAGCACATGATCACTTTCCTAGTAATTCATTTATATCATACGCTGCAAAATGTCAGACCATAACAGATTTTAAATTAAAATGCATACATTATATAATGTATGCATATATATGGATATATATGAATATATACATATATATGTGTGTGTATATATATATAGATATATATGTATATCTATATATATATATATCAGTCCCTAAACACAGATCTTTTGAGATATGCTGCTTAACATTTTAGAGATTTCATATTAGAACTAAATGAAATTAAACTGTGTAGGCAAATAGTAGCACTTTAGAATCCTTTCCCACCCCACCCTCAATTAACTCAGATTAGATAAATATTCTTAAAACAGACTCACTGCAAAGTCCAGAAATCTGCCTATAAACTTTCTTTTGGCATATAGCCTGGGAACATGCTGGCTATCTAGGATCCTCAGACAGCTTTATTTGTCTTGTTCAGTATCTTTAAATTTTATAGCCCCATATTTAAAATTTAGGAAATCTCAAAAAAAATCTAAATAATTGCCTTTTCTTAAAAAATAAGAAAATGTAGGGGCGCCTGGGTGGCTCAGTGGGTTGAGCCGCTGCCTTCGGCTCAGGTCATGATCTCAGGGTCCTGAGATCGAGTCCCGCATCGGGCTCTCTGCTCAGCAGGGAGCCTGCTTCCCTTCCCCTCTCTCTGCCTGCCTCTCTGTCTACTTGTGATCTCTCTCTCTGTCAAATAAATAAATAAAATCTTTAAAAAAAAATAAGAAAATGTGGCAACACATGTCTATAAGCCCACAGGATTGTGGTCCAAAGAAATGGCACCCCAATCTCTCCTTTGAGTTGTTTATCTGTCCTCTACAGACATTTGAATTTGCCACCTTTACTTTTCTTCATTTCTTCAGTTGGTTAGGGATGTCAGTACATCTCTGCTAGTCCCCTATAGCTATCTTGTCTACAACTCTTTGTGGCCCAAATAGGAAGCCAGGGTCCCCTCTGGTAACTAAAATGTGAACAGGTTGTAATTTTCAAAACCAGCGTACTAGTCTTGGTTCAAGAAATTCTGAGATGATCAGAAAAATGAGAGATTTTCCAAATACCATCCTTAAAAAGATGGATAGTGGGGCACCTGAGTGGCTCAGTGGGGCACCTGGGTGGCTCAGTGGGTTAAAGCCTCTGCCTTGGGCTCAGGTCATGATCTTGGGGTCCTGGGATTGAGCCCCGCATCCGGCTCTCTGCTCAGCAGGGTGCCTGCTTCCCCCTCTCTCTCTGCCTGCCTCTCTGCCTACTTGTGATCTCAGTCAAATAAACAAATAAAATCTTAAAAAAAAAAAAAAAGATGGATGGTAAAAACCCTTACTCTTGGAGCATAACAAAGAGATTTTGTATATCAAATTGAACTCCTAGAAGTACCTAAGAAACTACTTTTTCCCATAATCTTTTAATTTCATGAAGATTTATTCACTAAACAAATGTTTATGCAATACTTGCTAACAATCCTATGTACCATGGATTCAGTTGTGGACAAAATTAAGTCCTCACCATTATGGAACTTATCTGTGAAGCGACGCAGATAATAAACATGCCCCCTCAAAAATATGAATAATAATGTAATTTCATAAAATAAGTACAATCAAGAAAAACTATGGCAATAGAACATGACTGGGTATTTGTATCAGGGAGAAGTTGTCCTTTAACTATAGTGGAAAGCAAAAGTGGTAAATTCAAACACCAAGAACAGCTCCAGGAAGAGACCAGGGAAGAGTATTTCAGGCCAAGTTCAGGCACAAATTCCTTTCGTGCATGCAGGTCCTGGAATGGGAGCAAGCTTAAAGTGTCCTGGGATTTATAAAGGATCCCACATGGTTATCAATCCTCTTTGTCCTCTTTGAGAACATTTTCTTATTTGTTCCAGGACCCTCAGCAAACCACTATGGATAGGATAAATTACCCTATAACAGCCATAATGTTGACCTTTGCTTCCTCTCTATGCCACTCCCCAGTACTTGCTACATCCCCATTAGGACCACCATCACTGTGACCACAGTCTGAGATACAATTTTGAATTCACTACCACCCTATACACCAGGTAATGACGGTGAAACAGGTATGTAACAATCAGGCATAAAATGAAGGGAGTGGTATTTGAACATTTGTCCTAATCTTATTGTGCACATCTTAATAACACATGTCTTAAAGGTCCTTGGCAAATTTCAGTGACACGGGAATCTGAGAAACAAACTGAGGGTTTTGGAGGGGAGTTGGGTGGGGGGTTAGGTGAGCCTGGTGGTGGGTACTAAGGAAGGCACGTATTGCATGGAGCACTGGGTATGGTGCATAAACAATGAATCTTGGAACACTGAAAAAATAAAATTAAATTAAAAAAAACAAAATAAAATAAAAACTGTTCAGTGGTAGATAAAACTTAATCAACATTTGGACATTTGAAACTTTTACCATATGGACTAGAATAGACTTAGGACCTAGAGAAGTACTATAAAAGCCAAGTATCATCACAAGTTTCAAGAACAACCACATTGTATATGTAGCTATCTAGTATTTAAAAAAAAAAAAAGTAATCACTGTGATTATGTTTATCATTTGCTAATGGGGAATTAAATCAATATAATAAGCCTCCAAGTAAATAATATGAAACAAAAGGTTTCAAAAGCAAAACTAAAGGAAAAATAAATCATTCCAAGAATATGAAATCATATAATTCATATTTAGAAGATTAAAAAGATATTTAATAGCTTCCTTCAGGGAAAGGAATTATTTATGTTGGTATAAGGAGTATAATTGAAAAGGAGGTTTAAGAACAAGGAAACTGAACACTAGTGTGAAAATTCCTATATGGTGGGAAATACAGATTATTTATTATTGCTCAATATTTTTTAAACATCCTATTTTCCAAATGTTGCCAATAATGAAATTCCAAGTGTATGTACCTCAAGTGAAGGATCTGGTATGGTTTGTAGACTCATTAAAAAATGGTAGAACTATTGAAGTTTGCCTCTGAATGAGCTTCCCACTTCCCTTTCAACACTTTCTTTTTTCAATATTATTCACCTACCAGTTATTGGGGTGCTACTAGGAATGAGACACAGGGTTACAAGCAAAAGTGTAACTCAAACTCTGGTCTTTTTTCCAGGTTATCAACTCACATTACCCACCTTCCATACAAACCCATCAAAATTCTTAGTCTTTACCTAGAAAATAAAAGAACAATTGGGGGCGCCTGGGTGGCTCAGTCGTTAGGCATCTGCCTTCAGCTCAGGTCATGATCCCGGGGTCCTAGGATCGAGCCCCACACTGGGCTCTCTACTACATGGGAAGCCTGCTTCTCCCTCTCCCACTTCCCCTGCTTGTGTTCCCTCTCTCGCTGTATCTCTGACAAATAAATAAAATCCTTAAAAAGAGAAAGAGAGAGAACAATTGGATTCAAGTAATTCACATTACATTGGGAGTGACTAATAGGTTTAATTTACTGATACAAGCTAGTATTGCCCATAGTCCCAGGAACTTACATAGCATATCTGTGCCTAGGGTTTTCCCAGAACTGGGTAAGGATAAAGTATGTATGAATCTTAACATCTTCAAGTAGAAGCCCTAGACAAACAAGCCCAGGAAACTGGTACCATAAATATGCTAGCTCCTTCCTCCTAAAATTAATGAATTCTGGATAGTATGTCTTATATATTTCCTGCGGTCTACTTGCTGGATTAACTTCTAGCCTCCTAACCATGGTTGTTGCATCACAATATACTCCCTATTGACTGATTTATCTCCTATTTCAATTCTCCACTCCCTTACCAGTGTTCCCTGCATCTCCCAAATAAATTCTTAGCACGCAAATTTTTGCCTTAGGATCTGATTTTTAAACGACCCGAATTAAGATACCCTTCATGAACCAATTTTTACATGATAAGATGACTTTGTTTATCCAAATGGATTTTCTCTATACCAGGAACTTTTGGGGCAATTATGATTGGGATGGCTGTCCTATACCCGTTACTCACATCAGCACCCACTCATTCTCTGATCTTTCTGTCCTACACAGCCCTCAGGCCATCCCATGTTCCTACTTTGCCCACAACATTCTCTGCTGCTTCCCAACCCCAGTGATCTCTTCTACAACTGAAATCATATTTCACTCACTGCTTCAACCACATGCCTAACACTTATCTCCAACATAAAAGGATCTCAGGTGACTTTACCAGTGGAAAGGATAGCCATGTGAGTTCCATTCTGTCAGGATCTGTCTAATCACTCCTTCAGGGCCAAGGATTCTTTAAGGGGCAAGATGAGAACCATTAGATCAAGTCTTCAAAATGCCCTCACTCCTTCAGGCACCTGAGATTTGGACTTTGACCTGGCCCCAGTTAGACCTGAGCTCTTGTTCGACATTATTTATGGCTCATCAGTGATTTGTGATATATGGATATCATCCTTTCACTTGATCCCCTTAAAAACAGCACTTAATTTTTCAATCCTTATTTCTCAAAAGACTAATCATCTGCCATCATTCAAGTCTAAACTCTTCTTTCTACCTGTCTTTCAGAAAAACGCCTATGAAACACTCAGCTATGGACCCTTCAACTGATTTCCAGAGCTGCTTGGCTTCACATGCTGCAGTTGGATTTAATTTTCGTGATGCTGGGATTAACTCCATTCTGCTTCAGAGCAATGAGGTCACTATCACTATAAGCGCTTCCAACAAAGAAGATCATTTCCGTAGACTGGAAAGTTCATACTGGGTTTATTCCCACCTGTATCTTTTAGGAAGTATCTTTTTGTTTTGTTTTGTTTTTGTGCTATCCTCGAGTCTATTTTGGTTTAAAGGCATTTATAATATTTTCCTGAACCATAATGAGCATCCCTATGGCAGAAATAAAATCCACATCATATCTTTGAGAGGTACAAATCTGTGTACATCCTTCCAGTGGACTGTTAGCTTTTCAGTTTGCTCCCCCCGCCCCCCCCCCCTTTTTTTTTTTTTGCTTTCTTTTCATAAAGCAAGGTTTACAGCAGGGATGGACTTCTTTGTGATTTTTCTGGCCACCTTCCTAAATATCGAACAATTTCTGGCTTATGAATTTCTTCCTAAGACTACAAGTTCCAAATATTTATCGTAAGATCAGCCAGACTTCTAAACTCCGAGTGCCAATCCTGCAATGTTTCATCTTCATCATGCAACGTTCTGGTCTCCAGAGATCTTAGTGTTCATACTGCAACTTGCCTACTTTTTCTCAGCATCAAGTGGCATGCAATTTCCCAGCAGGAAAATCTCCAAGGCTTGCTTTCTAGTCAGATGCATCTAAAAGACAGCTGTGTTTTCCATGAATTCTTTGCTACAGATTCTACACATGCCACAGAAGCTGGTATCCTTTCTCCATGCTGCTGTTGCTCCAGATATTTTTCAATCTGTTTCTGAAGCTGTTCTGATAAAACATTATACAACAAAATGTAGTTGCCATTTCTTCCCAAAGAGCACTTGGGGTTGATTCTCACTGCACTACAGGACTCGGTGATAGACCTCTCTGTTTGGGGGTGGGGGCGGGGGGGGCAGTTGGGAAGGGCAGGATTCTCTCTCAATTCTGTCTCAGTTCTATGGACCGTTCCCAGCTCCTGGTTTGATGGCTTTCTGATTCAGTTTTCTTGTCCTGCCCCACAATATCCCTGACTTGGTCCACTCTTTCCCTTTCAATTCAGTTCTCTTGTGATTTCCCTGAAGTAAGCTCTCCAGCTCTTACACTGACAAAAGATGCCAAAGAACTTTCAGGAAGAAAAACTAAGGACTTAGCAAGCATTACAGTTTGGAGTTATAACTGAACCACTTTTTATAGCTTTTGAAAAAAAAAAGGGGGGGATCTACAGAAAATAGTATAGTCAACTATAAGTTCCAGATGTGCAGTTCATACGAGGGATGATAAAACAGAATGGTCTAGAACCAGTTTACCTTGCTGTGGGTCCTGGCCCACCATTTACCACCTAATAAACAGTTGCTATTTGTGACCCTGAACAAGTTTCTTATCCTGCTTCCATTTCCTCATCTGTAATATGAACAAAAACAGCAGCTAATAGGCTGGTATAAGGATTAAACAGGAAAAAAATACGTATTAATAATTGCCTACCTTATCATAAAGACTAGCTATTTTTATCGTTCAGTCTACTATGAAGGATATTATGAAGGAGAGTATTTACTTTCAGGAAATGCCTGCATGTCATTTTTGATCATGTGATTCAGAAGGTAACTTCTATGCTTCTCACCAGCTCTATGTTTTAGACTCCCAAATCTAGCAGTCTTTCCACATACACCAACCAGTTGTTTAACTTGCTAAATATCTTCTGAACCCCACATCACTGTTGGCATGCTTTCTGGGTATGTAGCACAAATGGGTTCAATAAGTAATCTTTCTCCCTTACAGAGGCTCCAAACCAATTGAAAGATGCAGTATAATTAGACAAGTAGAAAAACAACCTTATTATCACAAAAGTGATATTAGAGAAGATAGCATGTATTGACAAGGAAGTAAGTGTCCTTATACTAAATTTCTAAAACATACAGACTCTCCCTCTCAAGATGTAACTCTAGATCTTCCCAACCTTTACAGCAAAGCTGACAACATAGACAAGGGCAGATGTGCTCTGGGGGCAGATCTGATCCCAAGAGAATGGGGGAAAAGGAGGAACTGAAATGCACATGCCCAGTTTCTCCTTCCCAAAACCCCACTGCGATGGTCAGATCTCTAGAGAACTTGCATGAGGAAGTACAAGCAGGCTAGGACAGAATTGCTAGTGGTGCTGCATCTACCAGAGAGGAGATATTAGTAGTGGGAAGAAGCACTCCTTCCCTAATAGGCTGGAGGCTACTATAGCATAAGACTGGCCAGTATTTATGTTAAAGGAGAAGCCAAATTGCAAGTTCACTGTCCTATCATCAGAGCCTTGCCTTCCTGTTTCCTGCCTTAAATTTCTGAGGGTGGGGTTGGAGGGAGTGGGGAGAAAAATAATCATCCCAACAAGCCCACATTTGAGTTTTAAATAACTCAGTTTTTCTTCAATTTGCTATGTCTATTATATTCTCTGACATTCCAGGAAGCCCTGTAAAACTGAAAAACACAGCCAGAAGGTATTTTTTGGTGCCACAGATGTGTACCAAATGATAACAGTAGAGGGGTGTATCACCTACATCCATCTTTCCCTTTCTATCCCAGTCTCACCAAAATATGAAATGACACCTGATACCAATGATAGACAGCATGACAGAGAATTTTTTTGACATGCCCTTAAGCACAGCGACCCTAGACTTTGTTAAGGAAACAAAATGTGGTGGGCAGGGGAAGCTGTCAATTACGACTTCGTAATTGGTTTTGTTTTAGGCTTCATTTCTTATGAAAAGTACACAGTATTTTAATGGTCAAATCTCCTATTTGTCCTTTGTCTGGCTTGCTTCCTTTAAATATCTGCTCTGCCTTGTCTGGGGTCCTGGCAGAGGATTTCAGAGGTTCTCCCTTTCCATATCACGCCCAAGCAAGCTCATCAACCTTGTAACAAAGCTGTACTTTTCTCTCTCCGCCACTCTATTTTCTTCATCTTGTGGGTGTTGTGCTAGATTTCAGAAATAAGCCCAAGTAGAAATAAGAACTGAATTATTCCCTTTAACTTACAAAGGTATCATCCGTCTTCTGACACAAACACAGGCCTTCCCTGATGAAGAAACGTTCATTTACTGGAAACTTGGCTGACCCGAGGTCTAAAGACCAAGGAAGGACCCGGAGATAAGAACATTTGAGAAGCCCCCTTGCCTCAATGAAAGACACATTTTCATAAGTCTCTTGAACTCAGAGGTGGAAGCATTGAAACAAACTTTTGTTTTTTTTTCTCTTCCTTTCTGATAACTCTCTACATTAAACTCTATGGGAATATAAAAACATGTGATCTTTATATGGCCTATCGCTACTCTGACCCAAATTTCTTCAAAAAATTGTCAGCAGAATACAAAATGACACTACCATGGACAGGTAGTCAACAGTTTTTCTTTAACAAGGCTGTCTCTCTGGAGTGCTGGCTTTCTTTCTCATTAAGAGATAATAGCCCCTTTTTAGACAAATAAAAACAAACTTCCATGACTACTTCTAGGGAGTTTGAGGATTCTGAACACCATGATTGTACGAAATCATATTAAACAATGCAGAATAACACCACAAACTATGTCAAAAATGAGTTTCCTCTCATCCACACTAAAATGTTTAGTAAATTATAGGGAATAAACCACCTATTTGCCCAAGACATTTTTTTTAAGATTTTATTTATTTATTCGACAGAGATCACAAGTAGGCAGAGAGACAGGCAGAGAGAGACAGGGAAACAGGCTCCCTGCTGAGCAGAGAGCCTCATGTGGGGCTCGATCCCAGGACCCTGGGAACATGACCTGAGCTGAAGGCAGAGGCTTAACCCACTGAGCCACCCAGGTACCCCTGCCCAAGGCATTCTTACCCATTCGTCATACCAAATATTACCATTTGCCAGAAATCAAAATAGAGTTCTAAGTCTAACCCACCTTAACCACAAAATTTAATATATTGTATTTTAAACATTTACAATTTTTTTTAATTTAGAGTGTAGGCAGAGATGAGTAAATATGTTTCAAAATGGAAAAAAGTAGGATTCTATTAGGTCAGCCTCTCAAAGACACACTTGTCTCATCATCCTGCAAAGACATCACCCTGCAAAGAGGATTCTTTAGCACCACACATGCTAGTGTTGCCAGATAGACCATAGAAGGCTTACATTTGTATTCCAAATAAGCAACAATTATTTTAATATAAGCATGTTCCAAATATTTCATGGAACCCACTTATATTGGGAAAAAAAGTATTCATTGTCTGATATTCAACTTCACTTGGGCATCCTCTATTTTTATTTCCTAAAGACAGTAACTCTACACCTTGACCTTTTACCACCTATTAAACCCTGGTCACTAGATTTGAGAGAGAATGCTGCTTCATGAACAAAATCACAGCAGAAATAGCATCATTCATGCTGGCAAAGTCCTGGTTGCATTTTCTTTTTCATTCTTGCTTCAAAGAAAAATTTTGAGAGAGAACACCAATCCACCATTTTATTTCCTTATTAAAAAACAAAAAAAGGGGGAGGAGTCAAGATGGCAGAGAAGTAGCAGGCTGAGACTACTTCGGGTAGCGGGAGATCAGCTAAATAGCTTATCTAAAGATTGCAAACACCTACAAATCCAACGGGAGATTGAAGAGAAGAAGAAGAGCAATTCTAGAAACAGAAAATCAACCACTATCTGAAAGGTAGGACTGGCGGAAAAGTGAATCCAAAGCGACGGGAAGATAGACCGCGGGGGGAGGGGCCGGCTCCCGGCGAGCGGCGGAGCAACGGAGCAAAATCAGGACTTTTAAAAGTCTGTTCCGCTGAGGGACATCGCTCCAGAGGCTTAACTGGAAGCCCAGGCGGGGTCAGCGCGGCCTCAGGTCCCGCAGGGTCGCAGAAGGATCGGGGTGTCTGAGTGTCGCAGAGCTTACCGGTATTAGAACGGGGAAGCCGGCTGCAGAGACAGAGCCGAGGAGTGACTCTCAGCTCGGAGTTACCTTGAACCGGTCGCAGGCTCGGTCAGCTCGGAGCGCGGCCGGAGGCCAGGGTGACGGGAGTCATTGGGCGCTGTTCTCTGAGGGCGCACTGAGGAGTGGGGCCCGGGGCTATTGGCTCCTCCAGGCCGGAGACCAGGAGGCCGCCATCTTCATTCCCGTCCTCCGGAACTCTACGGAAAGCGCTCAGGGAACAAAAGCTCCCGAAAGCAAACCCAGCAAATCCGAGCAGATTACTCAGCTACTCAGCGCGGCCCCGGGTAAGGGCGGTGCCACTCCGCCTGGGGCAAAGACGCTTGAGAATCACTACAACAGGCCCCTCCCCCAGAAGATCAACGGGAAACCCAGCCAGGACCAAGTTCACCTACCGAGGAGTGCTGTTTCAATACCAAGGAGAGCGGCAGAATTCCAGAGGAGAAGAAAGCAAAGCACAGAACTCATGGCTTTCTCTCCATGATTTTTCAGCCTTGCAGTTAATTTAATTTTTTTTTCTTTTTCAATTTTTTTTCTTTTTCTCTTCTTCTGCTAAATTTTTTTTAAATTTTACCATTTTTTTAACGTTTTTTAAATAGTTTATCTAATATATATATATTTTTTCCTCTTTTGATATTTTTTCTTTATTGGCTTTCTTTTTTAAAATAGTTTCTTTTTTTTTTTCTTTTTGAACCCCTTTTTATCCCCTTTCTCCCCCCTCACGATTTGGGATCTCTTCTGATTTGGCTAAAGCATATTTTCCTGGGGTTGTTGCCACCCTTTTAGTATTTTACTTGCTCCTTCATAAACTCTTATCTGGACAAAATGACAAGGCGGAAAAATTCACAACAAAAAAAAGAACAAGAGGCAGTACCAAAGGCTAGGGACCTAATCAATACAGACATTGGTAATATGTCAGATATAGAGTTCAGAATGACGATTCTCAAGGTTCTAGCCAGGCTTGAAAAAGGCATGGAAGATATTAAAGCAACCCTCTCGGGAGATATAAAAGCCCTTTCTGGAGAAATAAAAGAACTAAAATCTAACCAAGTTGAAATCAAAAAAGCTATTAATGAGGTGCAATCAAAAATGGAGGCTCTCACTGCTAGGATAAATGAGGCAGAAGAAAGAATTAGCGATATAGAAGACCAAATGACAGAGAATAAAGAAGCTGAGCAAAAGAGGGACAAACAGCTACTGGACCACGAGGGGAGAATTCGAGAGATAAGTGACACCATAAGACGAAACAACATTAGAATAATTGGGATTCCAGAAGAAGAGGAAACAGAGAGGGGAGCAGAAGGTATATTGGAGAGAATTATTGGAGAGAATTTCCCCAATATGGCAAAGGGAAGAAGCATCAAAATTCAGGAGGTTCAGAGAACCCCCCTCAAAATCAATAAGAATAGGTCCACACCCCGTCACCTAATAGTAAAATTGACAAGTCTTAGTGACAAAGAAAAGATCCTGAAAGCAGCCCGGGAAAAGAAGTCTGTAACGTACAATGGTAAAAATATGAGATTGGCAGCAGACTTATCCACAGAGACCTGGCAGGCCAGAAAGAGCTGGCATGATATATTCAGAGTACTAAACGAGAAAAACATGCAGCCAAGAATACTATATCCAGCTAGGCTATCATTGAAAATAGAAGGAGAGATTAAAAGCTTCCAGGACAAACAAAAACTGAAAGAATTTGCAAATACCAAACCAGCTCTACAGGAAATATTGAAAGGGGTCCTCTAAGCAAAGAGAGACCCTAAAAGTAGTAGATCAGAAAGAGACAGAGACAATATACAATAACAGTCACCTTACAGGCAATACAATGGCACTAAATTCATATCTCTCAATACTTACCCTGAATGTTAATGGGCTAAATGCCCCAATCAAAAGACACCGGGTATCAGAATGGATAAAAAAACAAAACCCATCTATATGTTGCCAACAAGAAACTCATCTTAAACCTGAAGACACCTCCAGGTTTAAAGTGAGGGGGTGGAAAAGAATTTACCATGCTAATGGACATCAGAAGAAAGCAGGAGTGACAATCCTTATAGCAGATCAATTAGATTTTAAGCCAAAGACTATAATAAGAGATGAGGAAGGACACTATATCATACTCAAAGGAACTGTCCAACAAGAAGATCTAACAATTTTAAATATCTATGCCCCTAACGTGGGAGCAGCCAACTATATAAACCAATTAATAACAAAATCAAAGAAACACATCGACAAGAATACAATAATAGTAGGGGATTTTAACACTCCCCTCACTGAAATGGACAGATCATCCAAGCAAAAGATCAACAAGGAAATAAAGGCCTTAAATGACACACTGGACCAGATGGACATCACAGATATATTCAGAACATTTCATCCCAAAGCAACAGAATACACATTCTTCTCTAGTGCACATGGAACATTCTCCAGAATAGATCACATTCTTGTCCTAAATCAAGTCTCAACCGGTATCAAAAGATTGGGATCATTCCCTGCATATTTTCAGACCACAATGCTCTGAAGCTAGAACTTAATTACAAGAGGAAATTCGGAAAGAACACAAATACATGGAGACTAAACAGCATCCTTCTAAAGAATGAATGGGTCAACCAGGAAATTAAAGAAGAATTGAAAAAATTTATGGAAACAAATGATAATGAAAACACAACGGTTCAGAATCTGTGGGACACAACAAAGGCAGTCCTGAGAGGAAAATATATAGAGGTACAAGCCTTTCTCAAGAAACAAGAAAGGTCTCAGGTACACAACCTAACCCTACACCTAAAGGAGCTGGAGAAAGAACAAGAAAGAAACCCTAAACCCAGCAGGAGAAGAGAAATCATAAAGATCAGAGCACAAATCAATGAAATAGAAACCAAAAAAACAATAGAACAAATCAACGAAACTAGGAGCTGGTTCTTTGAAAGAATTAATAAGATTGATAAACCCCTGGCCAGACTTATCAAAAAGAAAAGAGAAAGGACCCAAATAAATAAAATCATGAATGAAAGAGAAGAGAGCACAACCAACACCAAAGAAATACAGACAATTATAAGAACATACTATGAGCAACTCTACGCCAACAAATTTGACAATCTGGAAGAAATGGATGCATTCCTAGAGACATATAAACTACCACAACTGAACCAGAAAGAAATAGAAAGCCTGAACAGACCCATAACCAGTAAGGAGATTGAAACAGTCATCAAAAATCTCCAAACAAACAAAAGCCCAGGGCCAGACGGCTTCCCGGGGGAATTCTACCAAACATTTAAAGAAGAACTAATTCCTATTCTCCTGAAACTGTTCCAAAAAATAGAAATAGAAGGAAAACTTCCAAACTCATTTTATGAGGCCAGCATCACCTTGATCCCAAAACCAGACAAGGATCCCAACAAAAAAGAGAACTACAGACCAATATCCTTGATAAACACAGATGCAAAAATTCTCGCCAAAATACTAGCCAATAGGATTCAACAGTACATTAAAAGGATTATTCACCACGACCAAGTGGGATTTATTCCAGGGCTGCAAGCTTGGTTCAACATCCACAAATCAATCAATGTGATACAACACATTAATAAAAGAAAGAACAAGAACCATATGATACTCTCCATAGATGCTGAAAAAGCATTTGACAAAGTACAGCATCCCTTCCTGATCAAAACTCTTCAAAGTGTAGGGATAGACGGCACATACCTCAATATTATCAAAGCCATCTATGAAAAACCCACCGCAAATATCATTCTCAATGGAGAAAAACTGAAAGCTTTTCCGCTAAGGTCAGGAACACGGCAGGGATGTCCGTTATCACCACTGCTATTCAACATAGTACTAGAAGTCCTAGCCTCAGCAATCAGACAACAAAAGGAAATTAAAGGCATCCAAATTGGCAAAGAAGAAGTCAAACTATCACTCTTCGCAGATGATATGATACTATATGTGGAAAACCCAAAAGACTCCACTCCAAAACTGCTAGAACTTGTACAGGAATTCAGTAAAGTGTCAGGATATAAAATCAATGCACAGAAATCAGTTGCATTTCTCTACACCAACAACAAGACAGAAGAAAGGGAAATTAAGGAGTCCATCCCATTTACAATTGCACCCAAAACTATAAGATACCTAGGAATAAACCTAACCAAAGAGACTCAGAATCTATACTCAGAAAACTATAAAGTACTCATGAAAGAAATTGAGGAAGACACAAAGAAATGGAAAAATGTTCCATGCTCCTGGATTGGAAGAATAAATATTGTGAAAATGTCTATGCTACCTCAAGCAATCTACACATTTAATGCAATTCTTATCAAAGTACCATCCATTTTTTTCAAAGAAATGGAACAAATAATCCTAAAATTTATATGGAACCAGAAAAGACCTCGAATAGCCAAAGGAATATTGAAAAAGAAAGCCAAAGTTGGTGGCATCACAATTCCAGACTTCAAGCTCTATTACAAAGCTGTCATCATCAAGACAGCATGGTACTGGCACAAAAACAGACACATAGATCAATGGAACAGAATAGAGAGCCCAGAAATGGACCCTCAACTCTATGGTCAACTCATCTTCGACAAAGCAGGAAAGAATGTCCAATGGAAAAAAGACAGCCTCTTCAATAAATGGTGTTGGGAAAATTGGACAGCCATATGCAGAAAAATGAAATTGGATCATTTCCTTACACCACACACGAAAATAGACTCAAAATGGATGAAGGATCTCAATATGAGAAAGGAATCCATCAAAATCCTCGAGGAGAACACAGGCAGCAACCTCTTCGACCTCAGCCGCAGCAACATCTTCCTAGGAACATCACCAAAGGCAAGGGAAGCAAGGGCAAAAATGAACTTTTGGGATTTTATCAAGATCAAAAGCTTTTGCACAGCAAAGGAAACAGTGAACAAAACCAAAAGACAACTGACAGAATGGGAGAAGATATTTGCAAATGACATATCAGATAAAGGGCTAGTGTCCAAAATCTATAAAGAACTTAGCAAACTCAACACCCAAAGAACAAATAATCCAATCAAGAAATGGGCAGAGGACATGAACAGACATTTCTGCAAAGAAGATATCCAGATGGCCAACAGACACATGAAAAAGTGCTCCATATCACTCGGCATCAGGGAAATACAAATCAAAACCACCATGAGATATCACCTCACACCAGTCAGAATGGCTAAAATTAACAAGTCAGGAAATGACAGATGCTGGCGAGGATGCGGAGAAAGGGGAACCCTCCTACACTGTTGGTGGGAATGCAAGCTGGTGCAACCACTCTGGAAAACAGCATGGAGGTTCCTCAAAATGTTGAAAATAGAACTACCCTATGACCCAGCAATTGCACTGCTGGCTATTTACCCTAAAGATACAAATGTAGTGATCCGAAGGGGCACGTGCACCCGAATGTTTATAGCAGCAATGTCTACAATAGCCAAACTATGGAAAGAACCTAGATGTCCATCTACAGACGAATGGATAAAGAAGATGTGGTATATATACACAATGGAATACTATGCAGCCATCAAAAGAAATGAAATCTTGCCATTTGCGACGACGTGGATGGAACTAGAGGGTATCATGCTTAGCGAAATAAGTCAATCGGAGAAAGACAACTATCATATGATCTCCCTGATATGAGGGAGAGGAGATGCAACATGGGGGGTTGAGGGGGTAGGAGAAGAGTAAATGAAACAAGATGGGATTGGGAGGGAGACAAACCATAAGTGACTCTTAATCTCACAAAACAAACTGAGGGTTGATGGGGGGAGGGGGTTGGGAGAGGGGGGTAGGGTTATGGATACTGGGGAGGGTATGTGCTATGGTGAGTGCTGTGAAGTGTGTAAACCTGGCGATTCGCAGACCTGTACCCCTGGGGATAAAAATATATGTTTATAAAGCTGTAAAAAAAAAGACGAAAAAGAAAAAAGAAAGGATGAATACCCAACTTTTGTAGCAACATGGACGGGATTGGAAGAGATTATGCTGAGTGAAATAAGTCAAGCAGAGAGAGTCAATTATCATATGGTTTCACTTATTTGTGGAGCATAAGAAATAGCATGGAGGACAAGGGGAGATGGAGAGGAGAAGGGAGTTGAGGGCAATTGGAAGGGGAGGTGAACCATGAGAGACTATGGACTCTGAAAAACGATCTGAGAATTTTGAAGGTGTGGGGGGTGGGAGGTTGGGGGCACCAGGTGGTGGGTATTGTAGAGGGCACGGATTGCATGGAGCACTGGGTGTGGTTCAAAAATAATGAATACTGTTATGCTGAAAAAAAAATTAATTAAAAAAAAAAAAAAAAGGTGGGGCGGGGAGGGATCTGTGTGGCTCAGACCATTAAGTGTCAGACTCTTGTTTTAGGCTCAGGTCATGATCTCATAGGTCCTGAGTCTAATCCCTGCATCAGGCTCTGTGCTCAGCAGGGAGTCAACTTGAAGATTCTCTCCCTCTGCCCCTCCCCTTATTCACATGTGTGCGTGTGCACTTTCTAAAATAAATAAATCTTTAAAAAAAGAAAAAACAATGTACTTCAAGCAATCCGGGTTTTTTAAGCAGCTAATACTTATAAAATCTTTATATTTGCAAGGCTATGTCCCAAACTGCCCTACATTTATCTCCAACAGTACTAGTCCGAAAGCTTAGACAAAAAAAAATTAAGGCATGTTATCCAAACAGTTGAAAGTGGAGCCAAGCATTGAATCCAGGTTTTGACTCAGTACGTGGCACATGAAACAACTAAGCCACATGTTGCTTTAATTTCCTTTGAGTCCTTACCTATGAATTTTTTTTATTTGAACATAACTGACCGACAATGTTACATTAGTTTCAAGTGTACAAATCAGTGTCTTAACAAATTTATACATTTTATACATTATGCTATACATTTTACAAATTCACTGCAAGCTTAGCTATCATCTGTCCTGTTATATTGCTATTAAAATCGTTCCCATTAAAATATCATTGACTGGAGGGTGCTATGACCTTTTATGTGGGGTAAAGTTTATAATGGCACTTGTTTATTAAAATATGTTACAAAATTTTAAAAATCCAAAAAAATAAAATATCATTGACTGTATTCCTTATGTTATGCCTTTTATTCCCATGACTTATTCATTCCATAATTGGAAACCTCTATCTCCCATTTCCCTTCATTTTTCCCAACCCCCGCTCCCCTTCCCCTATGGCAGCCATCAGTTTGTTCTATTTTATTTTTTTTATATTTTATTTATTTATTTGACACAGAGAGAGCGAGCATGCCCAAGCAAGAGGAGCTGCAGAGGGAGAGGCAGAAGTAGGCTCCCCACTGAGCAGGGGCTCTATCCTACCACCCTGGGATCATGACCTGGGTCAATCGCAGATGCTTAACCAACTGAGCCACCCAGGTGCCCCAGTTTCTTCTACTTTTAGGTCTGATTCTGCTTTTTGGATTTTGGTTTCATTTTGTAAGATTCCACTTATGATTTGAATCATATGATATTTGTCTTTGACAGACTTATTGCACTTAGCATTATACCATCTCAGTCCATGCATGCTGTGTCCAACAGCACAGTCTCATTCTTTAGGTTTTTTTTATACAGTCTTAATTGTGTTAAAGTATGTTCCCTATACCTCTATTTTATTGGGGTTTTTTCATGAATGGATGTTGAATCCTGTCAAATGCCTTTTTCTGCATCTTTTGAGATGATCATGTGATTTTTAGCTTTGTTTTATTGATGTGGTGGTATATGACATTGGTTGATTTGCAAATATTGAGCCACCCTTGCATTGTGGGAATAAATCCCACATGATCGTGGTCAATAATCTGTTTATTGTTGTATGTGGTTTTCTAATACTACATTGAGGATTTTTGCATCTATGTTCATCATAGAGGGCCTATAAATTTCTTTGATTCTATCAAATCACAAAAATAACAGATTTGTGATTATGGAAAATTCAACCAGAGCATATCCTCCTATTATCATTGTCATTATAGTGAAGAATTAATCCCACAGACTCTTAGTGACATTTTCCAGTCATCACCCACCCTCCTCCTGTCTTTATTGATAGTAAAACAGGAACTGAGATTGGAAAGTGGCCATACCCTGGTTCTTTACAATGACAGACATTGTTGCCAAAGGGCTTTGTTTTCAGCCAGGGCTTCCTAGGATTCAGTGTTATCTGGCATGAATTAATTCTGCCATCAGTTCACCAAATGTTTGATGAAAGCTTACACTATACCAGACACAATATAAGGGGGTGGGTGAAGGTGAGGGTGCCACAGTTTGGTCTCAGGTAGTTTATAATCTAATGAGGGGCACCTAAAACTGTTTACAGTGACTTCTCATTCTCTTTTATCTGAGTCTGTACCATCTGCTCAAAGCAGCTTGCTTTATGCATGCTAGATCTCAGGTGGGAGGCTGACAGGATAGATCCTCTAAGAGATCCAAATGCCTTTAAACACAAGCTCTCCATGTGTTGTACCACAAGAGCTACTATTGAGTGTAGATAAAGATGGTTGATGGCTCCTGTCCTACCTGGCTCACTGGCCATTACTCTATTACCTTCTAAGAATGGGAGTCAGCCCAGTGTCACCAGCACCCTCAAGCTAAAGTAAAAGGAGATTTCAAAATGAAGTGAGTAAGCAAACCAAGTAAGAGTCTTTTTTCAAAAAAGGGTTGTAAGACCATAAGGAAGAAGGAATTCATGTCTGCCCTCATTGGAGAAACTATGATCTTTTTTTTTTTTTTTATACCTTTCCATCAGCTGGAAGCCCTCAGCCAGCACTTAACTTCCTTCTCACCAGGACACCTGAGTCACCGGCATTATTCACTTCAGAAGCAATCAATGCAATTTAACAAGTTTCAGTTCCTCATTTGCATATTAACTCAACCAATCCCTGGGTTTCAATCCCCGTTTTGCCTAGAGGACCTAAATGAGAACCACACTTGTAGCTTTCTGCCTATGTAATTCTGTACACACATACACACACACATGCACATACCTACATGTCTTTCTCACCACTAATCAGGTTTCTACCTGAATCTACATCTCCCAAGTTGAAATTCTAACAGCCCAAGTAAGCATTTGTTAGCTTTAATTTTCAGTGAGTTCTTGATTAATGCTCTATTCCAAAAAATTACAACCAGACAAAAAGGTATGACAATAGTGATCATGCTTTAAATAACTTCAGTCTTATCCAACAGTGGTAAGTCTTGATGGTTCCTGTTAAAAAGAAAGCCAGAGACCCAAAATGTTGTCACCTAGGTCAAGTCACCAAACTGGGGCTTAGTGTCTAAGTTAACTGCAGGTTCAACCTCCCTTAGAAATGTCTTAACCTATCAATCATGAATTCTCAGATCACTCTCAATGAGGTGGTCTGTCACTTGGGTCCTCTCCATCCCCTAAAGGATGATGGAATAATCCAACTAAGGAAAATCCCTGCCTTCCTCCCTAAGGGAGGAGGACCTGGCCTGGATCCATCTTTTCTTCAGCTAATAACTTTCTTGCCCCACCTCCTCCTTATTAAAAACCTTCCATTTTGTACAACTCCTCAGAGTGCGCCTTTACTTGCTAGTTACGATACTGTCCAATTTAAGAATCATTTAATAAAGCCAATCAGATCGTCAAACTCGCTCAGTTGGGTATTATTTTTCTAACACTACAGCTACCCCTCTATCATCTGCAAGCTCAGCGACTTGTGTAGAAGTTGCCTTAGGATTCTGTGTAAGGACCTATTTAGCAAGAGGCTTTCATTAAAGTTAACCGGTCCCTGCTTCCCTTCCCCCAGGGGATTCACTTAAAAACAAGTCCAGGAAGCCAGCCTCAGGTAACAAAACACAGATACAAGGATGGGTCAGACCAGGTGGAGATATCCGATCAGTGGGGGGTTGCATACTGTCTCCCTAGCTACCAAGGAGCCCCCCGCCCTTTGGGAGCCTTTTTGGTGCCAATCCTAATCAAGGTGTAATAGGCAGGTTCTAATGTCTACTAGGGTAAATTGTAATTCAATTGGTCACCTACCATCACTGTAGAGTTTCCTGTGTGTGTTACAATCTTATTGGCCACCTGTGCCTGGCCAGGCCCGACCACATGGCCTTTGCCCTTAAAAGCTAGTCTGTGAAACAGAGAAAAGTCGCCCTCTCTTGTAAGAGGTGCGGCCCCGAACATTCGGTTAGATTCTTGACGCTTGGAGCGAAATAAAGCTTTGCTTGACCTTCGCTTTGTATCAGTCTCGCTCCTTTAATCATGGACCCGTTATTTGGGCATAACATTCTGTTCAGCTCCTTTCCCAACAACTTGTTCTCACATGGGCCACCATAGCCTAACAACTTAAATTTTTGGAGTTCTATCTCAAACAAACCGACTTTGTCCTCTTAAGCTTTCTTGTCCCACGGGATACTCATTCAACCACTTTTCCATGTAGATGGAATCATGGTAGCTGCCTCCGTGTTACTGTTTCCTTTCCTTCATTCTATATTCCCCTCACTCACCGACCAGGTTATCAAGCCCCTGCCAGCAGCAGTGTAAACTGTGGTACTCTCACCAGATGGAAACCTGTCACACGGCTCCTCCACGGAGCAGTGTTGCTTCTGTTGACAACAGCTGCCCGGTCGAGTGCTGAGCTCCCTCTAAGTGTTGCAGAACTCACTGACAAAGCTGATATTCTGAAACACTTGATAGGTATCTGGACTGTGCAATGTTCTCAGAATAAGAGAATGCTTCTTTCTTTTTTCATTTTTTAAACACCATTTACACTACCTTCTATTAGAGGAACTCCTACCCAAGCAGTACTGCCTTCCATTCCAGTGGACTACAGTAGAAACAGAATTTTAACATTTGTTTTTAAGTCTCCTCCCTTCAAGTCCAGAAATGAGTCCTAGGGTCACTGTGCTCATCCCTTCTGGGAAATCAAGGCTTATGATTGGGCCAAACTTATTGGCCTAAAGTTCCCTTGTGTTTTTTTCCACGAGGTAAAGCTCAGACCTTCATGGTGGGACCTCTTGGGAGTCTCCCAGAAAGGTAGGAGTCCCACATTTAGACATAGATTAGGTTTAAGTTGCAACTCTGCTGTCTTATTTTTTTCCCAGTCCAGAGAGTATAAATCTTCAAACTAGCTAGTAATCTCGTGAGAGTACAAAAATAGTATAAAATGCCATGAAGATCATAGAAATTTCGAGACTATGAAAATGTCAATATAAATTTGTCAATATAAATTTGATTCCTTCAAAATTTACAACTTTACCAAAAAAAAGTCAAAAGGCAAACAACAGGTGGGGAAAAACATGGAGGTACATAGGATAGGTTACTTATTTCTTTAATATGCAGATAGCTTTTACAAATCAATAAAAGAGATTAACAGCACAATAAAAATAGGAGCCAATAATGTGAAAAAAGAGTTCACAGGAAAAGAAACAATAGCCAAAAAGTCTATAAAGAAATGCTCATCTTACTCATAATCAAAGGAATGGGAATTGTAACAGGAAGATACTGGTTTTCACCTAAAAGATCAGAAAAGGTTTAGAGGAGCAATAAAATCTACTACAGGTGTGGTAGAAGAAATGAGCACTTTAACATACTGCTGCATGAAGAATAAATTATAATTGTTTGGAGAGAATCTTGATATCAATAAAAATAAGTTTACAGACCATTTGACCCAGGAAACACCAGGTATTTGCTTTAAACATATATTTAGAACATCTACTCAATAGAGTAATTGACCTTAGGATCTTTGTGTTTTCATATGGAAAATATTAACAAAACAATTGTCTGAAACTCAGGTATGGAGTATCCTGGTGAGTATAAACTAAATGAGATAAGTAGGTGAGGGGATTGATAGGTGGGGAGATAAGTACTTGTAATTCATAGTAAATTAGGTTAGGATAAAGTAGAAGACAAAGTGGTTGGGTCTGGAGAGCAACAATAAAGAGGGGGTTGGAGCAGAAGCCACTGCAGTCAGGGCAGCATTTAACCTTTTGCAACATCTCCTTCTCATTGTCCAAGTTTTTCACAGTGAACATGTGTTACTTTTGTAATTTAAAATACCGCTTTTAAAAAATTAAAAGAAAAAAAGCCCCAGTTTAAAGAACTTCTTTAAGTAGCAAGGCCCTTCATAAAGGTGTCCCTTAAGGACCTGGTCCTGAACTGAGGAGGGAACAAAAGGCAGGCTGAGGACAAAGCGGAAGCTGACACCCCACAACCACCACCCCTCAGGGGATATATGTGACATTCCTCAGGCATACCTGGCTGCCTGAAAGGAAAACAAATATTTCACTTGTAGAGCTGAGTCTCCCTCAGTTTACAAACGTCCTAATGATTTACAAGGAAGAGTCTTTCTTATCAATAGCCTAACTTCCAGAGAAACCCATAACTCAGTTTCCTGAAGCTCTAACATCACCCTTCTTAAAACTGAGGAGGCTGAGGCTGAAAGAAATACACATAAAATTGAATTTCTTTTACACCTGCAGCCCATTGGTAAGGACCTGTGATAGGAGGAATGTAACATTCCTCCAGGAATTCCTCCCAACCATCTCACTGTTAATGTCTTACTAGAGGGGTAAACGACTTTTACTTGACAATAGCAAGGCCTCTGGTATCCTGTGAGTCTTCTTTAACGTAGGAAAGTTATTTCTCAAAACCTCCCTTTTCCTTACCTCCCCAGCCCCATAGTATATCATCAGCCACCTCTCACAAGCCCAGCGCAGCAACTGTTTCTGCCCAGGGGTCCTGTCCCTGAGCTTTAATATACCACCATGTTGCATGAAAGACATCTTAAGAATTCTTTCTTGGTCGTCGGCTCTGGACTTCACCCTAATGAACCTCACCTATATTCCAAAACTCCCTCAGAACCATTTCACCTTCTTCATAGTTGGATCTGTGTCTCCCTTCTCAGATTTTCTTCTGCCAAACTATTGCTCTCTTTGGCTTACAATCCCAATCTCTGCTCATCAAGACACATATCCCCCCTTTCTCCTAGTCACAACCTTAGCTGTCTCATAGGTTACACTCCTGTGTCTCCCATTTTGTCAAGACAGTGACCTTCACTACTGCCTGTCCAGCCTGATGCTACCCACGGTCTTCCCACCAGAATGGTTTTAGCTAAGGTTACGAAGGTATGCTTAAATATTGGAAGACTAGCTTTGGTAGTCTTCAGAACATGAAATAAAATAACCCATCAGAGCACAGAATCTCACAGTTTAATAACAACCTTCATAAAAATGGCAGATTGTGTTTTTTTGAGTTTTGTTTTGTTTTGCTTTTTATGTAACAGAATACAGAGGCAGAGACACCCTAATAAGTCATTCCACAGCTATTTTTGAAATTTTTTCTTTCTGGTCCCCAAAGTTGCACATACCTTTGTAGAAAATAGAACAAGCAAATGGAAAACAAAATAGTCCCACTGCTTTTTCACATTTTGACACATACAAATATGTGTTGGCTTTACAAAAATGGGTTTTATCTGTTTCTGTACACCTCTTACTGTAATAATTTTTCTATGAGTAAATATGCGGCTATATCATCATTTTTAACCACTATTTAATATTGTGTTCCATTAGTCGATGCATTCATTCATACAACAAATATTCAGGAGCCTGTTCTGGGCTCTGGGTGTATAATCACAAATAAAAATATCCCTGTGCTCTTGAATTTATATTCTAGTGGGAGAGCAACAAATAAATATGTATTATAAATGCACATGGAGACAAGCATAATTTACCGAAAGAAAAGAGAGTGACGTGATGTTGCACTTCAGGTTCCACAGGGGATGTGAGGGGCTGGGCTTTAGGAAGGCTGTCAGGGAAGGTGACCTTCGGCAGGGTTTGGAGTGAGGTGGGAATGAGCTACTTTGAAGGAGATACAGAGGCAGAGCCCCAGGCAAAACCAACAGGGAAAGGCCTTAAAGGCTGAGAGTCTTTTCTTGTCCAGTACTTATTTCTCACCCTTAAACTGTTAGGGCCAATTTAATGTTAAAATCTATTTAGGGGTGCCTGGATGGCTCAGTGGGTTAAGCTGCTGCCTTCGGCTCAGGTCATGATCCCGGGGTCCTGGGATCGAGTCCCACATTGTGCTCTCTGCTTCGGTAGGGAGCCAGCTTCCCCCTCTCTCTTTGCCTGACTCTCTGCCTACTGGTGTTCTCTCTCTGTCAAATAAATTAACAAATTAAAAAAAAAATCTATTTAACTATTAGTGCCTGCTTAGCCAGAGTGACTCCATATTGCCTAGGTAGCCATATTGTTGTTTACATCCACGGACTTCATTCTGGGAATAAACGCCCCAATAGTTCCTGATATCGGTTCTGGGTATCAATTCCGGAGTAAACGCCCTAACAATAGAAGCCATGGTACCTTGAGGTCTGTGGTTATGCCCTATAAAACCAGCCTGTGAGATTGGGATGGGGTCGCTCTCTTTGGAGGCGGCCTTGGCCAGTCTGACTTCTAATGCTTCGCATAGAATAAAGCTCTGCATAACTTTCACTTTGTCTCAGTCTCATTCCTTTGATAACGGACCCCAACAAAACATTATATAAAGATTCTCTCTTACCTTTCTCTAGTACTGGGGAGGAGGGTTTAACTGTTGCATTTTTTTTCTTAATTAACTATTGCATTTAAACCTTTATTCAACTGGTCTGTTTATTGTAAGACAGGGATCTTAATACTCCTGTGAATGAGTACATGTATCGGTGTATATGCTCCTGTCATTTCCCTAGGATAATTTCCTAGAGGTAGATTTAAAAAATTGACTTTTTAAAGATTTTTTTTTGATGCACGCTGCCAAACTATCTGTCCAGGAGGACTTTAACAATTTAAAGTATTTACAATACATCCCACCCCACCCCACCCTTAGAAAAAAGCAAAACGGCAAACATTGTCATCTCAGAGAACAAAAGCATCTCAGGCTTTTCCACTGCAAGGTCTTTTTAAAATTGCTTCATGTAAAATCCAGATGGGCAACAGACACATGAAAAAGTGCTCCACATCACTCAGCATCAGGGAAATACAAATCAAAACCACAATGAGATACCACCTCAAACCAGTCAGAATGGCTAAAATTAACAAGTCAGGAAATGACAGATGCTGGCGAGGATGTGAAGAAAGGGGAACCCTCTTACACTGTTGGTGGGAATGCAAACTGGTGCAACCACTCTGGAAAACAGCATGGAGGTTCCTCAAAGTTGAAAATAGAGCTACCCTACGACCCAGCAATTGCACTAGTGGGCATTTACCCTAAAGATACAAACGTAGTGATCCGAAGGGGCACATGCACCCGAATGTTTATAGCAGCAATGTCCACAATAGCCAAACTATGGAAAGAACCTAGATGTCCATCAACAGACGAATGAATAAAGAAGAGGTGGTATATATATACAATGGAATACTATGCAGCCATCAAAAGAAATGAAATCTTGCCTTTGCGATGATGTGGATGGAACTAGAGGGTATTATGCTTACCAAAATAAGTCAATCAGAGAAAGACAACTATCATATGATCTCCCTGATATGAGGAAGTGGAGATGCAACGTGGGGGGCTTGGGGGGCAGGAAAAGAATAAATGAAACAGGATGGGGTCGGGAGGGAGACAAATCATAAGAGACTCTAAATCTCACAAAACAAACTGAGGGTTTCTGGGGGAAGAGGGGTAAGGAGAGGGTGGTGGCGTTATGGACATTGGGGAGGGTATGTGCTATGGTGAATGCTATGAAGTGTGTAAACCTGGAGATTCACAGACCTGTACCCCTGGGGCTAAAAATACATTATATGTTTATAAAAAAATTAAAAATGTTTTCTAAAATAAAACATTTAAAAAAAGGTTCACTTGCATTGGATACCTTGTCCATTCTACTTTACTTTTTCTGAGGCACTGTGTTTTAAGTCTATCACTTGTTGATAGTATAGAGTTCTGCTTTGGTTTGGTAACCAAATATTTTATTCAATTAACTTTATGTAATTTATAATTGTTATGTCAGGCATAGTGGATCTTATTTCTGATTGTTTTATGTTTTTAACTTTATTTTCCAGTTGGTTCCTTTTATAATTTGCTTTTGCTTCTCTAACTAGAAAGGTATATTGAGTTATTTTCATGAGCAGTTAATTTTCAGTTTTTAGAAAACACAATTTAAATAATTTTCTACATATCAATTTTTTTTATTTTTTATTTTTCTATGTAAGGTTGAGTAATGTGCTTAACTTTTCCCTTTCTCCTACACTTTTTCTAAGCATGATTTTTCATTTCCTTTTACTATGGTCATTGTTTTTCTGCTACATTCTATACATTCTCTTAACATCTGCATCTTTCTATTCCTATTTACACTATTTAGAATGAATTCCATTCTCAAATAGTTCCCATTATTACTTCTCATATTGTGACTCGCTTTGTAATTCTTTAATTTGTTCCTCAGCTGATTAAAATCTCTATTTTTTTTCCCCATATAGAATATGTGGAAAGACTTATACTTTGGGCCTTATAGAGTTGAACCTGTATTTTCATGGCCTTCTTAAATGAAGAACCACCTGCTAGGACATAGAGTTGAAGGAGATAGGTCACAAAAATAGCCGCCATGCACGTTAGTTATTGTTCCCTGTTTTGTTTTTTTCCCCAGGTATCTAATATTTTAAGTCTGAATTTTTGCTATTTTTCCCCTTCATTAATACTATTTTCCCTGGATCCTTACAGGTCTCACAAAATTCCAAACCTTTGTTATGTGCAGAATTATCATCAACTTTTATCAACCTTACCTGATAGAGTGAGCCTTTTTACCAGCTGGTTTAAGACTCTCCAATTCAATATTTTTTTTTGTTTAAAAAACTGAGAATGACATCACTGGTTCAATGTCTTTTGTTCACTTCTTCAGGAAAATCAGATTATCCTCATGTTAGGTCTTCATTTAATGTCCTCCACATCTGGAGTATGTGGGGGGGCTCAGTTGGTTGGGCTTCTGACACTTGATTTCCAGCTCAGGTCATGATCTCAGGGTCCTGAGATTGAGCCCTGCCTCAGCTAGCTCTAGTCATGGGGCCTGATTGGGATTCTTCTCTCCTTCTCATCTCCCATCCTCATGCCCTGAGCTCCATTATCTGATGTCTTCAATCACTTTTATCTCTTTTTCCCCCCTTTATCCTGTTTTTCCTTTCTTTCTTTTTAAGAAGGAGGCTTACAATCTGCTATACACCTGATTCAATTTTCAACAAAATCTATTTCATGCCTTACAACATCTAACGTTATTTTTAATTCTACTAATTGCAAGTTCTGGTTTTCCATTTCCTCCTTATTTTTCCTCAGCACTACCCTATCTTTAATTCACTAAAATCTGTTTCTTTTCTTTTTCTAAGAGTCCCTATTTTCTTCCATTCACAGGAGCACTCGTAGCAGATTCTATCTAAAGCTTTCCTTACTTGTAATAAAAATTTTCAAATAGGTTCTTCTTCTAACTTGCCTTTATGATACAAAATTTCTCAAAAACCCCCATGTTTTTCTATCTTCATTTTATTTTTAGTAAGTGCGGAATTTTCTATGCCTGCTATTTGTTCAAAAGTATGTGATGGAATCTTCACAATTTATGTAAATTTTGAAATTCTCCTCTTGCAGAATCTTTGAGAAAAAAATCTCTGTATTTCTATTTCCATTTTCACTCCTAATAAAGATAGGCTTCTTTTACCTAATCTTTATTTACAAGTAGTGTGCACGTATCTAGGTATGTTTGGAATTCTCTTCAGTATTAATCTAGAGTGTCAGATAATCTAGTCTGAATAACTTCAAATAATTAGGAGGCTTAAGATCATGGGAAGCAAGGCAGTGAAATGTCCCAGTGAGGGAGACCATTTTCTACATGTTTTTCTCTGTTTCACTTTTGTATCTATTGATCTGTATCTGATTATCTCTTTGGTCTGGCCCTGTCTTCAGATATGGACTAATGGCATGCAGTCTTTTTCTTCTGCCTGTTTAGATATACCCACTAATTCCTGAATTTTCAAGGTAAACATCCTATTGCTCACACACTTCCTATTTATCATAGCTAATGTTGTGTTTCCAGTGTCTGTGTCAAAACCCTTGAAAGTCCTTATCCGTGAAGCTAAAATTAGCTTGCAGTGAAATTCCCATGGCATCCCTTACCTCCATACCTGGATCCTCGACAATAGTGCTGTGGTCTTCTCCAAAAGTATGTTTCCTAGAATTCTGTACCATTTTACTGGGAATGAGTTATGAACTGACCCTTTACAACTCCCTTAAACATACTGACGGGCAGACAAAGATTTCTCAAGGATCCTGATAAGTGGTTGGCATCTTTCCATCATTTCAGCACTGATGCATTATTTCCCCCTTTTTTGTGTGTTTTTACTTATCACAGGCAGTTTCTATAAGGTGAGTTTGTACGCTGGCTCCTATCTTGATATATTTTTCCTGACCTTCACCATCTGGGTTGAATATATGAGCTAGCTAGGTCACGGAAGACAAAGGACTCGCCCTGCCCACAGGCAACTTTTCTTTCTTTCTTTTTTTTTTTTTTTAACCTGGCTGAAATAAGACCTGAATCCATCAGCCACCCATCCCCAGTGCCTCTTACTTGCTGTGTAAAAACTTAGCTACCTCCATTATTGAAATGGTTCCTGAGAATCAAGCAGCAAAACAAGTGACTAGAGCCATTTCTAGAATCAAAAGACCTTCTTTCGAAAGGAATTTAAGAGGACATAAAGGGCAGGGAGGTTCCTTGTTAGTGCTTTTATCACGTCTGATAGGCAGAACTAGGAAACCGTCTAAAACAGAACTCACAGGGAGATGGAAAGGAGTAGTGAGGGAAAAAACAGGAACAGCAACAACATAAACCAAAAAAAAGAGAAGAAGACACCAAAAAGTCATTTAAAGTCTGAAATCTCTGATCTAAACACCGAGAAGTTCCCAATTAACTTTTTGAAATCTTGTTACAGTGGGGGCCCAAATTTTATATTTTGTTTTAAACCAAGACATGATGATCATTCTCATCAAAAATAATCATCTTATAGGACAATGGGGGTAGGTGTAGTGGTTCCGGAGCCCATTACAGGAGTTTTGTTTTTAAGATTTTGTTTATTTATTCATGAGAGACATAGGGGTGGAACAGAGGGAGGGGAGAAGCAGGCTCCCCACTGAGCAGGGAACCTGATGCAGGACTTGACCCAAAGACTATGATTATGACCTGAGCTGAAGGCAGATGTTTAACTGACTAAGCCACCTAGGTGCCCTTGACGGAGTTCTTTTACTACTAATGCAGAACATGTGTTTTGTTGAGGTTGTGGTTTTTTGGTCTTAATTAATGTCCTAAAGAAGACTTCAAGAGTGAGATTAGCTAAGAACCTCAAACACTTTCATGTATCACTACCTAGAAATTTTTAAAAATATGATTCAGTAGAGGTGAAATAGGTCTCTTTGCAAAGCTAACTCTTTCAGTTGCCTCTACCAGCTGTTACTCGCTAAGTGTGGAGGACAAACAGGACAAGCCAAGGCCAGTCACTCCCACAACAGGTCTAGAGTCTGACAGTTGCTTAAATATCAAGTAGGCTAAGTGACTGAAATGATAAAGCAGAAGAAATCCATCTCAGAGGTATGATGTCCTTGAGCATGAATTTTCTTTTTGTTTCTTGTCTCAGTTACTAATAAGAGGATGTTTTGGTTTTTTTTATTGGATTCCAGGTTTTGTGAGTTTTACCTTTGAGGTGCTAGATATCTTCATATCCCTATAAATACTTTTGAACTTTGTTCTAGGATTCAATTAACTTAGCTGGAAACAGTTTGATCCTTGTGAGCATTATTTTATTATTTTCTAGGTGAGAGAAGAGCAGTATGTAGTCTATGGCTAATCATTCTCCATTTCTGAGGTAAGATTCTTCTGATTTTTCTAGCTAATGTCCCATGAATTGAAGGTTTTTCCAGTGTGGCTGGTGGAAGGGGGCCAATTCCTGGCCGGGTATCAACTGCAGGTACTGTCTCTTCTCATTCCTTCACATGGGTCTTTTCCCAGCCTGAAACAGTTAGTTTCCTTCTATATTTGCACTCATCGGTTCTTTGCTAAATACTGGAGGACGATCCTCTGCACATCTCTGATGTTTCTGCTTGGTGCAGCTCTCTTCTCTCCTTCGCTCCGGCCTAAGAATTCTAGCTGCCTTGTTCTCCCAGGCCTCTTAGCCTAGTCTAACTCAGCTCAAGGTATCTTTCTGGGCTCCTCCTCCCTGCACAATGGACTGGAAGCTCTCAAGGCAGTATTTGCAACAACCAGAGTGCATTTTGCTTGTGAGGAACAAGCAATGTGATCTCTGATCACATTCATTGACTGATACGCATTATCTTCAAAACTGTTGGTTCACATATTTTTATCTCAGTTATTAGTTGTTTTAGGCAGGATGGTAAATACGTTCCCTGTTTTTTCCAGCTTGGCCAAAATGGTGGTCTTTAACGACAGGTTTTTGAAATCTCAATGGGTGAGGTTTACAGTAAGGAATATCAGTACTCTCTCTTGAATGTTTTCTGATGGGAGGGCAGAGGCCTACAGATTTATTAGTTCTTACCAACCACATAACAAAGAGCCCAGCTGGTCAAAAGCAATCTGTTGGTTTGGGGGGACTCTAAGGCCAGCTGCTGACTTAATGTGGAGGATACTGGGGAATACATGAACCAGCACTCTGGTTTCTCTTTCTAATAGCCCCAGTGTGTGCCTCAGTCCCCTGGTGTTGCAGATACAATATATGTATTCAACAGTTGGGGCCAGGCTAGAGTTAAGGACTGACTTCCTCCCCCCGCCCCCATATATTTTTTTTTTTTTAAAGACTCAATATATGCTTCCTATCGGTAAGGAAAATCAAAGAGAAGACTTGTTACTATACTCAGGTCAGAGACTATACAAGGGGTGCCTGGTATACCCCTAAAGGACACCAACTGCACTATTAGGTATTTACCCCGAAGATAGAAATGTAGTGATCCGATCCCAATGGGCACATGCACCCCAATGTTTATAGCAGCAACGTCCACAATAACCAAACTATGGAAAGAGCCCAAATGTCCATCAACACATGAATGGATATATACCAGACAGATGAATGTGGTATATGCCACATCTTCTTTATACACACACATACAATGGACTATTACTCAGCCATCAGTAAGGCTGAAATCTTACCATTTACAATGACATGGATGGAACCAGAGGGTATTATAAGCAAAATATAAACAAAATAAGTCAATCAGAGAAAGACAATTATTATATAGTTTCACTAATATGTGGAATATAAGAAACAAAACAGGATCACAGGGGAAGGGAGTGAAAACTGAATGGGAAAAAATCAGACAGGGAGACAAACCATAAAAAATAATTGTTAACTATAGGAAACAAACCAAAGGTAGCTAGAGGGGAGGTGGGTGATGGATGAGGTAACTAGGAGACGGGCATTAAGGAGCCCATGTGATGTGATGAGCACTGGTTGCTATATGCAGCTGATGAATTACTGAATTCTACATCTCACACTAATGATGTACTATATATCGGCTAAATGAATTTAAATTAAAAATAAATAAAACACCATTGAAATGAAATCTCTCCCCATTCATAAAGAAAATAAAATTCAGAAAGAATGTGTCAGTTTCCTGATCTAGTCATCACACTCCCTCCCCAATCACCTCAAAGTCTCTCCTTTAGAAACTATGATCTTGATAGGTTTGTGTTTAATCAGGTAAGTGATTTCTTCTATGTCCCTCACTTAGACTAAACACAATCACTGCTTTACTTAGCCAGGGGACAAGTCAGTACTGACCTTGGGATAAAAGTCCCCTGTGTAGTAGGGGCTGTGTGGGGCTGGTGATGGGATGGGGAATAAGTTCTAGAAAGCATAATGGAGGAAATTCAGGAAAGCAGTAAAATGAGCTTCTGTGACAGGCGCTGTACTGAAAACACTTCTAATCCTTACAACATTCAAACACTGCTCTTAAACACTCTACCTACAGATGACGAAACAGACTGAGTTTAATGACCCGCTCAGAACATAGGGAAAAAATGCTGTAAATACAGAATCCAAATGAGACCTACCTAACTCCAAAGCTTATGCCCACCGCACCGTAATACCATACCCTTCCTATCTCCAAGTAAAGACAGCTCTGCCAGCTAATGGAATACAAAGTAACCAAATCTCAAAGACATAATCTGACTCAGATCCTACATCCCTTCCTACCGCCAACATTACAGTTTATTGCAGGGCTAGTCCCCATCTCCACACATTTCTTCATCATCTTAGGGCTGCCCTTAATTGTCACTTAAAAAGCATCTTGACCCCCTAATAGAGCGGTTGAGGGATAAAGGTTGGGCAAATAGGCCACAGGCATGGCAAGAAAAAGTGCTAAAAAAGCAAACTTCTCTTACCCCACACTCTACCAGGCAGTTTCTAAATCAATCAATCATCTCCGTAACTGCTCATTCCTCATGTTAAAAGGCTTTTCTGCCCCTTATTTCCTTATTTCTATCTTTCTCCATCTTAAAATGTTTAATTGCAGTACTGTTGTCACTTAGATTGTAACCCTCAGGAATGGACCTCTGTTCAATTTGCACAGGATGAACAGGAGAGAGAAAATTCTCTCCGTCGTCTGCTATGAATGAGTAAATGAGCCAATGGAGGGTCTTCTTACTCTAATTATCAATCTCACAAACACCAAATTTAAAGTATCTAAATTCTGAATCACTTCTTTATTGGCCCCTTGACTTGAAATCAGGACAAATGGAACATCAAGTTATTTGGTAAAGATAATATAAATGCTCTGAAAATGCTAATGTATTGAACCAATGCTATGTTGTTATGAGCAAGGCATAAAGGGGCAAGCACTAAGAGTTAAGAGTCAGAATACACTTTCAGGAATTATATAAACAATACATATGCACTAAAATTGGCAAAAAATTGTCTTTAACAGCAATTTTTAAATTTTCAATTTATCTTCGCTTTCCCTGGTAGCTATTATTTTAACACATGCCTTTTAATACACCCACACCAATCTGAGAGTGCAGGAGTGAGCAGATACACACAGAAGCAAATTGATTCTTCTGGGTTTTTTCTTCCAAAGAAAACTATCTGATAAAACAAATAGTCAGGTTTTAATATGATTTGTTAAGACACCACTGTAGTACCCAGGCCATCCTTCAAACATTACATCAACAGCTCCATTCAGCAGTTTTCTGACCTATGAGGCATCTCAGTCTCTCCCAAGTGTTGGAGAGGAGGGTTCTGTCGCACCATAAATGAGCTGTGTAACAGAATGTAAGATCTGGAGTGCTCCGAGGGCAAGGATAGATCCTAGCAGAACACTCACCCCATTGGTCATGTATTATCTGAAGGCCCAAAATAAAAACCACCATGTGTTTTATGTAATGCCCATTGCTCTGAATAAGAAGAGAAAATAAAGTCCTCTTTAACATAGGTCAGAACTATGCTAATTCCACTGAACATTAATATTCTATCGATTTCAGCCAAATGGATTGTTCTCATTGCTAGCTAACACCCTGTTTCTTAGGGAAATTTTAGGATCTTAAGTGATACTTCTAGCTTCCCTCGTGGTGGTGGGTTGTTGTTGTTTTTTTTTTTCTTTTTCTGCAATAACTAAGGTGATCCAGCCCAGTAACTGTCATTTGTGAGAAATGTCTTTCCATGGAACCAAAAATTTGTCTTTAGGGTGAAGAGTTCAGTTTGTCTGAAGGAGCTTGCTGCATCCCATAAAGTCTGACTGTGGCTTTTAAGCAATGTGATATACACACAATGTTAAAAACAGCTCTGCTTCGGTGAAAGCCATAAGGACAGCTTTGGTTGGTTTCAAAATTGTCATTTATACCCAAGTTTCACAAAGTCAAGAAAATGGCATCTTCCATGTATTTTCATTCAACAAGTGTTTACTGAACATCTGCTATGTGCCAGCAGCTCTACCAGGAAAGAAATGAGTGAGTCAAACAAAATCTCTAATGTCAAAAAGCTCAGTGAGAGAGACAAGTAAAAAAAAAAAAAAAATACATACTATAATGTCAGGTAGTGGTAATGGCTGTCAAAATAGGCTTGGGGCACTGGGTGGCTCAGTGGTTAAAGCCTCTGCCTTCAGCTCAGGTCATGATCTCAGGGTCCTGGGATCGAGTCCCGCATCGAGCTCTCTGCTCAGCAGGGAGCCTGCCTCCTCCTCCTCTCTCTCTCTGCCTGCCTTTCTGCCTACTCATGATCTGTCTGTCAAATTTTAAAAAAAAAAATCTTTAAGGAAAAAAATTATTTAAAAAAAATAAAATAGGCTCAATGTATAGAAAGTAGGGGTGAGTCCTATTATACATCCAACGATCAGGAGACCCCCCCTCCAAAAGAAGAAGACATTTGAGCAAAGATCTAAATAATGTGAAAGAAAATCTTGGTGAGAACAGTGCTACCAGCATAGGGAAGAACAAGTACAAAGACTTGGAGATACAAGAGCTTGGCCTGCTCTAGAAACAAAAACTCTTGGCGCAACAGGGTGGCCCTATTGGTTAAGCTCCTGCCTTCAGCAGCAGGGAGTTTGCTTCTCCCTCTACCCTTCTCCCGCTGCTCCTGTGCTTGTGTGCTCATGCGCTCTCTCTCAAATAAATAAAATCTTCTTTAAAAAAACAGAAACCACCAAATGGGGAATATGGTAAGGAAATGGAGATGGAGATGAAGAGATGGTCAGGGACCTGGTAACCAAAGCCTCTCGGGCCTGTAGATACAAAGATATTGCAGAGTATGGAGCCTGCTCTTAAAACATTACTCCTCTGGCTGTGTTTTGAAAAATAGACCTTAGAGGGGCAAAAATAGAAGCAGGGACGAGCTGGTGGCCAGAGCACGAGTGTGAATTAGTAGTGCCTTAGACAAGGTGGTGAGAATTGGCAATACTTTGGACAAGAGGAGTAAGGAATTCACCATTCTCTTTTCAGCATGTTTAATTTGAAATGCCTAGAAAGAATCTAAGTGGACAAAAATCGGATCTCCAAATCTAGAGGTCAGGAGCAAGGGCAGGACTGAAGATATAAGCTCAGAGGAAGAACAGCAAGAGGGGTTATTAAGACTAGGCCCTGTTTGAGATTGAAAGGAGAAAGCTTTGTAGAGAGAAAAGACTCTGGTATCTAGAAATCAAAAAGAGATAGAACCAGAGAAGCAAATCCAGGAACTAGCAAGGGACCAGATTACTATGTGGTGTTCTACAAATCAAGTGAAAGAAGTATTTTAAAAAGGAGAATAGTTATGACAAATGCTACTGAGAAAATGAACAAAGTAAGAGCCTTGACCATTAGACTCAGTGTGTGGGACAATTTAAATTTAAAATATATTTTCAGAAAGCTATTTAATCCAGTGGCCAGCTTGCAAAAATGCCAGTTTTCTGAACTTTATCAAATTATAATTTCTCAAAGAAATGTTTAAGAAATTTAACAAAAAGATTTCAACTGTAAAATTTTAATTTTTATTACTTATAATGAAATGTATTTATATTTTGTCAATAATCTATATTATTTCATACATAATTTTTTCACTTACAATTTTTTTATTTCTTTTATTTTTTTATAAACTTATAATGTATTACTAGCCCCAGGGGGTACAGGTCTGTGAACCACCAGGTTTACACACTTCACAGCACTCATCATTGCACATACCCTTCACTTACAATTTTTAACACAGGATTATCTGAGCTAATTTGATTCCTTTCAGATGTCACTGAATTTGAATTAAAATTTAAAACATTAGCTCACATATTAAGATATTTCTGTGCTGTAGATTCAAATATTCAAAATATTCTAATTGAAATTTTAAAGATTTTTTTAAAAATTTATTTATTTGACCGAGATCACAAATGGGCAGAGAGGCAGGCAGAGAGAGAAGGGGAAGCAGGCTCCCCGCTGAGCAGAGAGCCAGATGCAGGGCTTGATCCCAGGACCCTGGGATCATGACCTGAGCCAAAGGCAGAGGCTTTAACCCACTGAGCCACCCAGGTGCCCCTCTAATTGAAATGTTAATTCCCAGGGCGCCTGGGTGGCTCAGTGGGTTGGGCCTCTGCCTTTGGCTCAGGTCCTGATCTCAGGGTCCTGGCATCAAGCCCTGCATCTGGCTCTCTGCTCAGCGGGGAGCCTGCTTCCTCTTCTCTCTCTGCCTGCCTCTCTGCCTGCCTCTCTGCCTACTTGTGATCTCTCTGTCAAAAAAAAAAAAAAAAATCTTAAAAAAATGTTAACTCCCAGTTACATGCTTAAATGTGAATCTAGTCTTAAATTAATCTTAAAATTTTAAATTCATAGTTATTGCAAATGGCTAATATCCTCTTTAAAGAGCTTGAAAAAGAATACTAAAAATAAAGTTTGAACAAAAAGAGAAATGATAATTAAAAGCATCTAAAGGAAAGTGAAATTAGCCAAAACAATCTGGGCGAAGGTGAAGTGCTTATAACAAGATTAACTAGGACATGAGTAATTGGTACAGGTTTGTGGAGATATAAAAACAGCAAAGGGTAGAGTCAAATCAGGCAGTGGGGGGACTGAGTAATCTAGGAAAGGTTACTACTCCGGATCAGTAAATCTGGATTAGTGAGAAAGTAGCATGGATGTGTCAAAACAAACACTTCAAATATTAATTTTTAGATACTAATTGCTAAAACTAAAAAACCAGTGTTGACAAGCTACTGGTGAAAATCTGCAGAAAAATATTTAAAAGGTAGCAAGCTTAGAAGAACCAATAGGCCAAGTATTTAAACTGAATTTTAATTGCTTTAAAAACTAACAGAAAAGGCATTTTTTATATTAAATATGAATTTAAAACTATTTTAATGTTTTAGGTTTTCAATTCAAAAACATCCCAAGTGTATCAAAATCAGTAAAACACTAACAGCACAAAAATCCCACTTTAAGCAACTGTGTGAATGGGAGTTCTTGCTGTTTCTATGGCAAATTCTCAAGAGACAAACCTCGGAGAGGTCCAGTCAAGCCAAGTCACCAATTTTAACTGATGGTCCTGCCCAGAAATTGGCTTATGGGGGTCAGATTCTTCCCTGTCACTTGTGCTAAGGAACAGCGGACTCCACAGGTGTGGGGCTGGCATCAGTGGTCAGCAACTAGTCTCCAGAGCGGGACTCCAGGGTTCAACCCTTGGATCTTGCATTTACAAGCTGTGCAACCTGGGGCGCATTATTGAATCACTACTTTCAAGCCCAGAATTCAGAATAGGATCATTATCCAGAAGAAAGTAGACACAGAAGGTCTCAGAGCAGGAGAGTATGGAGTGCAGAACAATCTAATGGTCCTGGGAATGAAAATTGTATTCACATTGTAACAATTGGAGCACAGGGTGCCTGAGCACAAGATTGCCATCTCCTTGTTAAGGGTGGGCTGGCCATTCACCCCAGTTGCTAGCACAGATTCGTGATTATACGGATGTCCAACAGATGGGTTTGCAGAATTGAACTGAATTACTTTATCTGATGGTGATACTGCATGAAAGAATATGGTGACTATTTTTTAAAAAGAAAAGCTGGAAGAAGAGGAGTTTAAACATTTTACATTTCAGTTGCGGGCGGTACATTTAGGTGCAAATGTCTAGCCCAGAGTTAGAAATGTGAGACTGACCTTGGAAGGTAAGATGGGGCTATAAATACAAATTTGGGAACCATCTGCCTCCATGTGTGAATTAAAACTATAGGAGGGGATGAAATGACTAAGAGAGGGAACCTAAGAAGTAAAGAGGGGGGCCAGCGCACAAACTGGGAAAGCTAAATACTTAGCTTTAGAGAGTCAGATTGTGGGTGGTACAAGACAGGATTGCACTGAGCAGAAGGGTAGAGCCATTAATTTTAGAATCCACAGGGACACCACTTCCTTGATAAGTGACCCACTGCATTACCCCCACCTTCCATAAACAAATTCTGCCAAACTTCCAAAAAACAACTTATCCTTGAAACATTCCTGTCTGCATCTCTTTTCTACGGCATGGTCTAGAAAGAAACTTTATCATAACAGCTACTTTCTCCTTCTCCCCTGTAAATAATGCTGGAGGAATCAACATTGAAATTCTAAAATGATTTTACACTCTTGACCAGAACTGAAGTAAGTAGGAATTGACATTCTTACAGGGTAATATTAACATTTTATATCAAATGACGTGTTTTTTCTCCCTCCGCAAGAATTTTGTCTTTAAGGTTTTTGTTTTTTTTTTTTAACTTCATGTTTTCAGTAACTTAATTTGGCTTTCACTGAAAGGTTTTGGGGTTTTGGGGTTTTTTTTTTTGAGGTGAATGACATAATAATAACTAGAATATTAATTGACATGTTCAGGCAGGGTTGAAAATCTATTTGAGGATAATGTAAATTGGAAGTACAGGAAGGTGGCATTTACAAATGTGGAAGCACAAGAACAAACTGAATCTTAATTTTTCCCACTGATTTTCACACCATTAGGAATTACTGTTTGCATAAACCATGTGGAATAATTTGGAATGAGTAATTTCTGACCTATACAGATAGCCTTTAAGCATGTATAAGGAACTTACACTGGATGTTTGTTTACATAAGAATTGGTAGGTATTTCACAAAGTTGTTTTGTTTTTTTCTTTAATGTGAATACATTGAGGACACAGTAGGGGATTAATATTTGCTTAGGACTATATCCTAAAAAACTGAAATTATGGAAATATCTTTATTTAACATTTATAATTGTAACCAACCATACATTCATTCAAAAAAAAATTTTTAACATTTTTCACTGTTTCATTTACACTGATCAATTTATATTTGATTCTTGTAAGAGGATCATAAAGCGACATGTTTCACACACAAAAATTGAGGGCTTTTAAATTTCCTAAAGGGTTACTTCAGTCTCTAATATTCAAAAAATGTTTTCAAGTCTATCACGTCATTATTTTTCCCTTCAGTTACTAATCGAAAATATGGTAGACTTACACTATCAGTGATTTCTATGTGATGAATTACTTTCATAGATGTCGTAAAATCTAAACTCCCTCCACCAAGATTTGAGAACTCCACTATGTTTGCACTGAATTTTCAAGTGTTTACAATATCTGATATTCATCAAGGCTCTCCAGTACAGGAGTTTTTTTTACAATATGGATGGGACTGGAAGACATTATGCTGAGTGAAGTAAGTCAAGCAGAGAGAGTCAATTATCATATGGTTTCACTTACTTGTGGAGCATAAGGAATAACATGGAGGACATGGGAAGATGGAGAGGAGAAGTGAGTTGTGGGAAATCAAAGGGCGAGACAAACCATGAGAGACTGTGGACTCTGAGAAACAAACTGAGGGTTTTGGAAGGTAGGGGGTGGGGGAAGGGTGAGCCTGGTAGTGGGTATTAAGGAGGGCACAGATTGCATGGAGCACTGGGTGTGGTGCATAAACAATGAATTTTGGAACACTGGAAGAAAATTAAATTTTAAAAAATGGGTAGGCATAGATGCTAGTGTTATGACCAGGTTGGTGTTAGAAAATGGAATCTTTGAGAGCTCAGTTCAATAGACGAATGTTTTCATGTAAAGCCAACGTTTGCTTCCCCTGCAACTGTGTAACAATGGGAGATTGCCTCATAAATACTGGATTTCACAGACTCATCAAGCTATCGTTCTTTTTAGGTTGGTTCATCTCTGCCTCTTACCCCAGAGATATGGCATAAAAGAACAGGATAAAAATCCAGAACATACTTCAAAGTGCATATTTAAAAAGGGACTATTTTTGTATGTTCCAGTGTTCAAAATAAATGTAGGAGTTAAAAGCAAATGAGCACTTTTTGAGGTGCCTGGGTGGCTCAGTCAGTTAAGCATCTGCCTTCAGCTCAGGTCATGATCTCAGGCTTCCGGTATCAAGCCCCACCTCAGACTCCCTGATTAGAGGGAAGTCTGCTTCTCCCTCTTCCCACCCCCCTTCTCTCACTCTCTCACTCTGTCAAATAAATAAAATCTTAAAAAAAAAAAAAGTAAAAGAGCACTTTTCATTGATGGTAACAACATCTGAATGATCATTAGTACCCAATGACATTTCACTTGCCTTAATTCTACTTTTAATTGTTACATAACCCATTCAGAGGGATATGATGTCACCCACATTTAACAGATGACAAAAGTGAGACCCAGAAAGGCTAGAGAATTTGCTCAATTTCACAAAGCTAGTAAAAATTTTGAAAAATAATTCTAAGCTCTACAAACTGACCTGGTTTACATAGGAAAGGTTATAGAGTTTAGATGCAGTAGCACCTGAAAACATTGGATCCTTTTGGGGTCGATGTAGCTATTAGACTACTTACACATCAGTTTGTAAATAAAGCTAACTCACACACGGTGTTTAGAGATGAAATGAGCGATGAACTGCTAATGCATCCTTTTAGGCATCACATAAGCTAGAGCTTAGGTTTCTAATTCATTTTAGTTTTGTTCTATGCAACAGCCAAAGACAGGAAGAATTTGAAATCATCTTTTGAGAATAAAAATTAATAAGGAATTCCTTAAAGCCATCATATTTTATAGGAGGTGCTAACTACTTAGCCGTGCTGCCCCATTTATCTAGAAGGTGCTACATCTGACACCGATTTATTTAGACACTTAAATGGACTATCAGTAGCTAAAAGCCTGCATGACCATTCATTATTTCAACAGTAAAAATACAGGCAAATGAGGTCAAAAATCTTTAGCAGTCATATGTAGGTATTCATTTGCAATTCTTGACCTCTGGTGAGACCCCAAATTAGAATATGGCAGTAACAATTCATAAACTGGGTTTAGACAGATATTTGGAGGACCAGCAATAATTCTTTAAGTGCCTCCTTCCATAAAACGGACACAAACAAATCCTCCCCCTTAAAATACATTGCTGGTTTATTTTGAATAAATGTTGGAGACAAGGACAAAGAATCTCTAGCACAGTAAATTATTCTTAAAATGATCTAAAACTTTCAAAGCTTCATAATTCCCTCTGCTAGCTCTACCATGCTTACCATGTCTCCTCAAGCATCACTAGAAATCAAACCCTAAAACAAGCAAATAAATAAGTAATCAGAAACCTAGCAGGTTTACCACATCCCTAGATACCACAGATGTTCTCTGGGATCTTTTCCAACAGGCCTTTCAGAAGCTTCAGTTCCCATCCTATAGGGAAACTTCTCTCCTTGACCAAACTTAACCCAGTCTCCTCTGAGCACTCTACTTGACCAGGCTCAACCCTTGGTTTCTGTTACTGTCTTTGTAGGCTCCTGTTTTAGCAAGAACCCTAAATGAGATGAACCATAATCGCTCAACTAAGTTCCTTATCCTCCACCACCCCACCCAGGCAATTTTTGACCACCCAGGCCTGCCTTCAGCAAGAATCTTGTTCGTTTATTTTAGTAAAGAACTACCCTTACTCTCTTCATCATTTTGTATCCACTGACCACTACACCTTGTTCCTTGACTGTAAATTCCCACTTGCTCATGCTGTACTTGGAATTGAGTCCAGTTTTATACTGAGATCCCTTTTCCCCTATTGCAATCATACCTGCATAAAATCCTTTTTTTACTTCTTTAAATACCACTGAGTTCTGGCTTTCTTTGACAGATGGATCAAATCCAAAGATGTTGACAATGATGATGGTCTAGGTACTCTGCAAACATCTCCCACTGTCTTTGAATCTACGCTTCAGTTTTCTCATCTCTAACCTGGAGATAAAAAGCTTCTCCTTCACTTTGAGGATTAAATGATTTAATACAATGCTTAGAATGCCTAGAACATACAAAATATTCAATAAATGTTATTTTTGTTACTATTACTAACAAATTCTACATCTGTTATTCTAAAACTCTAGTTAACCATACATGTATTTCAGTAATATAAAGTCTTTTATGCCCTGAATACTTGCTGTCCAAGCAAAATTCCCAAATACCATGTAAGTATCCTATAGGTAACTACAAGTTAACAAGTAGAGATCATTAACACATTAAAAATCCCCTTATTATACTCTTCATCATATATAAATATAAACCTATCAGTTTAAGAATACAAATGCATACTACATATTCACATATGAATGGATTTAGAATCTTTTATGGTTTTAAAACCATAGAGGTGTGAAAAGTAATCAATAGTGCAATAGGGATCAACAATCAACTTATCAGAGGCTGTAAAAGGAATTAATATTCTATCACACAGAACCATGCCTGACTAAACTCTCAAAAAAATTTTTTTTTGGTTGAAATAATCTGAAGACACCAGGCTCTAAGCCTTTTGGGGACTCAATAAATGTTAACTATTGTCACTATCAATGAAAAGGGTTGATTTACTTTCAACTCACATACTTGGTATTTACAACACCTCTCAGAGTTCCTAACAGAAAGGCTCTAGAGAAATTTCTGTTGCATCAAAGAATAGATAAGTAAATGAATGAATGAATCCTATCAATGCCATTATGATATGAGCACCTGTGGTCCTCTGCCCTTCCTTAGTCTTCATCTTATTCCTTCTTCCCTCTACCACCTGTTTATGTCGACCTCTTGGGATTGCTACCTCTCTTCCACTTTGGTTTTACTTTATCTACTCTTTTTTTTTTCTTTTCAATCTCCCCTTAACTAATTGAGTGAATTGATTACGTGAACAAATCGACAGACTTTAGATTAAAAATGGAAGACTATATACATATTTAACTCTTCCCTCTCAAAACTCTTCTGCAATGAAAAAAGAATATTTTTTTCCAAAGTATAGATCCTCAAAGACAAACAGGGAGAAGAAAACATCAAGATTTTAGAAGCAAGAAATCTTATGAATGAATGGGAAATGACTTAGGAAACCTGAATGCCCTGAAACCCAGCCTGGTTGATGGGAAGCCCAAAACCTGGTCAGTGTACCCCACAAATAATACAAGTGTTCAGGAACTCAAGTTACCTGGGGACCTCTGAAAAGAAAGGCTAGAGGTAGAATTGATTGGCTGAAAAATCTGTTTGGAAAGAAAATAAATACTCTGTCTGGGGTCCCCGGGTGGCTCAGTCAGTTAACTGCCTATCTTGGGCTCACGTCATGATCCCAGGGTCCTGGGATTGAGCCCTGTGTCAGGGAGTCTGCTACTCCCTCTCCCTCTGCCCTCTGCTTGTGTACCCTCTCCCCCCACCACCTCTCAAATAAAATAATCTTTGAAAGAAAAAAAAGAAAAAGAAAAGACCCTTTCTAATCTCAGCTAAAGATGGAAAATTTGCTTTCTGGATATGGTGAATTGGGGGATTCTAGGGAGTACTAGGCACAGTTAGGCTACCCAATTGAGAATTGCTAAAGGAAGTCAAAAGCTACTTACAATAGTGAGGCCCCCATCCCCTTCCCTAACTTGGTTTCCTGAATGGGGTCAACTAGATATGTACCTTCCACAGGTCACTGAAAATGATTCAAAGTTCACAAGGAGATATGACCAGAAAGAAAAGACCTAGTGCTACCAATAGGCAAGTGATTGTCCCCATCAACAAAATGGTATAGAAGACCCCCAACCCAAACACACGCACACAGAGCTTAGGATCAAGATTTCAGTTACTCATCCTCAAGAGAATGGTGAGTCTGAGAACACTGGACATTTGAGGAAAGGTTCTCATATAAAAGAATAAGATGAAATCCATCTGAAAAACAGAATTGTCCTTTGGGTCCTTTCAGTATCTACCAAAGTCCTTTGGCAGTGTTTTATTCTAATTATTTCTCCCCATGCCTATATTTTGCTAGTAGACTATGACTTGCTTGAACACACAGAATGTATCTTAGACAATTTTGCATCTCCAGTGAATAGCCTGGAGCCCAGAAAAAAAGAGAGAGTACCTGACAAAAGTCCATTAATTTAGGGAGAAAGGGAGTGAGATTATATGGAGAAAAAGCTAACTATGAATGACAACACTAGATCTGACTTACGGGGGGGAAAAAAAGCCCCTGGAGTATTCCAAAATTTAGTAGTTCAGGATCAGAAGAGAAGCTAGTAAAAGAAAATGAGAAAGAGCTGCCAGGGAGCTAGAAGGACAACAGCAAATGCGGCCTCTGAAGGACAGGTAGTTAGAAAGTGCTTCTAGGAGTTTGCTGTCTATACGGGCAGCGCTGCTCCGACACCAAGTCTGAGGAAGACAGAACTACCCAGAGGCTTTGGCGTGCTGATACCATTGGTGTCCTTGACAGTAGTCATTTCCACGGAGAGGGAGAAGGACAAGTCTCATTGGGTTGGCCTGTGGAAAGATTAAAGTTCAAGAGGTAGAGACGGTAAAAAGAGCCAACTCCGTAGAGATGTTTGCTATGAAAGATCTGTAATGGGGGGAGATGTGAAATGCAAACATGAATAAAATATCAGTAAGGCATAAGTGTATGCCAGCAGGAACGATCCAGTCTAGACACAGAAACTGCTTATGGAAGAGGAACAGCTACAAGAACAGATCTTTTGAAAAGATCCGAGGGGTCGTGGAGAGGCTGGAGAGCGAGAACGGACAATTCCGGTTAGAAGGGGACAGAAGGTAGACTCTGCAGGAGCCAAGGGAGATGGGCTGGTGAAATCGGTGCTGGGAAGACGAAGTGGTTCTCACTTGATTGCATCTATTTTTCCCATGAAATACGAAGCATTTACACACAGTGAAAGGGGAGATTTTTCTTCGAACGGGAATAAAATTGAGTTGTAAAGACCAGGAAAAAAAAAACCTCAAATAGTTTTTTAGAGTAAGATGTATTTGTTGGGGAGAAACTAACTACAATGCCAAGCTCTGGAACATGTCTCTAGGAAACATTAGTGCTCTAAATCTGTGAAGGAAGACGTATATAACTTAACTTTATGACATGCTACTACCCAAGCAACCACCACACGGTTTTTCAGCTCCGGGCAATAGCCCCAGGCACACACATTCAAGGTCATTCAGAGCACATTTCCTAACATCCATTTCCAAAATGTTGAAATAGTAAATACCACGTATGTCGGGTGTTTACATATATTTTACGTACTTTAAGACTCATAGCAACCCTCTAAAGTAATCACCATTTTTATTAACACCCAACACTTTTTAAAACCAGAAAACTGATACTAAAAAAGATTAAGCAAGCCACACAACTTTTTTTTTAAAGATTTTGTTTATTTTTTTTTTAAAGATTCTATTTACTTATTGACAGAGACACAGCAAGAGAGGCAACACAAGCAGGGAGAATAAGGGGGAGAGGAGGAAGCAGGCTCCCTGCTGAGCAGAGAGCCCCATGCGGGGCTCGATCTCAGGACCCTGAGATCATGACCCGAGCTGAAGGCAGAGGCCTAACCCACTGAGCCACCCAGGCACCCCTAAATTCTATTATTTAAAGAAATGCTCACTTTAGCTAATACTCCAAGTTTTAAAAGATTCATTCTTTTTAAAGTCGATTTTTCAGTTTAGTCAGAATTAATTATATAACTCACATCTACAGTCATACATGCAGAATTCCCTCGTTTTCTTTATACATATTAAGAAACACTGCAGAAGTACCTACCTCTCATGAACAGCAAGACATGTTATGGGAGTGGGGGCAGAGGAGGAGAGAAACAATCTAGTTAGAAACAGCTTTAAGAGTGGCAGGCTTAGAGGCGCCTGGGTGGCTCAGTGGGTTAAGCCTCTGCCTTCAGCTCGGGTCATGATCTCAGGGTCCTGGGATCGAGCCCCGCATGGGGCTCTCTGCTCAGCAGGGAGCCTGCTTCCCTCTCTCTCTGCCTGCCTCTCTGCCTACTTGTGATCTCTCTCTGTCAAATAAATAAATAAAATCTTAAAAAAAAAAAAAAAAGAGAGTGGCAGGCTTCATTTGGGGGCTCAGATGCTCAAAATATGTCTTCATCAACATTTGGCCTCCCTTCAATAGTCCCAAACACTAGTTTCACATTGGGATCTCTTGGGGAGCTTTAAAACAATACAGGTTTCCAAATCAACCCTTACCAACTAAAATCAGATTCTCAAGTGAGAGAGCCCAGGTAGTGACAGCATTTAAAACCTCCCCAGAGAATTCTATCATGTAGCAAAGGACTCAAGCTCCAGGCCTGACTGCATTTGGAAACAGCTACCACAGATGCCACCAAGAGCTTGCTGTGATCTTTTATCAATCCAATACCTTAGAAGTCAAGTTCACCTATTAAAGACATCCTTTGGGGTTTTAAATTCTGTCAAGTTCTTCATTGTTGAAATTAGTTCAGGGGCTTACATCTGCATTCTTCCATTTATTAACATGTTCATTTGATATCTTCATCACTACCTATCTTAAAATAAACTAACCAGTACAATTTTTTTTTAAGATTACTGATCTCAAAGAGAGCAAGATAATACACAAAAATAAAGTGGCATAACCAGCAAGGCCATGCTCAGAACAGGTATAGGAAAAAAAGGAAGTCACAAACCCTGACTGCTTACCGCATTTGGCATTTCACTTACATTTTCCCAATAGGTTTATAACCTCCCATGGAGACAAGTGTCATGGAACAGCTATTGTTATCTCTATTTTACAATAAGGAAACTGGCTCAGGGACATTATATAACTTTCTCAAGGTTATCCAGGCCCATGCGTGTACTAAAAATTCAGACCTGTCCAAAACTCATACTCTATTTTGTCCAGATTATTAATGAAATTACTAAGAACAGACTTGAAATTCATCAATTTGACAATTACTTCTTACCACAAGATACTTAGACACTCAGCCTTATGTGCTTGTATGCAGCTCATCTACTTTTCAACATCTGGACACGGCCAGGAAAAGGTTTATTAATCTGATGAATAAAACTATGCAATTTCATATTAAGTCAGCCATTCCTACTTAAGGACTTAAACTTTTAAAGGATTCTCTAATTCTACTCTGAGGAGGTTATAACTTAGCTTGCCTTGATCACCTCACTGATGTTGAATTTTCTCTTTATTTTAAGACTTAGCCTACAACTACATTTAGACATTTAGGTGATATGTTCTTGCTATACTATGGATCCCAAATTGCCATTTGTACAGACTAGTGTAAGAATTATTTTTAACTTGACCATGGAATTTTGTTTCCTTCATTCAGCATCTTTCTATTCGTGTCCTGCTGATCTAATCATTTAGTGCCAGAAGCTTCCAAATGGTTCCTTTCATACTTTATCTAGGTATTTTATACATTCGTTATGTTTTCCTGCCTCGTTGTAACACTTTTTAAAAAATTAGTTTACCATCTAAGCCCCACGGACAATCATCTAGCTCCTCATTTGTAAATTCCACTTCTGCAGCTGCTCTTTTCCCTGGATACATCATAAACACAAATTCCATTCTTGGTTCTCTCTCCCTCTTTCAGGAGTCACAATTTATTCTGGTCTTCTCTTCCTCTTATCTTCTCTCCACAAACCATAAACCTATAATCTGTACCTTATTGTGCTGTGCGCTTTCTGTCTAATTCACTCTGTCCAGTATTGGTTCAGTTCTTGGCTCTGCAGTACAAAAGATGGTGTTTGGGGGCCCCTTTCCTTCTTCTTCAGAGAAAGGGAAGCAATTTAACTTTCTTTTGCTCTGATTCACAGGCACTTTCACATGCCTGGAGCTTTTGATGTTCTGTTGTTCATTTGATTCGACAAATAACTGAACATTCCCAGATTTACTTCCCGGCCATCTAATTCCTTTGTCAGACAGTGCATTTCCATAGTGCTTTTCAATACCTGACAGACATTCAATTAAAAGTAGGACACAGGGGAGGATCAGGGATGAACAGACCCCCCTCCTCCAGCACTGTCTTTTTTGATTAGTTGGCAGTCAGAAAAAGGCTCCTAGATGCCAGCTTTCAAATTCCCTGAGTTAAAAGCAAGGGAATGACTGGACAAAGAGATAATTTCTCTTCCTGAAGAGATTCCAGGCATCACGCCAGAGAAAATGAGTGCCATCACATTTAATAGTTTAACCCAAGGGAAGTTGAAGGGGAATGGATAAGGGAAGTGGCTGAGTTGCTAGAAACTGGCTGAAAGCCCGTCCATCCCTGGATTCAATCTTAGACTGGCCCTCCAAGAGGCGAGAAGTGTGAATAATGAGCGACTTCAGCAACATTTGGATCTGTAATCCTCTTTCAAGCCTCAAAATCCCAGTCTGATTTCCCAAATAAAATTACCAAAATATCTCCAACCCTGAATGCCCCATTTGCTAGGTTTTTAAATGGTGGTAGATAAAGGTCCCAGGGAACATCAACCTTTAGGAATACAAACATAAAGAGAATCCGACAACAAGAAGGAAGTAAAAAATAAGGTGAAGTGATCAAAAGCATGAGTGCAGAGACATGAAATGGTCTAAAAGAAGGCATCATGACAACAATAAATACTGATGCAAGATCGAATAGGGAAGTGCTTTGGGGTTTTTGGATGCAAAGCCCCCTATGGATGCCAGCTATGGCATTATTCTTGCCTTTGCAGGAGATGAAGAATGAGACTATGTAAGGAGAGTGAATGCGATCTCAAAAGCACTGTTATCTATGCACGTCAATTTTTTAACTAATTTGCACAGCTCAGTTTTTTAATAGAATACTCCTGAAGTTATCCCATACATGACCTACTTCAGGGGAGACTGACAGCTAAGTCAAAGCCCATCCCAGCATCTGTTGCTACCACACTTCGCATATTAACCACCTTTAGAAATCTTCATGGATTAATCACTGGGAAAATTAAGCTCATAGCAAGCTTGTTCTCAGGAGAAAGGTGCTGCCATTTTGACAGCTATTGTGCTAAATGTGAACTAGCACAAAGTACATGACGATTTCTGTTTTTAGTAAATGTTGACTCTAAATTTTGTTAAGTGTAGTTAATAATATCCTAGTTCTTTGAATAGAGAATTGCACTGGCACAGAGCATTCCTCTGTGGATACAGTCCATCAAATTTTCAGATTTGAGGTACTTGGGTGGCTCAGTGGGTTAAGCCTCTGCCTTCAGCTCAGGTCATGGTCTCAGAATCCTGGGATCAAGCCCCACATCAGGCTCTCTACTCAGCAAGGAGTCTGCTTCCCTTCCTCTTTCTCTGTCTGCTTCTCTGCCTACTTGTGATCTCTGTCAAATTAATAAATAAAATCTTAAAAAATAATAATAATAATCTTCAGATTCAAATGATCATTCCAGAAAGCTGTTTGGGACATTTCATTAGCATCTAATAGGGCCTTTTACAGTGACCCAAGATGAAGTTTGTTTTTTTTTTTTTTTTTAAAGATTTTTATTTATTTATTTGACAGAGAGAGATCACAAGCAGGCAGAGAGGCCGGCAGAGAGAGAGGAAGGGAAGCAGGCTCCCTGCTGAGCAGAGAGCCCGATGCGGGACTCGATCCCAGGACCCTGAGATCATGACCTGAGCTGAAGGCAGCGGCTTAACCCACTGAGCCACCCAGGCGCCCCCAAGATGAAGTTTTTATTAAATGTTACTTCTGAAGACTAAACATGTTTTTCCAGAGGTCCATCCATCTCAATGTGTGCTTGTCAAGTTGCATAAAATGTCAAGTGACCTCCTTGAATGACCAGCTCCCAGTTAACAGCAAAGGGGATAGTGGCAGGCTCTTGACCATGTCCTACCTCCCACCCTTATCATAAGATGTGCACTGTTATAGTTACAGGGCAAAGCTATGAGAGAATTATAGAATATTATGCTATAAATAAGGTGTTTCTATTTAACAATGTCAGTTTTTGAATTAGACTTAAAGTCTTCCAACTTATTTCCTAGTGCCTTAGTTGTACTATCAATCAAAGGCCACAAGATTCAAGTCAATATTTGTCATTGTTGTTTTAAGTACTCTTTTGTGATCCTCGATTAACCATTAATTGGCCAAGTTGGCCAAAAGACACCTTCTTTTTTTTTTTTTAAGATTTTATTTATTTATTTGACAGACAAAGATCACAAGTAGGCAGAGAGGCAGGCAGAGAGAGAGGAGGAAGCAGGCTCCCCGCGAGCAGGGAGCCCGATGCAGAGCTCGATCCCAGGACCCTGGGATCATGACCTGAGCTGAAGGCAGAGGCTTTACTCCACTGAGCCACTCAGGTGTCCCCAAAAGACACCTTCTAATAGCACTACATTATCTTTTATAATCCTGACAGTCTTAAGATTATATTACCAAACTGAAAGGCTATAGGACAGGGGCAGTGGTTAGCACAGCGACATGCAATAAAGGCTTAATAAATTCCTGTTGATGCTTTCACTTCTTAGTTCTCAAAGAGTTCTTATCACTATAATTCTTATTAAAGTGTAGATTCATATACAAGTGTAAAAAATAATACAGAGAAATTCTGTATATCCTTTACCTAATTTCCACCAATGGTAACATCTGCTAAAATGCTAATTGAAATTAATAAAATCCACTAGTCTTACTCAGATTTTTCTATTATTCAATTGGTATATGTGTATTAAGTTCTGTACAATTTTATAAGTTTCTTGTATCCACAACTACAGACAAGATATAAAACAGTTCCATGGCCAGAAGGATTCTTCTGGTTGCCCTTTTGTAACTCTGACCTACGCTGCCACCAGTCATCTATCCTCCATTTCTCTAATTTTATAATTTCCGAAAGTTGTATGAATGCAATCACACAGTATGTAACCTTTTGGGATTGACTTTTTGACTCAGCACAATGCCCTTGTGATTGAGCCAAAATGCTGTGTGTTTCAGTAGCCCATTCCCTTTTACAGTGCTGAAATGGATTTTTCCAGGGAAAATGCCCACAAGTCCGATTGCTAGATCATATGCTAGTTAAACATTTTTATTTATTTTTTTTAAGATTTTATTTATTTGACAGAAAGAGACACAGCAAGAGAGGAAACACAAACAGGGAGAAGGGGAGAGGGGGAAGCAGGCTTCCCACCAAGCAGGGAGCCTGATGCAGGGCTTGATCCCAGAACCCTGCCAAAGGCAGATGCCTAACCACTGAACCACCCAGGCATCTGGAACATTTAGTTTTAGAAGAAACTACCAAACTCATTTCCTGAAGAGCCGTATGACTAAGTCCCTACCAGCAATGTATGAGTGATCTAATTTCTTTACATCCTAGCCAGAATTTCATTTTATTTAGCCATTCTGATAAACATGTAGCCATATCTCATTGTGGTTTTAATTTGCATTTCTGTAATTGTTAATGATGTTTAATGCCTTGTGTGCTTATTTGCCATGGGTATGTCCTCCATGGTGAAATGTCCGTTCATGAGCTTTGTCCATTTTCTAATTGGATTGTACTTATGCTGTTGAGCTTTGAAAATTCTTTCTAAGTAGGATTCTATTTTAGGTAAGCTTTGCAAGTGTTAAACCCCTGGAGAACCTACAGTTGATTCCAATCTACAATGGTTTTCATTGCTTTGAAAGAGCCAACAGATTATCCGGCCAAATCCCTCTCATAGGCAAGATTGCCTATGTTCACTTTAGCAGATAAGTAACTCGAACCCAGCCAAAGCACACGGTTTTCTCAAGTCAGACAGGGTTAGTGGATAAAGAAGGGGGCTAGATTCCCTAGCAATGGAGAAATCACCTACCCTCTTCTGGGCCTCAGGGCTTCATCTGCAAAGTTAAGGTAATACTGATACCCTATCTCTCCAAGGAGATTAAAATTCAGAAGCCAGAATGCCTGGGTGGCTCAGTCAGTTAAATGTCTGCCTTCGGTATAGGTTGTGATCCTGGGGTCTGGGAATTGAGTCCCAAGAGTCAGCCTCCCTGCTCTGTGAGGAGGCTGTTTCTCCTTCTGGGTCTCTCTCTGCCTCTCTCTCATTCGGTCTCTCATGAATAAATTAAAAAAAAACCTTAAAGAATCTTAAAATCCAAAAGTCTATTCTGAAGTCTCATACGGGCACTCATTCCCAAATCCTAATGATACTATTACCCAAACAACGATGTCCTTGTTAGTGATGGCATAGCTGACTTGTTCTGAACCATAGCATTAGGACCTTCATTGAAACTGGATAAAATAAGTTCATCAGTAGAAGAGCTTGTTTTGCCACTTAAATAATGCTCATTTAATACGGACTTTCAGTTCATACTGACTTTCCTTAGGACACAAGGAACCTGATAAAGTTCTGAGAAATAAAGTTAAATAGAATGAAACAGTAACAGAGGGAGGGAATGAGACTGATGACTTTGTACATTTCATGCTGCTTCGTCTTCAGGAACCCAAGAAAAAGATTCCATTATTTGCAACAATGTCAGAAGGTCATTAAGTGTAGAAGCTGAACCTGGGGCTGAGCAATATTCTCAGAGCCCAGGCAGAATAAGAGCGTTGACCTATCTTTGTCAGCTTACAGTGGGTCGGTCACTCAGCTCTTAGAACTGGTCGGGTACACCTGGAACAAACTTGCTCTCTCCCAAGGGGCTCTGCTTGAAGTGATGAATTACGGGGTTCTAATGTTCTGCTTTAGGTTGTTTTTGGTCTTTTTTTTTTTTTTTTAAACACAACTGAGATTTCAGATTCACTTTCTAATTAATTATACATCAAAGGATATTATATAGGGATCTTCATCATTAAATCAACACTTTCCCTGATAGAACAGTTTTTAGCTGCTATGTAACAAATCCTGGAAAATTAGCAGCTGGAAAAAATACACATGTATTATCTCATGGTTTCCATAGGTTAGGGGTCTGGCCATAGCTTACCTAGGACTTCTGCATAGGATCTGACACCCTCTATTCTTCCTGCTCCCCACCCCACCCCCCAGGCTCTATTCTTATCTGGAACTTGGGGTTCTCTTCCAAGCTCATGTGGTTGTTGACAGAATTCAGTCCTTTTGGTTATAGGATGGAGGCCCTGAGAATCCTAGGGGCTGGCTGCAGCTGCCTGCCATGTGGCCAGCCCCATAAGCAGTGCCATTTATGGCCATTTGCTTTCTTGCAATCAAACTCTCCAGCCTGCTAAAATGGAGTCTTATGTAACAGTTATGGGAATGACATCCCATCAACTCTGCCATATTCTATTAGTTAGAAGCAAAGAACAGAATCCACACAAGCGCAAGGGGAGGTAATTATACAAGGGCATGACTCATTGGCAGTAACCTTAAGATGTGTCTCCCATACCTACTGATATTTAATTCTCAAAGAAAATAAGCCTTTTCTGTTGAATGGCTCCCAAAGGCAATCAAGAGTACAGAGTGCAGCAGGCAGTAAGGTTATTTTTAAAGGTAGAGCTTCTAGCTCTCTTCCTCAGTTGCCAACTTTGAAAAAAGCAATGGGCGGGACACCATCAAGAAACCAATGCAAATACACAGGGGTTTGCTGATGACACATGGAGTGTTTCCTCTGGACTGGCATCAAAATAAGATGCCAAGGTTTTCAGTGTTTGCCTGGGGAAAATGATATGGTTCAGTGTCCATTTTGAAAGAAAGCAAAATGGCTTTGCACCAATTTAAATAATTACGTTTGCCAGGCACCTTGACAAACTCAGTGACTTTTATTTCACCCTCTAACACACTCCCTCTAATCCCAGTTCTTCTACATGTCTTCACTCTCTCTCCCTCTATTCCCCCAAAGAAATGCAAATCTCTTCCCCTGCCCCCCATTCCTCCACACTCCCAGAATCTAATGATAGATTCTGCTGTTTGACAGTGGTGCTATTACAGAATGAAAATTCTTATTGCATGGAGAGATAAAAGAATGAACATCATGCCTTAATATGCAAGGTAATTGAAACTTCTCTCTCGACCTTAGGGAGAAAAAAAAAAAAAAAAAAAGAAAGAAAGAACTCAATGATGTCATCCAGTGACAAATTCTTCCTAAGAAAGGTCTCCATACTCCTTTGTTTAACAACAACAACAAAAACAAAAAAAAAAAAAAACAAAAAACAAACAAAAAGAAACACACTTTCGATTCCACTTATAAAGCTTCCAACACCATCATTTTCATTTTCAGTCACCTGTGCTCCTAGTTTCAGTCTTGTATGCAGATGTCTTCCAAGTGCAATGACCCAGACTGATCATTCACTATCATCTCCATCATTAGCAAGACCTCACCACCACAAAAGCATCATATTTGAAGGAGAAACTCCTTTCTTAATTTATGCTTTATCCTGCCTTTCCACTTATTAAAAGCAGCCTTCCCCTGGCCTCTAAGACTCAAATTCTGTCATCCTCATTTCCTCCCTCTCTGCAAAGCCTCTTTTCAGGGTTTTTCCTGCCATCTCAACCACGGGGGTACTCTTCCCAAGTATCCTTGCCTTTCCACTCCTGTGCTGCTACCTCAGCTCCAGCCCACCTTCCTTGTCTCCTGCTGTGTTGAAGGAAATAAATGCCTTCTTTCTTCTTACTCCCTTTATCAACAGTTCTACACACTGTTCCCAACAGCTTTTCACAACACCTCATATCATGGAATGACCCTACTGAAAAATAGTCAATAGCTCTCTAAAGCAGACCATACAATCCAAACTCCACGGGCAGACATTCAAAAATTTCCAGAATATGGTGCCAAACCTGTATTCCTAGCATTATCTCCTGAGATAATTATACTTCCACACTCTCACCTAGTCATGGTCATTTACTCACTAACCTTCAACCTACTTCATCTAATTTACCCTTTCCATGCCATATGTTTACTGCTGCCTCATGCGTCTCTTTTACAAGTTATCTCAATAGTCATATGCCTCATGAACTGCTCCTGATTTCTTCATCTATATCCTGATTTTTGGAGAGAACAAAAGCAGCAGAGCATTGCCATGGAACCCTACTGTAAAGAAGAAAAGGAAGTTTCCTGCTTCCTATAACAGCATCATTAAAAAAAGTCTTTGGGGATGCCTGGGTGGCTCAGTTGGTTAAGCAGCTGCCTTCGGCTCAGGTCATGATCCCAGCATCCTGGGATCGAGTCCCATATCGGGCTCCTTGCTTGGCGGGGAGCCTGCTTCTCCCTCTGCCTCTGCCTGCCATTCTGTCTGCCTGTGCTCGCTCGCTCTCCTCTCTCTCTGACAAATAAATAAAATCTTAAAAAAAAAAAAAAGTCTTTGACTAAATAAAGGTCATTTTTCAGAAACTTTCCTAGGAAATAATTTTTCAAAATTCATCCATTCACTAAACATTCATTAACCTTTCTTTATGTTCCAGGAATTGAAGGTGATGAACAAACATAGATATGAATTCTGGCTATAAGGGGCTCAGGATCTAATAGGAAAAATAAATGGGAAACAAATGCAATGCGATAAATATTTATACAGGCACATCTTGTTTTATTGTTCTTTGCAGATGTTGTGAAGGTTTTTTGTTGTTTTTTCCTGTGGAGTTTTTGGAGTATTTTTCTGTGGTTTGGGGTGTATTTTCTTTTTTCTTTTTAACAAATTGAAAGTTTGTAGGAATCCTGCATGTAGCAAGTCTATCCATGCCGTTTCCAATAGCATTTGCTCACTTCATGTTTCTGTAACACATTTTGGCAATTATTAAAATATTTCAAACTTTTCCATTATTATTATATTTGTTATGACAATTTGATCAGTGATTACAACTCACTGAAAGCTCAGATGACAGTTGACATCTTTTAGCAATAAAGTAATTAAGGTGTGTAGGTTTGTTTTTTAAATATAATGCTTTTGCACACTTAATGGACTATAGTATATTGTAACCATAACTTTATGTGCACTAGGAAACCAGATTCATTTGACTCACTTTTTTGTGATGGTCACCTTATTGCAGCGGTCTAGAACCAAAACTTCAACTATCTCCAAGGTATGCCTGGGATCAATGATAAATAAATGATCTATGTAGACTGAATTATTCCGATGAGAAGTGGAAGTAAATAGGTAAGAGAAAGCTAAAGACTTCTTCAGGTAACTGAAGAAATGACACTTAAGTTGGATTCAAAAGAATATGTATAACATGTTCAAGAAGTTATTACATGCCAGGCTCTGTAACAAGCACTTTATATCTATTTCTCTCATGTGATCCTCACAGCAACCATATGAAGATGGCATTATTCCATTTTACACATTAGGGAAAAAATGAGGCTCAGAGACATGGGAGCAACATAGCCTAACCCACACAGTCAATAAGCAGTGGATTTAGGGTGAACAACCAGGTCTGACTAAATCCACAGTCCAGGCATTGGCAACTGCTTCAACCAGAGCTCTAGACTACAACACCCTAGTCCTCAAACCCCCCACTTTCGCCCCACCACAAATGTGGACATTAAACTTTACACTGAAAGTTTACTTGGGAAGCCTGGGTGTCTCAGTTGGGGAAGCATCTGCTTTTGTCTTAGGTCATGATCCTTAGGTCCCAGGATCTAGCTCAGCATCGGGGTCCCTGCTCAGTGGGGCGTCTTCTTCTCCCTCTGTTCCTCCAGCCACATGTGCTTGCTCTCTCTCAAATAAAATCTTAAAAAAAGAAAGAAAGGAAGGAAGGAAGGAAGGAAGGAAGGAAGGAAGGAAGGAAGAAAGAAAGAAAGAAAGAAAGAAAGAAAGAAAGAAAGAAAGAAAGAAAACGTACATCAAACACAAGCAATATAAGCTTTACTGAAAATTTCGTAGACAATTTAGGAGAAGGTCACACTTCCCATTATGTGTTTCCACACTGCTACATTACTTGTCACTCGGCTACCATCTGAGTGTTTCTCCTCTCTGTTTCCTTCCTAGACTCCATTATGAACCTACCTACTTGCTTCTTTTTCCTCCTTGGGTATACAAAACAATTTCACTCATATACACATAAAACCATCAGTGATCAACAAAATGACCTCTCATTAACAGCACTGAACTTTTTTTTTTTAATATTTTGTTTATTTATTTATTTGAAAGAGAGAGAGAGAGAATACAAACAGGCAGAGCAGCAGGCAGAGGGAGAGGGAGAAGCAGGCTCCCCACAGAGCAGGGAGCCCAATGTGGGGCTCGATCCCAGGATTCTGGGATCATGACCTGAGCCGAAGGCAGATGTTTAACCAACTGAGCCACCCAGGAACCCCGAGCACTGACCTTTATTAATATCAAGTATCAGAAAACTTCTGAAACTAGAACTTGCTGCTTGGGGACTTACCTCTCATGCCAATAGATTTCCAGTTTATTCTTCTCCCCAAAATGCCATGCTATCACCAACAGGAACTCTGGTTAATGAACTATTTTTTCCCCACAGTTTTGCTACAGTGGAATGATGCTTGTATTTTGAAATATAGTTATATGATTTTCTCTGGTGCATTTATATGTACATAACTTTTCAGTTGAGTCAGTAAGATAAACTAGTTACCTTTTTTTAAAGATTTATTTATTTGACAAAGAGCGAGCATGGCAGCAGCAAGAGCAGAGGCAGAGGGAGAAGCAGACCCCCCTCTGAGCAGGGAGCCCTATGTGGGGCTCGATCCCAGGACCCTGGGATCGTGACCTGACCTGAAGGCAGACGCTTAACCTACCGAGCCACCCAGGTGCCCTATAAACTGATTGTTTTAACAGAGATGAACAGGCTCAATATAAAAAGACTGAGAAGGTAGAGAAGGAACAAACAGAGGTAGCACAAACATATGAACTGCAGGAAGCAGCTACGACCTCTAGGGCTGGAATGCAGGGAGATGGTGGAAGCTCAGTGACCCATCTAGGGAGTAGAAATTTGGACCTCCAAGGTGGTGGCACGAGTAAGCCTAATTCTGGAAGTGTGGAAAGAAACTCACAAATTGAACTAACTGCAGCTGTTCACGTTAGAAATCATTGCTGAAGCAATGTAACAAGGACAGGAACCCAATTGGAAGGACTAAATTTCTTCTCCCTTTTCCTATGTTCCAGTCTCCCTCTATTAACCCTGCTGACAAAACAGAAAACTGCTTTGCAGAACCACTCCATTTCAAAGCCGAAGAATTGAATGCCTTTGAAACACAGGACAGCTTGATGACCTGAGTCATCCATCTGCCTAGGGTTAGGGAAAGGAGGCAGGGGTCGGAGTAGCGGACAAAGATTTTTACAAAAGCAATTCTGATGGATGGAAAGATGGTGTTAATATTCATCTTCTAATATTTGCATGATGAGTTTTGAGTTTGCAGTGAGACAACAGGCATTGTTAGAGAATTTTTTTTCTAAATTCTTTTATCTCTTCTCAAGAGATAAGCCTAGGAAACCAGACAATTAAGTTTACCTTTACACTAAGGGTAGGAAGAGAAAATTACAGAGATAAACTGATAGCCTAAAGCTTGCCTCTTCCAGTTCAGTGGATTGGGAACAAGGAGAAATGCTGTAAAAGTGAACAGGTCAAAAGCAAAGGTTTTCAGAAAAATACTGTATGGGCTCATTTAACGCCAAACTCATAGGGGGAAAGAAAGAATCAGACTTTTGGTCCCACAGGCAGTGAATGGGGGAGGGGAATTGGAGGAAGATGATACAAAGGTACAAAATTCCTTATGGTAAGTCCTAGGAATGTGACATACAACATCTTGACTATAGTTAACACTATTGTATCATAGATAAGAAAGCTGTTGCAAGAAAATCCTAAGAGTTCTCATCCCCAGGAAAAGTTTTGTCTTTCTTTTTTATTATAACTATATTAAATGATGGGTAGTAAATAAACTTATTGTGGTAATCATTTCACAATATATGCAAGTCAAAACATTATGCTTTATATCTTAAACTTAACAGTGTTATATGTTAGTTACATTCAGTAAAACTGAGGGAGGCTTGAAGAAAGAGCTTTCATTCCCTTTACCTTTCTTCATATCAAACCTCAATAGGAGAGGACAATGGCAAACCTCCAGGTATACAGAAGGATAGCTTAAACACATTGGGACCATGCTCCTTAGGTATTCTGGGGAAAGACTGCAAGTCTTACTCATGGCCATTATGTAATGGCACAGATTAATGTAGCAGCAACATAATGGAAGGTAATTAAGTAGGTAGAAGACTTGGTGTTAGGTGATAAATATTCCTGATAAATATTTCCTGATAAATATTTCTAATATTCCTGGTTGTCCATGTCCATACCATAAATATGGTATGCAAGGAATGGAAAAGTTCTTCTCATGTCTCAGTTATTAAGTGTGAATAAGCTCAAAGAGCCAGTGGGTAGACCGTAGTCTGAGGAAACAAAGAGGCCACAGTGTGTGAGATCATCAAAATCGAGACCAATGGCTAGAATCAAAAATGTTCAAGCACATTGCCCATAAGATGAACCAGAGTAGATGCACAAAAGGATCATCAATTCAGAGAAGCCTGGCATTCATCTCAAGAACCAGAAGTCACTGTGTCAGTCCAAGGACTCCATCATTTTTCTACCTACTATCCCAAGACTTTTTTCTCTTCCTCAATCCCTTCATCTTTTCCCTCCCTCTCCCCCTCCTTCCTTCTGCTAAAACAATGTTCTTTATTTACTTTTTAAAGCCTAATGTAGTGACTAATGAGAACTTTTTCACCTAGGATATTAATTCCTGACCTTCGAATTTACACTATCACAGACTGTGCATGTTCAAGGTAAGGAGCTGGGTATACTCATCAAGTCGGCCTACAAGAGCAACTCAAAGCCGCATCCAAAATGAATGAATGTTATCCTGATGAAGATGGCACAGTAGGAGGACCCCAACCTCACCTCCTCTCATGGATACACTTCAGTACAAATAACCCATATCAGTGTGAAAAACCCAGGAACTGATGGGAAGACTGGCAGAATAGACTCCACCACCAATGTGAAGAAGCAGTATTGAAGAGGTTAAGAAGAGCAGAGAAGCGCTTAGGAGCTCAGGTGACATAGGGGACTATCTGCAAGAGGGAAGGACATCTCAGGAACAGAGAAGAACACACCTCACACCAGGCTCATCAGGCACAGGGGACCCTCATTAGAAGGATGAATCTCCTTAATATTTGGCTTTGGAAACAAGAGGGGCTTGAGTTTTTACAATCAAGGAGCTTAATACCCAGAACCTTAAAAGATCTAGGATGAGGATAGGAAACTGTGTTCCCACCCTTCAAGAGATAGCACAACAAAAAGTCCCACTGAGATACAGTATAAAAGCACCAATTTGAAAAAAATGCCTAGGGTACACTGAGAGAGTGCAAGCAGCCATGATAGGGGTCAATACCACTCCAAAGTGACTTCTGCCCTGAGAGAAGAGGAAGAAAACCACACACACCAGTTCAACTTTGGCCCTGGAAGTAGAATGAAGGCAGACACCTGATCTGACTGCAGGTCCCACCCATCAACAGAAGCTACTCAGGGGATGACACAGGGAGAGCACCCTGCAGATGGGTGCTACTGCACCTCTGGCAAAAGCCCGATTTGACCCAACTCAAGCTGAAGGCAGCCAAAGACTGGCCCACTGACAACACAGGGACTGAGCTGTACCCACAACAGGCAAAGAAAGCCATTGCAGATGCCTAAGACAGAAGGTAAAAGGGGCTCAACCCCAATAGTAGGGTGCATATGACATACTCAGGAGAGACCACTGAAGCACCAGTTCTCATGAACAGTGGATACTGCATGGCAGAACACAACAGGACTTCCTCATAAGGCCACTACTTTCTTTTTTTCTTTAAGATTTTTATTTATTTATTTCACACAGACAGAGAGACAGCAAGATAGGGAACACAAGCAGGGGTAGTGGGAGAGGGAGAAGCAGGCATCCTGCCGAGCAGGGAGCCCGACATGGGACTTAATCCCAGGACTCTGGGATCATGGCCCAAGCTGAAGGCAGATGCTTAACAACTAAGCAATCCAGGCATCTAAGGCCACTACTTTCAAGACCAGGAGATGTACCTGACTTTCCTCACACATAGAAACACACACACACACAGAGTTAGAGTTAGTCAAATTATGGGAACAGATGAGTACAACCCAAATGAAAGAAAAGAACAAAATCACAGCAAGGGAGCTAAATGAAACAGATTTGATATGCCTGAATATAAAGTGTCATAAAGATAATCACTGTTCTGGAGGAAAGAGTGGAGAACCTCAGGGAGACCTTCAGAAAATAAAAAACCAATCAGACAACTCAATAATTGAAATTAAAAGTACATGAGAGGGAAGAAATAGTAGACTAGAGAAGGAGAAGAACAAATCAACAACATGGAAGACAGAGTTATGGACATCAAACTGAACAGGAGAAAGAAAAAACATTGATAAAAAATGAGAACAGATTAAAAGAACACACTAACACCATCAAATGTAACAACATTCTCATTATAGAGATCCCAGAAAGAGAAGAGAGATTAGGAAGCAGAATATTCGAAGAAATAGTGGCTGATAACCTTCCTATTATGGGGAAGGAAATAAAATCCAGATCATGAAAGCAGAAAGAGACCCCCAAAAAACCAAACCAAGGAGGCCCACACTGAGACACACAGTAATGAAAATGGCAAAAAGCAGTGATAATGAGAATTTTAAACACAGCAAGAGAAAACAGTTACAGATAAGAAACTAAACCTGATAAGGCTATCAGCAGAAACTTTGCAGGCCAGAAGAGAATGGCAGGATATACAAAAAGTGAAAGAAAGAAATCTGCAACCAAGAATATTTTATCCAGCAAGGCCATCATTCAGGATAGGGGAGAAAGTTTCCCCAGACAAACAAAAGTTAAAGGAATTCATCACCACTAAACCAGTATTACATGAAGTGTTGAAGGAGACTCTGCACAGAAAGGAAAGAACATAAGAGGGGGTAAGGATGGTAGGAAGCACACAAACAGTAAAATTAAGTATATTTATAAAAATCAGTTAAAGGATTCACAAACTAAAAAGATGCAGAGTATAATATCATATACATAAAATGTGTCAGGGGTATAGGAGTAAAACTTTGATGCTTTTACAATGGGTTCAAACCTAAGCAATTACCGACTTAATATAGACTGCTATGTGCATGAAGTGTCATGTATGAAGCTAATGGTAACCACAAACCAAAAACCAGTAATAGATATGCAAAAAAATAAAGAGAAAGGATTCCAAATATATCACTGAAGAAAGGCAATTAAGTGAAAAGAGAGCAAAAGAATATAACAGAGAACTGCAAAAACTGAAAGAAAAAAAGGGAAGTATACAGCTATTATTTTGAATGTACATGGACTAAACACTCCAATCAGAAGACATAGGGTGACCCGATAAAAAATACCCATCTGTCTGCTGCCCACAAGAGGCTCATTTCAGACCTAAGACACCTGTAGATTTACGGGGAGGATATGGAAAAACATTATGGAACTGGATGTGAAAAGAAACCCGAGGTAGCAATATTTGTATCAGACAAATCGCCTCTTAAAGACCAAAAGGACACTACACAATCATAAAAGGAATAATTCAATAAGATTAACAGTTGCAAATATTTATGCACCCAACATTGGCGTACCCAATACATAGAGAATCAATTAACAAACAAAGGAAGTAGTCCATAGTAATATAATAAAGGAGGGGACTTAAACACCCCTCTTATGCCAATGGTCAGATCATGCAAACAGTAAATCAACAAGGAAACAGTGACTCTTAATGACACGTTAGACCAGATGGATCTAACAGATATGTTCATAACATGCCATCCTGAAACAGAATACACATTATTTGAGTGCACATGGAACATTCTCCAGAACTGATCACACACTGGACCACAAGTCTCAACAAGTTCAAAAGATGAAGTCATATGATACATCTTCTGACCACAATACTGTAAAACTAGAAATCAAGCACAAGAGAAAACACGGAAAGAACACAAATTCATAGAGGTTAAGTAACATGCTACTAAACAATGGATGGATCAACCAAGAAATCAGAGGAAATTAAAAAAAAATACATGAAGACAAATTTAAAAGACAATGTTCTAAATTCCTTGGGATACAGTAAAAGTGGTTCCAAGAGGGAAGTTTATAGCAATACAAGCCTACCTCAAGAAGAATCCCAAATAAGCAATTTAACCTTACATCTAAAGGAACTAGAGGAAAAAAAGAACAAAATCCAAAATCAGTGAAAGGAAGGAATAGCAAAAATAAATGAAATAGAAACTTAAAAAGTAGAATAGATGAATAAAACCAGGAGCCAATTCTCTGGAAACAAGCAAACAAACAAACAAACAGAATCAATACTTTAGCCAGGCAAGAGAGAGTGAGAGAACTCAAAATCACAAATGAAAGAAATAAAAAATGACACCACTGAAATATAAAAATTTTTAAGAGATTATAAAAATTATATGTTAGAAATTTGGACAATCTGGAAGAAATGGATAAATTCCTAGAAACAAATAACTTCCTAAAAATGAAGCAGGAAAAAATAGAAAATTTGAACAGACCAATTATCAGCAATGAAATTAAAGGAGTAGGGGGGGGATCAGCAAACAATCATCCAGGACTAGACGGCTTCACAGGTGAATTCTACCAAATATCTAAATAAGAGTTAATACCTATTCTTCTCAAACTATTCCAAAATATAAAAGAGTAAGGAAAGCTTCCAAATTCATTCTATGAGGCCAGAATTCCCCTGATACCAAAACCAGATAAAGACATCACACACACAAAGAACTATAGGCCATTATCTCTGATAAACATAGATGTAAAAATCCTCAAAATGTTAGCAAACCAACTCCAACAACAATACATTAAAAATATCATTCACCACAGTCAACTGGAATTTATTCCTGGGATGCAAGAGTGGTTCAAGTCAAGCAATATAATAAATTGCACCAATAAAAAGGGTATAAAAACCACAAGGTCATTTCAAAAGATACAGAAAAAACATTTCACAAAGTACAACATCCATTCATAATAAAACCCTCAAGAAAGTGGGCTTAGAAGGAACATATATCAAAACAAAGACCATATATGAAAAACCCACAGCTAACATCATACTCAATAGTTGAAAACAGAGAGCTCTCCCCTAAGGTCAGGAACAAGACAAGGATGTCCACTCTCACCATTTTTAGTCAACATAGTACTGAAAATCCAGGACAGCAATGAGACAATGAAAAGAAATAAGAGGCATCCTAATCAGTAATGAAGAAGTAAAATTTCTATTTGCAGATGACACGATACTATATATAGAAAAGACTCCACCAAAAAACCTACTAGACTTGGAAAATGAATTCAATAAGGTTGTAGGATACAAAAATTAATATATAGAAATCCTTTACCATTTCTATACACTAATAATGAAGCAGCAGAAAGAGAAATTAAGAAAATCCCATTTACAGTTGTACCAAAAGAATAAAAGACCTTGGAATAAACTTAAGGAGGTGAAAGACCCGTATTCTGAAAACTAGAAAATGCTGATAAAAGAAAATTAAAGTAACATAAATAAATGGAAAGATTCCATGCTCATGGACTGCAAGAGTATTTTTAAAATATCTATACTACCCATAGCAATCTACACATTTAATGCAATCCCTCTCAAAATGCCAACACCATTTTCAACAAACAGAAAACAAATAATCCTAAGATTTGTATGGAACCACAAAAGAACCCAAATAGCCAATGCAATCTTGAATAAGAACAAAACTGAAGGTATCACAATTCCAAACTTCAAGATACACTACACACTGTAGTAATCAAAACAGAGTGGTACTGGCACAAAAACAGTCACACAGATCAATGGAACAGACTAGAGAGCCCAGAAATAAACCCATGATTAATGTTTGACAAAGGAGGCAAAAATATATAATGGGAAAAAGGCAGTCTCTTCACAGATAGTGCTGGGAAAACTGGAAAGCTACATGCAAAAGAATGAAACTGGACCACTTTCTTATACCATACACAAAAACAAACCTAAATGGGTTAAAAACCTAAATGAGAAACCTCAAACCATAAAATCTTAGATGAGAACAGGGGAAGTAACTTCTCTGAGATAGGCTGTAGTAACATTTTTTTAGGTATTTCTCCTGAGGCAAGGGAAACAAAAGCAAAAAATCATTTCAACTACATCAAAATAAAAGGCTTCTGCACAGCAAAGGTAACAAAACAAAAGAGACGACTTACTGAATGGGAGAAGATATTTGCAAATGACATATCTGATAAAGGGGTAGTATCCAAAATAAAGAACTAAACACCAAAAAAACCCCAGAAATAAGCCTATTAAAAATGGATGGAAAACATGAATAGATAATTCTCCAAAGACAACTTATACATCGCCAACAGACACATGAAAGGATGCTCAACATACTCATCAGGGAAATGCAAATCAAAACCACAATGAGATATCACCTCACACCTGTCAGAATGGCTAAAATCAAGAACACAAAAAACAAGTGTTGGTGAGGAGGTGGAGAAAAAAGAATGTTTATGCACTGTTGATGGGAATCTAAATTGATGCAGCCACTGTAGAAAACAGTATGGAGGTTCTTCAAAATATTAAAAAACAATTACCATATGATCCAGTAATTCCACTACTGAGTATTTACCCAAAGAAAATCAAAGCACTAACTTGAAAGGATATATGCACCCCATGTTTACTGAAGGATTATTTACAATAGCTAAATTCTGGAAGCAAGCCAAGTGTCCATCCATAGGTGAATGGATAAGAATAAGTGGTGCATATATACAACGGAGTACTATTATTCGGCCATAAAAATGGATGGAATCTTGCCATTTGCAACAGAATGGCTGGAGCTAGAGGCTATAATACTAAATGATATAAGCCAGAGAAAGACACATACCATATGATTTCACTCTTACATGGAACTTAAGAAACAAAACAAAGATAACAAGAGACAAAAACAAAAACAAACCCAGATTCTTAACTACAGAGAACAGATTTTTACCAGAGGGGAGGTGGGTGGAAGAATGGGTGAAATAAGTGAAGGGGATTAAGAATACATTTATCAAGGTGGGAACTGAGGAATGTAGGGAACTGTTGAAATACTATGTGTACACCTGCAACTAATATATTATACTGGCATTAAAATTTTAGAAATTATTTCAAGAAAAAATACAATGGCAGATTATTTTATGTGGAAAAAAACCCACAGACTAAGGCTTCCCTTAATAGAACTGGTAAAATTAAAATTGAATGACCATGAAAATAGGCTCAATTCAAACATTCTTTGCATCTGAAATTGTAAATATATTGGCTTCAACAGATTACATCCCTACTACTGTGAAGTTCATCAGTCATAGAGAATGAAGGAATGCATAGGATGATGTAATGATAGAATTGTGCAATAAAATTTCCAGAAAAAGTTTTAATACTGCACAGTTACTGAAATTTATAAAATGGAGCTTAAATTTTAAAAGTTTATCCTTATCCCTTTTTTCTCTGTAGTACACGTTCTCTTCCATATTACCTGTATTTTTCCTTACCCTCCAATTCTTTATTTTTTCCAACTGAGATATAATTAACCTAATGAGGTATAATTTACCAAGTAAATTGCCTAAGTCTCAGGTATTCCATTTTGATGTTTTGATTGTTGTATTTAACTTCTATCAACCATCCAAAAAAATATAAGAGCTTTTCAGCACTCCAAAAAGTACTTCTGTACTTTTTTCCAGTCAATTATTGGCCACAAGCTCACCCTTCAGGAACCATTTTAACTTTTGTCACTAGAAACGTAGTGATGCTTTTTTTTTTTTTTTTTTTTTTAAGGAACCAGTCTATCTTCTCTTATCCTGTGAGTGGCACATTATTTCCAAGACATTTTGATTCTATAAATGAAATTGTGGAACTTTTGCAATATAAAATTTTAGATACTGGAATTTAGATGGTCTGGTAGAGCACTACTGTATTCTGTAACTCAGAGCAATGGCAACAATGGCAACGCCATTAGAATCATATCTACTATCTTTTATTTATTAGTCCATGTTATCTAATGAGAACAAACAAACGCCACAGGGTAAGAAGGTAGAAATTCTGCTCTTACTATAGTCTCTGAAACAATTATTGCTAGGGATCAATTGGTAGAAAACAAAGATAATCTTCTTAAACAACGTGCTCTCTTTAGAGCCTGAAAGATATTGTCATCTTAGAATTGAAGGGTATTTACCTAAGCAGGAAAAATATTGTTCAATATTAGTGTTCTGATTTCTTCTCATTTTCAGTGTTTTTACAGTAATTTCATAGGAGGTTTGCTGATTGTGTCTTTTTGCAACAATTAAGAACCATTCTTAACTTGCTGGGTTTTTTGTTTTGTTTTTGTTTGTTTTTCAAAGGAGAGCATCTTTTGAAGAAGTGGACCTCATTCCCAAGAATGAGGAGAATCCCATGATTGCAACAAGACCCTCAACTCTCAGAGCTACACACCACCACCATTTGACTTAAGATCCCCAGGACTAATCTTGTTCATTCTTTAATCTCTATTCATATTAGTCACCTAAAGAAGCTCACAATTCCCAGGTGTTTCCATCTCCCAGATGTTACTTCCATAGGAGGTGTCTTGGGCAATGAGGCAACACCAGTCCTACCCCACCACTCCCTACCCCTTTTTCTTCTCACCATACCATTTACCATCTGATATACTTTAAGTTTACTTATTATCTCCCCCTACCTACTAGGAGGTAAGCTTTATGAGAGAAGGAAGTTTTGTTTTGGTCACAGATGTATTCCCAATGTTTAAACAGTGTTACATATTAGGCACTTAAACATCTGTTTAAGGATAAATGAACTAAATTATCCCCTTCTGTAATGGCATATATGACTCCAGAATTATTCTTCTCCCTCCTAGTTTTCCTCCACTAGACAACTGGCATGGTTAGGCAGAGGCAAACAGAGAAGATGCCATGGTTAGTACTGGAAGGATCCTCTCACTTCATTTTTTCCCCAAATGGAGGTCTTTTCACCCCTAACTACTGAGGGTCTCTGGGTAAAAATGGGACAAATTAAAAGAGATGATTCTAAGCTCCAAGTCTGACCAAGGCAAGTGCGTATAAATGGCTATAAGCAAGGCTTTTCCACATTAAAACCCTAAGCCTAACTCCTAGGGTGAAAGCAAGGCAGTAAGTAGTGAAGTGTTTTAATGCAAGAAATGTGTACCCCACTATGCAGGAAATCCTCAAGGACAATGAGAATGCACTTGATAAAATCTCCATGATAATGCCAGAACCTAACTATGAGTTTGAACAAAGCATGCAACTTCCATTTGATACAGTTTTCCATCTATAAAATAAAGACAACCCACACCCCCTCACTGAAATGAGTTCTATTTTTTTATGAGATATGAGGATGAGAATCCTCATATAAGGGAATATTATGGTTCTGGAACAAGATCATCTTCCATCTCAAATCAACTTTGGCTTCTCCCATTCCTCTACTATACACAATCTACTGCCAAGACTTATCTCTCTTCTTGGTATAAAAACTCCCACATACACATTCTCCCCATTCTCTCAATGGCTACTATCCTAACCACATCATTTCTTTCATAGACTCTTAAAGGTTTCTCTACCTCCAGTGTCTTCTTTCCTGAAATCTTTTTCCCCGCAGCTTCCAAAATAGTCCTTCTAAAACAAAAAAAGGGCATCATGTCACTACCCCACTAAAAAAACTGTCAATTTTTCACAGTAATATTTCACATTACTTAATTAGGAAAATTTGTGAAAGATAAACTTCCAATTAGTTATCATTTTTCAATGTTTCTTCCCCACTCCTTATGTGTCTGTCTAGTGAACAGAGCTCAAATGGCATTATTTCAGTACTTAAATACAAGGAGTAGAGATATCAATCTGATTAGTAAATTTCAGAAAAATAAAGGAACATGTTTGACTCTACTCTATCCCATGTTCCCTTCCACTGGAGAACAGGAATTTTTGACAGCACCTCCAAACTTTAAATTGTAGGGACCTGCCCGACGAAGTATGCCTCACTCTGAACCATTTGGAACTAGGGTATTAAGTCAGCCTAATTCTAGAGGTCCACTTGGGTCTCAGATTAAGATACAATACTGTAAACTTGTCTCCTGTCTCTCCTTCTCTTTTTGAAACAAAAATGGTATTTTTTGCTTTCATCTTTAGATTTGGTTTTTATTTCCCATATCGTTTAAAGCTGTTTGGAGATGAAGAGTGTTATTTTTTGAGGTAATGATATTATATAATTTATATATATACACACATACATATACATGTATATAATATTCTCAGGAAGTGTTTAGCACATATTATTCAGTAAATGGTGTTACAATAATGGTAATTGTATCAGGACCTTTATCAGAGTTACCATCCTCATCCCTTAATCACCTCCAGGCAAATGGCCAAGTTGGAAGTTCAGAGAGCACTCCAAACAGAGTTAATGTTCACAGTCCATGGATTCCAGACAACTGGCATTGATGGACGTACACCAGTGAGGGGTTAACTCCTTTTTCCTACACCACTGACTTTCTTCCATGGTCTCAGACAAAATTAAGTACAAGATTATGAGATAATTCCACCTGGGATGGTTGCTTTCAGAACTAGGCACTACATTTCAGGAGTATAGCCAGTGCTGGACTACCATATATGTTCCATGAACAGTGTGGTCTTTTGAAAGGTGAGAATGGGCATTCATTGAACCAACACAACTTCTGATCCTAAAGGACCTACATCAGCTTCAAGCAGGGATAATTCAGGATGAAGATGCTAAAGACCTGACATCTCCCTTTAAGTATCAAGAACTTCTGTGGCTAAACCTGGGAGAACATCTTGGTAAGAAAGTTTATCAGAAATAGACTTTGGACTTTTAACACCCAAAGACACAGAAATGTGATGTGGGGCTTTAAGATTTGGATTAGGGGAAATTCCATGTTGCTGGCATTTCATATTGGTGAATCTTTATAAATTTTATTTTACAAGTATCTTAATATTGCCATTCAGTCTCATTGAGGACCCTTGGTAAGCTATGTTGGATAATGTGGCCAGACTAATCTGTAAGGGAAAAAGAATAGAGAACAGATTTTTAGTCTGGAGAATGGATTAGCCTTAGGTATTTAATCTTCAGATTCTGGAAGCAAAGCATCTGCTCACTAGCAGTCTAGGAAAGTACTAAAAAAAAAAAAAGCAGTGCTGTATATGAAGGTAAGAGTTTCAAGAAGGTGTAAGCAAGGCTGTCCTGAGAAACTGCTGGTTTCCTTTCTTGAGTGTTGTGGGTTTTCCTATTTCTTACCATAGGCTTAATAATTAAGTACAATTGGTTAAAAAAAAGGGGGGGACTAAGAAATGTTAACAAGAAGGACTACTTACCTCCTACTACTGTTTTGTTTTGTTTTCCCAGTGAAAAGAGCATTAAGCTCTCTAGTGTAACTGACTCTATTCATCTGTATACTTTCCTAATGTTGCATATGTGGAATGATTTATCTGACAAGTATAGGAAAAACAGTTAGGGAAACTTGACCCAACCTAACCCAGTCCCTTTTTCCTCTTTGGAGATTCTACCCATATAGAATCACACCATATCATAGGTTGAACAAAGGCTCATTCTTGCCAGAGGTAGGCCTTCCCTATCCAGCTCTCCCTATAACACAGTGGGTAAATCTGGCTGATCCCAAGGTTCAACTCGAGTCTACAGGCTTTTATACCAAGCTACATTTGCCAATCTAATTCCATATTTACCCACTGTTTTATTTCTCACATGGTTGAAAACCCAAACAGAAAGAAGAGCACTAATAATCATGGCATAAATTGCAGATTCTCTTTCATTCCTTCTATTTTCTAGTCAGCCTGAGCTATTAATTTCTCCCCATACTGTTTTAGAATGTCTTGTTTCATGTCTTTGCATCACTGTTGACTTTGCCTAGAATATTCTTCTGTCTGGTCACTGCATGTTCAGAAACGTTTTTCATACTTCAAGACCAATACCAAATACCTCCTCCAAGGTAAGCTATGTGACCCCAGAGACACTGTTATTTGCAGCTGTATCCCTAATGCCTAACATTGTACTTGGCCCATATGGATTGCTAAATATATTAATAAAGGCTGAAATAAAATGAGGTGGGCATTGGGAACATATCACTTCCTGCTTCAAAAGGATTTAATTATTAGTTGTAAGATAATTTATGTTCTTGCATTCAAGGAACTTGGTCTAAGGCATACATTTATGTAAACAAATAGCAGAAACTCATCACTTTATTGGAGTTTTTTATATATGTGCTTCTTACCCTCAAGTCCTAAGCTCCTTTAAGAAAGGTAGAAGGCAGTATTGAATTCAGAATGCAATACGTATTGTAGGAAATGCCTAAGTATCTGTTGAATGAAAAACTCTATGCATAAATTATTAAAAGACACTCTAAAAATGGAGTTTCCATTAACCTGCTACCTCAATGCTAGAACATAGAAAAGCAATTCCCTTTTCTATCCACTGCCCCAAGTCACCACTGGAATCAGTCCTAAAATTTCTATTAAGCCTAAAGATGAAAAGAACTTCTAGTTTATCTGACGTGCTCTTCAGTAAAAGTTGACTATTTATGATGGAAGGATAATATATACTACTGGATTCTCTAACTCTTAACTCCTTAGACAGTTTAGTTATATGTCCTGTTTAGTTCACATGCTGTGTTCTGTTACTGGGGCTGTATTCCATGCCTTTAAGTGTAAGATGACTTGCAGGGTGTTGTCAAAGCTGGGCACCAATGGTGATCCACCATATTATGATGTAGTTAATTTCTTACTGTTTCTCTTATATTTTATCAAAGAAAAAGTGATTTGATGAACTGAAATATAAGCAACCTGGCATTTTATGAGGCAATACATAGGAAATTTGGGAGATTCATATGCTTTAAACATTCTTTGCAAGTGCTGATTTTTTAGCCAAGCATTCCACAGCATAAAACTGAATTTGACTGAATTTTATTAACATTTGTGGCCTTTTAAATAAAATTATAGGTACTTTGCCTCATTTATTATTTTTTTAATTAGCTTGATTTTGAACAAAGATGGCAAATATCACCATTTCTATTCTATACTGCATTGATGTTCCTAGCCAGTGAAATAAAGCACCTTATTCCTTTTTTAAGGATTGTGTGTAGTCCTAAATGTGGAAACTAAAAAAATAAGCAGGTTTTATAAGAAAATACTGCTCATTATCTTCATGAATTTGGATAGGTAATGATTTCTCAAAAGGTATGAGAAAGCAAAAGCATCATTAACCAATTGGACTTCATTGAACTATAGAACTTATGTTCTTCTAAATGTACTTTAAAGAGTAAAAAGGTGAGACACCAACTGAGAAAAGATGGATGCAATACATGTATCTAAAGAAGAATTCAAATCTAGAATATATATAGATCTATAAAACATTAAGGAAAAAATGACTTGGCAGAAAAAAATTTGTAAGAGACTTAAATAGGCAGCCCTCCTAAAACAAACAAACAATATTCAGATATCCAACGAACATGAACATTGTCCCCTATATCATTATTCATCTGAAGACTGGGAATTATAATCACAATGATACCCTTTCAAGTCAGCAACAAGGCTAAAATTAACGGACAGTGGGACGTAATATTAAGTGATTAAAACTCATATTGCTAGCGAAAGTGTAAGTTGTGCAAAGCACAGTTGGTAATATGTATTGAAGCAAAACACAGGCCTACTCTATGACTAGTAATTTCACACCTGACAATACCAATAGAAATAAATGTGTATGTCCATAAAAAGTTACATTCTGAAACTTTCAAAATAGCTATATTCAAAGTAGCCCAAAACTGGATACAAAACTGCAATGTCCAACAACAGAATGAAAGAACTGATTATTCACAGAATGGAATACTAAACAAGAAACAAGTCCAAACTAGTTCTAGACACAATAGCACAAATGGGCAAAAGGGCACATACATTATGATTCTATGTATATGAAGCTAAAAATAGGCACAACCTACCCATGGTGATGTAGGTCATATATGTATATACAGATATATAACTTACATATCCATCTATCTATATAGATAGATAGATCTATAACCCAGGATAATGGTTGCCTTTAAGTAGTATTCACTAAAAGAGGCAACAGAGGCCTAATAGAATCCTAACAAGTTTTTTTTTTAAAGATTTTATTTATTTTATTTGATAGAGATCACAAGTAGGCAGAGAGGCAGGCAGAGAGCTGCCCACTGAGCAGAGAGCCTGATGCGGGGCTCAATCCCAGGACCCTGGGATCATGACCTGACCCGAAGGCAGAGGCTTAACCCACTGAGCCACCCAGGCGTCCCACAGAATTCTAACAAGTTTTAATTCATGATCTTGGTAGTTTTGCATGGATACATACCTATATAAACGTATAGTGAGAGGTACTACTAAGATTTATGTAGTTTACTATATGAATATTTTAAAAAATACATTTTTTAAAGGTAAAACAAAGTAAAATAGTTTTGTATAACTCAGTTGATGGTCTTACACATTTACCTAATGAAATCTCCTAAATATATAGACTTCAGCCCTGAAAAATGCAGGTGTAATACTATGAAGAATTACTTGCTGGGTAGTCTCATCCCCTCTGCCCTGTGGTTTTCCTGCCTTCAGGAAAGACACACCAGGGGAAGGGAAGAATGGCAAGCAAGGTGGTCTCAGCCTGTCTATACTTTAGACAGGTGTCTTCCTGACTATAGGCCTTCCTTTTCTTATTACTTTAGAAAACCTCCAATTGTAAATTCATTCTCATAGTTCTAAGGCTGGCTCAGAGAGCTTAAGTTACTTGTCCTTGTTAACACAGCCATTGACCATTTCCACCATAACTAGGATATAACTAGATCAGTCTTGGACTCAAGAAGCAAACACTGACTCATAAACAGAATGATGCAAAGAGATATTCAAATAACCAGATGTGTCCTATGTCCAGGAACTTGACAGAGACAATGTGGGATTCCATTTGGATCATCATTCAGCTGCAATCTCAATTCAGAACATCAATATGCCCCAAAACATGTTAACTCATTTTAGTCTGGGTCTGGAAAAAATACTTTATGTCATCCATGATTTTTATAAATTGAACAACCTATATTATACCTATAAATTCAAAGAAAGTTAGAAGGACTGAACAAGGAGAAGACAATTATTTCTTTAGGGCAAAACCTCAGAAAGTAGCTTAATAAAGTTACAACTGGCCTAAATAGTGCCTAAGATATTCGGGAGCACTGAGACTGGAGATAATTGGCCAGATATCACATATGGGTCCAATAAAGCACTTTTCTACTTGGTTAAATCAAGTTAGAGCTAGGACCTTCTGAGAGGTAAGGGTCTTTGGATTACACTTCTGTTTCCTAAGAAAAGTAGCTCTGGAACCATTTATCACCCAAGCAGGAAAGGCGATAAAAAGTGTTCTGTGGGTAGCAGTGAGTTAGGTTAGGTGAAGTCATGAAGTCATGGCTTGTTCTCTAGTTTTCCATAGTAGCAGGCCATCCGATATAAAATTGAGTTGAGGATCCATAAAACACCTTTCAGACTGTTCTCACAGCTATTTTCTGCAGGCTGGCATTCTTATGCCTTTTCATTGTTAAGCCCTAGCCAAAACAAAAAAATTTAAAAAATCACGAAAACTTTACTAAGTGTTTCTCTGTCCCATATGGTAAGTATCTCTTGAAGTTACTCTGCAGGTTTATTAACCTTACTGTGGGTATGAGAATAGGGCCATTTGTGTTATAGTGGTTTCAGTATGGTCTTCCTTTCCCTTTTCCATACATAGGTCTAGTAAGTATGAGCTCTCCTAATTTTTCAGATGAAATGGGTCCATATAATGTGGAGAACACTTATAGATCCATCTATAATCAAAGGAAATTATGTCAGTTCCTTCAAAGTTTTGTTTCCTCATTCCTTTACTTTGGGGTACAGCATGCAAGTCAGGGATGAGACTTTGTCACTGTGTTCAGTAGCGGAGATTTTTAAGGAGGCATCAAATGGCTGAAGGGGAACAGAAGACATCATGCAGAATGGTATCATTGCCAAGTTGGCCTCACTCACACTCCACCTCCCCACTAAATCTGAATTATCCATTAATCATTAATTCAATGTGAAGTTGGATCTGTTTACAAAATACACTAAAGCACTGAGTCTACTTCGATGACAAAAGCAAAGTAAGAACTTGAAACTGTTCATGACTTCTCTGAACATGCCTTCCTAGACTCTGCAATTTTATGTTATGAACACTATGAAAGAGCCATGCACAGTGAATTACAGTTGTGTGTGGAAGGCACATAATACCAATAAGTAGTAAGTGTTAAGAATATGTGAGCTCCACAATGGGCTCCTTGCTCACTGGGGAGTCTGCTTGTCCCTTACCCCGCCCCCTGCTTATTCTCTCTCTCTCTCTCTCTTTCCTCTTCATAAATAAAATCATTAAAAAAATATGTGAGGAGGTGCCTGGCTAGCTCAGTTGGAGCATGTAACTCTTAATCTCAGGGTCATGAGTTCAAGCCCAATGTTGGGCATGGAGGCTACTTATAAAAAAATTTTTTTAATGAAAAAAAAAAAGTATATGGGAGAAAGACTGCTCAAGGGGGACTCTGAATTGAGATTTGGGAATTTTAAAATTACAAAGTTTTTACTCTGCTTTTCAGGACAAAGATTAATCTGGCACTGAGTAAACATAAAAAAGGTATAAAAACAAAAACAGCATGGCACACAGACATGGCACCAAGGAGATCTGAGTAGACACACTGCCTTTTTTTTTTTTTAATAAAGATTATTTACTTATTTGACAAAGAAGAGAGAGGTATCACAAGTAGGCAAAGAGATGGGGGGAAGCAGGCTCCCTGCTGAGCAGAGAGCCCGATGTGGGACTCAATCCCAGGACCCTGAGATCATGACCTGAGCCAAAGGCAGAAGCTTAATCCACTGAGCCACCCAGGCACCCCAACATACTGCCTTTTGAAAAGGGATTGTATATTAGTTTGCTAGGCCTGCCGCCACAGACTAAGTGGCTTAAACATCAGAAATTTTCTTACATTTCTGGAGACCAAAGTCTTAGATCAAGGTGTCAGCAGGATTGGCTTCTGAAGACTCTCACCTTGGCCTGTGGAAGATGGTCTTCTCCCTGTGTCTCCCCATCTTCCTCAGACACATCCCTCAGTACAAATCTCCTTTTCTTAGAATAACACCAATAATAACTGAATAACACCTTGAATCAAGGTCCACCCTAACAATCTCATTTTAACCTAATAACCTCTTCAAAGACCTTATCTCCAAATAGGGTAACATTCTCAGGGGTTAGGATTTCAATTTGTTTGGGGAGGACATAATTCAGCCTATAACAGATGGTCAACTTCTTCCTGAATTTTAAGAGTATTTGTCTTGAGACTGAAGTAGAACTCTTTTCTAATTGTATATAAATTAAAAAGAACAATAAAGTACAGGCCTCTAAGTAGAATGACTTATATAGACCAATTACAGAAAATGAGAAGATCTATATATATTTATATATATGTATAGGTTCTCAGAAAAACATATTTTCGGGATACAGAGGTTGTATGACAAAAAGTTCAAATAAAAGAACTGAAAAAGACTAAGGATAGCCTTGCAAAGAACTTTGAATGCAAGTCTAAGCAACGTGGAACTGGTCAAAAGGAAGGTATGAAGATCTTATTGTTTATTTTCATCTAAAATACTAAGAACCAAACAATTATTTTTGAAGTTTAAATTGCTAGTATTATGTAGGTTGGGCTGCTGAGAGAAAGAACTGGAATTTCACACAAAAGCATCAACAGTTGCTAGAGCTTAAATCCAATAGAACTCTGGAAGTGGGGGATGGAGACAGTGGAGGGGAAACTAAAGAGAAAATAAGAAAAAGAGCATATTTAATAACAAATCGGAACTCAAGAACTAGCAAGAAGAATGAACAAAAGATGATGACAAAATGTAAGCCCAACTTATTCATCATCACCCGGGATAGCAATGTCTCTATTTTTCAATTTTAAATATCTAATTAAAATGTCACTTAAAAATTATGGAGTAATTTCTCTGTTGTTTGTTGTCTGATTTTCTTTTACAGAGCTATGAATATTATTTAGAGTATACCTATTTTCCCCTCAGAATGGTCTTTTTTTCAGTGAAGTGTTAAATTACTCACAAAAACTCACTAATTAAATTGACTGTAACTGCCACTATTACAATATGATGGCCAACATAATTGGCCTGAAAGTGACGGCTAATATCTCATTCATAGAGGACATGCAAATTAATTTTATTGTTTCCCATTTCAAAACACAGTGCCTTCCACTCCCTCCATGACCCATCTGTCAGCCCCTGCCTATGTAGTCTCCCTCACTAGGCTTACTTATGGCATTACTACAGTGCTCTTCTAGGTTCTTGAAATAGTAGTATTAACAGGAAGTAAACAAGCCACTTCATCTTAACTAGCAGGAGTGTGGAGACAGTCTCACTTTTATAGATAGGAATTCCCAGCCTAAAGTAAAACTCACAACTCATGGATTGCCCCACTCATCCCCTCCTTCACTAAGACCATGGTCTTACTTCTGCCAGAGCTCCAGGGCATACATGTGCACAAACGTGTACATGCACATGCATCTGCCATTCTTGTCCAATAGCTGGCTGTGAACACCTGCCTTGATTTCCCTACACCACTTTTATTCCCATCTGATTTAACTCTGCCCTAACCTCAACCACCTAGTTAGGGCCCTTGTAATCTGAAATGCTTCTGACAATATTCCTTCCCTCTAAAGCAGGATCCTTCGCTTAATCCTAGACATTAACTGACCTCCTTTCATGAACTAACTAGACCACAACCACCAACCTGAACTTTCAGTAGTCCCTACTACCGGGCTCAGGCTACCAGGCTTCATCTAACAAATGAGACATTCTTAGGTGTCAATACTAAGCTGAGTTATTCATGCCTCCCCGATTACTCCCCTTAAGTAGTAGCCAATAACACACATAGACCCAACTTTTTTCCACTTCCCTATGGGAACCAGTGTTTCTGAGCTCTTTGTAGGTCTCAGAGCTGAGACTATGTGAATGAAAATACTAATTCATGCTGGAATTTTTATACTGTTGGCTCCAGCAGCAAAAGGAAAAGTTCACTCTTCACATTCACAACTGTAACTTATTCTAAAAATAGCCATGAGGTATTATGGGTAGTCAAGTAATATAAGAAAACAAAGGAAATTAAAACAAAATAATAACAAGCCTGAGGAGTAGTTAGCAATTCTAAAATCCTGGAGGAATTCATAAATTCATTGTCTTCAAAATGTAATAAATAACAAAGCTGGCTTTAGATAGTAAGAGAAACAAGTTTTTCTTTATGGAAATATAGCCATTACTTTTTACAATGGACTCCTACAAATAATCAGGAACCACAACTCTCTAGAATGGTCTTGAATCTAGAAATCAATTCAAAGCCCCCAGGGTGAAAATCAAATTATTTGTTACAAAGTGTTCCCATGTGCTTTACGTCTATTTAATCTTATAGTGCTCACTTCCACAGCACATATACTAACTTAATCTTACAAATAGGACTTACGTGATTAATCCAACTACGTATTTTTTTTTCTTGAAAAGCGGCTATAATAAAGTAGAAAGACTAGGAAACTGGAATCAGAAGGCCTGATATATTGAGCAGTGTTTAGTTGAAAGTGACACCCCATTGTGGGAAGTGTAAGCAGAAGTAGATTTTGTCAAAGACAGAATCTCTACAGGTGCTTGAGAACCAGACTTGCTGGCTACACACTAGGGCATACTGTAGCCAGTCTTGCCCAGCCAAGAGGACAGCCCTCAAATTCCCACAGATGCTGGACTAGTAAATTCCTATGGGTGTCGCCAGTGAGGAAGGAGCTCCAGAACCTCCACCAAGGCCAGCTCTATCCACTCAGACACTTCCACCACCGCAGTTGCTCCTTGTTCACTGCCACAAGGCTCCTGCCTGCTTTCCCAGTCTTATATGCTCCATTGGTTTGGTAGAAACCCATCCACTTGCTGGCACTGTAAACTGCAGGGGAATTTAAAAAAAAAAAAAAAAAGGTGGTTGTGTGTGTGTGTGTGTGTTTCCTTTACAACCTCACTAGCAGAGAAAAGCAAACAAAAAGGGAACTAGAATGGGTGTTGTATGGGCCAAACTACAGTATCGGTCACAGTCTGTTCCTATAACATAACATCTTTCCACACTTTCTTCTTAGAATGGAACTTCAAGAAAACAACACACTCCTGCCTAACTTAATACAACTTTGCCTTATATGAATTTAAGCACTTTTTCACAAAAAGTAGAGATCCATTGGTTTATTAATCCCTCTACCCATCTGAGTGGTTACACATTCATTGTCTAGTTCAGACACTACCTTGTCTTGATATTCTGTAGGCTAAGGACTAAATTATATACATATTCAATGTAAAAGTAAGGGGGAAAGTGATAGGAGATAAAGCTCTGAGCTTTAATTTCTCTGAGCTTTGGAGCCCAGTCAGAAGCCAACAGTCCACTGGTCAGTATTCCTTACACATCCATACTACCCTGTGGGAGATGCCTTCCGGTCCACCCACACTCTGTCTTCACAGGCACTCCAGGTGACCTCTAGTGATCATTTAAATAAAGCACAGCAACATGGAATACCCATTTCTCCCCCTGTAATACAATGAATGGATCCTCACTACCTTCAAGCTTGTCAAACCAATCATAATTCCCATTAATAATGCCTGTACCAATTACTAAATTAACCCCCAGTTTTGGTTCTTCCACTTCCCAACTGGTACATATTTATCAACAAAATAGTATAATATGATTCTTTTGAGGTTAAAAAAAAAAAAGTGAAAGCCTAGCATAGTGTACTTAGTAGATGCTTAATATATGTGAAGTGAAACCTATCTGATAGATTATGACCAAAATAACTCTGCTGGGCAAGAAGCATAGGACACTAAGGGCAATGGATAAGAGATTGGGATTGGGTCCAAGGAAATCAATGGCAGTTTAAAAGAGGTAATCCTAGGGGAGTTTCTTAGTCAGCTTGAGCTGCTTTAACCAAAGTACCATACATCGTAGTATAAACAACAGACATTTCTTTTTCACAGTTCTGGGGCTAGGAAGTTCCAGAGCAAGATGCTGGCAGATTTGGTTCCAGGTGAGAAACTTCTTCTGATTTACAGGCAGCCACCTTCTGGCTATATCCTCACAGGACAAACTAAGGGAGATGTAGCATTTCTTCCTCTTTTTGCAAAGTTACTAATCCCATCAAGGGAGCCTTACATTCATGACCTACTTTCCAGAAGCCTTACCTCCTAATACCACGTTATTCAGGATTAGGGATTCAACACATTAATTTTGAGAAAATAAACACGTAGTCCATAACAGAGTTGGTATGAGAAACCACATGTAGAACCACACAGCTCTCCAGGGAGCCCAAAAAGAAGTAAGCATGCCACACACATCCCAGGCACCCTTCGGAAAATCCATTTTACACAACTATGCAATGACTACAACAAGGAGAACGCTTGAGGCAGTGCAGATAATATAAACAGGCTGATACTCCGGAGCCAGATGCAAATGGAAGTCCCAGCTCCAGAATTTACTAGCTTCATGACCATGAGTAATTCAAATATAGTTTCCTTATCAGTAAGTTATAGACATTTTTAGCAAAGCTTAAGAATTTTAAGAGATTATGTATCTAAGACATAATGTCTGGTTTGTGACAGATGCTCAATACTACATTTTAGTAAAACCCTATCTGTGTTTCAGGCACCATAGTAAGTTCCTTACATGCCTTACATCATAAAATTCAAGGACAATCCTGTGAGATGATTCTATTACTTTCATGCCTATTTACAGATGAGAAAACAGAGGCTTAGGAAAGTTAAGTGGTGTGTCTCTAATATCGGCTACTGTAGGGCAAAAAAAAAAAAAATCAGGATTCACACACAGGTGATCTTGCTCTATAACTTGTATTTAATTATTCATCCCTATGTCCTCCTTGTAAGGACAGCTGTAAGAACCAGAATAGGGGATCCTGACCTCACAATCCTGACACGAAATATCAAAAAATAATTATTAAATTTTCTCTGAACAGTAAAGATGGACTTATGTAAAACATTTTCAGAACTTTCAGTCAATGCTAGATTACAATCTAAACATTTCCATGCCAAAAGATAGAAGCTCGCCTATCTGGGAGACAAAAGCCACTAATCTAAGTGCTTGATCACCTGGGAAAACTAAAATACATAAGGAAACATGATAATTACAAGGCACAGGCTGCAGAACATCCCCATAGGGAGAGAGGCAAACATCTCAAAGCAGAGTAAAATTCAGCATAAGGGTTTTCTAAACCTAGAGATTTAGCAAAAGATAAAAATTATGGTCCCCAGAGCTCATTAGCTTAAGAACTAGATCAAGTAGAAACATACAGAGGGGCTACTTGGAGGCCTAGAGAGCTAGGGGAAAAAAATATATAAACAATCTCTATAGCAAATCAAACCATTCCAAAAAGGCACTACTCAGCACAGGGACTGGATGACACTTTCATTGCACCTTTTTTTTTTTTTTTGCCTCAAGACCAACGAGGCCTAAGGCCCATAATGGAAATGCCCTAGGACAAGGAATAGGTAGATCTGGTTCCCACAGGCAACTGGCAGACCAATTAGTTGCATCACAATGATTAAGTGGCTATATGTCTTTGCCTCCATGGCCTTGGTGGCCTCCAGAGTTGATGATCCCAGGCGGAGCAAGGTGTGTGATAACCAAGTCATGGCAATCAGCCTGAGATAATGCATGTTAAAGGCAGGAACTACAAAACAATGAAATTGAAGCTGCCCCTTTAAACCAGGCAGGGGTGGAAGAAAAAACCCTGGCAAACTGTACTAATTGTGAAAAGATGACCTTCTCCTGGCCTATGCCTGGAATTAATTTGAAGACTGTAAGACTATAAATCAATTTTAAATAGGTTATGAATAGTCAGATTGGAGGAAAAAAATCAAATGTTCTTATATGAAAGCTTAGACAGAAAGGGAAAAGCCCTGGAGGAAAAAAAAAAAAAAAGATTCATTTGCCAAAGATATTGTTTGGGGGAAGAACTAATTGTATTTATCTCTTATTATCTTATTCTTCAAAGTTTTCCACTATACTTTGCAGTTTTTTCTAACTCTAACCTTGATGCCTTGGTTTTCCAGGGTCCCAATACTGAGGTAAACAAAGTAATCAAGTAAACACTGAACTTGGACTCAGCACATTTGGTTCCAATCCTGGTTCTAACCACATGTCACTTGAATGAGGTAGACATAGAGATGAGTTGTCTAGTCCTTAATCAAGGAAGGGCTTGCTGCAGACAACCATCAGCCATCAACTGCAAAGAACCATGCGATATTTCTGAATAAAACCCTGTAACTGATGTTAGTTTGTATTAAGATGAAAACAAAATTCCTTCCCACAGCCTAAAAATCCTTGCAGGGTACGTTGCCTACCTATCCGTTCAGCCTTATCTTTCATGACGCAGTTCCTAACCATCTTCACACCACGCAATCTAATGTTCCCTCCTACCCCAGAACATTTGTAGATGTTGTTTCTTTTTCCTGAAAACTGTGGTCATCTTTCATTGGTTTACTATTACTCATCCTTTAGACCTCAGCTCAAGCATCACCTCCTTAAGGAATTTTTCCTGACCTCCCAGCAATTATCATAGTTGCAATTTCACATTTGATCAATGTCCATCCCCTCCACCAGACTATAAACACCCTGAGGACAGAGAAAGCATTCAATTTAATTCTTTATCACCAAAACCTATTACAGAGTTAGGTACATGAGGACTTAATAAATGTTGAATGAATAAATTAAAACACTAGCTATTTCTAGATCAGTATTTTGGGGGTATTTGGTGGTAGTTTCCTGTGTCACACTAGTATCTTCTCCTTTCTGAGCACACAAAAGACCAAACTTCCTGTTCCCCTTATAGTTGGGTAAGGACATGTAATTAGTTCTGACCTATAGGTTATAAGTCAATGAAACATTTAATTGACAGTAGTAAACCTTTTTTCTTTTCTTTTTGATCCTGGAATCACACTGAAATGAACTTTTAATCAGCCTGGCTCCCTGAATGAGGACAGCAGACACAGCAGAGCATGCCAGGCAACCTACAACCGATATGTAGCAGAGGGACAATAGGATATTACAGTTGAATTCTCAGGGCTGGTTGTTATAGCAGCATCACCTATCCTGAATAAAGCAGAAACTCTACTAGGAATATGGCAATCCATATTTTACAGTGATAACATCTGACAAAGTCATTACCTATAATAATTTGGTAAACTGATAAATATACTTGGTGATCATGTATCTCTAGAAGTGGTTAGAAATCAGAACAGTCATACTATGTTCTTAAGATGGTTGGTTTCAGTTACAAGGTGTATAATTTGCTAGGGCTGCCATAATAGACCACTACCAACTGAGTGGCTTAAAAAAATAGAAATGTATTGTCTCAGTTCTAGAGACTAGAAAATCCAGGATCAAGGGGTAGATAAGGTTGGTTTCTTCTATGGCCTGTGAAAGACAATGTATTTCATGCTTTCCTTGTAGCTTCTGGTGTTTTGCTATCTTGGTGTTCCTTGTTATATACTATTCTAATCGGTCCTCATCTTCACATGGCATCCTTCTGGTCTGTGTGTGCATGCCTGCCTATCCAATTTTCCCCTTTTTATGAAGACACACATTGTACTATATTACAGTTCCTTCTAATTACCTCATTTTAACTTCATTACCTCTGCAAAGACACTTTCCAAATAAGGTCACTGTCTGAGGCACTGAGGGGTTACATCTTCAGATCTTTTTTGGAGGACACAATTTAACTATAATAGAGGAACTACAAGGAAGACATAAAGTCCGGAAAAAATGGGCCATGTTGCAAGCAGAAGTATCAATCAGGTAAACGACTAAGTACATACTGTAAGAACTTATAAGTTTGGAAGAGACAACTGCTTCTCAACTATAACGCATAAAGGAAAAAATGAGAAATGTCTTGAGCAACAAATGCCAACTATACACTGAAGAAAGAATTAAACCCAAGTTTAACTACCTCACCTATGATTAAAACCTCTGAATAGTCGATTCTGTTGGTTGGGGAAATATTCATCAGCAAAAAGTACACTGAAGGAATAGTTCTCAGTGTCATGACTAAATGGGACTTTTGGGGTGTGATCCTCGGAGAGGAGTGCATATAGTTCTTATGTGTATAGGAGAGTAAACAAAGTATTTGATGAACATATGAGCAGAAGGTGTTACTTATTACCACTACCCATTGAAATCCAGTTATCTCTTCCATTTGGGAACATGGGCAACTAAATTTCCAGGCTCCCAGTTATAGGGGTGAAACTATGAGACCAGGGAGCATGAATGATGTGGGTCATTTCCAAGCTAGATTATTAAATTGCTGGTGTAAGACCTTCCAGAGTTCCCCACCCCCATTTCTTCTGCTGACCTGATCATGGAAGCCCATGTTAGACTGAGACGTGCTTTCGAGCCTGAGTCTCAGTGAGTAGAACAGAGAAGAGTCCCCCAATTTAATTCAAGACAAACATGTAGCTTCCATAAACATTAAAAATTTTTGCTTTAAAATACTGAAATTTTGCTCTAACATAATTCCGTCATCATGCTCCTTGGTATTTACCTAAATGAGCTGAAAATATGTATCCACACAAAAACCTGCACATGAATGTTTATAACATCTTTAGTCATAATTGCGAAAATTTAGAAGCAACAAAGATGTTCTTAAATAAGTGAATGGATAAACTATGGAATACTCAGACAATGGAGTAGCACTTAACTTAAAATGAGCTATCAAGCCGTGAAACAAAACCATGAAGGAATCTTATATTCATTTTACTCAGTGAAAGAAGCCAATCTCAAGCCTATACACTATATGATTACAACTCTATGATAATCTGCAAAAGACAAAAGAGAAGGGAAGAATACATGGAGCACAGGGAACTTTTAAGGTCAGTGAAACTGTTCTGTATGATACTGTGATGGTAGATACACGTCATTATGCATCTGTCAAAACCCACAGAATATGAAACAAAGAGTAAACAGGATGTGAACTTTGGACTTTGTTAATCGCGTATTGATATTAGCTCTTCAAAAAAATGATATTAGAGGTTATTACTGAAGCATTTCCCTATCCTGACACCGCATTAATAAATCAATTAAGTAATCTCACAAAATTAAAAAGATAATGTGGATTTAGAATAACTCAAGTATATATTTAATATACATTTATATAAATTATATAATTATATATTTATACATAAATATATTTATATATATTATAAATATATTAGCCATTTATTAGCCATTATTAGCCAATTATTCAATATAAAATCAGGATTTTACTTCAGAAGCAACAGCACATGATTAATAGTAATATAGTATAAAACGAGTCTTCCAATATTGAAACACCTCTCAAAAGTAATATCATCGACATTTAAAAAATAAATAAATAAATATAAAAAAAAAACAACTCCAGGGGCACCTGGGTGGCTCAGTGGGTTAAGCCTCTGCCTTCGGCTCAGGTCATGATCTCAGGGTCCTGGGATTGAGCCCCACATCAGGCTCTCCGCTCAGTGGGGAGCCTGCTTTCCCCTCTCTCTGCCTGCCTCTCTGCCTACTTGTGATCACTGTCAAATGAAGAAATAAATAAAAATCGTAAAAAAATTAAATTAAAAAAATAAACTCCAACTAACCAATCTTAATACATCACAAAATTATGAGCTTAATTATTCCTAATAAGTTAATATTTATTTGGGGGTTAATTGCAGTAAATCATATTGATCCTCAAAATTTCAATGACTCCAGTCCAGCATTTCTAAAGAAAGGTGGGCCAACTGTACTGGAATAATCTGAAGCATTTGTGAAAAATGCAGATGCCCAGACTCCCTCCCAGAGTTATTGACTCAGAATCTTTAAGAGGCCCAGGGATCCGAAGTGTGTCGGGTTCTACAGGTTTGAGCATCACTGACCTCTGTTCTATATAAAACAACAAGACTTCATACAATAAATCTTTTTGCATTTAAAGACACTCATTTCTAAATGCCTAAGAAATGCCTGAGCACTGCTTTCCCAATTAATCTTACATATATGCAATACCCAGAGCAACAAATAGGGGCCCGTCCGGGCGCCTGGGTGGCTCAGTGGGTTAAGCCGCTGCCTTCGGCTCAGGTCATGATCTCAGGGTCCTGGGATCGAGGCCCGCGTTGGGCTCTCTGCTCAGCAGGGAGCCTGCTTCCCTCTCTTTCTCTCTCTGCCTGCCTCTCCATCTACTTGTGATCTCTCTCTGTCAAATAAATAAATAAAATCTTAAAAAAAAAAAAAATCCTTAAAAAAAAAAAAATAGGGGCCCGTCCTAGCGCACCATTCTCCCTCTAGCCCTTCAGCTGCAGTGAGTAACATAATTGCTATGTAATAAACAGTCCCAGAGTGGGGCTTACTAACAGAATGCAGTTCAAGCAAAAAGAGCTCATGAATGAATTCCCATTTTTCCTAATGTAAAACTGAGCTAATTCTCAGTCTGAATTTTCCTCCTGCTGCCCACATTTCCCAGAGAGGATAAATTGTATAACTTGAGGTAATAAGGCTTTGCAGTTAGGAAACTGATGGAAAACCTAACAAACTGCAAGATCTTCAAGTGGTTCTTTGGGGAGAACCCAGCCCCATGGTGGAAGCATACAGAAAGAAAATAATATACTGCAGTGGGACAATTCATCTGTGTTTTCCTAAGAATGAAAGCAAAATAGATTATTCGATGTATCTTTTGGTAATGATTTTATTCCATAATTGCATGTCTATGATTTTTAAAATGAATGAATCAAAGGTGATTAGATACAGCGATGTTCTACATCTGGAGAATATTAGCACCTCTAGCATTCTTACAATCTAAGATTGGTGAGCTAGGATACCATTTCCATGCTCTGAGTAAAGGGAAGTTCAATTAATACTTTTTTGCAAAGCCAATCAGAGGCAAGAGTAGGCTAACTCTCATTTAATGAGATTTATTCAACCTATACTGACCTTTCTCCTCTGATATTTAGATTCACATTCAACATCATTTAATACTTTAATGGCTACATATCTGTTAGTTTTTCTACTCCAAATTATACAATGTAAGCTTTTTTGAGAAAGAGACCATATCTAATTAAGATTATAGCTATGAAAACACTGATGACTGTAAGAAGCAACATAAAAGTTAGGTATTATTATCATCATTTGTGCCTTATTCTAAAACAGAAAAAATATAATCATTTGAGCTATATTTAGTGAACAAATACATTTCTCTCCAAAGACTGTGAGACTAAAGTTCATTTCTTAACTAATTAAATCCAGCACACAAACTAAATCTTAGTTTCACCTTCAGTCTAGTTTTTACATTTATGGTCACCAAGAAAAATACCATCAGTCACATAAATGTCATAATTTCACAGTCTCCAGGGAGGTGGGGAGAATTAAAGTATTATAGGATAAGCCAGTTGGCAGATTTCTGCATTAACTATTTGACTTTTTTCCTATTACAAAATGTTTGAAGACACAAATGCATATTAATCTAAAATGCATTAAAATGATAATTCAGCAACTGAAAATATATGCAGTAAACACACTTTCAGGTTGATGGATATGTATAATGTGCTCCTTAACAGAACTTCTCTGACACAGAAGGTGTGACCTACAATACAAAGTTCCCATTACTATACCCAAAAGTTCCTCAATGCCCGAAGGCCTTCCTGGAGAGAAATGTGCATGTCCAGCCATAATACAAAGCTAAAAATCCAGAGAAGTGACACAGACATTTAAGAGGCAGAAGGACTGCGGAGGTACTGTAGTGAGGTGGTGGCTATGGGTCAGATGGAAACAAATATGGAAGATGGATGCAAGGCATATAGGATCTGCCATAGGTTAGGACATTAGAATGCTAGTCAAAACTTGCAGTGGCGAAGGGAATTGATGAATATGCAGTTTGGTGGTCAAATAAGAGAATGAATGTATGGTTAGCTTACAGTATGTGCTTGATGAATGTTAGGTTTGTTTTTTTTTAATGATGATTTTATAGTTGATGGCAATCAGAGGCCCCGCATTTCTACAAAATCTCATACAGGGTTTCTCTGCCCCTACCCATGCCCTCATAACATTCTTTTTTTTTTTTTTTTAAAGATTTTTATTTATTTATTTGACAGACAGAGATTACAAGTAAGCAGAGGAGATAGGCAGAGAGAGAGGAGGAAGCAGGCTCCCTGCTGAGCAGAGAGCCTGATGTGGGGCTCGATCCCACGACCCCGGGACCATGACCTGAGCCGAAGGCAGAGGCTTTAACCCACTGAGCCACCCAGGCACCCCCCTCATAATATTCTTAAAGGAATTGGTATAATGACCTATAAGGGATCAACGATGGATACTAATAAATTACATCCCAAGGAAACTTCAGCAGAATGGAGGGGTTAAATAGTAGAATCCTTCCTTCTACAGGCTCATTTGGTGTTCTATGCAAAAGACTGTTCATGCTGCCTCCACTCAGTAGGATATGCTCTCACCCAAAGACACAGAGCCGGATACCTGAATGGAATGACACTCCTAAAAGCTCATCACTTCTCTTCTCCTTCATTCTTCTGGCCAAGCTTGCCTATCAGAAACCACAATAGCATGGAGTTTACAGAAGAGACCTGAGATCAAAGATTTGGTCTAGGACAGATCTAAGAAGTCTGACAGCCATATTTACCAAGTCAGTATCAAGGACAGTCTGAGAAGGAAACATTTGAAATTGACACTGTAATGAAAAGACCAGGACATGTAGAAGTCAGGAACATTCCATCTTCATTTTACAAATAAAGAAAGCTACAGAGTAAGAACTATGTTTCCCAGTGCCTAGTACCAACATCTGTTCTGCCATGAGGCTGCTCCTCAGGACAAGGGGTGTGGTGAACACTCCTGGCCAGGCCCACTCTTCCTGGACCTCCCCTTCCCATGCTAAAGCCACTCATTCCTTATCAATCAAAGTTAAGGGAAAGAGCACCCATTTCTCATTTCAGACAGATTCAGATCCATCTCTTCCTTTTTACTTACCCCTTCTTATTGTCCCCAGGGACTATTTTATATGTTGTGTGTTTATGCATATGTATGTATATTATAATATACTGTATATATCTGATTTTAAAATATATATTCTATATTTGATATTACATTTCTATATATGTTAAAATGTTTGGGGTTTTTTTTTTCCACTTTTTTCAAATATTTAACTTATTTATTTGACAGAGAGATATAGAGAAGAGCACCAGTAGGCAGAGCAGCAGGGAGAGGGAGAAGCAAGCTCTCCACTGAGCAGGGAACCTGATGTGGGGCTCGATGACCTGAGCGGAAGGCAGATGCTTAACCAACTGAGCCACCCAGGTGCCACAAGATGTTTGTTTTTAAAAAGCAAGGGTTTGTTTTAAAAATGATGTCACTAACATTATGAACATTATTTCATGAGTCATTAATCAGTTTTGCCTAAACCAGGAGCTTCAGAAAATCAGATCATACTTAACCTATCAATCTTCAAGCCCCACATTTAACATTTTTTCATTTTTCTCTCACTTACTTTCTCATTTTCCCAGAAATCTGGTAGATCAGGTGGGACAAAAATGACTAAGGTGATAGATCTGTTGTTACTTATTGGTACATTCTTTTTTATTAAGGTAGAAAATGCAACATGAGATCAACAATTTTTAAGTGTAGAGTACAGTATTAACTTTATGCACAGTGTTACACAGCAGATCTCTAGAACTTTTTCATCTGGTATGACTGAAACTATAACCACTGAACTCCACAGCACCTCTGTACTGTTAGACACCTCACAGAAGTAGAATCATGCAGTCTTTGTCTGTGAGTGCATTATTTCACTTGGCATAATGTCCTCAAGAGCCAACCATATGATAGAAAATAACAGGAGTTCTTTTTTAAGTCAAAATATTCCATTGTAAATACATGCCACATTTTCTAAATCCATTCATCTGCTGGACAGTTCAGCTGCTTCCATGTCTTGGTTAATGTGAACAATGCTGCAATAAACATAACTATATAAATATCAATGCAAAATTATGCTTTTAATTCTTCCAGGTAAATACCATGGAGTGGGACTGCTGGATTACATACAGGATAGCTTTTTTTTTTTTTTTAACCTCTATGCCATTTTTCATACCATCTGTACCATTTTGCATTTCTACCAACATTAGAGAAGAGATCCATTTTCTCTGCATACAAACCAATACTTCTTTTAATAGCCACCCTAACAGGTGAGAGATGATAGCTCAAAGTATTGATTGGTATTTCTTTTTTGTTTTAATTTTATTTATTTATTTGACACAAAGAAAGAGCGATCACAAGTAGGCAGAGAGGCAGGCAGAGAGAGAGTGGGAAGCAGGCTCCCTGCTGAGCAAAGAGCCCGATGTAGGGCTCGATCCCAGGTCCCTGAGATCATGACCTGAGCTAAAGACAGAGACTTTAACCCACTGAGCCACCCAGTCTCCCAGATTGGTATTTCTCCTGATGATTAGTGATGTTAAGTATCTCTAAAACAAACAAACAAACAAAAAGTATCTTTAATTATACCTGTTAGTCACTAATTCTTTGCCTATTCAGTCCCTTTATTAATTCAAGTTATTTGGATTTTTTGCTATCAAATTGATTGAATTTCTTACACACATTGGATATTAACTCCTTATCAGATGGATGGTTTGGAAATAGTTTCTCCCATTCCATAAGCTGCTTTTTCCCCTCTGCAGGATGTTTGTCAAAAAACCAGCTTTTTAGTTTAATGCACTAATCTACCTTGACTTACAATGGGGTTACATCCCAATAAACCCAACATAAGTTGAAAATACTGTCAATTGAAAAGACATTTAACACACTCAACCTACCAATGCTAGCAACTTAGCTTAGACCACCTTAAACATGCTCAGAATACTTATAGTTTACCATTGGGCAAAATCATCTAACCCAAATCTATTTTATAATATGGTGTTGAAGATCTCATGTGATTTATTGAATACTGTACTTAATGTGAAAAACAAAATGGCTGTATTGGTACAGGATGGTTTTAAGTTTATCAGTTGTTTACTCAGGATCACATAGCTGACTGGGAGTTGCTGCTGCCCAGCATCATGCTAGAGTATCATATTTCCTGTCACTAGTCTCCCACAAAGTTCAAAATTCTGAGTATAGTTTCCACTGGATGCCTATCACTTTCATAACTGCAAAAACTAACTGTAAAAACTTGAAAAATTTTAAGTAGAACCATTCTAAGTCAGGGACCACCCATAGTCCCACTAGCCCAATTTTTTGTTGCCTGTGCTTTTAGTGTCATATCAAAGTAATCAGTGCGAAGACCATGACCATTAATCTTCTCTTCTGTTTTCTTATAGAAGTTTCATGGTTTCAGGTTGTATGTTAGGATACAGGATTACTGTAGCTTTAGGATAGGTTTTTACATCAGGAAATAGGAGGAGTCAAGCTTTGTTCTTCCTCAAAATTGTTTTGGTTATTCAAGACCTTTTGTGGCTCCATATGAATTTTAGGATTTTTTCTATTTCTACAAAATATACCATTGGGATTTTGATCAGGATTACACTGAATCTGTACATTCTTTAGATAGTATGGACATTTTAACATTAAGTCTTCCAATCCATGAACATGGGATAGCTTTCCATTTATTTATGTTTTTAATTTTCTATCAACAGCCTTTTATAGTTTTCAGTATAGGAGTCTCTTACTTCCTTCGTTAACATTATTCCAAAAAGCTTTATTTTTTTATGTTATCATAATTGAGTTTTTTTCCCTTAACTTCTATCTTAAATTGTTGTTAGTATATAGAAATGCAAGCAATTTTTGTATATTGAGCTTCTATATGGCAACTTTGCTAAATTCATTTATTAGATCCAATAGGTTTTCTACATAGGTCTTATTAATTTGGATTTTTTTTCTTATTTACCCCACCTGTATTTACAGTACTACACTGAATAGAACTAGCAAAAGGGGGCATCCTTGACTCATTCCTGATCTTAGTGGAAAAGTTTTCAGTTTTTCACCAAGTGTATTATCTATGGGATTTTCATAAAGGCTTTTGTTATATTGATGTAATTTCATTCTATTCCTACTTCGAGTGTTCTAACATGAAAGCCTGGTTTATTTTGCCCATTGCTTTTTCTACGTCTATTGAGAGGTGATTTTTATTTGTCATTCCATTAATGTGTTATTTAACATTGATTTTCATACACTGAATAATCTTCACTTCCCAGAGATAAATCTCACTAAGTCATTCAATTTGTTACTGAATACTGTTTGCTAGTATTTTGTTGAAAATCTTCACAAAATAGTCCTCAAGGATACTGTCACGGGGGGAGGGGGAGTTTGCTATCTATAGGGGTAATGCTAGACTCATAAAATGAGTTTAGAAGCACCCCTCCCCTTTTTGGAAGACTTTAAGAATGACTGATATCAATGCTTCTTCAAATGTTTGGTAGAACTCTCCAGTGAATCCATCTGGTCTCAGAATTTTTGTGTTGAAAGGTTTTTGATTATTAATCTTCTTACTAGTTATAGGCGTCTTCAAATTTTCTGTTTCTTCATGAATCAGTCTTGGTATGCTGCCTGTTACTAGGAATTTACCCATTTCCTCTAGATTTTCCAACTTTCTGTCCTAATTTTTCATAGTAGTCTTATAAAGCTATCTCTATGCCATCAATTGTTAGGTCTCTTTCATTTGATTCTGAGTCTTCTCTTATTTTCTTGATTCATTTAACTAATGATTAGTCATTTTTACCAAATAATCAACTCTTAGTTTTATTCATCTTTTCTGTTGCTTAATTCCCTATTACATTTATTTCTGCTCTGATCTTTATCATTTCCTTAGTTCTACCAACTTTGAGCTTAGCTTGTTCTTTTTTTTTTTTTTTTTTTTTGAAGTGTAAAGTTAGAATATTTGAGATTTCTCTTCTTAACTTAGGCATTTATCACTAAAAACTTCCCTCTTAGTACTGCTTTTGCTGCATCCCAGTGTTCTGGTATGTTTTGCTTATCTGAAAATAGCTTCTAACTTCTCTCATGATTTCTTCTTTGGTCTGTTATTCAAGATGTGTTGTTTAATTTACAAGTAGTTTTATTTTCCTATTTTTCTTCTGCTACTACTTTCTAGTTTCATTTCATTGCAGTAGGGAAGAATACTTGGTATGATTTTAGTTTTCTTGTTAATACCTATTTTGTGACCTAATATATCAACTATCCTAGACAATGTTCAATTAGTAGAATATTCTGTGTATGTCTGTGTGGTCCATTTGGCCTATAGCATTGTTCATGTCCTCTCTTTCCTCATTGATCATTTGTCTGGACACTCTGGCCATTATCAGAAGTGAAATTTTACATATCAAACAATTGATTTCATTTTTCCCTTTATTTCTGTCACTTGCATTTATTTTCATGCTCTAATGTTGAGTACATTTATACTTTTTACAGTTTCCTAGTGGATTGACTCTTAGATAATGTGTTTTCATCCCTTGTGTTAGTTTTTGATTTGGTCTATTTTGCCTGCTTTGACTTGGGCCACCACTACTCTTGCTTTCTGCTTGCACAAAATATTTTTTCCAATCTTTCATTTTTAACCCAATGTGCATCCTTAAATGGAAAGTGAGTCTCTTGTAGATAGCATATATTTAGAACTCATTTTTTAATCCATTCAAAGAATCTGTCTTTTGATTAAGGGGTTTAATTCATTAACACTTGAACTAATTACTGATAACAAACGATACACTATTGCCATTTTGCTGTTTTCTGTCTTGTAGTTCATGTGTCTTCTTTTCCTCCCTTAAAGTCTTTTTTTGTGCTTTGTTTTGTAGTATACTTTGATTTCATTCTTGTTTTCTTTTTTTAATCTTCTGTAGGTATATTCTTTGTTTTATGTAAGCCCCCTGCAACCACAATCTATTTTAAGTTGGTAACTTACTGTCAATCACATGCAAGACTTCTACTCTTACTCTCCCCATACTCTGTTATGGATGTCACAAATAACATTTTTTATATCTTATCCATTAACATGTTTATAGTTATATTTTTAATGTTTTGTCTTCTAACTTCCACATGACAATTAGAAAGGGTTTATGCACCAGTAAAGCAGTGTTCTCTCTATTTACTTTTAACAGTGAGCTTTTTACTTTCATATGCTTTTTTTTTTTTTTTTTTTTTTTTATAATTTTTTTTATTTTTTTCAGCATAACAGTATTCATTATTTTTGCACCACACCCAGTGCTCCATGCAATCCGTGCCCTCTACAATACCCACCACCTGGTGCCCCCAACCTCCCACCCCCCACCCCTTCAAAATTCTCAGATCGTTTTTCAGAGTCCATAGTCTCTCATGGTTCACCTCCCCTTCCAATTTCCCTCAACTCCCTTCTCCTCTCCATCTCCCCTTGTCCTCCATGCTATTTGTTATGCTCCACAAATAAGTGAAACCATATGATAATTGACTCTCTCTGCTTGACTTATTTCACTCAGCATAATCTCTTCCAGTCCCGTCCATGTTGCTACAAAACTTGGGGATTCATCCTTTCTTTCTTTCTTTCAGGGATCATTTCTATAGTTTGTTACTTTCATATGCTTTTGCATTGCTGTCTAGAATCCTCAGTTTCAACTTGAAGGACTCCCTTTAGCCTATCTTATAAGGCAAATCTAGCAGTGATGAAATCTGTCAGGTTTTGTCTCTCTGGAAAAGCCTTTACATCTCCATTTCTGGAAGAATTTTGCTAGATACAGTATTCCTGGTTGACAGTATGTATCTCTCAGCACTTTAAATGTAAAATCTCACTGCCTTCTGGCCTGCAATGTTTCTGCCGGGGGGCAGTGTGGGGGGGAACACATGTAGTCTTATGGAGGCTCCCTTGCCTATAATGAGCAACTTTTTCTCTTGCTTTCAATTTTCTTTTTTATTTTTGTCTTTGAAAACTTGATTATATTATGTTTCTTTCAGTAACTTTGTTTTAACTTTGTTTTCTAGGTGGGCATCTATGGACTTCTTAAATTTGATGATCTCCTTCCTCACATCTAGGCAATTTTCAACCACTATTTATTCAAATACACTTTCTGCTCTTTCCCCCTCATTCTTCTGGGACTTCAGCAATGTGTATATTGGTCTACCTGTTGATGTTCTTCACTCCCTGGCTTACTTCACTTTTTTTGTTGTTGTTCCTCTGATAGGTCATTTGAAATTACCCAATCTTGGTTCACCAAGTCTTTCTTATGCTTGGTCAACTCTGTTGTTGAATTCTTCTAGTGAATTTTTCATTCAGCTATTCTGCAGCTCCAAATTTATTTCTTTTTTACATTCTCTTTGCTTACATTCTTACTTTCTTCATGCATTATTTTCTTAAACTCATTGACTATCTTTATGTCATTATGAGGTGTCAGGTAATTCATATTCCTCTCTTTCTTTGGGGTTGGTTTCTGGAACTTACTCTTATTCCTCTGGGCCATGTCTCCATCTTTCTTCACATGCCTTGTAACTTTGTGTTAGGATCCAAACATTTGAGAAAAATGTTTGGATCCTAACACAGTCCCAGTCTTTAGGGACTGGCCTCATACAGGCAAAGATTCACCAGTTAGCCTGGCTAAAGATTGTGCCAACCTCTTAAACCTTTTCAGTGAGTGTATGTTCTCTGCATTTTTACATGAAAATTATGAATTAGAGATATGTACCTGCCCGCCCAACCCCAGAACTCATTATCTCTCCCTTTCTCTGGTGTCCCTATAAAGGTGCAGTTTTTCTGGAGCTGCCACTACCCACACCAAGCAATTTTTTTTGTTTCATGGCCTCCAGGTTTCAAGAGTAAGCCAAGTCCCAACAGCGCTCCAAGTCAGACAAGACAGAAATTAGTCCTTTAGGCATCCCCTCAAAAAATCGGGAACATGAAATACCTGCTCTACCCTTTCTTCCCCCTCTCCCAACCAAGAGACAACCAAGTTAATCTCATCTCAAGGTCATATAAAACAGCAACAAGCTCCATAGTGCTCTTGTTCTCAGTGGCTTCTAGAAATCTCAAGTATCCCAGGTTCCATCAGGGCTCCTAGATCTATCAGATATATGTGTGTATATATACACATATCATATATCTGATATATGATATGATAGATATGATAGATATATGATATCTGATATATACACATATCAGATATATGTGTGTATATATACACATATCAGATATATGATATGTGTATATATACACATATCATATATCTGATATGTGTATATATACACACATATATCTGATACACACACACACACACATATGTATATATACATACACATACATACATATATAATCTCCCCCTAAAATGTAGAAATGTTGGATACAGGTGCCAACTCTTTCTCTCCCCAGGGAGAAGCTGGGAGTTGGAAGTTTTGTCCCATTCATGCCATACTGAGCCAGGGGGAGAGACTATAGTATGTATTAGTTCAACCCATCACTATTGTTCTTAGCTTCCCCCAACCTTGTACCCTTCTTGCCTTTCTTGTTAATAGATTCAGGCAACACAAAAGCTAGGGCCTCCAGTAGCTCCTCAAAATATCTACATGTTTGATGTATAGTCTTGTCTTCTCTCTCCCTCTTCAAGGAGAAGTCAGGTGCTGGGATTTTTCTCCTGGTAATACCACTAAGCTATGGGAAGGAGGACAGAGTGAGTGCCATGAATTCTCCTACAAGCTTTGATACAACTGGTTTCACGTTCACCTGGGGTGCAGGTGCCTCTTAACTGGTTTCTGGATGTCTCACAAAGGGAATTGGTACAATCAATGTCTCTTTTGGGGAGAAGTCAGTCTGGTGCTTCTTTTTCTACCATCTTTGTAATGTCACTGCTATGTCATGTCCTCCCAGTGGAGCTGTTTATATGACCCTACATCCTCAACTACAATTTCTTCTCCCATGAAATGAGAGCCTACACTGTATGATTGTCATAAGTTATAAAATCCCAACAACCTAAAAATTAAGATCTATGATGTAAGTTGAGAAGAGACAAAAAGAAGGTCACAATGAAGGTGGAATAGCTATTGCAACCCATTGCAAAATGAATTTCTGAGATTTCTAAGAATGGCAAACTCAGAAAATATCCTGTCTCTTTAGAATAAAATGTGCTTATCCTTTTCAAGTGCCTTTTCAATGTGTAGATACAAACTAAAATGTCTACTTTGCACTTTAGAAAGTTAGAAAGTTGACTTTTATAATAAAAGGAAATTCTCACTCAGAATTAGCGATTATATGATTAATAAAATAATTGTAACAGCTATAATGTTGATTAGCAAGACCAATGCAACCATGGTATACATACTTAAATTGAAAATATTCAATTACAGATGCCAAGTTTTAATTACATCCATTATCTTTGGTCCAATTTCTACCATTCTCACCATTCTAGTGGCCTCTCAGATAGGAAAACATGTGTCTCAAACTTTCTCTGCTGGAAGCTTAGCAATATAAAATGTCAAGCAGCTGCACACTTCATTCATCTTTTGCCTCTTTTATTATACACACAGTTTGGCCCCTTTTTAAATAGATTAAATAAAGTCTAGCAGTAAATGAATGCTTGTTGACAAATACAACTATAATGCTCAAAGAACAAATCGTTTTTCCTACCCTCCAACTGTTCCTAAAATGAGAAGCCATAGAAGTAATTGACCAGAAAAAATATATATGCATATCAAGCCTATAAGGACAAGGGTTTTTTCATCCTATTCATTCAATTCCTTTTTGTTAAAAATAAGTATTTTATAATATTTGGTAGGATGTAAAGAATCCTACATAAAAAATGCCTAAAATTTTAACAAATGTAATACCACCAATTATTTGGGCTCAGACCTGAATGAGAGGAGTTTGTGGTTGAAGGTAGTAATGGCAAAGCATTTGAGACACTAGTAGTTAGAACATACATTTGGGAACAGGATGGGCTTAACATGCACTAGGGAAAAAATCAGAAAGGAGGGCCCAAGGGCCATCATATATGGGGAAGAATGGTAAAGATGAGGTTGCAAGCAAGCCACATAACCTCCGGAAAGGAATACAAAATTTATTCCAAGGAGATAGCATGATACTTGAGGATTTGAAGGAGAGTGACATGATCTGTCTGATATGTCAAAATGATCACTCCAGCTGTTATGTGAGGAAGAGCTTGTAGGTCCTGGGAATAGGGTAGGAGTGGAAGCTGCTAGACTACGATAGGAATTCAGACAAAAGATGGTGGCTACTTAAATAAGATGGTGGTAATGGGAGCTGGGAGAGAGAGCAGATTAAGGATAGATTTTGAAAAGGCTGCTGATAGCGATTTGTTGATGGATAAGATGAAATGGGGGAAAGAGCAAACAAGAATGAACACCATGCTTTTGGCTTGAGTGGTAGAATATGTGCGCTAGTAGAATGTGGACCAAAACATGAAAGATCAACTTTGCAGAAGATTACTTTAAAATTCTGTATTTAGGTTTTTAAAAACCTACTGCACAATTTAAAAAGATTTGTTTTAACTCAAGTGTATATGAAAAATGTTTTGCAGTTCCCACTGTGTCCATTCTTAATAGAACCTCAAATAGCAAGCGACAGAAAACCATTCCTATAGTGTCTCTTTTAAATGCATGTGTGCAACACACATTATAACTCAACAGTATATGATAGTCATTTGTATATTATCACAAAGCCTTCATAACCATTTCATAAACTTCATAATACTCTGATTAAATACATCCAAATGTAAACAGTCCCTTAGGGAATATATGTTCTAAATTATCACAGTGAGTATCAGCATGCATATAGCTTTTTGAACATTTGGGCTCACTTCCTGAGAAAAAAATTCCACAGCTAGAATTTTTCGAATCAATACTGATCAATACTCACATAGTACACACTAGAATATCCATATTAGTTTGTAACATATTACAATATATTCATACTGTAGTCACTGCCCAGCATCTCAAGTGCCTCCTTGCCTTGTCAGGCCTTCCCTTCCAACCACACTGACATCTCCAGGATCCTAAATTAAAAGATTAACACCTGGCTGCCTAAAAGTGTTACTGTGACCAGGGTCCTGATTAGTCACTGGCTATTGTCAGTTGTTAAATATTTTGACACTCCAGAGTCAGAGACTTTTATATAAATTATAACATTTGTATGAATTAGCACAGTTTTAACAAGTTAAATTTAGCTTGCATAAATGTGTTGATATTGGTGCTTTAACATTCAAGGAGGAATGGCTATTTCATGCAGTTCATCTTCTTCTAATCATTCTAGCTTTCTCTGAGCCTAAAAATGCCTCGTGGGGGTGCCTGACTGGCTCAGTCAGAAGAGGATATGACTCTGGATCTCAGGGTCATGAGTTTGAGCCCCAGGTTGGGTGCAGAGGTTACTAAAAAATTAAAACCTAAAAAAAAAAAAAAAAGTACCTTATGAAATTACTACAAAAACTCCCCAGCCCAGCCTTGCCTCATCTCACCTCACCTCTCGTCACACTTCACATAGGTGCCCTTTCTTCTTTCCAGATATATTGCAAAATGGCTGGATCATTTTCTTTATCACTCCACTCCTCCCTCTTCACTTCGGTAAATCTTGGTCTCTGCAGATGGCCTCACTCTCCTCTCTTCCGTGTGGGAAGATGGTCTATAAATATTTTTTGATTTGTTGATGGTACACAGTCTATATTTTTTACTGCTGTCCTAATGTCATTAGGACTTTGAAAGATCATAAAAATAGTTTCAGGGCTGCTAAGGGATCAGATGATTCTGAACTCAATGAATAAACTGTTTTTCTCCTTCTGAAATAAATACTTGAGGGGGCCTGATCTCGACAATAGAAGAAATACTCTATTTAGTAAATAAGGAATGTAAGCAGTTTATGCCAAACATGTTTTTCTAAAAACACTGTTTAACCAAAGCAATCAGTCAGTCCGGGGTTATTGCATTGTATGGTAGTCACTAACCAGGTAGCCATTACAATATGTATTCTAAATTTAGGTATATCCGAGTCCGTTTGAGTTCTTCACAGAGTTGACTTGCCTTTCTCTTAGCGGTACCAGTTAGTTTTGAGAATCATTCAAAGCAAAGTTAGTATAACACATAATTCAGTCAGTGAGAGAACAGATGGAGCCCATTCAGAGTAACTAGGAATTTAATCCTCAGAGAAAATACATGGAGAAAATATAAAATTCTATGAGAAGTCTATCATATGAAAAACTACCATACTGAAATCCATTAAAAGGAAAGTATGAAAATTTGTCCTACAATACTTAAAGTAGATAGAATTTAGGATGAAATTAACATCAAGAAACAAATAGTTATCTTACCTAAAACTCCTCAATTATTGACAAAGGAAAAAAATCCATCCATCCATCCATCCACCATAGGATATGTATTTACCACTTTAGACAAGCTACAGTGGTAGACAATCCATGTGGTAAACAGAATATGCAACCCACAGGGACTTTGCCATTTAGTTGGCAAGTAAAGGCAGAGTTGAAAAGAAATGTTAAGTGTCAGACATGAAAACTCACTGTTCTAAGCTATCTTCCTTTTTGTTGTCATGAAGTGGAGCATGTTCTAGACTGTAAAGGGTAAGGAACAACTGAGGAAATGCAAAGTAAAGGACTGTACAGTTGACCTCTAGATAGTATCATGAATAAAGCAACTGAAATAGAAATCTTTCAGGATAGTGAGTTCTCTCCCCTTACTACTCTAAAAAGCAGCAGCCAGACATTTGATTACCTTTATAGAAAACTTTGAATATTCAGATTGGAAGTCTGTACACTTCCTTTGAAGGGAACAGCAAGTCCACAACAGAAGAGTGGCTGAAAGAGGTACTTTAATACTAGACCAGAGTTTGTGTAACAGCCAATCTAGAAGGAAGTTAGTTGAGTGATACTGCAGTGGTCCAAGTAATGGCATACCTGTAACAAAGCTTCTTAGATCAACAGAGATTCAAAATCAGTTTATCTTTTTAAATTTGTCATAAGGCATATGGGAAAAATGGTAAGAGAATAGAGGACAGGAGAAAAGGCTTCCTGGTTTAATGGCCTCACACTTCCTCTTCACTACCTGCTTACCAATGTGGGCAATGTTCTTAGTAACTGGGAATTTAGGGATAGTTACATGCAATCGCACCTCTATTCATATAAAAGCCCCCTAAAATGTAACCACTTGTCATGTGTAAATACAGATAGTTCTAAAAACACAGACATATAAGCATTAGGAGAGGCAATCTGCTATGGGCCCTGAGTGCTCCCTCCTACACATTGCTGCAGAGTCTGCCAAACCGCAAGGCATGATAGTCCCCTGAGCAATTTCTATAGCTCGTCACACAAGCAATTAAGTTAAGGGGAGCACAGAATGACTACTGTGTTACACCCCACAGGAGAGATTGTTTTGTTTGCTGTTTACTGCAAAAAGTGCTGCACCCTTGGTCCAGTGTTCATGTCACAACATACTAAGAGTATAACCATGGTTTAGCCCCATCACCATGCCCTGTGGGATTTAGGGACTGTGAAACAAGCACTACCATACTGACATCCCCTACTCTGATGTACTGTGCGTAGTAAATGGTCTTGCTCTGATCCATTGTGTCTTACTCTCTTTTTTTTTTTTTTTTTTTGCACTTAAGTTATGACATAGCTGTGGGGTTGGGATTCTTCTAAGATAGCAAAGTCGGTGCCAAGACAATAACATTTGGAAAAGGCAAGAGCCTCATGGGTCAAGTTCTAGGATATAAGAAAACTGCCATCCAAGTGCTGGGCTGACGCTGAAAGGAATCAGCTATCCCCCACTGTCCCACCTGCTAATGAACAAAAAGTTGGGTCAATGAATAGAGGTTGAATGATTAAAAGTAGGATAAACACAAGCCACCCAGGGGTGCCAGGGTTGCTCAGCTGGTTGAGCAGCTAACTTGATTTCGGCTCGGGTCATGACCTCAGGGTCATGAAATTGAGCCCCACATCCTCGGGCTCCTCGCTCAGCAGGGAGTCTACTGGACACTCTCTCCCTCTCCCCCATCTGCCCCTCCTCACGCTCTCTCGTCTTCTCTCATAAATAAATCTATGAACAACAACAACAATAAAAAGAAAGAAGCTGTCCAACCAGTGCCATGGTATTCTTGCTATATGGAATAATGCTCTAAGAAAGCACCCTGGGCCCACATGAGGGAGGAAAGTACAACCACGCCCTGTTTTAACCTAGAATCACTACAGCAGACTTCAAAACAGAGTATCAAGACACAGACCCACAGCGAGAGGAGGGGAGAGAAATGTGGAACCACTTTGATCAACAAATTTAGGATCCGTTAGAGACATGGCTAGTGCATTTCTGTGATGAGGGAGTTAGAGAGGTTATCCTCTTAGGTGAATAGCAACACATAGGCCAGCTCACTCTGGAAACCATAATTCCAGCATTTGCAGACAATTCGGTTGAGACAAAATTATGCTTTGCAATAAGGCTTCCTACTTTGAATGTTTGTTTCAGTGACTATATTATGGCCCTCCCAGGAAGACTTCCGCAAGGCCAGTGGAACTGAACGTGCCTTTAGAGAAGAAGATTCCTCCTTGGAGATCAATGTTTTTCCACTGGAGAAATTAAGAAGCTGGGAGCTGGGTAGCTTCCTTAGAACAAACTATTCCTTCAGTAGCTCCACTTTCTGACCATATATTCTGCCAAATTTGACAGTCCTTAACAGAAGGGAGGACTTGGGGTGAGCCCAAGATCTCTGTCCCCAGAGGGACTATAAGTCTCATACCCCAGGGAAGGTACATAGCTCAAAGCCTCTACCCATTCCTGGCAAAGAGACCACATTGATCCCCTAATATTGCTACCAATATTGTCTGGAAACCATTGAAAATTACTTCAGTTATGACCACAGAGTAGCACTACCAATTCAACTGTAACTAGTTTGGGGGTATATGGGCTTTTAGAGTAAGATAGTGACATCCTATTAATGAGAAAAGGGACTCAACTGTGGGAAAATGGGCATGGCATTCAATAGGTATTTCACATCCTTACGGTCCTGCAGTTGCTGGCATAACCAAAAGGTGAAATGAACATTTAAATAGTTGACTGAAAAAGATCAATCACCAGACTGTCATCATTGTGGACTAACATTTTAGTGATACAGTAACGGCAGGAGACGCCACTGTTCTTTACAAGGGACTATGCCCTTTTTTTTTTGCCCCCGGACTCTAGTATCTGGGAGGCCTGAAGAATTTCATCTCAGAATGGCAGTTAGAGTGAATGACTTAGAGTGAATGACTCCCACCTGTTGCTTAGACTACTCTTGGTTTCAGTTATTAAGTATGACAGATCACAGATCACGAACAAATTGAGCAGCTGGCAGAATGTGTGAACTCTACCCTATCCCTGCTTGGCGTAGCCCACTTAGGAAGTGACAGAGGCACGGTTAAGTCATTACAAGTCTACCACTGTGCCACAGCTCATTTGATGCCTGACCCATCAGGCCAGGCAAAGGAAAGGAGTGTCTAATACATTAAAACTACATAGTTGTAGAAGGACAAAAACTCTAGCACACAAGAAGAGAAGACCTTAGGAGCCCGAGAAGTATGGAGAGAGAGAAAAATGAATAATTATCATCTAGTCCCCTAGACCTAGCACCACAAATAGGCAAACTCTGAAGTAGTCTGAGTCAACAACATCTGAACTGGGAATCTGACCCTCTGATGGTTTCATGGTTCTCATTCACATGCTGTGGGAACAGAAAAATTCTTATGAGCATGACTGCCCAGGAATTTTTCTGTGCTTGATACTATTGTCAAAGGCTCCCAGTGTGGGATCTCCCCTCTCCCATATAGAACAAACATGGACTGCCACAACCTTGTTTCAAAAGGACTCATAAAAATTTGTATTTGTCTCCTGAGGCCCAAGCAACCTTGGGTTATATCATGTATGACAATCCAGTTTGTATGTCTCAGTAATACTGCCAATGAGGCTTAATCAAACCCATGTAATGGTGATCCAAATCAGACTGAATAAACCCTAAACTATAGTGACCTGTACCCTTTGGGTTAGATGTTTATATGTTAAGGACAGTGGGTCATCACTGTCTGCTATTGGGATGGCAGTGGTTTTTTTTGGACATCTGTTGCTCTCTGTAATTACTGGTACTGGCTTGTTTCCTGTTTGCTCTAAAAGACCATGAGCCCTTGGGCCCTATGTTTCTCTCCCACAGCATAACTTCCCACACAGTGGGCTTGTTGCATTGCCTCTAAGACTTGGGGATATCGACACTCCTGCAGACTGCTGTTCTTGAATCATTAACTATCTCATTGAGGCTGTTTTGTATTTTTGTACTTACGTAGTTATTCCTTGCTGTCCACTATGAGTTTGGGGTCCCTTCCTTACAAATCAGTTAATATATAATTATAAAAACCCAACAAAGAACTCTCAAGAGACATGAGTCTAAATGTATCAACCACATACTTAGGCTTAAAGGAAAGGATAGAAAGGGAAAGTAAATATAATCCCAGTTACTAAAAGTATGTGTATATATATACTACTTGATCACGTAAAGTGGCCATAGCAATCCAGATTGACTAATTTTACAGTGAGGGAAAATTCATAATGAACAATAGTTTATAAATAAATGATAAATAATAGTAATCAAACTGGTAGTTAAAGAGAAAACAGGGCTTTTGGTAGATATTTTCACTTTATTCTCATGAACAATCGGCTCATATATGAAGATATTTGTACTTCAAGAATTCTGGAAGGGTTTAAAAAAAAAGAAAAAATAAAAAAGAATCCTGAGAGGATTTTTAAGTACTAAATAAAAAATTATGTGATTTATAAGAAAGCAGAATGGGTAAGAAGAACAATAGGTCCATAATTCAACACCATTTAAAAAAAAATCCAACAATCTGCAGCAGAGATGTGTTGGTGTACATTTAACAACCAGTTTTAGAATAAAGAAATCTGCTTTGTAGTGTTTGCCTATGTCCATGGCATCACTACTACTGCTTTATGGCCAACTTCAAGCTACCAACATAATACCATTCATCAGAAAAACACGTGCACAGTTGGCTCTTCTGAACTGGGGAAAGCCAGCTCTGGTACACCACTGAATTAGGGGGAATGGATTAAAGGTCATAATAAGAATTAGTGGTAAACACACACACACACACACACACACACAAACCCTACCATATATTTATTGTCCATGGAAACAGTTCAGCTTAATGGCAAAAAGGTAGGCATTAGCATCAGGTCTATTTGGGTTAAAGAATCCTTCACCATTTACTACTGTGCAATCATGGGCAATTTACTCCCATGGTCTTGGATTTACTTTCTTAAATGTTAATCAAGTAAAGAGTACCCACCCTATATTTTGAAGAATATACCAATGCATGTAATCATCTGGCACTGTGCCTAGCATATAGCTGAAATCTGTGTGTTTTCCTCTTCATGTTACCAATATACCCAAACTCCTTAACGTAAGGAACATAGTCCTTTCTAATCAAACTGGAATACTACAGTCCCCATCTCTTTTCCTCTCATGTCCAGTGACCAGGTAGGTTTCTCTCAACAGACTAAGCAACTCTAGACTTCTTTACCTTGCTTTGATCTTCTCTCTGCCACTTCCCCTTCTAGTATCTATTTATCCCTTAAGTTCCCGTTAAAACTGACTGGTCTTTTAAGTGTTCTTTGACCATTTTCTCAATCTTCCCTATAGGCAAAATTAATCCCTCCTTTCTCTATTTCTTCATGCCTTTGTGAATACTTTTATTGAAGTACCTATCACATTGTTTTTTTTAAATTCTTTGTTTACATTTCTGTTTACCCAATACTTTAAGTATCACTATTATTTGTTTACATTTATTTACATTTGTTTACATTTATTTACATTTGTTTACATTTATTATTTGTCTACCATCTCAAGCAGGTTAGCATACTAATCTTTATACTCCAAGCCTCTAATATAGTGCTTGGCCCAGTGCCTCACGTATTTTTAATGATTTAATGATGTTTTAATGAGTAATAATTTAATGAATGAGCCCAAACTATAACTATGAAAGCCCGATGCAAGGGAAGATTAGTCAGGGCTCTCTTTAAAGTGACAGAAACCCACACTGAGTTCCCTTAAGCAAAAGTAGTATTTATTACAAAGTAATAAATTTAGTTCGCTATATCCCTTGGGGTCTAATTAGAAGACAAAACCACACCAATGATTTGAACAAGGAAAATATTAATACAAAGATACACTAGGTAAAAGGGAGTTAATTATTAAAAGTTGTAAAAGAACTTCAAGGTATAACAGGATAGCAATTTCAGAAAGTGTCTGCCACTGTAGGGCTGAGAAAAAAGTGAATAAGGGACATGGAAACTTAAGAGAGGGGGCTCCTTCCCTCCACAGGGTAAGGATTCTGACATGTGAGGAGAAACTAGCCTTTGCAGAAATATGTTGCTGCTAATCAAGGTGAAGAGGAAACAAGGTCCAGGCTACTTTCCAGAACCATGGGAGCTGGTTACTGCTGTAGCAAAGGTTTCCAGGGCCACTGACCCCCAATCTGGGGAATCCCCAGCCCCCCAAGCAGGGTCAGCAACACAGAGGAAACAAACAAAAGCCCAGGTGATCTTTCTCCCATCTTGCTATCTCCCTACAGCACCACCTACTGGCAGAGCTTAACATTAAGCCAGTTGGTAAAGGAGAAATGGAAGTCCGCAAAGTCCAAATTCATCATCACACAGTAAGAAAAAATTGGTGAATTTATAATTAATAACTGACATTCCTGAACTGGAATAAGTGCTATAAAAACAAGGGACTTAAGGTGCTAGGAGCTGAGGCTCCCGCCCTGTAAGCCTCTTGCCTGTGCAGCTCCCACCTTGCTTTTCTCTAGGAATCCTGCTCATTCTGCCATTTGACCATGGATGAGCTCAATATATCAGAGATCATGGACATTGTCACCATTCAGAACTGTACTTTTCAAAGTGAGACCAAAGTGGAGTTTGAAGGTTAGACATGTTGTCCTTCTGCTCCATTATTTAAAAAACAAAACAAAACAAAACAAAATTCCAAAGGAGTTTTGAGTCATTCAGTGAGTCTCTGTGACCGAGAGGATGTTCAACTCCGAAGTTTTAAGTGACATATGCTCTTCTCTGCAGGGAGAAAACAGGGGCTATAATTGTAATGCCACCAAAAGCACATGGGTAAAATGGAAAGAAGATGTCCCCAAGAAGAGGGGGCAGGTGAAGACAAAAGAGTAAATGTCAGAAAGCTCTATGCCTCACTTCTCTCTCCTTCCAGCCATTACCGAAGACCCTGTGAACTAAGCACAGAGGTAGAATTCTGCAAATTTAATACTCAAGATGACAGTTTTACTCCTACACAACCATCTTCTTCACTGTGCTTGATTCTTCCCTGCTCTCATTTTAGCAATGACTGAAATAGATAACCAGGGCATGGTGGTGGACACAACGATAGATCACAATGTGGGGAGTTATCATGCTGGTTGGGTTTCACCACCGCAGCTTTCTAAATGCAGGGAAAAGCAAATTGGAAAAGCAAGTTAACGTGACATATATGAGAAAAGAAGGGTTTTAAATTAAAAATTTCCTTGACAGAGAACCAATGATTATGACTAAGGGATTTTTTAATTCAAGGAGAGGAATATACATTACTGTGGTCTTTTCATACTCAGTTTATGAAACTTACATTTGATAAAAACCTGAAAAATCACTTTACTGAGGACTTACACATCAATTATAAATTTAATTAAATCTCCTCAGTTTAAGTTGCAATTACAAATTGAGTATGGTTGATTCCTTTGAATGTATTAAGCATCTAAAATAGCAGACAAATTACATACAAATACAATGATTATAAAACTTGTAACACATTAAAGCTAGTTACCAAAATGCTAAAACATGTTTAATTTGTCTTATTCCTACCCTTATTTTGACACACTGCTAGTGTTATTTTTAGATGCTTATGAGTTTTGTTAATCTAACAAGACACAAAGGAAAAAGATTAGTCTCATACACACCAATGTGGCAGATTCTGAGTTGTTGGCTAGATGACCATGGCTAGAAACCCAGTCGTCACTGTAATGGCCATAATGATTCAAATGAGTGACACAGGATATAATAAACTGAGTCCTTTATATAATAAATGTTTGTTTCTTTTTTTAAAAAAAAACTTAGTTACTTTTCTGGAAATGATATGTTCCTAAACTTTGGTTTCTAATCCAATGTCCTGTCAGTATGATGTATGTACCTAATCTATTGATTTTTAAGAGTATGTATTTTTTACCAGATTTATTTTAATTACTAGAGGCACCTAAAATTTATTCTCTATAAACAGTTCACCTCTTGGGCTATTAGGCTTAGAGATGAGAGATTAAACTGTTTTACTGGAAACAAAATCTCCATCTTATTGATGAAAAGGTCTGATTATTTTTTGCATTATTGTAGGTCACAACTCATTATAATAGTTTTTTTTATATATCCACAAATGTGAATTACTAATTCCTGTTCTTGGTAGAGTTCTTACTTGATACAGATTTCTTTCCTGCTTACACAGAAACAAGTATATGTATGCATATTTGTAATTAATAGAAGGAAAATATCCCATCTAATAGACTCTGCTGTAAAAGTCAACTTTTAAAGCATCCACATACATAAGCGTCTTTTATATTACTACTTTCTGCATACTTATTAACTTTTAACTTGGGGTGTTATTAGGAATTCATGCCATTTTGCAGATGCAAATTTCTAAATACCATTTTTGCTATTATTTGATGCTCTTGGGAAGTCCCCTTTAGCAGTCATTACAGTCATTCCTTATTCTGCCCCTTACGTGCTTTGAAAGCATTCTTGCCTTCTGACAGCAGATACTCCAGACACATCCTGGTTTTCCTCCAGCCTTAAAGCAGGAAATATCAAATACCTCCAAGGAGACCTGTTCTTTTATACAGAGAACAAAACTGATGATCAAACTGTATCTGGACACCAAGTGTGCACTGTAGAAACGGGGAAAAGACATGAAATGTTGGAGTTGTTTTCTTTTTTTTAATTTTTTAGGGTCTGAGCTGGAAAACTATTATGTACTTGAGTATGGCTTGAAGCTAATTTTTCCAGTTGTCTATGGTTTTGCTCCCAGTTTTCCTGATGCTTTTTCACCACTAAAATTTTCTCCTTAATTGGCCTCAATAGTTAAACAAACCTTCAAAAGAAAAGTTTAGGATTGCTTATACATCTAAAGAATATTACCCTATAGAAAACTAAGAGTAAGAAGGTATATTTTTAAGATTTTTAAATTTTGAGAGAGAGAGAGCATGAGCAGGGGATGGGGGTGGGGAGGGCAGAGGAGGAGAGACTCTCAAGCAGACTCCACGCCAAGTGCAGAGCCCCTGTGGGGCTCCATCCCAAGACCCTGAGATCACAATCTGAGCTGAAACCAAGAGTCAGAAGCTCAACTGACTGAGCCATGCAGGCATCCCAAGGAGTTTCTCAAAAAAGTATATACCAGAAGTGAAGAGAATTAAGAAATAAAGTACGATTTATGATTTCGGAAAGGAAAATTCCTGTAATGGTGGAAAATCCATGTTTGTGGTCCTAGAGAATTGCCCCTCTTACCCTCCTTTGAAAAGGATATAAGGCAAAAGTTGGAGGACCGAATAAAGAAAAAAGCCACTGTTTTATGTAACAACTCAGCCAACTTCTTAAGAGTTCATGGTTCACAGTGCTCGATAAGTGGTCCTAACTCAAGAAAATTTTTCATATACTCCCATATTATCCACAAAAAGGTTACAAAATCATCTTTGTATTGAAACTAATTCCATAAATGACTCAACTATGTACTACTACTGTTAATATACTCTTGAACAAACAATAATAAAATTTGATTCAGGATCATGGTGGCAGTGGCAGCTTAGTTTTCAAATCTCCATAAATCGCACCATACAAAGAAGATAGCAAGCTAGAAAAGCAAATTATCCAGGTCTTCAACAAAATTAAGTGACCAAGTATCTTCATGTACCCCCATAATATGGGCGATGTAGACAAACTTTTAATAGCTATAAGATATGCATAACATTCACACCAGAGGACATATAAGTAAACAACTAGGAATCCTATAGTCCTAAGAATCCTGAAATAGCCAAAAGAAGTCACTGGACATTTCAGAGGCCAGTGTGAGAACAGCACCTAGGATTGCCTGGGTTCTGCATACACTATTAGCAGGTGAGTATGAGGGCCTTTGCAACAAGTTCTGCGGAGACTGGAACAATCTGTGTACCATGAACCCTCAAAACCAACTTCCAAAGCTTCCTTGCAGGACAAAACCCAACACTGAGAATAAAGCACTAGAAATAAAGGTCCAAATTAAGAAACATATATACAAGAGAAAAAGGGAAAAGTCATGTAGAAGTTGGACATAAGAACAGAGCCAGGAGATCTCAGAAAGTAAACCAGATATTTCAAGGCTACACCAAAGAATAGAAGTGCTACCTTGAGAGTGTCAAGTTAGAAAACTCCTTCTGAAAAAGAAAATTTCACATAAAACCAAGCAACAGAAAAGCAGCAAGTTGAATCTCCTATTATAGTAATTTGAGAAATACAGAAAAATGGTCATCATGATTATACACCAAGAAACAGCTTCAGAGGATTTGCCAAGTGACCTGGGGGATATGTAGTTTACATGGAAGACACTGAGTTGACTTTTTATAATCTGTATATTTAGAAATATTTTATTCACTGAGCGATTTGTACTTCCACTAAATTTTAAAATTTGGTCTAATATTTGGAACTAGCCACAAAAAGATTAAGAATATCTCCCTCATTTATAACTTGGAAAACAGGCTCACAGGACACATTTGGGATCCCATTGCTAAAATTCCAGAATAAAAGCATTCCATAAAGCCTGCTCCAAAGGGTATCTGGAAACTGATATTTCAAAATGAGCTAAATGCAATATAAATAATAAGACATGAAAGATTAACATAAATCAGGATTAGAGAAATGAGGTGATAAAATTCAGAAGGGCATTAGAAATACAAGAGCAATTTTATAAACGAATACTCAACTAGAAGGAATAGTAGAAAGTAGACATTAGAGACATCAAAGGCAAAAGGAAAGGAAATTTTAAAAATCCAGAAGAAAATTACTGAACATTTAGATGCCACTACATACCCATCAGGATGATGAAAGTCCCAAACTCTGGAAACACTAAATGCTAGTGAAGATTGGGAGTAATTGGAAACCCAGCCACTTTAAGAGACATTTCCTTACAAAATGGGCTCTTACCAAACAATCCAGGAATTGCATCTCTTATATATTTACCCAAATGAGTTGAAATTCATATCCACACAAAAACCTACATAGGGTGTTTATTAATAAAGGTCTTAAAATTGCCAAAACTTGGAAGCATCCTAGAGGTTAGTAGGTGAATGTATAGACTGTGGTACTTCCAAAAAATAGATCATTATTAAGCAACAGGGGGGAGGGGAAAAAAAGCTATCAAGCCATGAAAAGACATTGAGGAATTTTCAGGGCATATTACTAAGTACAGTAAGCCAATCGGAAAAGGCTACACGCTGTATAATTCAACTCTATGACATTTTGGAAAAGGTAAAGCCATAACACACTGAAAAGATCAGTGGTTCACAGAGGTTGTTGTGAGGGATTGAGGAAGAGGCAGAACACAAGATTTTTAGGGCAGTGAAACTATTCTGAATGATACTACAATTGTTTGATACATATGTCAAAACCCATAGGATGTACAACACTTAAGGAAATCCTAATGTAAATGATGGACTTTGGGTGATAATATGTCAATGTAGATTCTTTTTTAACAAATATACCCTGATGAAGGGTGTTGATGATTAGAAAGGCTGTGTGCGGCAGTGGCATGAGCTATCTGGGAACTCTGCTTTCTGCTACTCAGTTTCGCTGAAAACCTAAAACTGTTTTTAAAAATAAAGTCTATTTTTTAAAAAGGTAGAAACACAGATTTGAGAGAAAGGGACAGATACCAAAAGTAGAGAAGATCCAAAATTTTAATTAAAAAACTGATATTACAGGGGTGCCTGGGTGGCTCAGTCAGTTAGGCATCTGCCTTTGGCTCAGGTCACGATCTCTGGGATCGAGCCCCACATCGAGCTCCCTGGTCAGAGGGGAGTCTGCTTCTCACTCTCCCTGCTGCTCTGCCTGCTTGTGCTCTGTCAAATAAATCAAGTCTTAAAAAAACAACAACAACAAACAAACAAGCAAACAAAACAACCCTGAAACTACATACTAAAACTATATTGGAACAACTAGTGTACCTAAGAAGAAATTACCGTTTGCCTAGTAAAATTCTAATAATTTTGGAATTTGGAGAAGAAAAAATTATATCCAACCAAAGGCTATATTACTTCTCAAAAAAATCATACATTTTAAAGATTTTATTTATTTGAGAGAGAGAGAGCACATGAGAGAACACAAGCAGGGGGAGGGGCACAGGAAGAGGGAGAAGTAGACTCCTCTCTAAACTGGGAGCCTGATGCAGAGCTCAATCTCAGGATCCCAGGATCACAACCTGAGCTGAAGGCAGACACTTAATCGACTGAACCACCCAGGTGCCCCAAGAAATCATATTTTTATTCAGACTTTTCAATAACAATGTTTTATGCCAAAGGAAAACAGAATAAGATATTGAGTTATCAAGGAAAGCAAATATAAGTCAAGGATTTGGTATCTAGTCCAACTAACTTGTAAATATGACTACATCAACCTAGTATCAATGCATTAAGAACTCAGTATTTTCCCCATGATTTTCCTGAGGGATCTACCTGAGAACAAGTTTAATGCCCAAGTAACTAGTGAAACACTAACCTAAGGACAAGAGATGAACATTAATATGCACTTATTTGTAGAGCTAGGACACAGTGAAAGTTAAAACTGTGATAATATATTATTTCACAGTTATGTTCTCACAATAAAGAAATTGTACAATTTTTTAAATGGGGAATAATGAGGAAACATGCATCAAGGAATATTAACTCTTTTAATGTGTGTGATAATAGTAGTCTTGTGTAATTCTGAGCCTGCTGTGTAAGTGATGTGGAATAAAGTAATTGGGTAATTATGTGATATTCTAATTCAACCATCCTATCTCCTTGGAAATCAAAATTTCCAACATGGAGGAAAGAAGAGTCATATGTAAGATAGAAGCTACTAAACAGAAACCCTAGTCATGAATTTAATTTGCAAATATTTCTCATTATATAATATTTTTATATGTTTTGGGGATATTTCTTCCTAACTGTCCACTGATAAGGCCCGGAAATAACCAGCCCAGTAGCAGTGAAGAGCCCTACCACGGAGGTTATGGTCTCAAAAACCATTTCTCCCTAAAAAACACCAGGGACCCTTGGGGAATGACTGATTACATGTTTAGAACAGGAAATGTCCAAGATGAAGCACAAGCTATTATCCCACCAGAGAGCAAAGAAGCTATTAAAGACTACTAGGGGCATATACCAAAGACTCAGGAACCAACCCAAGAAGACCTCTACAGCCAAAAGAGGTCAATTTTATTTTTAATAAGGATAAGATTAAGACACAAAATATATTTAACCCCTTTAATTCAAAATGATTTTTATTAAAAGGGGTAGCCTAATTGATCGGCCTTGTGAGATCATGGTGAACCACTCATTAATTTGAAAACTGGTAACTACTATAAAAGGGTTATTTATGCTGTCTTTCCAATTATAGCTACACCTAGGAAAAACCAAATAGTAGATGAGGGTAAACTTCTTAAGGTTTCAATTAATAGATGAAGATAGAATTGGAGTATCCTAATTATGCAATCTTAACAAATGACTGGATCTGACCAATGTACAGCAATGGCTGTTAACATCCACAGTAAAGAACATGCCCCACCCATGAAATAGTCTTGTCAAAAAATTCTCATGTAATTAAGTATCTTTTTTTTTAAGATTTTATTTATTTATTTGACAAACAGAGATCACAAGTAGGCAGAGAGGCAGAGAGAGGAAGGAAGCAGGCTCCCTGCTGAGCAGAGAGCCCAATTGGGGCTCCATCCCAGGACCCTGGGCAGAGGCTTTAACCAACTGAGCCACCCAGGCGCCTGTAATTAAGTTTCTATCGCAGGTATTAATATACAGGAAATGAAAAGGGCAGAGGCATGTGCCAAACCCCATGTTGGGGATGCAACCAGCATACTCAGCCCTAGGAGAAACTCTACAGATCAAATATATGAGTTAGGTTGGGAGGGGAACAAAAGAAAAACCTGTACATTAAAGAGATCATAAAGGGACTATATTATTCTGTACTGCAAAGACATTATACATATGAAGGAAAGACTACAGGGAGGGAGGGTACCAAAGTATTCGAAGTTGGACACTGATGGCAAGACAATAAAGAAAAGCAAGAAAGTGATTATTTTCAATGTCAATATAGTAGTTATTTTTATTTTTTTTTATTTTTTTTTTTTTAAGATTTTATTTATTTATTTGAGAGAGAGACAGTGAGAGAGAGCATGAGCTAGGAGAAGGTCAGAGGGAGAAGCAGACTCCCCATGGAGCTGGGAGCCTGATGTGGGACTCGATCCCGGGATTCCGGGATCATGACCTGAGCCGAAGGCAGTCGTCCAACCAACTGAGCCACCCAGGCGTCCCATAGTAGTTATTTTTAGAAGAAGTGGAAGAGGTTGTGATTACAATAGGGAATTGCAAATATAAAATTCTATTTCTTCACATGGGTTATTTATAAAATTACTTGCCTTAATTCACTGTTGTATGTGTTTTATGCAATTCTTTATTTTACACAAACAATTTTTAAAACCGATTGTAAGAAGATATTTTAGTTCTTTTTTTTTTTTTTCTTAAAGGTTTATTTAGTTGAGAGAAAGCACAAGCAAGAGAGGCAGAGGGAGAGGAAAAGAGAAACTCAAGCAGACTCTGCACGGAGTGCAAAGCCCGATTCAGGGCTTGATCCCAATACTCTGAGATCACAACCTCAGCTGAAACTAAGAGTTGGGACACTTAACTGACTGTGCCACCCAGGCGCCCCAAGACAAAATATTTTAAATGTTGTATTTCATCTTATTACGTTCAGTTAGCCACTGTATATTCTTGCAGAATATACCACATAATTTGTCTGTTTGATAGTTCATTAATAGATTCAACTAACTTCTTTCATAAAAATGTTAGAGGCAACATCATATACTTATTTCATTTAATCACAATGTACATGCTGTTTTCAATGTAGTGTTCAATGATTCATTAGTTGTATATAACACCCAGTACTCATCTCAACACATGCCCTCAAGACCCATCACCCCATAACCTGATCTCCCCCACCCCATCCCGTCCCCTCTGAAACCCTCAGTTTCCCAGAGTCCACAGTCTCTCATGGTTCATCTCCTTCTGTTTTCTCCCCCTTCAGTTTTCCCTCCCTTCCCCTATCAGACCAGTGGTTTATCTGAATTTATTATCAAACATTTTTAATAAGAACTCCCCTTCCTGGAGTTACCATTTTATTGAAAACTGTATTTACACACAATCAATCAATAAAAGAAAACTGTATTTACAGTCTTCTCCATGCTTAAGACAGACCATGCACACAGCATGGACTCAGGAAGTTTTTACAAGGCAAAGTAAAATCTGTCCCAATAGCATAAAAGATCACAGAAGTTTGAGGGCAAACAGGGTGTCCATGGAAAGACAGATAAAATCAGACCCTTTTGATTTTAGGCAGAACTATAGAGTATGTGTTGTTTTTCCTCCATAGAACTGAAAATGGTCATAGGACAGGTCAGAGGTAGAACAGACACAAACATCATTAGAGTCAAAGAAAGAGCAATTTCTCCCAAAGCACCTGTAACAGGATATAATTTCTATTTTTGAAATCAAGAATACCTTTACACTTGGCACAGAGGTCTAGCAGACTAGCTTTGATTACAAGGAAGCTAACTCTATAAATCAGAGACTCCCTTCCCAAGGAGACATACCTGAAAGCTGAGCATGAATAGGTTTAGAGTTATTTCAAGAGGTCTGCGAAACTACACATTAGTAAGCAACACTTACCGGCTGAAAGGGTCATCCACATAAAATGTGTACTAACTGTTAAACATAATTCCTTTTATTTTTAATATAAGAACTACTGAACTCAATTTCTCTCATATTTAGATCTCTATGTGTATTTTGATTCAAGATATTTTCCTTTTTTTGTTTTAAACATTTTCAAAGCTACAAAGTCGTTAGAAGCATAGCACAGGAACACCATATGCCCTTCATGTAAATTCACCAATTCCTAACAGTTATGGAAATACATTCTCATTCTCTCTTGCTCACTCTCTTATGTGCACACCTGTAATGTTCTTTATTTTCCTGATCCATTTTTAAGTTAGCTGTAGACTTCCCCTCTTTACCACTAATACTTTAACATCAGCTCCTAAGATTAAAACAAAGGACATTTTCCTACACAACCCCAATACAACTCTCATACCTATTGAAATTGACACCAACAGTCGTACTAAAAAGAAAGGGAGAGAGACTAGTTTCAATAACTCCAAAATATTTCCTAAATTTCAACAATTCCTAAAATATTCCTAAATATTTTATTCCTGAATTTGAAAGTCTTTTTTCAAGTTTGTTTGTTTGTTTTTCCTGACTCCGGATATAAACAGAATCAGGGAAGAAATTTTGTTTTTTCCTTTTTTTTTTCTTGTTTTTAAAGATTTTATTTATTTATTTGACAGACAGAGATCACAAGTAGGCAGAGAGGCAGGCAGAGAGAGAGAGGAAGGGAAGCAGGCTCCCTGCTGAGCAGAGAACCCCATGCAGGGCTCAATCCTAGGACCCTGGGACCATGACCTGAGCCAAAGGCAGAGACTTAACCCTCTGAGCCACCCAGGCGCCCCAGTTGTTTTTTTCCTTTATTCTTCAATATAGAATTGTCTGCAGGACTTTTTTAATAACTTCCTTTTTTTCTTTTTTGACAGAGACCAAGACAATTTTCCAGAATATACCACATAATTTGTCTGACTGATAGTTCATTAATAGATTCAACTAACTTCTTTTGTAAAAAATGTTAGAGGCAACATCATGTACTTATTTCATTTAATCAGGATGTACATAATGGCCATTGTCACACTATCAGGGATTTTAAGTTTGATTACTTCATTAAGAAGATCAGAGGCAAATGTCTCCATTGGAAGGTTTATTTTTCCCTGAGTTAGCAAAACATTAGCAAGCTATGTTTTTACAAACTTATTGACCATATTCCCTGTTTTTCATCTCAGTGACTTGTTTTGCAACTGGAAGTTTGTACCTTTTAATTCTCTTTATCTATTTTACCCATTCCCCCAGCCCCAGTCACCACTCCTCTGGTAGCCACTTGTTTGTTCTCCATATGTCTGGTTTTTTGTTTTTTGCCCATTCCTTTGTTTTGTTTCTTGAATTTCACAAGTGAAATCATTTGTATTTGTTTTTGTCTGCCTGAAGCTAATAATACAGCATGTTAGTTATAAGGAACCAGTTTAAAAAAAAAAGTATATATACGTATATTGGCAAAATAAATTCAACAATACATTAAAAAAATCCTTCCCAGTATGTGCTATGTGAGTGCTGTAAAGTGTGTAAACCTGGCAATTCACAGACCTGTACCCCTGGGGCTAATAATACATTATATGTTAATAAAAAAAAATCCTTCCTCATGATCAAGTGGGATTTATGCCAACAAGGTAGGGATGATTCATCATACACAAATTAATAAATGTGATACACTACATTAATAAAATGAAAGAGGTCATCACCATTGTAATTAGTGTAGAAAAAAACACTTGATAAGTTCAACAAATTAGGTATAGAAGGAATGTTCCCCAGAATAATAAAAGCTATATACAACAAGCCCACAGCTAATATCATACTGAAAAGTTAAAAGTTAAAATCCTTTCCTCTAAGATCAGGAACAAGACAAGGATGTCCACTTTGTCACTTCTAGTCAACAGAGTACTGAAGTCCTAGCCACATCAATTAGGCAAGAAAAAGAGAAGTTATCTGTATCAGAAAGGAAAAATTAAAACTATCGGTTTGCAGCTGACATGATCTTATATATAGAAAATCCTTGGGGTGCCTGGGTGGCTCAGTGGGTGCCTTCGGCTCAGGTCATGATTCCAGGCTCCCGGGATCGAGCCCCACATTGGGCTCTCGGCTGGGCAGGAGCCTGCTTCCTCTTCTCTCTCTCTGCCTGCCTCTCTGCCTACTTGTGATCTCTGTATGTCAAATAAATACATAAAATCTTTAAAAAAGGAAGAAGAAGAAGAAGAAGAAGGAGGAGAAGGAGGAGGAGGAGGAGGAGGAGGAGGAGGAGGAGGAGGAGGAGAAAGAAAGAAAGAAAGAAAGAAAGAAAGAAAGAAAGAAAGAAAGAAAGAAAGAAAGAAAACCCTAAAAAGACTCCAGTAAAAAAAAAAAAAAAAATGAATTCAGCAAAGTTAGGATATAAAGATCACCATACAGCAATCAGCTGGATTTCTATATACTATTTGAAAGAGAATAAATTTAACCAAGGAGGTTAAAAAAGGAGGTGGAGGTGAAAGATCTGAACAATAAAACCTTAAGACACTGATGAAAGATTGAAGACAACACAAATGGAAAGTTATCCTTGTGCTCTTGGATTGGAGCAATACTGTGAAGTTACTCATACTGCCCAAAGTGAACTACAGATTGGTGTGATCCCAATCAAAAATCCCAGCAGCTTTTATAAAAAAAAAAAAACAAAAACCCTACCTTAAAATTTGTTTGGAACCACCAAAGACCCTGAATAATTGAAGAAATCCTAAGAAGAACAAAGACAGAGGCATCATACTATCAGATTGCAAGCCATATTACAAAGCCAACAATAATTGTAACAGTATGATACTGGCATAAAAGCAGGCACACAGGCCAGTGGAACCTGGCCACACATATAATGTCAAATAATTTTTTACAGGTTGCCAAACACACAATAGGGGGAGCAGTCTCTTCAAAAAATGGTGCTGGGAAAACTGGATATTCACATGCTAAGTAATAAAACTGGACATTTGTCTTACACCACTCACAAAAATTAACTTAACATGGATTACTTAGGGGTTCCTGGGTGGCTCGGTTGGTTAAGCCTCTGATTCCAGGAGTCTGTCTCTCTGCTTTCTCTCTCTCTAAAATACATACATAAATCTTTAGAGGGAAAAATGGAACACTTAAATGTGAGACCTGAAATCAAACACAGAAATCAAAAGGAAGGAATCTTTGTCACTAGTCTTGGCAAGGATTTCTTGGAAAAGACACCAAGTGCACATGCAACAAAACTAAAACCAGTGGGATTACTTTAGATGTAGTGAAAAGAAGGGCCATATGCACCCCAATGTTCATAGCAGCAAGGGCCACAATCGCCAAACTGTGGAAAGAGCCAAGATACCCTTCAACAGATGAATGGATAAAGAAGATATGGTCCATATATACAAGGGAATATTATGCCTCCATCAGAAAGGATGAATACCCAACTTTTGTATCAACATGAATGGGACTGGAAGAGATTACTCTGAGTGAAATAAGTCAAGCAGAGAGACTCAATTATCATATGGTTTCACTTACTTGTGGAGCATAAGGAATAACATGGAGATCAGGAAAAGGAAAGGAAAAGTGAATTAGGGGAAATCCAAGGGGGAGACGAAGCATGAGAGACTGTGGACTCTGAAAAACAAACTGAGGGTTTTGGAGGGTAGGGGGTTGGGGTATAGGTGAGCCTGGAGGTGGGTATTAAGGAGGGCACGTATTGCATGGAGCACTGGGTGTGATGCATAAACAATGAATCTTGGAACACTGAAAAAATAAAAATTTCAAAAAAGAACTCTGTATAACAACAACAACAAAATCAAGTTGAAAAGGCAATCTACAGAATGGAGAATATTCACAAACCATATATCTGATAAGGAGTTAATACCCAAAATATATGATGAACTCATACAACTCAGCAACAAAAAAAAAAAAAAAAAGGAAATAATCCATAAGAAGTTAGCAGAGAGAGGTGCCTGTATGGCTCAGTCAGTGTCCAACTCTTGATCTCAGGGTCATGAGTTCAAGACCTGCACTGGACTCCATGCTGGGTTGTGAAAAACAAAGAAAAAGAAATGAGCAGAGAACCTGAATAGGTATTTCTCCAAAGGAGACATGCAGTTGGCCAACAGGTACATGAAAATATGCTCAACATCACTCATAACCAGGGACATACAAATCAAAACAAGAGTGAGATACCACCTCACAGCTGTTAGAAGGCTAGTATGAGAAAGATAAGAGATAAATGCTAACAAGGATGTGGAGAAAGGTGAACACTTTTACACTCTTGGGGGAAATGTAAAATGGTAAAGCCATTATGGACAACAGTATGGCAGCTCTTCAAAAATTAAAAACTGAGGTATCATATGATCCAGTAATCCCAATCCTGGTTATGTATCCAAAGGAACTGACATCAAGAATCAAATTGAAAAAACCATCTGTGTCCTATATTCACTGCAGCATTATTCATAATAGCCAAGATTTGAAAACAGCCAAGAGTCAGTCAACAGATGAATGGATAAAGATGTAGAATATATACATGTAATGGAGTATTCATAATGGTGTATTATTCAGCCATGAGAATGAAGGAAATCCTGTCATTTTCAACAATATGGATGGACTTTATGGGCCTTATGCTAAATGAGGTAAGTCAGATAAGGCAAGACAAATACTGTATGATCTCACTTATATGTGGAAAATAAAATAACTGAACTCAAGAAGAGCTGAATGGTGGTTACCATGGGCTGGGCAATTGGGATGATGTGTAAGGGGACAAACTTGCAACTAGTAGATAAATAAGTTCTGGAGATCTAATATGCAGTATAGTAAATACAGTTAGTAATACTGTATAATAAACTTTGAAATTGCTAAGAAACTAGGTCTTAATTGCTCTCATCACAAAAAAAAATTGTGATATGATAAAGGTGTTAACTAATGCTCCAATATTGCTATATATAAATATATCAAATGAGTATATTTTACACCTTATCATTGTCACAACATTGTGTCAGTTTCTCAATTTGTAAAAATCAAAACAGAAATAGTGTTATCTAAGGAGGGATATTTCACAGTAATGTTTCCTGTTTTCAACAACCTTTGCCCATTCATTTTAACATCTGTTGATGTTACTCTGCTGGAGGGGCCAAGATAGGGATTGTCAAACTTTATTTATCTTTTCTGCATTTCCTAACATAGTAACTTTTGTTTTCTCAACCCCTAGTTACAAACACATGTACTGTTATCTGGGAGTGCAAATCTTCACCTAAATTAGTAGCTGCATTATCTAGGCAGACACTGGACTTCTGGCTGCAGATTATTTAAATGTCCTGCTTCCCCAGAGTTAGCTGCACCAACACACAGGGCAATCAATTCTTGGCTTAGAAGCACTGTTGATTGACAGGACTGTTATCTGAATTATTTTTGTAGACTTCATTATTAGATTTGATAATGATAAACTTTTCAATTTGTATAAAATTCAGAATCTCATTATTCCTGACATCTAGTATTAGGATTCTACAAAGTGATAGGAAATATCAGACTTTATCTAGATCATGAAGACACTAAGCAAATAACTGCACAATCCCTACCTCCATACATGCTGAGACCAATAGAATTTTAATATTTGATGCTTAATTTATCTTCATTTCTCTTAATTTCCAATGTATTTAATGCAAAGACTACATGGGGCCATGTTGTTAAACTTTTATGCAGGCATGTTACTCTGTAATTTCTGATTCCCTGAGCTGTTCTTGAAAATCAGCCAAAAATTGCTACAGGTGCAGAATTCAGCAGCTTAAAAGCTGCATTCAAGCAGAGACCAATTTCATCAAATGAGAACATGGTATGTAGATCTTTCAATAGGCTCAGATGTAAGGACCTGACTTACTTGTATCCTAAGCCAAGCCAAGAATCTGACTGACCAATTACAGTCCCACCCCTCTGAGCTTAATAGAAACATCAATTGAAATAGAAGTTGCATTTATAAGTCATTTTTGTTGTTATTATTAATACTAAATTATTAAGTTTGCCAGTAGAAATTAGTAAGAGCCTCTTTTCCAATCTAGGGTGATCTTATTCAAGATAGATAGATGGTAGGTATTTAAATACAGATGAAATCAAATAAGAAAAACAGAGAGGGAGGCAAACTATAAGAGACCTAACTAGGAGAGCCCAGGTGGCTCAGTCAGTTAAGCATCCAACTCTTGGTTTCAGCTCAGGTCATGATCTCGTGAGTCATGAGATTGAGTTCCACACTGGGCTCTGCGCTCAGCACGGAATCCGCTTGAAGATTTCTCCCTTCTGTCTGTCCCAACTCACACACAGAGGCTCTCTAAAATAAATAAATCTTTAAAAAAAACAAAAAAAAAAGAAAAGAAAAGAAAATGAAAGAAACTCTTAACTCTAGGAAAAAAACTGGGGGTTGTTGGAGGGGAGGAGGTGGGAGGATGGGGTAGCTGGGTGATGGGCATGAAGGAGGGCACTAGATGGAATGAGCGCTGGGTGTTACATGCAAGTGATGAGTCACTAAGTTCTACCCCTGAAACTAATACTACACTATGTTAACTAACTTGAATTTAAAGAAAATCTTGAAAGAAAAAAATACAGCAGAAATCATAAGACCATTATAGTCAATAGACCATACCAACTTCCTGGAACATGCTGGGATTACTTATCTTCTTATTTTAATCAAATTTGAAGGATGATAATGGAGTAAATACTTGCTTACAGGAAATGCTAGCTTATAGGAATTATGTAAATTTTGTAAGAAAAACCTAATAATTTTTTGATGAAATCTAGAAAATGGCTGAAATTGGGGAATGGTTCCTGAAAAAGGAGCTAATTCCTTAAACAAACAATGCTTTGTACTTTTTTCAGAAAAATCAAATAAACACTATCCTATTATATGATTTAAAGTAGATTATCATATTGCAAACAGAATTCTTCTACATAAAAGTCCAAATGTTGTTTAATAAGTTCACTAAATACACAGAAGTTTGCCTTGCTAGAAGCAGAAAACATTTGTTCTCTTAATCTGTTGTTCATGTAGCTGTAAATGAGCATTATTCATTCAACACTCTCTAATATTCACCTTGGATCAGCAGAGTTATTACCTGGTGCTGCACCTTAACACTCAGAGATTAAAAAAAAATTAATACCTGGGGTGCCTGGGTGGCTCAGTGGGTTAAGCCTCTGCCTTCAGCTCAGGTCATGATCCCAGGGTCCTGGGATGGAGCCCCACATCAGGGTCTGCTAAGCAGGGAGCCTGCTTCCCCCCGCTCTCTCTGCCTGCCTCTCTGCCTACTTGTGATCTCTGCCTGTCAAAGAAATGAATAAGTAAATCTTTAAAAGATAATAATACACATGTTGAGCACACCTCCAAAAACACTCAGGTTTACTGGAGATTTACTGGATTCAGATATGTTCATATTTTAAAAGCTCCCCAAGTGATTCTGATGTATATGGCCATTTAGAACCACTCAGTAGAAAGTAGATATACACAGGTTCTAGCACTTTTGCCTTGCTAGTTAAACAATATTTAGAAAGGTAGTAAAAATCTTCAAACATTCCTTCATTGTATGTAACCTTAACCACCTAAGTATGGAAACACAATGAAACATCATCCTATTTCATTTCATACTATTTTTGTAATTGTTTTAGTTCTAATAGTCTATGCACATGTTTAACAGGGTTTTTTCCTCCATAAAAACTATTATTAAAGTCACAGCTGAGTCTTAGGATGAATGATATCCTAGGATGGGCAAATAGAGTTTGGATCCAGTGACATGGCCCAAAATTAATGCTGCCCTGGTAATGTTTTTCAGCCACATTCTTCTCTGCTATGCCTTAGTACTAGTCAAGAAGGGTTTTTGAACCTCAAAATTAAATCTGAAAAGTCAGATCAAACCATTTGAGGCTATGGAAGTGTGAATCTTGGTAGGAGCCATACCTAAATATGGGTAATCAGAATCAATTTTTTGTACCATCCCAGAATATAAATATAACCTAAAAAGACCTGTAATTAGTCCTAATCTAAACTTCAAGTCTCAAATTTAAATTCTTTTTTTAAAGATTATTTTTTTTCTATTTTTTTATTTATTTTCAGCATAACAGTATTCATTGTTTTTGCACCACACCCAGTGCTCCATGCAATCCATGCCCTCTCCAATACCCACCACTTGGTTCCCCCAACCTCCCACCCCCCCGCCCCTTCAGACCCCTCAGATTGTTTTTCAGAGTCCATAGTCTCTCATGGTTCACCTCCCCTTCCAATTTCCCTCAACTCCCTTCTCCTCTCTAACTCCCCTTGTCCTCTATGCTATTTGTTATGCCCCACAAATAAGGGAAACCATATGATAATTGACTCTCTCTGCTTGACTTATTTCACTCAGCATAATCTCTTCCAGTCCCGTCCATGTTGCTACAAAAGTTGGGTATTCATCCTTTCTGATGGAGGCATAATACTCCATAGTGTATATGGACCACATTTTCCTTATCCATTCGTCTGTTGAAGGGCATCTTGTTCTTTCACAGTTGGCGACCATGGCCATTGCTGCTATAGACATTGGGGTACAGATGGCCCTTCTTTTCACTACATCTGTATCTTTGGGGTAAATACCCAGTAGTGCAATTGCAGGGTCATAGGGAAAATCTATTTTTAATTTCTTGAGGAATCTCCACACTGTTCTCCAAAGTGGCTGCACCAACTTGCATTCCCACCAACAAACAGTATAAGAGGGTTCCCCTTTCTCCACATCCCCTGCAACACATGTTGTTTCCTGTCTTGCTAATTCTGGCCATTCTAAGTGGTATAAGGTGGTATCTCAATGTGGTTTTAATTTGAATCTCCCTGATGGCTAGTGATGATGAACATTTTTTCATGTATCTCATAGCCATTTGTATGACTTCATTGGAGAAGTGTCTGTTCATATCTTCTGCCCATTTTTTAATATGATTGTCTGTTTTGTGTCTTCAATAAATGGTGCTGGGAAAACTGGACCGCTATATGTAGAATAATGAAATTCGACCATTCTCTTACACCGTACACAAAGATAAACTCAAAATGGATAAAAGACCTCAATGTGAGACAGGAATCCAACAGAATCCTAGAGGAGAACATAGGCAATAATCTCTTCAATATCAGCCCCAGCAACTTCTTTCAAGATACGTCTCCAAAGGCAAAGGAAACAAAAGCGAAAATGAACTTTTGGGACTTTATTAAAATCAAAAGCTTCTGCACAGCAAAGGAAACAGTCAACAAAACAAAGAGGCAACCCACAGAATGGGAGAAGATATTTGCAAATGACAGTACAGACAAAACGTTGATATCCAGGATCTATAAAGAACTCCTCAAACTCAACTCCCCTTCCAATTTCCCTCAACCCCTTCTCCTCTCCATCTCCCCATGTCCTCCATGGTATTTGTTATGCTCCACAAATAAGTGAAACCATGTCATAATTGACTCTCTCTGCTTGACTTATTTCACTCAGCATAATCTCTTCCAGTCCCGTTCATGTTGCTACAAAAGTTGGGTATTCATCCTTTTTGATGGAGGCATAACACTCCATAGTGTAAATTTTTACACAAGTTCTGCCTCTCTTCATACCAACTTCAAAAGACACACATCCTCTTGTTTCCTTGTCTTAATTGTCTCTTCTGAATCACCTGCAGGTGGGTTAATTATCCTTTCATGTGTTTGGGACTACCACACATTATTATTACTCTTCATCATCTCATTTGATTAAGGGGAAAGACCCTTCTAAAAATCGAACTGGAATGTCTTGGATAGGTGCCTCTCTACCGCAATGTATTCATTAGGGGTTTTTGAATTATGACTTATGTTAGTGATTTGGGGTCTCTAGCGAGAATTTTAAACCTTCCTAGCTCTAGCCTATCTCCTTTGCACAAAGATCGTATTAGTGAAAGAATGTTAAGTAGCTAATTCTACAGAAATGTGGTGACGAGTACTGGGTGTTATAAAAAACTCATGAATCATTGAACACTACATCAAAAACTAATGATATACTATATGCTGGCTAACTGAACATTATAATGAAAAATAAAATAAAATGAACTCTAATCTCCCTCATATCCATGAAAACTTCTGATATAGCAAAACAAAACCCATAGTCCTTAGCTCTAGTTTTATCAGTTCATTATTTATTGGTGTAAGGTCTCTTCTCTTTTCCAAGACAAGCTACCCAAAGGATTTTGTCTTGTCACTGCTCCATGTCAAATGCTTAGCACAATGGTAGATGTATAATAGAAAAACATTTCTACTGAATGAATGAAAAAATTGTAAGCATAATCATAGGACATTCATCCCAGAAGTCACTCCTAAACCAGTCTGTGACTCTGACTTATCTCACATAGATGTTAAGTAGCAGTGATTTTCTTCCTTAAAATATCTATATCATAGTACCTGAGCACCTCCCTCAAACCATCTCCACTCTCTGTGAGGATCCCAGAGGCCCATGTTCTGGCTAAAGATAGCAGCTTTATCTGTGGTCAAGAGGGTAACTATCATCACTATGCACATTTTTCATTTGGCCATATGAAAGGTTCTTTCTGCCATTGCTTCTCACACCAAGTATGTGGGATTTTTCCTCACTCCAATTCTGATTCTCCCATACCAACTGGATGTCCAACAATTCAATTCTGACACCAATTCTGGAACTAGCTCAGACTCCCCAGGTTAAGGGCTCAGTCCCACAAATCTAACCCCACTTCAGATACCAGCTATAAATGAGTTTTCCAGGCTACTTACCTTCTGCCAGCTAATAAAAATGCATGGATTCCTTCAAGTTTGACAGCTCACTATAACTACTCACAGAACTCAGGAAAGCTTTACTTTTCTTACTACTTACTGGTTTATTACAAAGGATATATATTAAAAGGGCCCAACTGAAGAGATGCATAGGATGAGAATAGGAAGGAGTACAAAATTATCATGTGCTTTCTGGGTGCACCACCGTCGTAGCACTCTGAGTGTTCATTAATCTGGAAGCCCCCCAAACTTCATTTTTCAGGAATTTTATGGAAGTTCCATTAGGTCAACATGAACTAGTTAGTCATTGGCCTTTGAACTCCATCTCCAGTCTCTCTCCCTTCTCCAGAGTTGAGGGGTGAGCTGAAAATTCTAAGGTCTAATCAAGGCTAGGTCATTCCAGCCCCCATCCTGAAGCTATTTAGGGGCCCCAGCAACAATTGCCTCATTAGCAAAAGCTCAAATATAGTTGGAAGGAGCTTCCATCTCCCTCATGACATTAAGAGCTCTGTGCCAGGAACCAGAACAAAAGCCAAGTAGTTTTTCTTATTTTATTATACCATGTTTGTTGCCTCTCATCTTTATTTTACCTGTGGTTATACTGAAGGGAGACATGCACCCCGCACTGGGGTTCCAATCCAGTGTGAAGCTATAACACAGAACAGCCTTAAGATCCATGATGTCAACACAATCCTCAGACTATACATGGTTCTTTAATATGCCTCATTAAAGCCTTAATGTAGGCCCACCCCAGCAACCTGGTATGCTCTCCCCAGTGGAAATTTGAAAGATAGTCCAAGAGATCTTACATCATGATCCACATTTCTTCCTTCAAACTCCCAGTAACTATCTCTAAGCCAAATTTCTATGTGTAGACTATTTGGCTTACAAGCAACTCTTACAATTGGTTTTTCCCCTTGTTGAAGCATCCCAGAAGGCTGCCCATGAGTTCCAGATAATGAGAATTTTTTTTTAAGTAGGTGAAACTTACATAGTGTCTACCAGCCAGCAGGCAATGTACCTAGTGCTTTACTACACTAATTCAACCCTTACAACAATCCTTGAAATGGGTACTGTAATTTCTCCATTTTCCAGATAAGGAAACTGAAGCACAAACATCTTCAGGAATTTGTCCAAAGTAATACAATAAATAGGGGAGCCAAGATTCCAATCCCAGGAGTTTGGCTCCAGGGTCCAAGCTCCTAACATCAATACTAGTAACAGCATTTCATGCAAATTAAAACCCATATACTCTACTAAGTGGTTGTAATTACTAAATGATATATCATGTAAGAAAGTATTAAGATATTATTTTTTAAAAGAAATGTTGGTTTCTCAATTTATTGTCTCTTCCTCTTCCTTCTCCCATTTCTTCTTTGTTTTTCTCCTATCAGCTCCTGGAACAGTATTATGGCAAAGTCCATTGCTCTTTAATGAGGGTGCTGAAAGCAGGATTAACAGAGAGGTTCATTAAATGTCCCAATGGGAACCCTGGATATAGGTTCATACCAGCTTCTTCTAGATGTGAAATCTTAGGCAGAAACAAGTCACAGAACCTCTAGGGATGCCTTTTACAAGAGTAACCAGACTTCAGTCTGCAATATAAAACTGAAAATAGCACTTTTTCTAAGAGAGCTTTTCTTGGGATCAAGACAATACATCTCTGTCAATTCTCCTCAGTTCCTGCTGTCTTAGAAAACTTTGTGTTTCCATGGAGGAAAAAATTGAGTCATTGGGATAACACTTGGTTCTGAGCCCACCACCGTAGCAGACCCTCACACACTTTGGTTTCTATGCTTGTAAACTGGCTTGAGTTTCTTTGGTCAACATGTACTTCTAATTAATTTGTGCAGCCTTGGGGACAAGCATGTAAGAGAATGCTTCTGCTTAACCAGGGCTAATACCAGCAAACTTTTTCATGGTAAATAGTAAATACTGTGCTGATATGCCCAAAAGAGTTAATTACAAATGTCAGCCTTGTCCTATCAAATCGTCATCTCTGCTTGTCAACTTCTTGGCTGACACCTGCAAGAGATAATGCCACCCTCAAGTATGTTTACAGCATCCAGCTCAGATAATGAGCCCATTTGCTATCCTACCCTCACCCTATCAAAAGTCAACATGGGGTGGGGGAAGTGGAAAATCAGCCTTGAGGAAATGACATAGGTAACTAAATCTCAGCCAAGAACCAAGTAGTTCTAAAGAACAAAAGCAAAGCTAGGAGTGGAAGGAAGAATCTAAGAGCACAACTTAGCCTGTAATTCACAAGTAAACACTTATTAGCACATTAACACCTAGAAGTATATGTGGCAACAGGTGCGAGTGTCACCATGCTTAACTGAATCAGGATGAAATAAGTAGTAACCTTTCATAATTATCATTCCTTCTAAATTTTCACAGTGAGGTGATGAGACTTTTTACATTTCCTATTGTCATTCCACATCCTTACTAAATATTCCTCATTCAATAAGTATTGCACTCATTATCTAAAACAGAGATGGCAAACTATCATCTACAGGTCAAACACCTGTTTTTATAAATTCTTATTGGAACACAGTTATACCCATTCATTTGTATATTATCCATGGCTGCTTTCATGCTAAAACAGAATTCAGTAGTTGTAATAGAAATCCTATGACCTATAAACATACAATATTTGCTATATGACCCTTTCAGAAAAGTATTTATCAACGTTTAATCTAAATTCTAGGCAAAAGTTTCTGGCTCTGGATAAGATGGAGTAAACATGTTTCCCCCATTGGTTTTCCCATTTGATTCCATTATAAAATCTGGACAGAATGCACAGGGAAACTATTGGAGGACTCTGAAAATTAGCAGTGGGTGGACTGAGAAAAAAGACCACAATTCAAAATATCTTCAAACCTATGATGAGTTGGCCATTTCCCTCCCCTTCAGTTAGAATTCCCACCATCTGTCCTTACACGTGGCACAGTTGCATAAGTCTATGGCAGGATAACTAAAGCCCCATACATCTGGCCAAAAGAACAAAAAGGAAATTTCCCTAGGAAATTCCCTAGTTTGCAGTTCTCTACCACTGCAAACTCTATGAGCTTTCAGTGGTAGAGAAGCTTGTGATCTCATAAAGTGATCTCAAATGTTTTTTTTTTTAAGATTTTATTTATTTATTTGATAGAGAGAGATCACAGTAGGCAGAGAGGCAGGCAGAGAGAGAGAGAGGAGGAAGCAGGCTCCCCGCTGAGCAGGGAGCCCGATGCGGGGCTCGATCCCAGGACCCTGGGATCACGACCCAAGCCGAAGGCAGAGGCTTAACCCACTGAGCCACCCAGGCGCCCCTGATCTCAAATGTTTTTAATATTTGTAATATTTTAATTCCTGGGTTCACCCCCGAGACATTTGTGTGTAGATAGAATCTTAAAATATATCAGATTTTGAGAAATGAACTAATAGACTACCACCCAAATCTCAGACTGGCCATCACTGGTTAATGCAACAGGGTAGATGCAGCCAACATTTCAAAGGCTTTGAAAAACTGAGCTGATTTTTGAACTAAAGCACACTGAATGCAGTTGTGAATTTGTAGCCTAAAGCTCATCAGGCTGTTAAAACAAAAATGTCCACATTCACTATAGGATTAAACAAGACCCAGAATCTCACAACCTGATATTCAAATTGGGTCAGATATAACCCAAAATTACTGCAAATACACTTGCTGTGATGAGCATTGAATATTTTATGTGTTGAATCACCAAACTGCACACCTGAAACTAGTATTACATTGTATGTTAATTGGTATTCAAATAAAAACTAAAAAAAAATTACTGTGCATACCAAAAACCAGGAAATTCTCCATTCCCATGTCACATGGGGAAGGCAATCCACAGATGTTAATGCTGAGATTAAATAGATATTAGAACTATCTGACAAAAGACTTCAAAGTGACTATTAGAAAAATGCTCCAAGCAATTGTCAACACTCTTGAAAGAAACAGAAAAATATGAAGTCTCAGCAAATAAATGAGGATTAACCACAAAATGGAAACTTTACAATTTAAGAAATTCAAGACAAATGGTTAACAGCTGAAACTCTCTGTGAGAGACACTTCCTTTTTTAAAGCCATACAAACATGCTTTCACTAGTGGGGATGATGGTAGAGTAGGAGGACCCTAAACACACCTCATCCCACAGATACAACTAGCTTACACTTGCATCAGAGCCAACAACCCAGTAAAGGATCCAAAGACTTACCAAACAAACTCCACAACTAAATGTAGATGAGAGGCCACATCAAAGGGGGTAGGAAGGGTAAGGACCTAAACCCTGTAGGTCTAACAGCTGGAGGGAGGGCGCTGCAGGTAGAGAGGAGTGAGGAACAGTCTATCACACCTGGGAGCCCCCAAGAAGAGAAATCCCCATAGCATTTGGAAAATCAGAGGGACTGAGTTTCATGAGTGCTTCTAACCAGCAGGACTTAAAGCCTGGAACTTTAAAAATCAGTGGGGCTCACCTCTAAGAACCCGAAGTGCAATAGGAAGCTGAACTTTATTTTTTTCTTTTGATTTTATTTAAATTCATATTAGTTAATATATAGTATATTATTAGTTTCAGGGGTAGTATTTAGTGATTCATCAGTTCTTCAAGTGCCCTCCTTAATGCCCATCACCCAATTACCCCATCCTCTCACCCCCTCTCTCCAGCAACTCTGTTTGTTCCCTATACTTGAGTCTTTTATGGTTTGCCTCCATTTCTGTTTTTATCAGAATTTTTCCTTCCCTTCCCCTATTCGGTTTTATTTCTTAAATTCTAAAGCCTTTAAAGAGACAGCACAGCAAAGAGCCTGCAGAAATACAGCTCAGAAGCAGCTGTTGAAAAGGTACCTGGGGCTTAGGGGAGGGACTGTTAGTGACTTATTTCAGAGTTCTTGGAACTCTGAGGGACTTCTCCAGGAACAAAGGCATTGGTTGGCACCATTTTCCTCCCCCGCCCTGCAACCTGCAGGAACCAGCAGGGCATTGGCATTCCCTACCCTAATTGTATACACCATGCCCCATGCCCCAACCCTCCAACATGGCCTGCCTCAGTCCCATAGCTATGGAGCCCCTCCCCCATAAGACCCATAGAAACCATGCCAACACTGTCTCCTACCTCCCCTGAAGGATGTCCAGGCCTTGTTAAAACTACACACACCAACCCCATACTATGCAGAGTACCCCAGACTACTGTAGTGTCTGCAGTGGCTCCAGGATCCCTGTGGAGAAGGACCAGCACTACCTAGTTAGAAGTGTGCATTATCCATTCTCATCAGAATTGCTCATTTAAGATTGGTGCATGTTATTTTATGTAAATTACACCTCAAAGAGCTGATTTTTAAAAATCTTCCAAGAAAAAAAAAAAGCCAAAGTGTCTTTCATGAAGGTGAGGGTAATTACAAGAAATGCAGCCTCATGCATCTCCTTACTTTCTGAAGAGGCGAAGAGAAAGAAACTCTCACATTTCTCCTTAGCTAGGGGAATATAACCAAGAAATGTAATTTCTTGTGTTCATTCTCCAAGAAAGTAAGGCTATCTTAAAGCATGATTTTTTGTGTGCTTTTGAAACATCTCAGACTTTATTAAAACCTCTTATCAAAAATAAAACAAAAAAATAAAAAGAAGTGCACATCCCATCCACTTTCAAGAAAAAGACTTAGCTGACTCTCCTAACACTCAAAAACAGCCACAGATAGGGAAAATGAGGAGACAAGAGGAATAGGTCACAAATGAAAGACCAGGAAAAATAAAAAACCATAGCAGGAAACCTAAGCAAAATGGATATTCAAACTCCTTAAAAGCATAAAGTTGATAAAAAATCAAAATGGCTGCAGTAATGTTTCCATGAGGCTGAATTTCAAAGTAACCTTTTTCTCCCTCCTGAAAACCTCCCCTCCACCCTTCTTAGTTTTTTGTTTCAGGAACCCAGTACCACCCTGAAGACACAACAAATGAGGCTGGCACCACATACACAAATCCTGTTAAAAGAAGCGAGACCCTGTATTTCCCTACAAACCTCCAGATAGGCTTCAGTTTTCAAGTCCTTAGCCTACTGCAGCCTCCTTTCCCTGGAAAAGCAATAAAGCTATTGGTCCTCCTTATTCCAAACTCTGTCCTCACATTAGATATGCTAGCTCAGAGCACAGAGGTCAGTTTTTAACAATAATTTTGAGTAACATGCCTGATAGAGAATTTAAAATAATGATCATAAATATACTCACTGGACTTAAGAGTGAAGATCTCAAGAGACCCTTATTTTTTTTTTATTTTTTAAAGATTTATTTATTTATTTGGACAGAGGAGAAATCACAAGTAAGCAGAGAGGCAGGCAGAGAGAGAGGAGGAAGCAGGCTCCCTGCTGAGCAGAAAGCCCGATGTGGGGCTCGAACCCAGGACCTGGGATCATGACCTGAGCCGAAGGCAGCGGCTTAATCCACCGAGCCACCCAGGCGCCCCTCAAGAGACCCTTAAAAGACAGAAAACAAAAACAAAAAGCAGAGAGGAGGAACACAATAAATAAGATTAAAAATACACTTGATAGAATAAATAGCAGGCTGGAAGAAGCAGAGTAATGAATTAATGAACTAAAAGAGTAATGGAAAGTAAGGAAGCTGAATAAAATGAGAGATAAAAGTCATGCAAAATTAGAGCACACTTAGGTAACTCAGTGACTCCATCAGCATAATCACAATTACATAGGAATACCAGAAGAAAAAAATGGAAAAAAGGAAGCAGAAAATTTATTTGAAGAAATAACAGCTGAAAACTTCCTTAAATCTGGGGGAAGGTAACATATCTAGATCTAGGAAGCACAGAGATCCTCCAACAAAAATCAACCCAAGGAGGTCCACACCAAGACACACAATCAAGATGGCAAAAAGTAGAAAAAAAATTTTAAAGCAGCAAGAGAGAAGGCAGTGACATACAAGAGAAACCATGTAAGGTTTCCAGCAGATTTTTCAGCAGAAACTTTGCAGGCCAGAAGAGCACAGCATGATATATTTTAAAGTGCTGAAAGGAAAAAAATCTGCACCCAAGAATATTCTATATCCCATAAGGCTATCATCACTCAGAATAGGAGAGATTAAGAGTTTTCCAGACCAACAAAATCTATAGGATTTCATGAGCACTAAACCAACCCTACAAAAATATTAATGGGAACTCTAAGTGGAAAGAAAAGAGCATTAAGTGAGTATGAAAAGTAGGAAACACAAAAGCAGTAAAATTTTCCATAAAACAAACACAAGAAAACCCCAAAAACCAAAGAACAGTCAAGGGACTCACAATAAAAGGATATAAAATATGACACCATATACCTAAACCATGAGGGGTGAGGGAGAATAAAGAGCGGGTTTAAACTTAAGCAACTAGCAATTTAATATAGAATGCTATATGCAAACTGTTATATACAACCCTAATAGTAATCAATCAAAAACCACTAAAGATATGCAAAGAATAAGGTGAAAAGAATCCAAGTAAATCACTAAAGTCAACAGACAATGAAAGAAAAAAGGATCAGAGAGGAACTATAAAAACAAGTACAAAACAAGTAACAAAATGGCAATAATATGTATCAATAATTACTCTGAATGGAAATGGACTAAATGTTCCAATCGACAGACACAGGGTGATGGAATGGATAAAAAAGCAAGACCATCTATTTGCTGGTTACACCATACTCATTTTAGACCTAAAGAACCTACAGATTCAAAGTAAAAGGATGGAGAAACATCTATCATACAAATGGATGTCAAAAGAAAGCCAGAGTGGGAATACTTATATCAGACAAAATGTACTATTTTTTAAAGATTTATTTATTTGAGAGAGAGAGAAGAAAGTGTACATAAGAATAGAGGGAAGAGAGAGAGCAAGCACAAGATGGTTGGAGGGTCAGAGGAAGAAGCAGACTCCCTGCTGAGCATGCACCCTGATGCTGGGCTCAATCCCAGGACCCTAGGATCATTACCTGAGCCAAAGGCAGAGGCTTAACCAACTGAGCCACCCAGATGCCCCCCAAATAGACTTTAAAACAAATACTGTACCAAGACTAAGAAGGACACTATATAATAAAGGGGACAATCCAAAAAGATGTAGCAACTATAAATTTTTATGCATGAACATGGAAGCACTCAAATACACATTTAACAGTTAATAACAAACATAAGGGAACTAACAGATAATACATAACAGTGGGGACTTTTAACACTCCACTTGTATCAATGGCGGATCATCCTAAAGAAACTCAAGCAATGGTTTTTGAAGGACACTGGATCAGAAGCATTTAAAAGATTGATTTGGAACATTCCATCCTAAAACAGAATACACATTCTTTTCAAGTGTACAGGGAACATTCTCCAGAATAAAACACTATTAGGCCACAAAATAAGCCTCAACAAGTTAAAAGACTGAAGTCCTATCATGTATCTTTTCTGACCACAACCCTATGAAATTAGAAATCAACCATAAGAAAAAAAATCCATAGACAACAAATAAATGAAGAATAACAGGTTACTAAACAATAAATGTTCCTGGCTCCTAAAGAAGCCAGAAAAAGAACAAAACCCAAAGCAGAAAGAAGGAAATAATCATTACAGCAGAAATGAATGATACAGAAACTAAAAACAGAACAGATCCATTAAACCAGGGACTGGTTTTTTAAAAGATCAACAAAATTGATAAACCTCTAGTCAGACCCATTAAAAAGTAAGAAAAGAATCACAAATGAAAGAAATAACAATTAAAGGACAACTGGGTGGCTCAGTTGGCTAAGCATCTACCTTCAGCTCAGTCCATGATCCTGGGATGGAGCCCAGAGTCAGCCTCCATGCTTAGCAGGAACTCTTCTTCTCCCTCTGCCTCTGTTCATGTTCTCTCTCTCTCAAATCTTTTAAGAAATAACAAAAGAGAAATAACAATGAACACCACAGAAATATAATTTTAACTGATTATGAAAAACTGTATGCCAACAAATTAGATAATCTAGAAGAAATGGATAAATTCCTAGATACATAACCTTCCAAAACTGAAGTTAGAATAGAAAATTTGAACAGATTACCAGCAAGTAGATTGAATCAATCATCAAAAAATTCCCAACAAACAAAAGAAGAGGACCATTTAGCTTCACAGGTGAATTCTAGCAAACATTTAAGAGTTAAATGTGTTGTGATAAGCACTGGGAGTTAATACGCAACTAATGATGTACTATATGTTGGCTAACAACATAATAAATGAAAAAAGCATATCCAAGATGTATGGTTTAATTAATAGTAATAAAACTTTTCCCCACCTTAAAAAAACATTTAAGAGTTAATACCTATTCTTAAACTATTCCAAAAAATAGAAGGAATACTTCCATATGAGGTCAGTATGAAATCCAGATAAAGACACCAAAACAAAAACAAACTACAGGCTGATTTCTCTGGTGAACATGGAGGCAAAAGTCAACAAAATACTTACAAACCAGATCCAACAGTACATTTAAAAAATCATTCATCACAATCAAGAGGAACTTATTCCCGGGAGGTACAGGAAGGTTCAATATTTGCCTATCAGTGTGATATATCACATCAAATCACTTCTCGGCCTTTTGCCTATCAAGTGTGATATATCACATCAATAAGAGAACCAGATGAAACCCATATGATCATTCCATAGTCACAGAAAAAGCATTTACAAGTACAATCATATATCATGATTTAAAAAAAACCCTCAACAAAGTAGGTTTAGATGGAACACAACTCTACATAACAAAGTCCATATATGAAAACCCCACAGTTCAATCATATCAATATAGAAAAACAGAGCTTTTCTCCTAAGGACCAGGAAAAAGACCAAACTGTCCACTTTCACTTTATTGGCATAGTACTGGAAGTCCTAGCCACAGCCATCAGATAATAAAGAGAAATAAACATCATCCAAATTGGTAAGGAAGAAGTAAAACTTCATTACCTTCAGATGATATGATATTCTACAGAAACCTAAGACCCATTAAAAAAAACCCTGCTAAAATGAATTCAGTGCAGTCACAGGTACAAAGATCAATGTGCAGAAATCTATTGTATTTTTGTAAATTATGAACTAGCAGAAAGAGAAATTAAAAAAACAGTCCCCCTTTATAATTGCACCAAACATAAGATACCTAGGAATAAAAAAGACCAAACAGCTGAAAGACATAAAATCTAAAAACTACACTGATTATACTGAATAGGACACACACCAAAAAATGGAAAGACAGTCCATGCACATGGACTGAAAGTGTATCATTAAAATGTCTAATACTACCCAAAGCAATCTACATATTTAATACAATCTCTATCAAAATACCCATAGCATTTTTCACAGAACTAGAACAAATAATCCTACAGTTTCTAAGAAGCCACAGAAGACCTTGAATAGCCAAAGCTATCTTGGGAACAAAAAGCAAAGCTAGAGGTATCACAATTCCGGACTTCAAGTTATATTACAAAGCTATAGTAATCAAAACACTATAGTACTAGCCCCAAAACAGACACATAGATCAGTGGAAAAGCATAGAGAACCCAGAAATAAACCCACAGTTATAGATGTTCAATTTATCTTCAAAAGGGTGGCAAGAATATCTGATAAGAAAGTCTCTTCAACAAATGGTGTTGGGAAAACTGGTTAGTTACATGCAAAACAATGGAACAGGGCCCCTTTCTTACACCACACCTCAAAATAAACTCAAAATGAATTTAAGACCCAATGTGAGACCTGAATCCATAAAATTACTAGAGGAGAACACAGGCAGTAATGTCTGACATTGGCCAAAGCAACTTCTTTTTAGATAGGTCTCCTGAGGCAGGGAAAACAAAAGCAAAAATAAATTATTGGGGGCACATCAAAATAAAAAGGCTCTGCACCTCAAAGGAAACAACAAAACTAAAAGGTAACATACTGAATGGGAGAAGATATTTCCAAGTGACATTAGATAAAAGATTAGAATGCAAAATACATAAGAATGTAAACAGTTCAACACCCCAAAGCAAGACATGGCAGAAGACATGAACTGATATTTCTCCAAAGATGACACAGAGAAGGCCTACAGACACACAAGAAGATGCTCGACTCAGTCATCATCAGGAAAATGCAAAGTAAAAATACAATATCACCTCACACCTGTCAGAATAGCTAAAATCAACATACAGGTGTTGGTGAGCATGTGGAAAAGGGGAACCCTCTTCCAGTATTGGTGGGAATGAAAACCGGTGTAGCAATCTGGAAAAGAGTATGGAGTTTCCTCAAAAAGTTAAAAATAGAATGACCCTAAGATCTAGTAATTGCACTACTGAGTACTTACCCCAAAAATACAAAAATACTAGTTCCAAGGGATACACGTGCCCCAATGTTTATAGCAGCATTATCTACAATAGCTAAGCTTTGGAAACAGCCCAAGTGTCCATCAACTGATGAATGGATAAAGATATCTCTCTCTCTCTCTCTCTCTCAATCTCTCTCTCTCTCTCTCCCTCTCTCTCTCTCTCTCTCTCTCACACACACACACACACACACACACACACACACACACACACAGGAATATTACTCAGCCATGAAAAGGAATGAAATCTTACCATTTGCAACAACATGGATTGAACTAGAGTGTATAATGCCAAATGAAATAAATTGGAAAAAAGGCAAATACCATATTATTTCACTCATATGTGGAATTTAAGCCATAAAACAAATGAGCAAAGGAAAAAGAAAGACAAACCAAGAAACAAACTCAGAGAAAAAACTAATGGTTAGTAGAGGGAGGTGGTTGGGGGAATGGGTGAAATAGATGGTGGGAATTAAGGAAGGCACTTGTAATGAGGACTAAGTGATGTATGGAATTGTTGAATCACTATATTATACACTTGAAAGTAGTTTAACACTTTCTATTCACTATACTGGAATAAAATTTAAGAATGCCTTTATCAAATAGTAAAACTAAAAGTTCTGGATCACAAATTGTACGAGTATTTTCTAAAAATTTATTGTTACCTCTTTGATATACCTCTAAAATGAAGTTTTTGTGACTGAGAAACTTATCTTTATGGTCATACATACTTTTTTGCTTGCTTAAACAAAACTGGTGTCACCATGCTCAGTTTTTCATCAAATACAAAGCTCTCTGGCAAACACCTATCAAATATTTGGAACATTTACTGAAACATTTTGTACTCATTAGGAAAAAAATATATCAAAGACAACTGGGTTGTGCCAAGAGGACATGGAAACTTATCAGAAAGGGCTATCAAAGAATGAGTGTAACTGATAGAAACAATATTAAAATCTATGAACTCAATGATTTAAAGAGATAAAAGAAAAAAAACCCGTTGCACATCTTTGGAAATAACTAGGCCACCGATTCCTTATTCTGGAGGTTGGCTATTTGAAAGCAAGAGAATAGAATTAATCATTTTGCCTTCCCTATGTGAACTGTATTTTAGGTTAACTAGTTTTAGTGGATGGAATTTTTTTTATTTTTTTATGAAAGTATTCTAGTCAAACTATATGAGAGAGATAACAGTCATATACAACTAATAGAATCATTGAGCACTATATCAAAAACTAATGATGTACTATATGGTGGCTAACATAAGAAAAATAAAAATTAAAATTAACAAAAAGAAAGTCACTACTTTGTAGACCCTAAATAAAATAATTAATAAAATAATTGATTCAGGCAACAAACATTAACAAGAAGAAACCCTTATACATAGGCTATTAGTATTAATTTATAATAAATACAGGCGATAGAAAAACTAAATGATGTAAAGAAGCCAACTATGCTAAAAACAGGACCTTCTACAGGTTTCTGTTCGCAAGTCACTGATCTGGTGCTATAATAAGTCAAAATGTCATCAAGAGATATATGTGTTGTGGTGAGCCCTGGATGTTGTGTAAGACTGATGAATCACAGACCTGTACCCCTAAAACGAATAATACATTATGCTAATTAAAAAATAAAATTAAATTAAAATTAAATCACTTAAAAAGAAATAGGGATGGAGCAAATATACATTAGAAGAGTCTTAGGAAACAACTATAAAATCCAGTGCATAGATCTTATTTGGATTCTGGCTTAAAAGAGACATCCTTGCATCTCTGAGACAATGATATTGGGTAATAAGGAATTATTAGGTACAATGGCACTGTAGTTAAATTTAGAATGTCCTTTTTTGAGATGCACCTGAAGCATGAAGGTAGAAAATGACCTGTCTGATATTTGGCTTCTAAAACTTCAGAAAGGTAAAGTTATAAATACAGAAAAATCCTGATAACTCAAATCTTGAGGTTCAGCATATTGATCTACTAGTCTCTCTACTCTTGTTTATGCTTAAACATTTGTTAAAAACTTCTAGTAAAAAGTGTCACTGATACCAAAGATATTTCAAAGTCTACCAGCTAAGTTCCAGAATCATCTCTGAAAAATGAAGTAACAGAAGATTTGGGTGCATTACCAGCTTCTTTTAAATATGTGGTAGTCTTTTCAAGTGAATATCCTGAAGGTGCAAAATTCTTCATTTTTTAAGTTCTAGTAGGGTTTTTTTTTAAGATTTTATTTATTCATTTGACAGAGAGAGAGAGAAAGAGCACAAGCGGGGGGAGCAGCAAACAGAGGGAGAGGGAGAAGCAGGCTCAGCAGGGAGCTCGATGTGGGGCTCCATCTCAGGACCTTGGGATCGTAACCTGAGCCAAAAGCAGCCACTTAATTGACAGGGCCACCCAGGCAGGCACCCCTAATATGTTTTCTTTAAAATGAAGTCAATTTTATTTATAGTCTCACATGTCTTATTGTTTACTTTAAGGTAAAATAATTTTATCTCTTAAAAAAAAAAAAGAGATCAAGCCCAGATCTTCCATTGATAATGGAAAAGAATGTGAGGAGAAAGAGAACAGCTCACTGGACCTCAGAACCATCCCTCTCATTCAGAAAATTACCTTATTAATTAAACCCGCCTCCTGGGAGAACATCACTCCTTGATATTCCATCTTACAGCACAGCATAAGAACCATCTCTTACAACTTAAGCAAAACTGAGGTAATATAGAAACACTTATACAAGGTTTTAGTTAAAAATTGGGGATAAAAAAGTAAGCACTAAGAGTAACACAACTAGACCAGGGCTACACAAAGACCAGCCACAGACCAGCAGCAACAATAATCACTTCCAAGTCTGATACAAAGCAAATTCAAAATAAATAAATAAATAAATAATGTATCTTCATGGGTCCCACCCCAGAATTACTGAGTCAGAGTATCTGGGGATAGACTCTACAAATCCATGCTTTAAAAAGCTTTGGTTTTTAAGAATCATTGAACTTGATAAATCACCACAGATTCTTACTAAGTTCATTTATGATAATCATTTTCTCAAACTTAAGAGACACATTAGAATCATCTGGGGAGCTTTTAAAAGTCCTAACACCCAGTCCTCACAATAAACTGATTAAATGAGAAACTCTGGGAATAGATGCCAGGCATCAGTAGCTTTTAAAACTCAGCCAGAGGATTCTAATGGGCAGCCAAACTTGAGAACCACTGGTCTAGCACATGACATGCCCCAGCCATCATTATTTAGGAATTCCCCCAGAGGATACAGAAGTGTAGCCTGAGTTGAGAACCAACCAATGACTTGCATGCATACATGATGCATTCCATCCATCTTCACTGAAGGGTCTAAGCCATCTCACTGTCTGCTTCCATATGACAGGGATAATTTTTTCCCTACACACCACAAATGTCCACAAACATCACTCAATGCTGCAAAATCCAAGAATAAGAATGAAGGAGGCCATCAATTCCCTGTACTAGCCTTAAGTGTGTTCCAAGTTCTCATGATTAGCTTTTTCTACAGATGGGTAGTATTGGCAGTATCAACCTCATCATGAGACCCCACTTCCTAACCAGAAGGAGGTGACCGTCCCTATTCCAAAGACCTTAGTAACAAACTTATCAGAATCTACTACAACACAGCAACTTTAACATTTGAATATGAGATAACAATTTAGAGTATTAGGGAAAACTTGTAATCTGTATTACCAAAATAATTCAAGGAGTTGACTATCCAGGAACAGAGAAGTAATTAAAGGTATGTGTGTACTATACACATGTGTGACCACTCTGGCTTATAATTTAACTAATTGTAGACCCGATGGTTGTTAAAGACTTTGGATATTGAGCTCCAAGTTTTCTGAAGGCTGTAGGTTCCCAAAAACAATTCATCTCTGACCGATGCCATCTTGAACTCCCAGCAGAGAGATACTATGACACGTTATGAATTTATGTTCAGGATTTAGACCCTACATTTGAACCCAGATCCACCACTTACTATGGGATCTGGAACATATTAACCTACTCTAACCTTTATTTCCTTATCTATAAAGTGGGGATACCACCTGCCCTGAAGGACTGTTGTGATAATGTACAGGGCATACTGAAATTGTTCAGCATATTTATGGTCAACAATAGGCAGCTATTATTTTCAAAATACCCTGAGTAACTTTCATGCCTCCATGATTTTGCCCCACCATTCCCTATGCCTGGAATACCTTTCCCTTTTGTCAACCTGGTTTATGCGATCATTTGGAATTTATTAAATATCCGCTATGTGCTGGATCTTTATTAGGCACCAAGGATAAAATAACCAAAATCAGACATTCCATTTCCGTTAGGACAACTCAAACTGTTAAAAGCTATGAAGGAAAAGCTAGAAAGAAATTAAAGCATCTAAAAGGGAGCCTCTAGTCTAGGGTGTCAGAGCAGTACAGTGCAGGGTTTGAAAGCATGAATTCTGGAATCACTTCCAATGCTGCTTAATGTTTACACTGAGAAAGTTATTTCAGCCTCTGTGCTTCTGATTCCTTAGTACCTACTAGTGTTGCTGGCACGATTGAATGCTGTGAAAATTAACATAATACCTTGCATACAAGTACTTAATAAAGTCTTCATCTGGTGAAAGCTTTCATCTGGTGAAAGCCATCTTGACTTACGTGTTAACGTTTTCTTTTTTTTTTTTTTTTAAGATTTTATTTATTTATTTGTCAGAGAGAGAGAGAGAGCAAGCACAGGCAGACAGAGTGGCAGGCAGAGGCAGAGGGAGAAGCAGGCTCCCCACAGAGCAAGGAGCCCGATGTGGGACTCGATCCCAGGACGCTGGGATCATGACCTGAGCTGAAGGCAGCTGCTTAACCAACTGAGCCACCCAGGCGTCCCACGTGTTAACGTTTTCTATGAACTTTTCCAACTATCAGTGTAAGGCACATAGCAGAAACAATACGGTTTCTGGTTGAATAGATACAATGCCCATGGGCTGCAAGTAAGTCAAAGCTTAAATCAAGTTATACTAAATTGTACTGCAGTTCAGTATAGCAGCATTTTACCATCCAATTTGTCTTCATTTTAACCTCCATGTAATAGCTGCTGGTGTATACCATTAGCATCCTCTAAGATCTTCAAAGTGAAGCTGTGTTTTAGTACAGAAATTGGATGATCTTTGTTCAAGTATAGGCTGTGTATGTCTATACTGTCAATTTAGCACCTATCCATAATAACTATAAGGGAACAACTACAGTACCCTCCAAGCATTAAGAAAAAATCAAATTAAGCACTGTTAAATATAGTTGTACACATTTAAAGATATTAGAGGAATAAATCACAGCTTGAAGGCTACTATGTCCATATTTGTGGCTACTAAAAGAAAGCCATAACTCCCTCAAACATAGAGTTCCCAAGCTTCATGATCTTTTGTAGCTAGAAACCACAAGATCCTTATCATATTTGAACCCAATTTTTTAGGAAATTATTCCCAATATCCCCTAATAACTCTAAAGCCAACTGTGTCTGTCTATATGTACAGATGCAAAGGTTTCACTACAACCAAGCCTCACATAATTAGAATTCTAACAAATCAGCCCTGATAGCACTCTCTTCCTAACAATCACAGCAAGAAAATACCTCACATTTGTATTTACCATGTGCCAGGTGCCATGCAAGACACTGCGCTGGCATTATCTCATTTAATTCTCCCAACATCTGAAAGAGCCAGTACTATTACCCTATTTCACAATGAGTAATATGAAGCTTAGAAAGGTTAATCTGTTTTCAAAGCTTTCCTTTTTAGCCACTTTTCCTTTTGGCTTTTTTAGTTTATCTGTGTTCTTGTTACAGAAATAGTAGCATCTTAGGGTTTCCCATTCTTATCTTCTCTGTTGGTATTATAGTTCTCAGCTTCAGGTTATTGTTCCTACTGGTCATTAAATTCTCTGCAGAATTCTTCCTCTGAAAGTGTCCCCCACTGGTTCTGAGAATCAGAGCTGAATATACCAGGCCCCATACCTATGGGACATGACGGGGCAAAAAGGGAACTCTTCTACTCTGTTGGTTGAAATTTAAATTGGTTCAGTCACTATAGAAGACAATATGAATTTCCCTCTAAAAAATTCTAACTTAAACTACTCTATGATTCAGCGATCCCACTTCCAGATATATATATCCAATGGAAATGAAAAAAGGATATTGAAACAGTATCTGCACTTGCATTTATTGTTTTTCTCTGTAGCAGCACTATTTACAAAGGCCAAGATACGGAACCAAGTTAAGTGTCTATCAGTGACCCAATGGCTAAAGAAGATGTGGTATATATAAGAAGTATTATTCAACCATGACCATCCTGCCATTTGAAACATGAATGAAATTGGAGGGTATTACACCAGATGAAAAAAGAACAAAATACTGCATGAGATCACATACATGTGGAATCTATAAATCTTAACTCTTAAAAACAGAATACAGTAGTTTACCAGGGACTGACGAGTGGAATGATTGAGGAGATGACTGGTAAGGGTATAAACTTCCAGTTATAAGTTCTGGAAATCTAATGCCCAGGATTGTGTTTATTGTCAACAACATTGTATTATATACTTACTTCAGAGTTGGTAAGAGTAGATCTTAACTTTCTCACCAAAAATTAAAATTAAAATTACAAAGATTACAAAACTAAGAACTGACATAAACTGTTAGTTTACACTGTAATGGTTGTGTTACAATATAAAAATGTATCATAACACATTGTACTTTTTAACTTTACAATGTTGTGTGTCAGTTACATCTCAAAAAGACAAACAAAGACCTCTACATATGGGTTCAAAATCCAGAGAACTTGACAGGAGACCACAAGGAAGATACCTTGTAGACATGGAGTGCAGAAGAAGCAAGGAGAAGGTGCTGTTGTAGAAAGGTTTATGTGGAAAAAACTCAGACTTGAGAAGCTGAATTTATGTTATCAGTGTGGAAAGGGGCAGGGCTCCCTCAGGAAATAAGGCAAGTAGTAAGGACAGCCTTGAAGTAGGGAAGAGAAATGACTTAGCTCCTTGAAAGGTCAAATCCTTGGCAAGTTAGATCCTTGGATCCTGCTTCAGGTCAGGCAAGGATTTCAAGCCACAGAGTCTGCTGCCATTGTGACAAGGATGGTACAAATAGCAAAGTTATTACAAAGTAGGTAACATCTTCCAGCTCCTTCCAAACATAGTTCATGAGGAAAAGATTCTAGATCAATTCTAGGACTGTCCAGCACATTAGGAGGCAATAATGCCCACCTATCAGTTTTAGTTGTGATGAGAAGGAATACACACAGACAGAATGCCACCACAAAGAAATACACTTAGTGACTTAGCCATCTATCTTTCTTGCAGGAAACCCTGAAAAGAGATACTGAAGGGGAGGAGGAGGGAACCTACACAAGGTTGCTTTTCCTTTTCAGAGTGGAAGGAGGGTCAGACAAACCAGGTTGGGTTGGACTCCTTTTGAAGAAAACAAAAAAGGCAGCCCAAATGGGGATTCTGCCTAGTCACTGGTGTGACTGAGTTTGACTCACTACTCAAACCTCAGTCCCTCAAGGTCCCTAAAATACTGGCTTACCCACAGGGTACTCACCTCTGTGTTATGGCAGGATATCTCTACCCAAACCTGTACAAACCTTCCCAGCATTTTAATGTCCAGTCTAAAGAGAGATACTGAAGAAAGTTCCTCAGATTCACCACACTAAATCCTGAAGGAATAGGGAGGAGGTAGGTGGCTGGGCATAAGAGATAGAACTCAACTATGACTCTTAGTCAAAAGGAAATCAAGAAACTGTGGATATTACATAAGGTCCTTATATAAATACATCTCTCATCTTTCTCTTCTGCTGCAATGGGCTTGCTGAGAAGCCAGTGTGATTGTTTTGGAACTCAGAAGAGTATGCAAACTAATGGAGACAGCTCACTTGTCTTATAATATGGGAGACTTTAGATGGAGGGGCACACACATGAGAAAAAAAAGATTTAATGGGGAATTCTTATTAATTTTTGCCATAAGGTGTAGGATATAGATCTCTCCTCTAATCTACAAAGTAAAGGTACAAAGAAAGTACCTTCAGAAAAATCACCCAAGCATAGAATACTATAGCTGTTTGGGGGAAAAGAGCGTGTTATGAGAAAGTGCTAAGTCTGGCTGTAAGGTAGGAAAACAGTGAAGGTGGAACACATGAAGGCAGCTTCACCCAAGCTGTGTGAGGTCCTCCTATGGGTCAATAATCAGGTACTGGACAGGTCAAACACAGAGGGAGAACTCACATCATGTGCCCCTGTAAGATGAGACATGTACACAGAGCTAGAAGGGGGCACTGGCAGAGGGACCTACTGAAAATCTGAGACCCTTTGGTTGTCAAGGCAAACAAAAGAATGAACACATCTGGAGGAAAGTCAGAAGCCATTCCAGTTATCTAACTATTGCTGCAATCACCAACTATTCCCAAAACTCAACTCAGTGGCTTACAACAACCCACTGTGTTATCTCTCACAATTTTGAGTTAGGAATTTGAACAAGGCATCAGCTGGGCAATTCTGTACCATGATAGTATCATGGTACACTTGGATCACTTAGCTGTAATTAGCTGGTGATGGTCTGAATAAAAGGTCCAAAATATCTATACTCATGTGCCTGGGCCCTTCATGTGAAGGTGGCTGGAAGGCTGGGCTTGGCAGGATCCCTGGACTTCTCCATGTAGGCTGAGAGATACTCCAGAGTCCCTCCATAATGGTAATTTACCATTGGAAAAGCCATGGCAGGCCAGCCCAAATTCAAAGAAAGTAGACCCATCTCTCAAACAAGCTTTTAAATTTGTTAAAGGAAAAAGTTTAGTCTGCATATAATTGTGTTTTCCAAGAAGAATGACACATTCAATCCATCGGCAAGTTCTGTTGGGTCTACCTTCATAATATATCCCCAACCCAATGGATAGCTCATCACTTTCACCAAAATCAGGTAGTCCAAACCCAGATTATTTTAACAACCTCCACCTGCACTTCCTTCTACCACTCCTGCTTCCTACAATTTTCTACCCAACTGCCAAACACACTTGAGTTCTCAAGTCTCAAGCTGCTTACCATGACTTGTGCAGCCCTACATAATCTGAGAGTTGCCCATTTCTCCAATTGCCTTACCCATCTGCCTCTTCCCTCCTCCACTGTTAGCTCAACTGGACATTATGCTGTTCCTCAAATATCCCATATCCATCTCAAAGAGTCTTCACGTTTACTTTTCCCTCTGCCTGGGGAGCCCTTGTACCAATTCTCAGAAATGGATTCCCCTTGTTATTCAGATCTTAGGTATAATACAACCTCCTAAGATCTTAAAAACCCTATCTAAAGTATGCCATACCCCACCTCCCTATCTTCTTACCCTGTGACATTGTCCTTGGCACTCACCATTGCCTGGCCTAATAGTATATATTAATTCGTATATGGTGATCTATCTTCCCAAGTTGAATGGAATCTCTGTAAGGGAGAAACATAATTCCACTCTATTCACAACTATATACCCAGCATCTAGAGCATGGCCTGGAAAAGTAATAGACCCATAATAAATAGTTAATGAGTGAGGCAAATGCCAGAGGCTGTTTGAGAGAAATTGGGAGAAAATGGTAACTGTCAGGGGAACTGAAACTGGAAAGAGATTATAGAAAACATCTTTGTCTTCAATTAGAGAGTTTTGTTTTTTTTTTTTTTTAACCAGAGACAGAACATCACTAACCCAATTATGTTTGCAGGAATCTAAGTGATTTTTAAATACTGTTAAAGAGGTACCAACACTGAGGATGTCAAACTTCTGACAGGAAAATGACAGCTGAAAATTGTTAGGAATATGTAATGAACGTCTTATGACTAAGCAGGCTATGATTAATAAATTGCATCTTAGAACTAATATGTTTAAGGAATGCATATGAAATTTGATAGTTTCCAGTTATCTTTGTAAATTCATGTTGTGTGCTGTTTCTTCATTTAATATTAAAAGCTACTAATATCTAGGATTTATTTATAATTTAAATTTTGTCTCAATCTAAAAGACTCAGTCCATTTTCTTATATCATTCACATTTAATTTGTTCATCACCTATACACAGTTTTCACACTGCCCAAGTATTGCTAAACTAACTGGCCCCTCCTCTCACAAATTGAACACAATTAAGGATGAAGGTAATGGTTTTTAAAAACCTTAAGAATCTGTACAGTAGGGGCGCCTGGGTGGCTCAGTGGGTTAAGCCACTGCCTTCGGCTCAGGTCATGATCTCAGGGTCCCGGGATCGAGTCCCGCATCAGGCTCTCTGCTCAGCAGGGAGCCTGCTTCCCTCTCTCTCTTTCTCTCTCTCTGCCTGCCTCTCCGTCTACTTGTGATCTCTCTCTGTCAAATAAATAAATAAAATCTTTAAAAAAAAAAAAAGAATCTGTACAGTAACCATCTCCCAGAACATCAGCCGATTCATATTCCCTTTTCATAGGCTCTTGCTTCCATCATCTCAGTCCATGGCACTGCTGCTTTCCCTATAAAGAGAGCAGAAGTGGGTAACTGGCCCTAACTGTGCCGTTCAGATGGTCTTTACTTCTGAGATGGTTTTTAAAATCCTCCAGCAAAAGAACTTCTGCTTCTAGGATTAAAGTGGAGACATTATTTTACCTGTAGAACTTTCCACTCAGTAGAACGAAAAACCCTAGATGTTTGTAAATAAAATGAGCATAGACAATTCTAAATGGTGGAAAGGAAGCACAGCTAGGGTCATTTGAATCCAAGGAACACAACAGTGGTGAATTGCTTGAGTTTTCTTTTGGCCTCCTTGTATTCCAGACTAGGTTCTAGAGAGGACAAAAACCTGGAAACACCAATAGAATTAGACAAGAAAAACCTTAAAAGTCCCTCTCTATTCAAATGATCAGGAAAAGGGCAGCCTAGAAAGATCAATTATTTTTTTAATAATAGCCACTCTACTCCAAACATTAAAAAGAAACAACAGCAGCAACAACAACAACAACAAAACCCTACAGTCACATCCAGCAAAAGCAGAAAGGAAAACCTATACTTCCACTCTTGCCAGGCTGTACTGAGGCACCTAAAGGATCTATCCAAGCTGTTATTAGTGTAGGCTGAGTAGGTTGCCAAGACACTTATCTCTACTGAATAATAAGCAGCCATAACTCAATGTGAGTGAGCAACTGCATGGAGAACCTGGGCTTCTAATTCCCACATGGCAGTAACAAAGAGGCACTGCCCTCCACTTCCCTGTAAAAGTATCAGAGGAAGTCAACTAAAACAAAAAGTATAAATAAGATCCACAGTCTCTTAACAAAATACTCAAAGTCAGATTTCAGTTGAAATAAAATTATACAAAGCCACAAGATCTAAAATTGAAAATAACCAATAGATAATAACACTTAGATAATAGGGTATTAGAAATTTCTGGTAGTGATTTTCAAGTGACCATCATAAAAATACTCCAAGAAACAAACACAGTTGCAACAAATGAAAAATAGCAAGTGTCACCAAAGATTAAAGAACCAAATGAAAAAACTTTCTAAGTGAAAACTAAAATAAAAATTTTTAACTCTGAATGGGTTCATAGGTTCAAATAGGTGTGTGTTTTTCTGCCAGTACCATCCTGTCTTGATAGAGCTTGAAGTCCAGCATTGCGATGCCACCAGCTTTGGTTTCCTTTTTCAACATTCCTCTGGCTATTCAGGGTCTTTTCTGATTCCATACAAATTTTAGGATTATTTGTTCCAGCTCTGAAAAAAGTCGGTGGTAATTTGGTAAGGATTGCATTGAATGTGTATGTTGATCTGGGTAGCATAGACATTTTGACAATATTTATTCTTCCAGTCCATGAGCAGGGAATGTTTTCCCATAACTTTGTGTTTTCCTCAATTTCTTTCATAAGTTTTCTGTAGTTTTTAGAATACAGATCCTTTGCCTCTTTGGTTAGGTTTATTTCTAGGTATCTTAAGGTTCTTGGTACAAGTACAAATGGTATCGAGTCCTTAAATTCTCTTTCTCCTGTCTCATAGTTAGTGTACAGAAATGCAACTGATTTTTGTGCACTGATTTTATATCCAGCCACATTGCTGAGTTCCTATATGAGTTCTAGCAACTTGGGGGTAGAGTTTTTTGGGTTTTCCACATAAAGTATTATGTCATCTGCAAAGAGGGAGTTTGACTTTTTTGCCAATCTGAATACCTTTTATTTCATTTTGTTATGGCATTGCCGAAACTAGGACTTCTAGTACTATGCTGAACTAGTAGTGGCAGTGGTGAAAGTGAACATCCCAGTCTTTTTCCCTGACCTTCAGGGAAAAGCTCCCTCTTATCCCCACTGAGAATGATACTCACTTTGGGCTTTTCATATAGCTTTTATGATATTGAGGTATGATCCCTCTATCCCTACATTGTGCAGAGTTTTAATCAAGAATGGATGTTGTATTTTGTCAAATGCTTTTTCTGCATCAATTGGGAGGATCACATAGGTTTTTTCCTTTCTTTTATTAATGTTATGTTTCACACATTGATTGATTTGCAGATCTTGAACCAACTTTGTAGCCCAGGAATAAATACAACTTGGTCATGGTGAATAATCCTTTTGATGTACTGTTGCATCTTATTAGCTAGTATCTTGGTGAGAATTTTGGTATCCACATTCATCAGGAAATTTGGTCTATAATCCTTTTTGGTGTGGTCCTCATCTGATTTGGGAATTATAATACTGACATCATAGAACGAGTTTGGAAGTTTTCCTTCCATTTCTACTTTTTTAAACAGCTTAATTTTAGGTATTAATTCTTTAAATGTTTGGTAGAATTCCCCTGCAAAGCCATCTGACCCTGGACTCTTTTGTGTTGGGAGATTTTTGATTACCGCTTTAATTTCCTTGCTGGTTATGAACCTGTTCAGGTCTTCTATTTCTTCCTGGTTCAGCTTTGGTAGCTTATACATCTCTAGGAATGCATGCATTTCTTCCAGACTGTCCAATTTATTGGCATGTAATTGCTCATAATATGTCCTTGTAATGGTTTGTCTTTCCTTAGTGTTGGTCATGAGCTCTCTTTTTCAATCATTATTTTATTTATTTGGGTCCTTTTTCTTTTCTTTTTGAAAAGTCTGGCTAGGGGTTTGTCAATCTTATTAATGCTTTCAAAGAACCACCTCCTAGTTTTTTTGTTCTAGTCTACTTTTCTTTTGGTTTCTATTTCATTGATTTCTGCTATACTGTTTTCAATTCTCTTCTCTTGCTAGGTTTAGGCTTGATTTGCTTTTCTTTCTCTATCCCCTTTAGGTATAGGGTTAAGTTGTGTAACTGAGAAAGGTCTGCATTGCTATGTACTTCCCTCTTAGGATGGCCTTTGCTTTATCCCAAATGTTTTCAGCAGCTGTGTTTTCATTTTCACTTGTTTCCATGAATTTTTTAAATTCTTCTTTAATTTCCTGGTTGACCTATTCATTCTTCAGTAGCATAGTCTTTAACCTTCAAGTATTTGAGTTCCTTCCAAATTGCCTCTTGTGACTGAATTCCAATTTCAAAGCATTGTGGTCTGAAAATATGCAAGGTATAATCCCAGTCTTTTGATATTTGTTGGAACCTAATTTGTCCATTGACACCTTCTTTGTGAGCCACTATGTGATCTATTCTGGTGAATGTTTCATGTGCACTTGAGAAGACTGTGTATTCTGTTGCTTTGGGAAGGAATGCTCTGAATATATCTGTGAAGTCCATCTGGTCCAGTGTGTCATTCCAAGCCCTTGTTTTCTTGTTAGTCTTCTGCTTAGATGATCTGTCCATTTCTGTCAGTGGGGTGTTGAAGTCACTTACTATTATTGCATTATTATCAATGTGTTTCTTTAATTTTGTTATTAATTGGTTTGTATAATTGGCTGCTCTCAAGTTAGGAGAATATAATTGTTAGTTCTTCTTGTTGGATAGACCCTTTAAATATGACATAGTGTCTCTCTTCATCTCTTTTTTTTTTTTTTTAAGATTTTATTTATTTATTTGACAGAAATCACAAGTAGGCAGAGAGGCAAGCAGAGAGAGAGGAGGAAGCAGGCTCCCCGCCGAGCGGAAAGCCCGATGTGGGGCTTGAACCCAGGACCTGGGATCATGACCTGAGCCGAAGGCAGCGGCTTAACCCACTGAGCCACCCAGGCGCCCCTCTCTTCATCTCTTATTACAGTCTTTGGTTTAAAATTTAATTTGTCTGATGTAAGGATTGCTGCCCTGGCTTTCTTTTGATGTCCATTAGCATGATAAATTGTTCCCCACCCCCTCACTTTCAATCCGCAGGTGTCTTTGGGTCTAAAATGAGTCTCTTGTAGAGAGTATATGGATGGGTCTTGCTTTTTTTATCCAATCTGATACCCTGTGTCTTTTAATTGGAGCATTTAGCTCATTTATATTCAGAGTAACTATTCAAAGATATGAATTTAGTGCCATTGTGTTACCTGTAAAGTCACTGTTTCTGTATATTGTCATTGTTTCTTTTGGGTTTATGTTTTGGGTTCTCTCTTTGCTTAATGGACCCCCTTTAATATTTCTTGAAGGGCTGGTTTAGTGATCACAAATCCTATTAGTTTCTGTTTGTCCTGAAAGCTCTTTATCTCTCCTATTCTTTGGACAGAATATCCTCCTTCTGGCCTTCCTGGATAAAATATTCTTGACTGCGTATTTTTCTCATTTAGCATAAGGATTAGACTCTTGACTTTGGCTCAGGTCATGATCTCAGGGTTGGGGGACAGAGCTGCATATTGGGCTCTGCACTCAGTGGGAAGTCTGTTGGAGATTGTCTCTCTGTCCCTATCCCTCTGCCCCACCCACTTGCAAGCATGCTCTCTCTCTCATACTCGCTCTCACTCTCTAAAGTAAATCTTTTTTTAAAATTGAGTTAATTCTAAAACTCCTCAAAAAGAAATCTCTAGCCCCAATTGTTTTCATTATAGAACTCTACCAAATATTTGAAGAATTATCATACACATGTATCATACACATGTCTCTTCCAGACAAAATTAAAAAAAACACTTCCCAATGTGTTTTATGCAACTATTATCCTGATACCAAAACCAAACAAAAACAGAAAAAAAAGAGAACTACAGACCAATATCCCTCATTCATCGAAAAATTCTTAACCAAACATAAAAAAATAGATTTCAGCAGTAAGAATCCTATACCATGACCAAGTACAGATTATTCCAGGAACGCAAAACTGGTTTAAAATCTGAAGGAAAAAAATCCATGTAGTCCACGTTATTAACAGGCTAGAGAAAGAAAATCATGAGATCATATCAATTTACACATAAAAACCATTTAACAAAACTCAAAAAAAAAAAAAGGAAGTGTGTGTATTTGCGTGTGTCTATGTCTGTTGTGGTGGGACTTTAACTTGATAAAGACCATTTATAAAACACCTACAGCTAACATACTCCATGGTAAAAGAGAGGAGTAAAGCAAAGATATCCACTTCTATCATGCTAATTCAATGTAGTGCTGGAAGTTCTACCTTGTGCAAAAAATGAAAATAAAAGACCTACAGACTGGGAAGGAAAAAAAAAATAAAATAAAACTTTCCCTGTATCCAAAACATGGTATCTATGCATGAACTCCTAGTATGTCCCAAGTAACATTCCTAGATGTAAGAATCAACTCTAGCAATGTCAAAAGACAAAGATGTAAAAATTGTGTTTTTATGATCAATAAAACACCAAAACTGAAAATTCAAATTTTATTATAATAACTTTTAAAAACCCAAAATATTTAATTATAAAATCAAGCACGGGACTCATATGCTGAAAACTACAAAAGAAAAAAAAAAGTAAAAGAAATAGAAGATCTAAACTGGAGACTCATACCATGTTCATGGATTGGAAGATTCAACTGGTTAAAGAGATCAAATCTGAGTTTACATACAAATTGTTTAATACAATTCTCATCAATTACAGTAAGAATTTTAAAGATGTAAGTGACGTTGTTTGAACATTTAAATGGAAAGGCAAAAGATCTACAATAGCTATAAATTTTTTGAAGAAGAATGAAGTGGGGGAAAATCAGTTTGCTCAATTTCAAGATTTATCTGTCTACAGTAATCATAACTGTGTGGTATTGGTAGAGGAACAAGCACATAGATAAAGGAATAAACACGTCAGAAGTAGTTCCTCACAATTATGCCCAAATTATTTTCAACGAATGTACAAATATGATGCAGTGGAGAAAATGTACCTTTTCAGTAGTACTAGAGAAACTGGTCATCTATAGACAGAAAATGAACCTCCACTGAAGTCCCACACCTTATACAAGTTAAAGGAATCACAAATAAAAAACTTTAAAACTTTTAGAAAAAAAAAAAACTATCTTCAGGTTTGGGGTCTAGGGCTAGGCAAAGAGTCTTTTAGCTTGACCAAAGTAGCACCCCCTGGATGGAAAACTATATAAATTGGATTCCATCAAAATTAAAATATTTTTCTTTGTGTAAGGGTTGATTAAGAGAATAAAAAAACAATATGGAATGGGAGGAAATGTTTGCAAACCACATATCTGACAAAGGACTAGTCTGTAGAATACATAAAGAGTCCTCAGAACTCAAGAGTAAAATTTAAAATTACAATTAAAATTTTAAAACCTCACACCCTAAACTGAAAATGGCCAAAAGATATCTGCAATCATTTCACTGAAAAGGATATATAGATGACATATAAGCTCTGGAAAAGATATCCATTATCATGAACAATTAGGGAGCTAAAAATTAAAACAAGATCACTACAGATTTTAGTCAGAACTAATAGAGTAGTGACAGCACCAAATGCTACCAAAGATGTATAGAAACCCAACCATTCACACCTTTCTAGTGTTAATGTAAAAATTTATAGCTATTATAAACATTAGTTTGGCACTTTCTTAAGACTCTTAACACACAACCACCTTACAACTCAGCAGTAGTGTTACCAGACATTTATTCCATGGAAGATTATGTTTACACAAATACCTGCATGTTAATGTTTAAATTAATGTGAAATAGCAAAAAAGTGGAAAGCAGATGTTCTTCAATAGGTAAATGAGTAAACTGTTGTACATCTACACCAAGAACACTATTCCACAATAAAATGGAACTACTGATATACATAAAATCCTGGATATTGACAGAATTAGCTGAGTTGGAAAAGCCCTTTTCAGTACATTACATTCTGCATGATTTCATTCATTCACCATTTCTGAAATAACAATTATAATGAGGAACAGATCAGCGGTTATCAGGGAATAAGGAAAGAGTGGAGACAGAGAAATTGAGTGTAGCTCTAAAAAGGGTAACATAATGTATCCTTATGGTGATGAAGTGCTCTGTATCTTGAGTGTGTCAATGTCAATATCCTGGTAATATTGTACTATTCTCTTTCAAAATGTTACCATTGGGGGGAAATGAGTAGAGGGCATATAGGATCTATTATTTCTTATAGCTGCATGTAAATTTTCTCAAAAATAAGAATCAAAAAATAAATAAACAGCAAGTCTATTGGGAGATTGGGCTGAGAGAGCATTTAAATGGAAGCTGGGAGGCAATGTTGGACCAGGTAAAGGGGGAAAAGAAGTTTGCAGTAAGTAATGGGAGAATAAAGCAAACATGGCAGGTAAGAATGAACAACTAGGAAAAAGGAGTCATCTAAAAAGAGAGCTGCCTTGATTCCTCCTGACAGCTGAGTTCTTGGTTCCACATAAGTGGAAGGATTAGCTTAGCAGTACTTCCCACCTTTGAGGTATATAAGACAGGTATCTCTGCGTCTTTCCAGTTAAAGTTCCTTTGGGCTTAAGTTACTGTGGATGGTTTCCATTACTTGCCACCAAACAATTCCTAACAAGACAGCCATGTTCAAATTACCTCAACTCTCAAAACAGAAGTGTAAAAAATGGGATATGTGACAGATTCTTTTGTTTTGGTTGCATCAGGGCACTCAATTTTTAAGGGTAATATAGTGTGAAGTAATAAGTGAATGGAAATACTGATGTTCCAAATATTGATAATAATTGTAAACATGTGCCTGCCAAGTTTAACTTATACTTAACTATATGTCTTTTATGTCCCGTTTCTCTGAGAAAATTTCAAACTTTTTCCAGTACTAAAACCAAGCTGTTCTGATCCTACCTCTTTCTCCTTAAATTAGCTCATGTTCCATATTTTTTAAAACAAAGGAATGTTTAGGAGAAACAATTATTTGTAGGACATTTTTCAAGCTGGATAACTTAAGTTATTAATTAATTAATTAATTTATCAATTTAATTTTATTTAAATTTATTATTATTCATTATTAATTCCTTTGATTTTATTAATTTATACTACTGGGTTGTGTGCACCATTAGTGAAACATAGTTATGCTAATGTTCATTTTTATGCTTTTGATGTGGGCCCACAAATAAATGCAACTGGTGATTCAGATCCCTTCTTAGAAAGCAAAAGAATGATTCAATAATCCTCTGAGAAGCATTTGTCTCAAATTTCTCTAAAATGGCAATTACCCTTTCGTCTCCTAAAATTCAGAATTAGGACAGTTAACTGTAACTGTTTCAGAACACATTTATTATAACGAGGATCACTCGCCCACCCATTTATCTGTTCGACACAGTTAAGGTTCTCAGTATTACACAATGAGTAAGGTCTACAGAATAAGGACAGTTCCAAAGACCCTCACAGACCACAGGGAGACACCTTTAGTAAATCTGAACTGGAGGATATCTCACCATTTTGAGTAAGCATATCTGGTATGTACAAAGGGAAAAAAAAAAAAACATTTAGTTCGTCCAAAGTCCCTACAAACTGGGGAGTTTGTACTTAGGATTTTGTGTTTAAATCTCACCACATTATGAAACTGAACATGGAATCTCAGAGGACTTATCTCACACATTGTTGCGTGGCAACTGAAGGTAAGGTGGAGACTTTATAGTATCAGAAACCTTTTTTTTTTTTAAGATTTTATTTATTTGACACAGAGAGAGAGGTATCACAAGTAGGCAAAGAAGCAGGCAGAGAGAGAGGGGGAAGCAGGCTCCCTGCTGAGCAAGGAGCCCGAAGCAGGGCTCAATCCCAGTACCCTGAGATCATGACCTGAGACGAAGGCAGAGGCTTAATCCTCTGAGCCACCCAGGTGCCCTAAGAAACATGTTTCTAATAATGGAAAACTCAAACCAAAAATCAACATTGTATTTTAGAAATTAAGTACATTTGACCTAAAAAGCACTTCTGATAGGGACAAAGTAAAATGCATTATGCCCACACAAGCTATGAATGTACAGATGAAGCTTCATTTTATCCCTGACAGTACAAGACATCTTAGACTCGAAGAAATAAACCATCAGGCCGCTTGGCATATTTTTGACTCAGTAAATTACAAAAATATTATCCTTGTCATTTTCTGTGAATGAGACAAGGTTTTAGCTTGCTTCTTTTTATGTGGAAATAGGATTAAAATAAGGTGCACCATGGTGCCTGATAGTAAAAGCTGAAACAGCTTCCTTACCTTATTTAATCCCTTTTCAGAACAAATGACTTATTAACTACTATCATAATTAAAATCCTAATTGTCCAATTTATTGCGTGTCTATTACATGCCAGGTACCATACTTAGTATTCTCCACATGTTGTATTTAGTCCTCACAACCATCTAAGGCATTATCATCCCATTTTCTAGGGAAAGAAACCGAGGCTCAGAGTGTTTTGGCCAGCCTCCAGCCACAAACCAGACCACTGTATTGCCAACAAAATCCAACACACTTCATGTATGCTTAGAAAAATAATGACCATGGTTGCTTCTGGGATGGTTGGTTCTCTGAGCCTGAGAAAGGGTGGCTCAGAGAACCACCCTTTTTTTTTTTTTTTTTATTTCATGTACCTGCTTTTTTTTTTTTTAAACAAGGAGAATGGATTACTTTTATAATAAAAGTTGCTGAGTTCCTTGATCTGAAAACACCTGCTGTATGAAAACTTCCAATCTTTGGAGAACTGAACACAGCAGGCACTGAGTCAACACTAGATAGAACTGAAGTGAGTTAAATTGATTATTCTTTTAAAAATGAAAGATATGCAGAAATTGAAGTATAAATGTATTTCTACCCTTAACAAAGTATAATTAGACTATATATGAATATACATAAACCCTTATTCTTAAGGTATCTTAGCTATATTTTATATATTTAACATTGTTCTATCATAAATATGAATGATTCTCAACTTCTACCTCACAAGTTTATTTTCATGGGGTTTGTTTTATTTTTATTTTTTTTATTTTTTCAGCATAACAGTATTCATTTTTGCACCACACCCAGTGCTCCATGCAATCCGTGCCCTCTACAATACCCACCACCTGGTGCCCCCAACCTCCCACCCCCCACCCCTTCAAAATTCTCAGATCGTTTTTCAGAGTCCATAGTCTCTCATGGTTCACCTCCCCTTCCAATTTCCCTCAACTCCCTTCTCCTCTCCATCTCCCATGGGGTTTGTTTTAATGAAGAAAATTCGGCCCCACTCCAGAGGACCTGAAAATAAATCTAAGGTAGAATTTAGGCATACGCATTCTGAAAAATCTCCATATATTTGTTGAACAGGCCAGGGACTGTGAATCCCTACTCAAACTCTTTTTCAAGTAACTTAGCAATTCCTCCTCCTAGGCCCAACAGAATACTGTTTACCAAAACACATGTAGTAGATGAATAACAACACAGTTTCTAACTGTCCCAAATTAGAAGCTAACCAAAAGCCTAGTGACAGAATAAAAAAGTGGTCTATTCACACAGTGGAATGCTATGAAGCAGTCAACAGCTACAGGAAATAAGGATGAATGTCACAAAATGTTGATAATAGCCAGACACAAAGAACTACATGCTGTGTAATTCCACTAATATAAAATGCAAAAACTGATGAAACTCATTTTTGCTGTGAGAAGTCTAGATAGCAGTTACCTTTGCGGGGCAGGAGAGGAGGCAGGGAAGGGTGACTGAAAGGGAAAATAAGGAGGATTTCTTGTATGCTGCTACTGTTCTCTTTCTCCATCTGGTCATGTGGGTATACGAAGTTTGGGAAAATTAATCATGTAGTACTATTATATATGCATTTTGCTACATTATACAGCATTCTAATAAATCTAAAATGTCCATAAAATATCAGTTATTTGGCAGTTTAAAATTTAAGAACCAAGAAATAATTTAAAATATACAAAGAAGGGGTGCCTGGGTGGCTCAGTGGATTAAAGCCTCTGCCTTTGACTCAGGTCATGATCCCAGGGTCCTGGGATTGAGCCCCACATTGGGCTCTCTACTCAGCAGGGAGCCTGCTTCCTCCTCTCTCTCTCTGTCTGCCTCTCTGCCTACTTGTGATCTCTGTCAAATAGATAAATAAAATCTTTAAAATATATATATACAAAGAAAATGTGATGTCAGAGAATATACAATAGATAAGGGTTGAGATCCCAAAAGGAACAGGCCTAGGAGATTTAAATTCAGTTTCATCTTAACTTCCCAAGATCATCTGTGTTGCATATTATTTTACCTCTTGAAAAGCTGTTGTCAGGATTATGTAACTCTAAAGCTTAATAGTTGGCCCATAGTTCACAGTGAGCATTCATTTTTCTCCCTTTCCAGATTTTAGAACAAAATGTATGTTTCACAACAAAGCAGCTGTTATTATTCTTAAATGTAGTATCAGTTCAGGTAAGACCACCAAGAAATGTTTAAGCCAGTTCAGAAGTAGGTAATTCCAGAGGATTTTTAGATACTTCTAATTTTGTTCACTTTTCTGGGGTACGAAAGCAAGTGGTAGGTGGTGACTATGCTACCAGACAGACATCTCCAGCAACCATATCCATGCGGCAGGTAATGTGGTATCTGAAAGAACACTGGCTGTGACAGTTTTCAATAACCAGGAGCTGTGATTCTAACTCAGGTGGTATCACTAAAATGTGTCATTGAAGGAAAAAAAATGATCAAATTCCAGCAGCCAAATTCGAAGGCAGAAAAAAAAATCGTATCTGGGTATTGAAGGAATTCAAGCTGAATGGCAGTCAGAACTAGCCTGTTTCCATTTAAAAGGCAAATCATCAGATGCAGCAAAAAATTGGCATATGGTTAGTCATAGTACATTGACAGAACACGTGCTGTGTAAGGAGCCTCTGGCCTCATCATCCAGTTCTCATCCAAGCCTCAGAGGAGTTTTGAAGAGGATTAAGAAGGGCAAAGGTTGATAACTAGGATTAATAAGCACAACTTAAAACTGACCAACATTATTTACACCAAGAGGGAAAAGCAAGGGGCAGTTCAACAATCTGTGTTTGAATTAAAAGATCAAGGATTAAAGGAGGGAAATTAGAAATACATTGTCAACAAAATCAAACCCATTCATCATTTAAGCTTACTGCATGTTTTTAGCACCCTACTGGTCCCTTTCTGCTTCCCCAGGCAAAATTGATGCCTCCCTCACTGGCTTTATTTTGTTTTTAGAATAGTACAGTCAGGATATAATCACTACAACTTCTGATTACAATAATGAAACTATGCCGAGAAACGGAGGAAGTAGAATGGAAGACAAAGGAGTAGCTGGGTGAATCAAGTGGTTTTTATATTCCACTCTCATTCTTTATGTTACTTGGTCATTAGGGTCAATTGCAAATGGCTCTACAAGTCCTGAATCATGACCATCCCCAAAATAGATACTAACAGAATTGAGGGAGTTATGGCGTGTTATACTACTATGAAAGATTGATATGTTACAGGACATATTCCTGAATATCATAAAGAATGACTGAAGACAATAGCAAAATATCATAACTTTGCTCTTCACCTTTAAGTCTTTAAAAATCTAATTTTCTGTCTTCTCCCAAAAAGTGAATTGATGGCTTACAAAAATGGAATCAGGCCTGTGGCTATGAAATCCTTTAAAAAGGTCTGTTTACATGCCAAACTTTCACATGCTGTCTACTTGGATAGGAGATGAAAAATTTAAGTCTGATTTATTCTTAGAGTGACTGTAATGGAAAAAATAGAATTTTAGAATTATAAGGTGATAGAGAATTAGTTCTAAAGTAGAGATCAGCAGTTTTTTTTTTTTCTGTAAAAAGCCAGATAAACTTTGAGAGTATGTGAGCCAAATGGTCTGTCACAACTATGCAACTCTGCATGAAAGAGGCCATAGCCTAGATAGAAGAGAATGAGCATAGTCATTTTCTAATAAACCTTGATGAAAACAACAGGCAGGGGGCAGTATTTAGCCTGAAGGCCACCATTTGACAACCCTGCTCTTAAGAATATTAAGATGTGGTTTCCACAGGGGAGGCGGGGGAGCACTGGGTGCTGTATGGAAGTGTCGACCTACATATGGAAGTGTACACCTAAAACTAATGTAACACTGCCTGCCAACTAATGAGAATTAATAAAAACTTTAAAAAGATGTGGTAAAATACAGCAAACCACCCTTTTATTCAGTCTGGCCATGAGTAGGTAACATGACTGGCCAAAAGCTTGAGCATGTGTATCTTGGAAGCTATTAAGTCCTTCAAGTCTCCTTACACTGACAAAAATCAGAAGACCTTCTCTTTTTTTTTTTTAATCATTTTTTTAATTTATTTTCAGCATAACAGTATTCATTGTTTTTGTACCACATCCAGTGCTCCATGCAGTCCGTGCCCTCTCTAATACCCTTCTCTTCTTTATGTCTAAACACCCATATCACCTGTTTTCATTAGTGGTGGAATTCAAATATCAAAACAAAACAAATAAAAGGTCTTGACACAATAGGACTGGTAAGAAAAGAAACTCTAGTCTGGGGCTGACTCCAACAGAATTCACCCGATGCAACAAAAAGACAATAAATTCTAAAATACGTACTTAATAAAATTTTGCCCTTTTGTCCGTTCAGGGGCACCATTAGAAACTCCAATAATAATATAAACAAATGGAGGCTCTACAGCGTATTACAGCCTTGAACTACTGTATTGGAAAATAGGCTGCCAATTTCAGGAGAAAAGTTATGTGGCAAGTACCAAAAGAGGATACCGATGGCTACAAATCTCAAAGCTAGAAGAACCTACTTTCCCAGGAGATAGCCAACTATAATCAACAAGCCCTTTTATTAATTTAAACATGATAGAATAAGCATGTTGATATCAGGAACTTTCCTAAACCCATTTGGGATAGGGAAGGCAGGGCTGAATGAGGAATCAGGAAGTAGCATCCTGTCAGTGAGACAGTTTGTCTATAGCAAATGTTTGCATGACTGACCTGCAGTATCCATCTTTAATGGCTAGAAAGAACTAAAGCTGTAAATCTCATACACAATATATGACTAGGGACTTGAGGAAACAAGATGTGAATTACACTAGACCTATGGAGAAATTCTCAAAGGAAAGGGAAAGAATATAATGTGGGGGAGGGGGGTACAACTAGCAGACCAAGACTATTTGCTCCTCTCAAAAAACTTCCATGAAGAAGATTAAAATATTGACTAAACATAGGTCATGAATGTATAGGTCTTAATAAAGCAATCACGCATATAAACAACAGCTTGGAGCAGCAATTCTGTCATCTCAAGCAATCTCAGGTGAGTTAACAGAGACATCAGGAGATACAGCAGGAGCTAGCTCGTGGCAACACATAGTGCAAAGTAGTCACGGAAATGTAGACCATATTCAAAATAGCAAAAATAGGCACTGCTAAAACACCATAAAAAAAGACACAAGAGATTAAGTGAGTGAAATATTTTTAAGACGTAATTTAAGAAAATTACAGGAGTTCAAGAGGAAGTTAATCTACACATTAAAAAGGCACACTAGTTATACTATATGTTGACTGAGTTTAAATTAAAAAAAAAATAAGAAAAAGAAAAGGCACACCACATTGCAGGAAAAACTGACAGGACCAATCAACAGCAATACATTTCCAGGTAAACTTACTAGACATGAAAAGTTTAAAGAAAGTGGGGGAAGGGGCCTAGGTGGCTCAGTTAAGTGTCTGCCTTAGACTCATGTCATGATCCCAGGGTTCTAGGCTCAAGTCCTGCATCAGTCTCCCTGCTCAGCAGGGAATCTGCTCCTCCTTTTCCCTCTGCCCCTCCATGACTCACGCTTGCACACATGCACTCTCTCTCAAAAATTAAAAAAAAAAAAAATGCTCAAAGAAAACAGAAGTCTTTTGAGCACTTGAACAGAATGAATAAAACACTTAAAATGGTGAAAAAAAAGAAATTCACTGAACTCCGACTTCTACACAGCCATCCTTAACCAAAGATGGTAAGAATATTGAGGGTGTCCTTTTATTTTTTTTTTTATTTTTTTAGTGTTGGTTGTAATCTCTCCTCTTTCATTCATGATTTTATTTATTTGACTCCTTTCTCTTTTCTTTTTGATAAGTCTGGCCAGGAGTTTATCAATCTTATTAATTCTTTCAAAGAATCAGCTCCTAGTTTCATTGATTTGTTCTACTGGGTTTTTTGGGGTTTTTATTTCACTGATTTCTGCTCCGATCTTTATGATTTCTCTTCTCCTGTTGGGTTTAGGCTTTCTTTGCTGTTCTTTCTCCAGCTCCTTTAGGTGTAGGGTTAGGATGTGTATGTGAGACCTTTCTTATTTCTTGAGATCTTTTTTTTTAAATCTATTTTATTTTCAGTGTTTTGAAATTCATTGTTTATGCACCAGACCATGCTCCATGCAATACATGCCTTTTTATTGGCAGTAGCCAAGACACTGAAGAAGCCTAACTGTTCACTGGTGGATAAACGGATTAAGAAGCTGCTAGGGCATCTGAGTGGCTCTGTCATTTAGCGTCTGCCTTTGGCTCAGGTCCTGATGCCAGGGTCCTGGGATCAAGCCCCACATCGGGCTCCCTGCTAAGTGGGAAGATTGCTTCTCCCTTTCCCACTCCCCCTGCTTTGTGTTCCCTTTCTCACTCTCTCATTTTGTCAAATAAATAAATAAAATCTTTAAAAAAAAAGAAAGAAATGTGATATATATATACAATGGAATATTATTCAGTCTTTAAGGAAATACTACCATTTGGGGGTGGACCTGGAGGGCATGGTGCTAATGAAGTAAGCCAGATATAGGACAAGTTCCAGATGATACCACTTATGTGAAGAATCTAAAATAGTCCAGCACAGAAGCAGAGAGTAGACTGATGGATGCCAGGAGCTGGGAGACAATGACAGGAGGGAAAAAAGGAGGTGTTAAGGGGTACTAACTTTCAATTATACAAAATAAGTCCTAGAGATCTAGGATATGGCATAGTACCTATAGTTAATAGTATATTGCATACTTTAACATTTGCTGAGAGGATAGACCTTATGCTAAGTATTCTTACCACAAAAAAAAAAAAAAATGGAGAGAGGAAACTTGAAGGTAATAGATATATTTATGATATAAATTGTGTTGATAGCTTCATAGATGTGTACTTATCTCCAAAGTCATCAAGCTATATATATTAAATATGTACACTTTTTATATGCCAATCATCTCTGAATAAAGTGGTTAAAGAATCTATGTACAATGTTCAAGAAAATGACAACAATATTTGATGACATGTTAAAGTATAAATACAGACATGTTTTTCAACTTTTAACACTCAGAGAATATAGTTCCATGAGTCATTTTTGAAGAAACCACTAGAGAATAATATTCCATCAACCAAGAGATAACCAGACAACTATGGCAAAACAGACATTGGTAAGCAGTCATTTAGGATTAAGCCTAAAACAGATGTGAGGATTATGGTCACAAAATATGATTTAACATTATAGGCCTCAGAAGTTCTTAGAAAATGATATAAACAAAACCAGAATGAAAAGCAGAAAAAAAAAAAGTAACAGAACTACAAGCATGCTGATTTTCTTCCTTTATAGGCTCTTATTTAAAGTTCTTTGGTAAAGGTATACACATATACTTAGAAGTCACCAGAGATGTAAAAAAATCTGGATCACAGGCACAGATCTGCACCCCTGGGTGCTGAATTCTCACAATGCATTTGGTAGGTTAAGTATTTTTTCCTAACAGCCTTTGAGTTTTATGGCAAATGATCTAGAGAAAGACATGATTTTTGTTGAGAAGTTATCTGGAACCAAATCACTGAGACAGTTAAAATTAACATTGATGGAAATGGTCAAAGCAGAGAATCTCAAACTAAGGAATAAAGATATTTCAAGTAAACATCGGGGTTTTTCAGCAGTTACAAAGACTGCAAGTTGCAAAAACTGTTAAATTTTTAAGCCTTCAAAGTTTACATACATAAGTGAAAACCATTTCAAAACTATGATATTTCATAAATATTTATAGTTATAAATTTCACTTAACAGTGAGGCACAAGTTTTGTTTAACAACTGGTGGTTCAGAAGATGTAAAAATGTTAGAGCTGCCAATTTAAAGAACCCTATGTTTTGTTCAATGTTATCCTGCACTTAGAAAGTTAGTGTGGCTTCCGAAGCACATATACTAGAAAGTCAATACCTATCCTTCTCAAACTACTGCAAGATAAGAAAAAGGAATGCTTTCACGTTTATTCTGCCGAGCATGACGCTGATAACAAAACCAAAGACACCACAACAAAAGAAAACTACAGACCAATAGCTCTGATTATAGATGCAAAATCCTCATTAAAATATTACCAAATCAAATTCAATCCATTAAAAAAAATCATTCAGCACAATCAAGTGGGATTTCAGAAATGCAAACATAGATTGATATCCACTAATAAGATACACATTAACAAAATGTAGGATAAAAATCTTACGATTTTAATAGATGCAGAAAAAGCATTTTACAAAATTCAACATCTGTTCATGAATAAAAGTCTCAAAGCGGTTTTAAAGAGAACATCTCAGAGGCGCCTGGGTGGCTCAGTCATTGGATGTCCACCTTTCGGCTCAGGTCATGATCTCGGGGTCCTGGGATCAAGCCCCACACTAGGCTCTCTGTTCAGCAGGAAGCCTGCTTCTCCCTCTCCACTCCCCTTGTTTGTGTTCTCTGTCTCTCTCTCTCTCTCTGTGTCAAATAAATAAATAAATCTTTAAAAATAAATAAGTAAATAAATAGAATAGAACATCTCAATATAATAAAAGCTATCTAAGACAAACTCACAGCTAATATCTTAACAATGGTGAAAAGCTGAGATCTTTTCCTCTAAGATTGGCAACAAAACAAGGATGTACACGCTTACCATGCTGACCATAGTACCAATAGCAGTCAGATGAAGCAAAAGGCATCCAAATTACTAAGTAAATTTGCCCCTATTTGCAGATAATATGCTATATATCAAAAACTCTCAAAACTTCAGAGAATTAGAATAAATGCACTCAGTAAAGAGGCAGGATACAAAAATCAGTATATAAAAATCTGTTGTATTTCTATACATTAGTAAACTGGCAGATACATAAATTATTATAACTGTCCCATGTTTAGCTGCATCAAGAAGAATATAATACCTAGGAATAAACTAAACCAGTAGGCAAAAGACCTATATTCTGAAAACTATGACATGGATGACAGAAACTGAAGATGAACACAAGTAAATGGGAATATAGGTCATGCTAATGAACTGGAAGAATGTTAAAATATCCATTTTAACTACCCAAAACAATCTACAGATTCTATGTAATCCCTATCAAACGCCCGTAGTATTTTTCACAGAACTGGAATAATCCAACAATTTATATGGAACCACAAAAGGCCCTTCAGTTTCATTCTTTCACATGTAGCTGTCCTGTTTTATGAGCACCATTTACTGAACAGCCTGTGTTTTCCTCCATATATTCTTGCTGCCTTTGTCATAGATTAACTGACAATGTAAGTATGGGTGTATTTCTGGGATCTCTATTCTGTATCACTGATCTATGTCTATTTTTGTGCCAATACCATACTGTTTTGATTACTACTGTAGGTCTTGTAGTACAGTAGCTTGGTTCTTAAGATAGTTTTGGTGATTTGACCTATTTTGTTCCATACGAATTTTAGTATTTGTATACTTTGAGTATTATATTGTAGTATTTGACTACTTTGAGTAGTCAAAAGCTATCTTGCAAAAAAAAGAACCAAGCTGAAGGTACCACACTCCCAGATTCAAACTATATTACAAAGTAATAGTAACCAAAACAGTATAGCACTAGCACACACTATGAAATGGACATATTCCTAGAAACCTACAATCTTCCAAAACTGAATCCGGAAGAAATAGAAAATCCAAACAGAATAGTTAAATCTATAAATTTAAAAAAAGTACTGAAAAATAAATGTCCATGACCAGATGACTTCAAAGGTGATTTCTATAGAAAATTTAAAAACAAGAGTTACCTAGGGGCACCTGGCTGACTAAGTCAGAAGAGCATGTGACTCTTGATCTCAGAGTCAGGAGTTTGAACCCCATATTGGGTGTAGAAGTTACTTAAGTAAGTAAATAAAACTTAAAAAAAAAAAAAAGATAAAGAAGAGTTACTTCTCCTCTAACTATTCCAAAGCATATTTCTGATACCAAAACCAGACAAAGACACTACAAAACAAAGAAACTACAGGTCAATATCCCTGATGAACACAGATGCAAAAATCCTCAAAATATTACCAAATCACATTCAACAATATAGTAAAGGATCATTCACCATGATCAAATGGTGTTTATTCCATGGATTCAGGGATGATTCAATATCCCCAAATCAGCATGATATACCACATAAACAAAGGCTAGAAATCATGATCTCAACAGATGCAGAAAGAACTTTTGATAAAATTCAACATCCTTTTTTTTTTAGTAAGTTCTCAAGAAAGTGAGTTTAGAATGAACCTACCTCAACATAATAAAGGTAATATATAAAATCTCTCAGCTACCATCATCCTCAAAGGAAAAAAGCAGCTTTTCCTCTTAGATCAGGAGCAAGACAAGAATGTCCACTCTTGGGGCACCTGAGTGGCTCAGTGGGTTAAAGCCTCTGCCTTCGGCTCAGGTCATGATCTCAGAGTCCTAGGATTGAGCCCCACATCAGGATCTCTGCTCGGCAGGTAGCCTGCTTCCTCCTCTCTCTCTGCCTGCCTCTCTGCCTACTTGTGATCCCTGTCTGTCAAATAAATAAATAAATAAATAAATAAATAAATCTATCTATCTATCTATCTATCTATCTTAAAAAAAAAATGTCCACTCCCAGTACTTTTATTAAAATAGTACTTGGCCATCCTAGACAAAGCAATCAGACAAGAAAAACAAGAGGTATCCAAATTGGCAAAGAAGTTAAACTTTCACTATTTTTTTAAAGATTTTTATTTATTTGACAGACAGAGATCACAAGTAGGCAGAGAGGCAGGCAGAGAGAGAAAGGGAAGCAGGCTCCCTGATGAGCAGAGAGCCTGATGCGGGGTTCGATCCCAGGATCCTGTGATCATGACCTGAGCTGAATGAAGACAGAGGCTTAACCCACTGAGCAACCCAGGTGCCCCTAAACTTTCACTATTTGCAAAGAGTACTTTATATGTAGAAAATCCATAGGTTCCACCAAAAAACTACTAGAATAAATGCATGCAGTAAAATTGCAGAATACAAAATGAACACCCAGAAATTGGTCTCATTTCTTTACACTAATAACAAAGTAGAAGAAAAACTAAGAAAGCTGTGTTTATAATTCCACCAAGAAGAATATCTAGAAATAACCCCAATCACGTGAAAGACCCATAAGAACTCTGAAGTAGGGGCGCCTGGGTGGCTCAGTGGAGTAAGCCACTGCCTTCGGCTCAGGTCATGATCTCAGGGTCCTGGGATCGAGTCCCACATCGGGCTCTCTGCTCAGCAAGAAGCCTGCTTCCCTCTCTCTCTCTCTGCCTTCCTCTCCATCTACTTGTGATCTCTCTCTGTCAAATAAATAAATAAAATCTTTAAAAAAAAAAAAAAAGAACTCTGAAGTATTAATAAGTTGAAGATGACTCAAATAAAAACATATTCCATAGTCTTGGATTGGAATAATATTGTTATATTACCCAAAGTAATCTATAGATTCAACGTAATACCTATCAAAATACCAATGCCTTTTTGTTTCTACAAACTGAAGGAGAGAATACTAAAATTTGTATGGAACAAAATAGGCCAAATCACCAAAACTATCTTAAGAACCAAGCTACAGGTACTACAAGACCTACAGTAGTAATCAGAGAGAACAAAACCAAAACACTTTAAACACCCTAATAAAAATAAACTCAAAATGGATTAAAGACCTCAACATGACACCTGAAATCATAAAACTTCCAAAAAACATAGGTACTAATTTCTCTGGTGTTGGCCATAGCAACATTTTCCTAGATATGTCTCCTAAGGCAATGGAAATAAAAGCCAAAATCAACTATGGGACCACACCAAAATCTAATGCTTTTGCACAGCAAAGGAAACCATCAAAAAAAAAGGTACATACTGAATGCGAGATGATATTTACAAATGATATAACCAATAAGGGATTAATATCCACAATATAAATGTGATTAAAAACTGGACAGAAAACATGAATAGGGATTTTACCAAAGAGGACATACAGATGGCCAACAGATACATACAAAGCTCCACATTATAATCATCAGGGAAATGTAAATGATAACCACAATGAGGTATCACCTCACACCAGTCAGAATGGCTTGTATCCAAAAGACTTAGAAATAAGTGTTGTTGAGGATGTGGGAAAAAGGAACCCTCACCCACTACTGGTGAGAATGTGAATTGGTACATCCACTGTAGAAAACAGTTACAGAGTTTCCTCAAAAAACTAAAAATAGAACTACCTTACGATCTAATAATTCCACTACTAAGTATCTTCCCAATGAAAATGAAGTAGGGCAATTGCTGGGTCCTAGGGTAGCTGAACTTTTAACTTCTTGAGAACCTCCATATTGTTTTCCACAGTGACTCTACCAGCTTGCATTCCCACCAACAATGTAAGAGGGTTCCCCTTTCTCCCCAGCCTTGTCAACATTTGTTGTTTCCTGACTTGCTAATTTTAGCCATTCTGACAGCTTCGAGGTGGTATCTCATTGTGGTTTTGATTTGTATTTTCCTGATGTCAAGTGATGGGGAGTTTTTTGCACATGTCTGTTGGCCATTTGTAGGTCTTCTTTAGAGAAATGTCTGTTCATGTCTTCTGCCCATTTCTTGACTCATTTATTTGATTTTTGGGTCTTGAGTTTGAGAAGTTCTTATAGATCTTGGATACTAGCCCTATATCTGATATGTCACTTGCAAGTATCTTTTCCCTTTCTGTAGGTTGCCTTTTTTTTTTTTTTTTTTTACTGTTTCCTTTGCTGTGGAGAGGCTTTTGCTCTTGATGAAATTCTAATAGTTCATTTTTGCTTTTGTTTCCCTTGCCTATGGAAATGTGTCTAACAAAAAGTTGCTGCAGCCAAGGTCACAGAGGTTTCTGCCTGTGTTCTCCTTTAGGACTTGGATGGACTCCTCTCTCTCATTTAGGTCTCTAATCCATTTTAACTTTATCTTTGTGTATGGTGTAATAAAATTGTTCAGTTTCATTCTTCTGCATATGGCTGTCCAATTTTCCCAGCACCATTTATTAAAGAGACCATCTTTTTTCCATTGGACATTCTTTCCTGCTTTGTCAAATATTAGTTGGCCATAGAGTTGAGGGTCTATTTCTGGGCTCTCTATTCTGTTCCATTGATCTTTATGTCTGTTTTTGTGGCAGTACCATACTGTCTTGATGATTACAACTTTGTAATAGAGCTTGAAGTCCGTCATTGGGATGGCACCAGCTCTGGTTTTCTTTTTCAACATTATTCTGGCTATTCAGGGTCTTTCCTCAGTTCCATACAGAAGGGGCGCCTGCACCCCAATGTTCATAGCAGCAATGTCCACAATAGCCAAACTGTAGAAAGAGCCAAGATTTCCATCTACAGATGAATGGATAAAGATGTGGGGTGTGTGTCTGTGTATACATATATGTATGTATGTGTGTGTGTGTGTGTGTGTGTGTGTATAAAATCTCCAATGGAGTATTACTCCACCTTCAAAAAGGATGAATACGTAACCATTTAAATTGACATGGATGGAACTGGAGGGTATTATGCTAAGTGAAATAAGTCAATCAGAGAAAAACAGTTATCAAGGATTTCACTCATATGTGGCATAGAAGAAACAGTGCAGAGGATCATAGGGGAAGGGAGGGAAAACTGAGCAGGAAATCATCAGAGAGAAAAACCATGATAGACTCTTAATTACAGGTAACAAACTGAGGGTTCCTGGAGAGATGGGTGGGGAAAATGGGGTAATGGGTGATGTGATGAGCATTGGTGTTACACACACCTGATAAATTACTAAACACTACATCTAGAAACTAATGATGTACTATATGTTTGTTAATTTATTTTAAATTTCTAAAAAGATGCCAAAAATAAATTTAAAAAATAAAAATTACTGAAATGCAATTATCCAATCTTCGCTTCCACCCTTCCATTCTGAGAATTCACCATATACTTGGTCCTAAGTTTTGTGACTGTGGCAGAAAGATCCATAAAATCAAGTCACCTAACACAGAGGAAGGTCTCCAGGCCATGGACACCATGTATGAATGAGGAACTGTACATACTGCTGAACACGGAGCAAGGGCACTTCCCTAAGATAGACTTTCCTTAGAAAGGGCAGGAAGAGGCTTTAAAACACTGTGGCAGGGGCACCTGGGTGGCTCAGTGGGTTAAAGCCTCTGCCTTCGGCTCAGGTCGTGGTCCCGGTGTCCTGGGATCGAGCCCCGCATTGGGCTCTGTGCTCTGCAGGGGGCCTGCTTCCCCCTCTCTCTATCTGTCTGCCTCTCTGCCTACTTGTGATCTCTGTCTGTCAAATAAATAAATAAAAAATCTTAAAAAAAAAATAAAAAAAAAATAAAATAAAACACTGTGGCAGGAAGACGCCATGGCAATACTGGAATAATCATCTCCAACTCTCTGTCCATGTGAAGTCTGGAGTAGAACTGACCTGTTTGGTCTCAGACTCTGGAGCCCTTCATAAACCAGAAGAAATGTGGGGATAACAACAGGCTTTGAAAGGGAGATAATGGACTTAAGGATATAAAGGAGCTCAAATAATTAATTTTATAAATAACATATGTGACCTTTTTTATTCCAATATTATGGAGGTTTTAATATGCTCATGTGCAATGTATCACCTTATCCTGGATAATGTAGTTTAACATAGCTTGGGATGGGCAATAAAGTAGGCATAGTAATTTTATCTTAATGTATAGTAATATGCTTGTTCATTTCAGTCATTTCTGGGACCCCCATGTGAGATCTTTATAAAAGGTCCTGAGGGGCTTACCTGTCAGAATCAGAAATACCAGGTGTACAGAAGGAAATTTTTGGATTTTAAAAGTGAATAATCCAATTTAAAAATATGTAAGTGATGGATCACTAAATTCTACTCCTGAAAGCAAAATTAAACCAAAAAATAAATAAATAAATAAATAAAGAGAATAGGCTGACAGCATGAATAGACATTTTTCCAAAGACAACATACAAATGGCCAACAGACACATGAAAAGATACTCAACATCACTGATGATCTACGAAAGACAAATCAAAACTACAATGAGATATCACCTCACACCTGTCAGAATGGCTAAATCAGCAACATGACAACAGATGTTGGCAAGAATATGGAGAAAGGAAACGCTCCCGAACTAGCACAGCCACTGTGGCAAACAGAAAGGAGGTTCCTCAAAAAGTTAAAAACAGAACTATGCTGCAGTCCAGCAATTACACTAAGCATTTGGCCAAAGAATACAAAAATACTAATTCAAAGGATTGCATGCACCCCACTGTTTATAGCAGCATTGTCTACAATAGCCATATTATGGAAGCAGCCCAAGTGTCCACAGACAGATGAATGGATAAAGGTGGAATGTACATACAATGGAATATTACTCAGCAATAAAAAAGAATGAACTCTTGCCATTTTCAACAACCTGGATGGAGCTAGAGAGTGTTAAGTGAAATTGGCCACAGAAAGACAAATACATATGTTCTTACTCATATGTGGGATTTAAGCAACAAAACCAGTGAGCAAAGGGGAAAAAAAAAAGATTCAAAGCAAGAAACAGATTCTTAACTATAGACAACAAACCAATGGTTACCAGAGGGGAGATGGGTGGGTGGATGGGTTAAACAGATGTGGATTAAGGAGGGCACTTGTTACAATGAGCATAGGGTGATGCCTGTCAGTGTTGAATCACTATATTGCAGACCTCAAACTAATATTGCACAGTTGGTTAACTGGAATTTAAATAAAAGCTTAAAAACAACAACAGCATAAAAATAAAAGGGGCCTCATGAAGGTGAAAATTTGGCTTTTCTGATATACAGCTTTACTCCTGAGGAAGTCAACACTTTCTGTTCAGTTGACTAATCTATGGCTATTGAACCCACTGGAATATAGAAGAACCAGCTATACTGTGTACCAGTTTTATTCTGTCAAAATTCAAGATGGGGAAGAGCTCCAATGTGGGTCCAAACCAAGGGCACAATCAGGCCACAGTGCTAAAAGATACAGCCTTCCCTGAAAGAAGCAAAGACATTAAAAATTTATCCTCTGAGCAGTGAGCTCTCATTTGCATTTCCTCTCAGAGGCTGCTTTTTTCATACTGCCGCTTCAGTAAAATGGGCCCAAAGGATTTTTCTCCTTTGGAAAGTACCTCAACTAATAAGTCACCCCATCCCCTACTACTCCCCCACCTCTGTTAAGTTGGAAATGGAGTGGGACACAGAGGAGAGGCCCAAAAGCTGTGAGGCATGACTCTGATCACACAAATAGAACCCTCACAACCCATTCTGGATCACTACATGCCCTAGTTAGGAATAAGTGTGTTTGCCAGGAATAATCCTCCAGCACATTTCACAGACAGCGACCAGGGTGGCTGTATCCACAGTTGGAGCCAGAACAAAATTTGAGTTCCTGCCTAAGCATCTTTGAGATTCTTTTTACCAATAGGCAACTGCAAAATTTTATGAGGTAATTCTTTGGGATCAGCAATTACATTTGCCTCAATTAGTTCTTTTTCTCTTATTTTAATTTTTTTATTTTTATTTTCTAAACATTTATGCCTTTAGAGAAAGAAAAAAAGAGCACATGCCTGAGTGGAGGGGAGCCAGAGGAAGGAGAGAAGCAAACTCCCTGCTGAGAATGGAGCTCCACTCAGGCCAATCCCATGACCCTGAGATCATGACCTGATCTGAAATCAACCCAACCAACTGAGCCACCCAAGTGCCCCTGTGCTTTTCTGTTACTGGGTAACATTGTATTTTAAATCATTCTATTGTACACTGTATGTTAGACTTCAATGTAAATAAAAATTTTTAAGTATTTTATTCTCTTGGCCCCAGGACACCATATTCTCTGATTTTGCTCCTCCCTTATCACCCCCCACCTTGTTTCCCTTGCAGGTTCTTCCTCATCTCCCTTACCTCTGAATGTTGAGGTATCTCTGGATTTAGTCCTTGGACTGCTTCTTACTCTTAGATAGGATGAAATTTCTTAAGTATCTCATAACTTTCAATACCATCTATATACTCACAATATCCTAACTTACATATGCAGCCTGGACCTCCCCATTCTCCTCCTTACATTTGACCATGTTATAAGACATAGTTATTTGTTACATCTCCAGGTTAACGTACCCAAAACTGATCTGACATCTATCCAAAACTTGTACCTCTAAAGCCTTCCCCACCCCAGTTAAGGATAACTCCATCTTCCCAGGTGCTCAGATCTAAAACCTGAGTCATCTTTGACACTTGTTTTTCTTACATGTCACATCCTGTCCTTCTACTTCCCACTCTCAGAAGTTCCTTTCCCCCTCCCCACCACTGCCCCATGACCCCATGTTTCTCTTGTATATTTTAACATTTTCAATGACATTGCTCTTAAGGTCACCACCAAACCCATGTTGCTAAACCCAATGGACTCATATATGCTTTCATCTTAATAAACATCTCAATGGTAGTAGACCTCTTAGCCTTTTTCTTAAAAACACTTTCGTCTGTTGTTCTAGGACACCAGACTTTTCTAGTTATCTTACCATTTCTCAAAGGAATTTTTTGCTGAATCTTCTAGTTCTTTCAAACCTTTAAAATCCACCCCTTCTCTTTATTTTTTTTCTTTTTAAATTATTTATTTCTTTTCAGTGTAACAGTATTCATTGTTTTTGCACCACACCCAGTGCTCCATGCAATCTGTGCCCTCCCTAATACCCACCACCTGGTTCCCCCAACCTCCCACCCCCCGCCCCTTCAAAAGCCTCAGATTGTTTTTCAGAGTCCATAGTCTCTCATGGTTCACCTCCCCTTCCAATTTCCCTCAACTCCCTTCTCCTCTCCATCCCCCCCTTGTCCTCCATGTTATTTGTTATGCTCCACAAATAAGTGAAACCATATGATAATTGACTCTCTCTGCTTGACTTATTTCACTCAGCATAATCTCTTCCAGTCCTGTCCATGTTGCTACAAAAGTTGGGTATTCATCCTTTCTGATGGAGGCATAATACTCCATAGTGTATATGGACCACATCTTCCTTATCCATTCGTCCGTTGAAGGGCATCTTGGTTCTTTCCACAGTTTGGTGACCATGGCCATTGCTGCTATAAACATTGGGGTACGGATGCGAGGTACCACCCTACACCAGTTAGAATGGCCAAAATTAGCAAGATAGGAAACACTCCTTCTCTTTAAATCAAGATCATTCCAGCAATTATTTCCTGCTTCTATTGCACTGTCCATTTCTCCCTTTCTTCTGGTTCATTCCCATGATCACAAACCATGTTATAATTTATCCTTTTTTCAAAAAATCCTCTTCACCTCTTCTCCTATCAGTTACAACTCCATTTAGGTTTTCCAAGAAAAATCCTCAAAGTAACTGTCTATACGGACTATACTTAACACTTCTTTTTTTTTTTTTAATCTATGCTATTGGGCACTTACTTCAACTGCTGCAAACAGTTCTAATCAAGCCAAAAGCTTCCATTATGACAAACACGATGGTCATTTCTTATTTCTCATACTGAGTTTAGGAGTAGTGTTTTACTGTTGAGTACACTCCCCCACTTCACTGTCTTTCTCTACCTTACTTCTGGGATGTCACTCTGTCCCTCCTTACTCACTGGCTGCTCCTTTTCATTCTGCTTGAGTAGTTCCCTTTAGATTTCTCCAACCTCAAAATTCTGAAGTAATCCAGGGCCGATTCCTCAAACCTCTTTTCCTTTCTCTATTTCCACTCACCACCCCCCCCAGATGATCTCACCCAGTTAAACACTTTATATACCATCCACATGCCATTGATCACCAAGTTTATGCCTCCTCCCTATACCCCTGTACTCCTACTTGCTATCATCAACTACTTAAGTACATGAATTAAAGCAGGAACCTTATCTTTAATGTTATGCTCAGCACTACAACAGTATAGTGCTCAAAGGTTGTTATTTTCATGAGTATTGTTCAATACCCCTATGAGAAAATTTAAAGTTAGTAGCTAATTCCAAGTAGTTGCTTCTTTTACACAAGTCAATGGTGTAAGAGAAGGCAATTTAAGGCCTTGTTTTCAAACAATCTGGTTTGTTTTAAACCTGAGAACTGGAACATCCAAAGGGAGGAATGGATTATTTATCATTCAGGAAATCTTTTGTGAAAATTTGTTCTCATTCCTAGACTATTAATAAGATTTGGACAGCATAAATCTCAGGGACGTATTCTTTAAAAAGAACATAGAGTTAATGAATTCTATGCAGCCATTTCAAAATAAAATCAAATCTAGTCCGTTGAGCAGAGGTAAAGTTGGCATGGTCTTGAAAAAAAAAAAACTAAAAAGAATGGATCAAGGATCTAGTCCATGTTTCTTTGAACAAGAGAAAATAAATGATTTCCCAAATATCCAGGCCACATAACAGTTTTTCAGGCTACAATCCATAGAAAGTTTATGCACAGCAAGTAAGTAAGTCTCACAAACATACTGTTGAGCAAAAGAAGCCAGAACCAAAATGAGTATATACTACATGCTTCCATTTAAATCAAGGTTAGAATAACATGAGAGGACTTTCACACGTGAGGGTAATGGTGGCTATCTTGACTTGGGGGATGGTTACACAGGCATATAGTTGTCAAAGCTCGAACTGTATACTTAATATATTGACACTTTAAATTGGGTTACATTTTACATTCATCAAACAAAGGGTCCTGAAATCGGTGTTCTGGGGCTAGATGGGGAGTGAGCAAGGTAAGATCAACAAATTTCTTCACTGTACCATCTCTTGCTGCATTTAAGAGGTTAACATACACTCCAGATCTCTAAGAGAAGGCTATAGGATGCATTATGTTCCAGGCTTACTTGCTCAAAGAATCGCCCTCACACATATACTAACATCTGTAAGGCACTGATGTTTCAGAACCCACTAACTTTAAACTGGAAAAAAGTTAAGGGCTACAAATACTGCCACAGCTATTAAAAAAAAAAAAAAAAAAACCACCTGATTTAAACAATCCTCTTTTAGGGAATACTTCCCATAATAAACTGGTTACAAAACATATCCCTAAAGAAAGTCCAATTATGTACTTAAGAAACTGTGTCCCAAATAAGTTTGTTTTGGGGTTGTTGACCTTAAATTTTTTTTTTTTTTTAAGATTTAGTTATTTGACAGAGAGAGATCACAAGTGGGGATGGGGGTGGGGAGCAGGTTCCCTGCTGAGCAGAGAGCCCGATGTGGGACTCGATCCCAGGACCCTCAGATCATGACCTGAGCCAAAGGCAGAGGCTTAACCCACTGAGCCACTCAGGCACCCCGACCTTAAATTCTTTATGGAAGTAGTTAGACAGTAAAGCCAGTTATCTCTTGCAGAACTTTTGGTTTATGAGAAGAAAGTATTCATCAACATATAATTTTTTTGTTTTGTTTAAAGACATTAAACTCATCCAGAATGGCATTGAAGCATTAAAACACATGTTTAGGGGCACCTGGGTGGCTCAGTGGGTTAAGCCTCTGCCTTGGGCTCAGGTCATGATCTCAGGTTCCTGGGATCGAGCCCTACATCGGGTTCTCTGCTCAGCTTCCTCCCCCCACCCCCCGCCCCGCCTCTCTGCCTACTTGTGATCTCTGTCAAATAAATAAATAAATAAAATCTTAAAAAAAAAAAAAAAACCCACATGTTTAAAAATATTGGCCTTAGGTTCCCCAGGAAGGCAACTGTGAGACAGACTTGTGTGTGGGAGATTGATTGCTGAGAGCTCCAGATCCATACCTGCAGGGGAACGATGGAGGCAGGACTAGGAATGGGGAGGAGATTAACAGTGATGCAATCTCAACAAAGGCCTGGGCAGATCCCATGGAGACTCTGGGACCAGGATGGCCCTTCCACCTCATCTAGCCTCAAGGCAGGGAAACCAGACTTTTGTATCCTCACAAGAAACCAGTTGTATTCTGGCTGCCCTAGAGGAGAGACATGGCTATGGGCGAGGTGGTCTCTTTGGCTGAGGGTAGTTCTCAGACCAAGAATCAGCTGAGAGCCACCAGCTTTCAACATTTCCAGCAACAGGGAGAATGAGTGCCTCCGTCCCAAAGAGGTTGCTGAGCTGCACACCAATGTTCACTTTAGCAGCCAATGTACAGCCCTCTTTGAAACTCAAGAGTGTCTGACCTCCAAGAAACCATTCCCACCAAATCTAACTCCCATGCTGTTAACAGAGTAGCCAAGGGTCTGATTTTTTGAACACACTCCTTTGCCCTGGACTAGTATTCATGGAACTGCAAATAATCTCCAATGACTACGAACAAAATTATTTCACAATAGAAACCATATACCAAGGAATTCATTGACGAGCTTTGCCATGATTGGAAACCTGGCTGCCCCTGAAGACATCAAGCCTGAAAACATCAGGTTTCTCCAAGAAAAACACAGCAACCCATAAAACAAAATTAAAAAGGCCTTAATTTTCTAACAAAATTTTTAATCATATTTCCCTTTGCCCTCTTTAATAAAATTTAGCATCCCACTGCACAAAGTAATGAAAAAGGAAGTAGAGTTCTTTGTTTCTCCCTGATTAAGCTTTTTAATACAGGCTGCCAACTCACTTCTTCTTTCAAAATGCATTTACTAAGGACCTTCCATCAGGAGATACTATGCTTGGTCTTGTAGGTAAGAGATGACTAAGAAGTTCGCCATCTAATAAAGACAGACATATAAATTATCAGTCCTATGTTTCATTCAACAAACAGACCTAAGCACTATATGTATGACCATTAACAAGACAAAAACGTAGTCTTTGCCTACATGCAAGGTGAGACATGATTGAAGAGAAAGCTTCTGAAAATACCATGCTCGTTGCCCATACTGGGGAAGAGAGCCATGGAAATCTTGACAACTGTAAGCCAATGATTAGCCTTTACAGAGCACTCAAGTTTGTACATGCCGGGTACATTCTGACTCTCAATCAATCCTCTCATATAGGTATTATCTTCCCCTATTTACAGATAAGGAAATTAAAGCACAGAGGTTAAGCAGCTTAGTCCAGGTCACTCAGGGGTTGAGTGGCAGGAGTGGATTCAAGGACTTACCTTCAGAACTGAGCCTTGAAAACTGAGTAGGAATTTGCCAGATGGATACTAAGAGGGGGTGGTGAGAGCATTCCAGACACAGGGAACTTCAAGTACAAACACTTTAAAATTATCAACCTGCAAGTTTGTCTCCATGTAGGCTGCTTATAGAAGAAAACAGGAGTCTAGGCCTGGGAAGCGGGAGCAGTGGGGGACAAAGATGGGAGTTGTGTCCCACAAGGGAGAGGCTAAAGGGATGGAAGCACAAATTGGTGGGAGTGAGGTCAATTGTTTCAACAACATCAAATAGGATTAATAAAAATGACTAACATTAAGAACATCCTCTAAGCATGTTGGTTTATGTATTTACATGCAAGACCCCGTTTTAGTTTCACCACCACTTGAAGGAGGTACAACTATGATCCCATTTAAAGTGAGAATACAGAGTCTTAAAGAGGACGGCTAGATTGTCCAGGGTTCTACTGTTGGACTTATCGAGCTAGGATTCAAAACTAAGGAGCTGTAACCCAGAGCCTGGGCTCTCAGCTGCCCGCTCAAATGGCACAGCAATCACACTCTCCTCCTCCAAGGTATGGCATCAAGGGCAAGTTCCCACAAGGGAGAGGCTCCAGCCCAGAAGACAGGTAAAATGAGGGCTCAAGGATGAGAAGTCTGTGTACACACAAGTGGCCCTGGAGACTACGATCAAGCAGGGAGAAGGAAGGAAGAGTCTTGGCTAAGAGCCAGCTGTCTCAAGAGAGGCTGATTCTGGTGACCAAGAGAATGGGTGGAGATACGCACCAAGAAGCCGGTAGGGGGATGGGAGAAAGATGCAGAGGTCAAGGTCCTCTAGGGCACAGATGAAGGTCTCAGTAGGCAGCTGGATATTTAGGTCAAGAGCAGAGAAATCACCTGCTAGGAAGGTACTGATTTGTCCAAGGACATGTTGAAGGCACACAAGTAACAGAATTTGTCTAGAGAGAATGTGAAGATAAGAACAGAAATCTAGAAAACCACCACTCTTCAGGATTAAGAATCCTTTTTTTCATCTGTAAAAATAATGCTATCTAGTGTATATACATATATACACCTCGTGTACCTGCCACATAGCTTCGGTTTTTAGAATTGAGAAGGGGTTTTTTTGTTTGTTTGTTTTTAAACAAGGCAGGAGGTCTTTAAAATGATCTCTGAAAAACCCCTCTTCCATATGTGAGGTTTTGAATTACTTCTAGGTAAGTTTATTTCTGGGGAAAATAAGTTAGTTGAATGGAGCATGCTACTGATAAATAAAAATACTACTGATAGTTTGAGTATCTCCAGGAGGAGCTTGGCCGCCCTGAGCCCAAGTCGCTGACGTCAGCAACTGCACTTCAGACAGCACTGTGGGCTCTGGGGGGAAGAACAGCACGCTTACAGTGCTCCCAGGATATGCCACTTTCTAGCCTTATTTACGTGCCCCCCCACCCTAAGAACCTCACAGCACAGCTTACCTGCCTTAGCCATCTGCATAAAAGGCAATTCCTGACGTAAGAGAACTTCCCTATGTTAACATGTGGCCAAAAGAGAAAGAGGGAGAGAGAGAAACAAGGGGAAAAAAAAAAAACGCCTGTTTGGTCCGCCCTCCTGGGCTGTTGCTACCTTGCAGTTTCTGACATACAGATAGAGGGAGGTCTGGTGTGAAGTGAACGAGGCAGCCTGAGAGCCGGTCCATTCCCGGGGAAACCACGAGTCCCCTGGCACAGGCAGCTCTCCCTACTTTCCGGAGGGATTTCTTTTGTGCAACTTGGAGAGGGGCTCATGAATGATTGCTGAACGTGTGCCTCGCTCAGGCAAGCCGCGCAGGGAGGGAGTGACCCAGCCGAGTGTGGGCAGAGCCGGCGAACACAGACCGCGCAGTGCTGGAATTGGCTCCACTCTTGCAGTTTTTGAAGTCAGCAAAACAGAAATCAAATTACTCTCCTGTTATGCCGGTTGAGGCTCAAGAAGAAGGGACTCTACACTGGCTTAATTACCGTGGGAGATGCAGCAAGTCCCAGAACAGCGAAGTATGTCTAACGTGTGGACCCTGAAGACAAATGTAAGTTCTCACGCTGCTGTCTTTTATTTCGGTGTTAATTTTCTTTCTGCCTTGAAATCACGCTTGGCCAAAATGTTATCATTTCAGTGAGAATTTCTGGTGTGAAAAGTTGTCTGCTAATCTTTGCTTAAGAGTTTTCTTTTCTTTTTTTTTTCTTTCTTTTTTTTTTTAGCTAAGCATAATGCAAAAGGAAATTCCTGACAGCAGCTATGGCTATTCAGCCTAGAGACGGAGAACTATAGCCCCAAGTACATCCAATTACTATGGGATTAACACAGGATGTATTTTTAATTGCCTTTCTTAATGTAGAATGCATACCGCCCCACTGTTTTGGATTGCATGCTGTTTTAATACTGCTGTGGCTAAACTAGTGGGATCAACAAAACCCACAAAATGAGACAGAGCTCAATGAGATTCCTGGTAATTACAAAACTTTTCTTTCCTGGCCAGGATCGCATTTTTCTCCCCGAATGCTCCAAACTCTGCAACCTCTGTTAAAAAGTTCATCCTGCTTTTCTGACCTTGCTTTGAAGGGAAAAAAAAAAAAAAATGAAACCAAACAAGACTCCACTAACCCCGTGAAGGAAGGAGATACAAAAAGCCACTGCAGTTCAGCTCCCATTGTAATCATGAGAGAAAAAAGGCGACCCAAGGAGCCCAGCATGTACGCCGGCTTCAGTGTGACAGAGCTTGGGGACAGAAAGATGGATGGCAAGCTGAGGCTCTAACTTGGTAGTTTTTCTTTACTTCATCTGCTACAAATTCCGGCTTAGAAATGGATATTCTTTTTGAGGAAAATGCTTCATTGAGCCCAACAACAAACTCCTTAATGCAATCAAATGAGGACCCAAGGCTCTACATCAATGACTTTAACTCCGCAGAAGCTAACACTTCAGATGCATTTAACTGGACAGTGGACTCGGAAAATCGAACCAACCTTTCCTGTGAGGGCTGTCTCTCACCACCATGCTTCTCCTTACTTCATCTCCAGGAAAAAAACTGGTCTGCTTTGTTGACAGCTGTAGTGATTATTCTAACCATTGCTGGGAACATACTCGTCATCATGGCAGTGTCCCTAGAGAAAAAGCTGCAGAACGCCACCAACTATTTCCTGATGTCACTTGCCATAGCTGATATGCTGCTGGGTTTCCTTGTCATGCCCGTGTCCATGCTAACTATCCTGTATGGTGAGTGGCCTTAGCCTCCCAGCTGCACCCACACGGGTAATAGACAGCGTGTGCATGTTAGGAGCAGATGAGCGGAGGCTCAAGGGACAAACTAAACACAAGGGTTTATTTATAGACAGGGGTCTACCGTGTTACGCTGGTTAAATCTTAAATTGGCTTTCACATATTAAGAGATCAGACAACCCATTATCCTTGGAGAGTCTGTGCTTTGAAACACATCCATTTTACGTAGTCACTTTAAATGCCCCCCATACGGTCATAAAGCAGTAATTTAGCTGTCATTCTGAATCCACTGGATTTTCGCTTCTATATATGCCCAAGTATCCCAGCCTTCAGGACAGAACACAGTTTTAGCTTTGTCACACAGTTTTCAGCACTTCTAATGGAGTGGCAAACCTTCCCAATTACCTTGGAACGTGTGCAGGGAGAACATTTGTGGTACAGTGGGTCTGATGTTAAAATATGCAGCTTCTACCTTAGAATAAATAAATTAACTCCTGTTTCAATTGTTCCCTACCTCCAGAGAAGCTAATTTAGAAGTATGCCTTTAAATTAGACCCTCAACTCTTTAAAAATACATATACATCAACTCCTCCAGTCTGGTTTGGAAGAGGGTAGAAAACAAATGGGAAGACATTAATCTTGCTTTCTTCAACAGTTTGAAAGAGTCAAACCTCTCAGCAAGTCAGCAAACACTGGTACGGCTTCAGCTGGAAGCAGAACATGATGTTCTTTTCAAATTATGAGTAATACAGTTGGATTTCTTTTTTGAAGAGTATTTAGACTGCTGACATAGGCACGTAGCAGTCACCTTATGGTCTTTGTAAGAGGAGATTTTCTGTCCAAGTCTTAAGGGCTAAAGTATATATGTATTACCCCAGCGCAGAAGGGTATGGAGGAGGAAGGAGATGGGCAATGGAAAGCGGGCACCGGTTTGCACTGGGTCCATACTGCTCTTTGCTAGGACAACCTCCGTTTGACCATCAAATGTCACACCAGGATGATTTCATCAAATTTGCCTGTCATTTCCCAGACATGCTGCAGAGGTTCTGGCTTCCTAAGGCCCGACCCCCGCGTCGAAGGCAAACTCCGGGAGTGGTGCATGGCTCCCAGAGGTCCCATTAGGGCACTAAAACCACTGCCAGAGGGCGGAGGTGACCCCAGTAGCAGATGGGGAGCAGGCACCCACCAGCTGGGTTAAGAAGCTAGGACCTGGCCGCCGACTCCCGCTCGGGGTACAACGGCGCCCCCTAGCGGCCGCTGCTCCGCATGCAGCCAATTCCAGCCAGAGTTTCAACTCTCACTGGGACTGGTCCTCTCTCACCCCTCAGGGTGAGGAAATGACCCTCCCTATCCCTACTTAGGAAACCAGACTGTGGCCCGACCTCAGCTGTCTCTCCTTGCAGAGAGAACTCCCAAGGGCCAACATCAGTTCCGACCAGACAAAGTGTGGCTTCCCTCCAGGCACTGCAAAGGAAGAGGCTCTTGTTTTAGCTCGTTTTTTGGCAAGTAGAGTGAAAGGCATTAAGTTAGACTTGTATCCTGCACCCTTTACTTCCCCAAATATAGGTGGTGGCATTTTGGTGGAAATGCGGAATTTTGCACATGCGGAATCTGTTCAGCTTTGCAGGTCTGGACTACTGACGAGAAGAGGTGATCTTTAGGATTGCCTTTTCACTTGTACGCAGATGTAACATCATCGCTTACACAGTTATCAAAACTAATTTGGGTTTATATAACCACTGGATCCCCTGTAAAACAAGAACAGGACACTTAGAATATGCATTATGGGCCTCCCGCAGTGCTCTTCATATTGGGATCAATATGAAGACAGCTCTGCAACACTCTGTTTGGGGCCCACCTCCTCCTAACCTCCTGAGAACCAGAACCTAGAGAAAAAGCTTCTCGGCTGATTCTCAAGTGCAGCCAGGGCTGACAGCCGCTGCTGCACGCAGCTGTTGCCCAAGTGTTATCCCGGGACCAGGAACACCACCTGGAAACTGGTTAGAAATGGCCATTCTCCTTCCCCACTGCAGAGTCACAAAATCGACACCTCCAGGTGGGATCCAACAGTACCATTTCAAGACCCTACCTGGGAGGCCCTGAGGCTCACTGAGTTTGAGAACCACTACCCTGAAACACTCATCAGGACAAGAACACAATGCTTTTCTGCATATCCCCCACACACACACACCCCAAATTTGAGTTGAACCCCTAAAGCATAATGTAATTATTTTTCATTTTTCCAAAAAATATTCTCAATCTGGACTTTTTCATCATTTATTCATTCACACCAATAGCATTTATTGAGAGACCACTAAATGATATCACTGTGCAAGACTGAGCCGTTAAAGTTATGGAGACTAAGAGGTGGGCCGAACCTCAGGGAACCCACAGTATGTCAAAGACGTGAACAAGGCGCTTTAATAGAAGAGCTCCAAAGCTATCGAGACTTCTAACTCCTTAAAAACAAAGAGAAAAAGGTAGATGCTTTAGGGGACACAGAGCAAGAGAAACCCTGAAGACAACCCAAGGTTACCACAACACAGTGGCATAGAACTCCAGCCCCAAGAAATTTCTAAACCCTGAGTTCATCAGCTTGTAGGATCTGAACATTGTTCAGTACAATTGTTCTTGGGCTTTTAAAATACTGAAAATATCTTGTGTTGCCCTTTGCCACCACCTGTGCCTTCCCCACTCCACCCCATCCCCAGAATAGCAGCCCTTCTGGCAGGCTGGGTTCCATGCACCGCACCATGGGAGGCCCGAGATCCCTTATTGATGCTAACCTTTTGCATCCCAGGTTACCGGTGGCCTCTGCCTAGCAAGCTCTGTGCTGTCTGGATTTACCTGGACGTGCTCTTCTCCACGGCTTCCATCATGCACCTCTGTGCGATCTCACTAGACCGCTACGTTGCCATCCAGAACCCCATCCATCATAGCCGGTTCAACTCCAGAACCAAGGCCTTTCTGAAAATAATTGCTGTTTGGACCATATCAGTGGGTAAGTGGGTACGGGATTTCAGGGGCTCATCTGAAATAACCATCCATGCCTTCCATAAACACTTGTTCTGTTTTATTGTACGAAAAGCTGATACACAGACTCCATGGGGTTTTTGTTATTGTCATCTCTAGATTGCAATGTCGTATTTCTCAGATTTGCTTTAGGAAGAAAAAGTATCAACATCACTGGCTGACAACCTAAGTTTGCCCAGTTAAGTACAGACACCTGCAGTTAGAAATAACTGCGCCATAGCCACTTTCAAATGCTTTTGCTCCCCATCTCACACTTTCAAATTCACTACTCTTTAACTCTTGAGCTCCCCTGGAGACCTCCACATTTGTCATCCCTGCCCTTGTCCATTTAAGATGGCAGATCCCCACACTGGAGAATACTCAGCTTCCGGAGGCTGGAGAAAGGTACCAGGGGCTGTAACTCGGAGGCAGAAGGTGAGAACAGAGGAAGGTGGCAGGACTAGCTCAAGGGCAAGGCACTTCTGCCCGCCCAGTACCTCTGTAACCCCTCCTCTTGTTAGGTCACCACACACCCGAAGATTTCAACCCCCTTCAGTTGCTTTGATTACACATTCCCCTCTCACCAGTATTGATCTCCTGTTACAACCAACTCAACAGGCAGGAAACCCCAGATAATGGGAGCCAAAGGGTCAGCTCACAGGTAGCTAAGTCAATGGCACCAGTCACCTCAACAGGCTTGGTTTGTAACCAAAAATTCCCTGGGATTTAAGGCGACAAAGCTTTTCAGGCAAGGACACTGCACCTGCTTGTGGCCACAGCGGTGTTTGCATCTGCTATCAGGAGGGAGGCTATGGGATTTGACAGCAGGCTTGACACCAAAAATTTCAGAGTCTTTGTGATAAAAATCCAAGTTAATAGCAAATGCAATAGGATATTTTGTGTTTTCCCATTCCTCCTGCTTGCCTTGCTGCTAAAGGGGTCCTCTGCAGAATAGGTAACTCCATTTTAGGGATGAGCAAATGGGGCTTCAACAAGTGAAATGACCCGCACCAGACCCCACAGCTAGGACACAGGACAATGCCTGTTTCCTGATGGAAATGCTAACAAATTACATTTGCAGGATATTCAAATTTTGAAGGGTCTTATCTAGTTTCCATTTTAAAATTCCTAGTACAGGTTGAGGTGGATAGAAGAGCTCATTATGCTTATTTGATCAATCAGGCTTTGTGGCTTTCTGTGTCAGCTCTTCAGCCAGTGACAGGGCTAGGACGCCAAACTTCTGGTGCCAAGCCATGCTCTTCCTACTGCATGACCACCTTCTTTAGAAAAACGTTTTGGGGCGGGCGGGGAGGAGCATGTGGTTTCTGGGCCCATGCAATCTTAGACTCCTTCTATCAGGAACAACAGAATGAAAGACCAGTGGTTCTCAATCCCAGCTACACCTAAGAACACATGTGGAGCACTGGGATTTAATTGGTCCATGGTGGGGTGACTAAGGAGCAACCAGGGTAAAGGACCACTAAACACATGCGCTTAGCAATGGTGGCCGATAATGCAAACAAAGCAAACCATGTTATCATCAGGTTTATTGTAGTGCTCCCCTCGTACACAGTCTCACTGGTGAGACAGAGGCTGGGAGCGTCACCCATCTTCTACCTTCTGCCATACATGTACAGCTCAATAGCACTTGTCCCAAGGAGCTGTTTCTGAGCAAAGATAACCAGCCCGCGGTATTTAAAGTGCCTTACAGAAAATAAACTGCAGAGAAGTTGCACAAGATGACATCGCTCCTATTCTGCTCTCGCTCCAGGAGACGGGCAGGCTGGATGGGTGTGGGGGTGCGAGGAGGGGTCATCACCAATGTGGCCGTACTTACAACACAGCTACAATGTATGGAGCACTAAATACACGAAGATGAGTAAGATAAGTATTTGGAGACTTCCAATAAGGTGATGGAGGAAGTCAAATAAGTAAATAAAAAAGCTCTATATCACAAATCCGAGATAGAAGGCTGAGGAGATGGCAGTTGGGAAAGGGTTAAAAAAAAATTCTAACCAAGAGCCTGAAGGTGCTCAGCACAAACATCTGAATTCTCTGCTACTGTTTCCACTTGTTTTACATTTAGATACTTAGTCCAGATGGAATTTTGTGTATACAATCTAACAGATTTCTTCTACCAGTGAATATGGTCTTTTTAGCATCTATTGATATATCAGTACACTGAAGCTGAAAAACGGATATTTTGTTTTCTTGATAGATCTGAACTGCCCTTGCGTTCCTGCAATGCATTTATAAATGAAATTGGCTTTGGAGGACTTTGTTAGTTGGTTTATTATTCTTACAAGGTTTTTTTTTTTTTCTTTTTAGCTATATTAAATAAATTTGGGATATTACTGGTTTTTTCTCTGTGGTCTTCAAATATTTAAATGGGAATGTTCTTTAAAAGGTTTTATAGAACTTAGTTCTAAATCTCTGTCATGCTGGAACCTTTCTAAATGTTCTCTTTAATTATAACTCTAAACTTTCTTCAGTAGTTATTTACATTTTCTACCTGGTCTTGGGTTACTAGCTACGTAGAAAGTTGAGATTATCCTTTCATATGGATTCTTGATTATTAAATGCAATTCTTCTTGCTTTAACATCTACTTCATCTGATAGGAGTATAGCTCTGCCAGTTCCCTTTTGGTTATTTTCTGAATATATCCTATTCCACCTTATTACTGTCACTAATTCCTGATTTAATATTTAAAGTACATTGCCTACAAGCAGCACATAAAATTTTCTTTAATCCAGTCTATCTTTTCATTGGAATATTTAACCCATTTATAACTAATGCAGCCCAGATACATAGTATTTGGGTTTAAAATGACCATTACTTTTTTCTTTTGTCCCATTTATTTTATATTCTAGTTTCTATCCTTGCCTTCTTATGGCCTGATCAAGAATTCATTGTTCCCCATTATAAGCTTGTTATCCATTCTTTTAAATCCTTATGATTTATTTTTTTAACCTAATAGAGCCTAACAAATTATTTTACCATTTCTTAGATAATGGAAAACCTCTGGAATATTTTAATTCCATTTATCCCTATCTTTCATGTTCTCTTTTCCTATTGTCTAATTTTAAGTATCCTATTAAAAAACCATAGGGGGGCACCTGGGTGGCTCAGTGGGTTGAGCCGCTGCCTTCGGCTCAGGTCATGATCCCAGGTCCTGGATTCGAGCCCCGCATCGGGCTTTCTGCTCGGCAGGGAGCCTGCTTCCTCCTCTCTCTCTGCCTGCCTCTCTGCCTGCTTGTGATTTCTCTCTGTCAAATAAATAAATAAAATCTTTAAAAAAAAAAAACCATAGGACATAAGTGTCCTACTATTTCCCACATATTGAACATTTCTGTTGCCATTCGTTGCTTCTGTCATTTCCATGATTCTGCCCATCTTTTCCATGATTCATAGTCCTTACTTCTGAATTTTAGAATGACCATGTAGTTTTCTTTCAGCTCGTTATTCCAAACATCTTTATTTAGCCTTCCTTTTAGGCATATTTTTTGCTCAATATACAACTCAAGGTTTCTGGTTTTCCAGTAATTTAGAAGGGGCATTCCAAAGTTCTAGCTTATATAATTTTGTTTGATAGTGAGAACTCAGCTGTCAGACTTAGTGTCCCTTAGAAACCACCAGCCCTTGCCACCCCTTGCTACTTTAGTAGGATTCTTTCTTTGTATTTTAGAAATTTAACTATGATGTGCCCAGATATGTCTTTTAGTTTTGGGTTTGTCCTGCATGGTGTTTATATTCATTAATTTTTTGCTCAGTGCTTTTGTTAATTTAGCAACATTTTTGGCCATTATCTTTTCAAGAATTGCTTCTGCTACAACTTTTCTCCCCGACACATTTCTTAGACTCATTTCCCAGATAATAGAAATTTTACCCATGGTCACAACTCAAATAACTTTTCCACATTTTTACATCTTTAAGTCTTTAGTCCATGTAGTTTTACTCCCTTCTCTGGATTATTTTTTTTTTAAGATTTTATTTATTTATTTGACAGAGAGAAATCACAAGCAGGCAGAGAGGCAGGTAGAGAGAGAGGAGGAAGCAGGCTCCCCGCTGAGCAGAGAGCCCGATGCGGGGCTGGATCCCAGGACCCTGAGATCATGACCTGAGTCAAAGGCAGCGGCTTAACCCACTGAGCCACCCAGAGCGCCCCCCTTCTCTGGATTATTAAAGCTCTCACCAGCTATTTCAAATTTGCTGCTCAACAAATGTATTATAGCCTTAATAGATCACTGTATTTCTAGTTTTAAAATTCCCATTTTATTGTATTTAGTTCTGAAATAATTCTCCATGGTTTCATCGGTTTTCTCAAATGTTAATCACAGATGTCCAGACAGCTGATTACCTGGGATATTCTGTTTTCTGGGGTCTTTTCCCCTTTGGCTATTAGTATACCTGGTAATTTTTTTTTTAATTGAATACCAGACACTGTGTTAAGGGAAAAAAAAAAAAAAGAAATAAAATGTTAGTATTCTTGTTCAGAGAGGCATTCTTTAGTTTTATCAGGCAGTTGCCGTAAATCTCTTTAATCCAACTAGGGACTGAGCTTATTTTAGTCTCGCTTTTCGTAAGCACTGTTTTTTAGTTTATCCTTACACCTAAGGTATATGCCTTCCTTTTTCCAAATGAAAGCCTGAGGTGTTCTCCATTTTGAAGAATTCTGAAATCCTATCCCCTAATCCCATCCCCTCAGCACAGATTATTCAGCTACTCAGCCTCTCAGTCCATCCCTCAAATGGACTGGTAAATGACTAACTGGGAAAAGGGCTCACATGAATACCTTCCTTCTCTTCACTTCACTCCAGAAGCTTAATTCTTGAAATCCTGGCTACCATGGGTAGCCCTAGTCCAATTCTTTATCCCCCTAACCCCTGAGATATGGTTTTGGGCCTTGAGTTCTGCCTTATATGAAACTAGCATTGCCATGCCTCTTCCTCATTTGAAATTCCCCATTTCATCTTTTCTCATCTCTTCATTTCTGTCATGTCTTTGTTCCTTTGATAATTTCACATTTTTAAAACACAATCTTCCTATCTCTGTCTTTTGATAAAGAAATTCATCCTGTATTACTATCACAACTGGCAAAAATCAATTTTATTCTTCCCATCTTCTATTTCATATATTTCCTTTATAACAGTTCATTTACGTTATTTCATGCATTTACTGACTTGTACAAGGTCATTCTTTCCTTCACCCCATCCCAATCAGTTTGCATTATTTGACTTTTCCATTCTTTTTATTTTTGAAGTCCATCCCAATAATTGCACTGATATATCTATTAGAAGATCATAAGTAATCCAACTAGGTTGTATTCTTTCCTCACTCACCCTGAGTCCCAATTTAGACTTCTTCATAATTTCAAAATAGTAGAGCAATAGCTTTTTAAGCAATCCAAAGAAATACACAAACTACGAAGATATAGACATTGCTTACTACAGGAGAAAAAGTTCTATGGGTAAAAATCAATAAAAGCGAAGTCAAAAGAAAGTATCAGTGCACATGAACAGACCGAGGGTTGGTATTCCTAACATACAAAGAGTACCTACAGGTCAAAAAGACAACCCAATAGGGAAAAAATATATAAACATGAACAGAAACATGAAATGGACAATAAATGCTGAAAAGAGGACAACTAGTGGACAGGAAAATGCTTAATTTCTTTAACGGTCATGGAAGTGTAATTTAAAACAATGCATTATCATTGTTCATCTGATTGGCATAATTAAAATAAGCAGAAACACCCTGAGTGATGCCCTATGTAGGCTCATACCTTATTTGTGTGAATATGAATTGTTCTTGGACAGTGTAGCCAAAGTTATTAAAATCTGACCTGCCAATCCTACTTCAGGCCATCTGTCCTACAGAAAAATAGAAGTAGATCTAAAGACCTTTAATTCAGAAGTCTTGGAAAATAGCAGAAAAGAAGACTGGATTGTGGTTCACTGTATTGTTTTTATCCTAATTACAGAACATTTTCTAGCTCTTAAGACTATTGAGGTGGGGTTATTGGATAGTCAAATGGAAAAATGTCCATGACTGTAAGGGCAAAAAGCAAGATTTCAGGGTGGTATGGATGGTCTGAGCCCATTCCAGTAAAATAGGAATAATTTAGGTGAATCTATTAGCAGGAAGAATCTGAGGACTTCAAATTTGTCAAGTAAGGGAAATTAGAAAAAAAAAAAAAAAAACAGATTGTTGTTTTCCCCTGTAGCTTTCTGTATAGTTTTGTCACAGATATTGCAACTGTTTCATTCTTGATCATCATAACATCTGTGGCGTGGGAGAGAAGGCTTCATGGAGAAGGTGGACGACCTTCTAAGTTTGCTCGGATCTAACAAACAGCAACCTTGGGAACCACAACCCAGATGACTCAAGTTTTCCTGCACTTAGTATTTCTGAGATTTGCTGCCGTGAACCCCTGCTCCCTGCTACCAGCTTGGTCATTTTACTGTTGCCAAGGCTTTCATCCAATTCGGAGGAAAATGAACGTAATTACAAATCAATTGCACTTTCTATTTGTGAACTCTGAGGACAGAACTGATGACAGAAAAGATTGACGCATTAGATTAAGAACGATCCTAGGATCTTCCGGATTTCATCAGCCCTTCATAAACCCAATTCCCATGATCAGAGGTAACGGACTTCACCATGGTATAAAAAAAGGGAGCAAATGCTTTCCTCACAACAATAGACTTGCTAACATCACGTAGGAAAAGAAAATACTTAATTCTCTATCTGTAGCAGGTAAAGGTACAGGTTAGATAGAAAAAGTGAAAAGGACTATCTTTCACATCATCATAGGACAAGCAAAAACCCCAATTAGAATTTTTTCTTCTATTTCAGAAACATACTTGCACCCCATGGAGTCACTTTGAAGTATCCCAAGTCCAAATAGAATTTTTTCACTCCCCTCTCAAGGATATCCATGACTACTATTCTCTACATTAAGACTACTTTTGTAATAGGATAAAGATAAGCTGTGTCACATTTATTCAGAACCTGTGTCTTCACAAACGGACACCTTTGCATAAATCCTCAATTGAATGCGGTCACCAGGTCCCCAGGTCACAACACTTGCCTTTAGGCAGTCAATAATTTCCTTTCTTACGCAGATTTATAAAGAAATTTTGAGGGACAGTGAAAATAATCTCAGTGTAGCTTTCATTTTTTAAAGAGGATTTTGAGTATCTTTGGTCTATGAACAACTTTCCATTTTGTTTAGTTGGTTGGCCACAGATCTTGGTTATAAGCCACAAGTCTGGAGTCAGACTATCTGGCTCTGTCATGCCTAAGCTGTGTGACATATAGCAAGTTACTAACCTCTCTGTACCTTAGGCTCCCAATGAATAAATTTTAGTAATAGTACCTATATCATGAGGTTTAGTGATGGAGTAAATATAGGGTTTGTGTCCTAAGTGTTACAACATGCAAACTTCTCTGTAAGGTTCTTGGTTTCTTCCTAACAAATAAGCAGGATTAGGGGTTTTTTTTTCGTGGTTTTTTTTTATAATTTTTTTACTTTTTATAAACATAAAATGTATTATTAGCCCCAGAGGTACAGGTCTGTGAATTTCCAGGTTTACACACTTCACAGCACTCACCATAGCACATACCCTCCCCAATGTCCATAACCCAACCACCCTCTCCCTACCCCCCTCCCCCTGGCAACCCTCAGTTTGTTTTGTGAGATTAAGTCTCTTATGGTTTGTCTCCCTCCTGATCCCATCTTGGTTCATTTATTCTTTTCCTACCCCCCGAACCCCCTGACATTGCATCTCCACTTCTTCATATCAGGGAGATCATATGACAGTTGTCTTTCTCCAATTGACTTATTTTGCTAAGCATAATACCCTTTAATTCCATCCACGTTGTCGCAAATAGCAAGATTTCATTTCTTTTGATGGCTGCATAGTATTCCATTGTATATATATACCACCTCTTTATCCATTTGTCTGTTGATGGACATCTAGGTTCTTTCCATAGTTTGGCTATTGTGGACATTGCTGCTATAAACATTCAGGTGCATGTGCCCCTTTGGATCACTACGTTTGTATCTTTAGGGTAAATACCCAGTAGTGCAATTGCTGGGTCATAGGGTAGCTCTATTTTCAACTTTTTGAGGAACCTCTATGCTGTTTTCCAGAGTGGTTGCACCAGCTTGCATTCCCACCAACAGCGTAGGAGGGTTCCCCTTTCTCTGCATCCTCACCAGCATCTGTCATTTCCTAGCAGGATTAGCTTTTTGTCTGCTTTCACAATTTATCTAAGTATTCCCAATGTGTTACTGGTCATTTGAAAATGGTGAGTTTTTCCAAATGAATTTTTGGGGTTTTTTTTAAAGATTTTATTTATTTATTTGACAGACAGAGATCACAAGTAGGCAGAGAGGCAGGCAGAGAGAGAGAGAGAAAGGAGGAAGCAGGCTCCCCGCAGAGCAGAGAGCCCGATGTGGCGCTCGATCCCAGGACCCTGAGATCATGACCTGAGCCGAAGGCAGAGGCTTAACCCGCTGAGCCACCCAGGGGCCTGAATTTTTATTTTTATATGATTTTTTATGTATTTTCTTTTCTTTAGGTCTTCTGAATTTTCAATCATTACTGAGATTGCCTTTCCCATTACAAAGTTAAAAAATCTTCCATTACTTTTATAGTTTTATAAGTATTTGAACCATTTAGAATTAAACCTGTGATTTTAGTTTTTCTACACAGCTTCATGTACCCTTTATTTGACCACAGTCTGATACTCTACTTTATCATAACCCAAGTTCCCATATATATCTGGATTTAATTCTGGACTTGTTCTGTTGATTTGTTTACTTTTACCCAGAGTATACTTTCAGTTGAGAATGTATAATGGCATTTATTACCTTAGATCAACTCCCTCATTCTTAGACTTTTCATGACTATTTTCACATGCTTTGAGTTTTAAAAATCAGCTTCTATCTAGTTCTGGAGGGTGGGGGGGTGAATGGTTTTATTGAAATCCCATGTAGTTTTATAAATCAACTTTCTAGGTCTTTTCGGGGGCATGCCTGTGTACTTTTTTGGTCTATTTTTGTGGCTTTGTGAACAAGCTCCTTCTTTGTAGAACAAAGTAAATGTATATAAACAAATATAACTACCTGAAATTTTAGCATTTAGCATTTTAAAAATCACATACAATCTAGGTCCAAAAAGAATAATAGTGAACTATGCTTAATTAAAAATACAAAGTGAATCAGCTGTTCTGTTGGCCTTCATGCTTGGAGGTGATGGGATTCCCAACTCCACTGGCTGAGACAAAGTATCTTAGGACTCCTGGGATTCTCTCTTCTGGGACCTGACAGGTTTATGCCCAACTTGCTTATTGCTAGGAGTCAGCCATCCTAGAAGTGGAATCCAGAGACTCATCAAGCAACCAGGACTGGAGGTGAATGGGTTACCTATGCACTCTTCCACAACTGGGAGATCACAGTGTAGGCTAGCTCCTACCAGGACACATAGGCAAACTTGAGAAATTCACTTAACTCTCCCTTTCCCTTGTTTCTTGGCTCATTTTCTCTCCTGGGTGAAGCAAAGTGGTTTTTCGTTTTGCTTCCCCCATATGGCACTGTCCTATCCAGACGGCTAGGAAGGAGCTCTGGGTACCACCTCAGTCCGTGGGTGAGTGGGCCAGTGTCTGGGAGCAGGGATGCTCACAGCCACATGGAGACTGCAGTCCTTCCCAGGAGTATCACGGCACCAGATAGCTAAGGGACCGGCCATACTGTCACAGCCCTGAAACAAAGGCTCTGCTGAGCCACTATCCCCTCAGCCCATCTTCTCATTTCTTAGAGGGCCACGGTCCTTTCCCCTTCAGCCCACAGGTACAGAACTTAGGGACCTGCTAAGCAGCACTAAGACCCTGCTGAGCAGCACTTCCTACTTAGAAATCTCACAGGGAGGCTATGCTCTTGGAGGACACATCCTTGGCTGTCCTTCAGCACTCTTGCCCATGGGTATGAGGCCATTTAATGGCCCATGTCGCTCAAAACCTGCCAGAATGACAGCTGACTTCTTTCTGCATCGCAGACTCAGCCATAGCTATGGGACAATATGCTCAATAAAACAGCACTTAGCATAAACTCTCCAGGGCAATTGGAAACTGGTGAGAAAAATTAAGAAGTGATTTGGTGGTAAAGAAGTACTTTATGCCTTGTCAGTCTGCTACTTTGGCTTGCCTCATGGACTGTTCTGCTTTTTTGATCATTCTCTCAAGGAAAATGAGGAAGGAAAGGAGGAACAGGGTTGAGACTTTTATTACTTCTGGACATTGAGAGCAGAGGACTAGCATCCATATACCGCCCCTTCTTGCCCACAGGCTCTGTTGGGTACTTCCAGGTTAGGGAGCCTTCCACTTTCTCCACATCTACCCATCACTTCTGGGCTGGAGGGTAGGAACCCTCAAGTCAGAGGCTAAGGTAGATCATCCGAGAGGTTATCACCAGCACCCTTCATATCCTAGTACCTGTTCCTTCCTTGGCATAACCAAACCCCAACCCTGGGTCACTTAGACCATCATCCCTTATGGTTACTGCACCCATGTAACCCACAGCTGCTAGAGAAAGTCTCACACTGAATCACATGGTGCCACATATCTCTGGTTTCCAACTTTGCCTAGATGCCCATTGTGGTCAGTCCTTTGGGCCATCCCTAGTGGATCTTTCAAGTTTTTCCCCATTTAGGTTTTCTCAACCTCAGTCCTTCATTCTCCAACCAGAAGGCCTCATCCCATCTCCTCTGTGAGAAGGCTATTAAAGCTAATTCCCCTTATCCCTACTTTTACTTTGCAATTTGGGTTTTAATTCCCAGTTTCCAGACACGTATTCCAGGACCATCCATGTTCTTCTGTGCTTTGTCTCTACTTCCTGTTCAACTCCTCCCCATCCAACTCTGATTTACATTAACTCCCCCTAATGATTCTACCCTTGCTTGCTGCATTTTGTCACATTGTTGACACCTCAAACACCATCCAACTTTGGCTGCCCTTCTTACTGCTCAAGGTCACCAAAGCCTTTCTGTTTCCCAGTCATGTCTAAGAGACGCTAATAACATCCTCAAGTAATACATGAATACTTTCCCAATGTGAGGATCTAACAGCTCAGACTACAGAGAATGCAAACTCACCCTTCATCCCTCCTGCCTTTCCAGACCAGCACCCACAGTCTGGGCTAACCTTGATCCTCACCATTACCATTCAGTGCAGAGCATAAGCTGGAAGGGAACAAGTGAATCGTACCAAGCAAAGCTCCCTCAGATTTCAGCCCTTTGAGAACATCTCAGTCCCTTTTCACTTGGATAACCTTTGACTCTGTTTGCACTTCAAACCTTTGCTGCAGTTTCTCTTGTTTTGGCCCTTTCTTCAAGTTGTTTTTACTAAACCATCTGCTGTCCTCCATTTGTGAATTACTAGTAAGAGCATTCTTTTCATGGGTTGTTCTAGTTGATTGTGATCAATGGACTTTATTCTGTTTTATCAGTGAAAGGAATTTCCAAGATCCTATACATATGTGCCCGGACATGGGCCTGATTCAAAAATATTTCTCATTCCTTACCTACTATCCTTTTATATATTTAATTCTATGGATTGATTGCTTTCAATACTATCTTTTTTCTCTTTTCCTTTATTAACTCCCAAATGAACCACTGAAGGTTTGTAAGAGGAACCATACTTACAGGCTACACTTAAATGGTTAAGACATGACCAATTCCCACCACATTTAAGGAAACCACCTAGTTTACATACTTGATATAGCAACTTCGGAAACCAGCCAGGATATAGAAACCCACAGTCTGTTTATTCAGGGATGCTTTCTACTTCTGATACAGCAATTAACCCATCTGGGTTTTTTGTTTGTTTTTTAAAGGTTTTTGCTCATTAAAATTTCATTTTATCCAATGAAAGATACTCAAGCCTGTCTGAAACAAAGTTGATCCTCATTTGTTGTCTTGTTTGGTCCGCTGGTTTTGTGTCTTTGTTTTAGGCACTGGCTACTGAATCCCTAGTAAATGGACCAGAAACCATGTATCTGCGGTTCCTCTAATCCAGGGAAAGGAGAGGTTCCTCTTCTTTCGCCCAGCACCTTCCTGTGCTATCCTGCCAGCATTCTATTATGGCTCCAACCACTCTATTCCAGCATCACCATTCTTAGATGCTAATTCACCAACCCAGCCCTATCATTCTGGTTTAACACACATGCTCCCTACATATACTTGAAGACATTATTTCTTTTGATTTGTCTCCTAAAGCCATTTACCAAGGAATCAGACACATAAGAGACCAAGCAGGAGTGTATTTAGCCATACATAGGAAATCAATTATGCTATCTGCTATGTTATCAAGTAAATAATGAGAAATAAATAAAGAAAATTTAAAAAATAAATAAAATAAAATAAATAAATAAATGAGAAAAGGATGGAGGAGACCTAGAAAGAAGGGATACAGAAATAAAAGGAGGGAGAGAAGTAGGGTTTCCTGATGGGTCCTTGTAGCTTTTCCCCTGCAGTAAGTCATCTTTAATAGGTCTACCTAGGCCAGCTGTTTTATGTACAGGACCTCACTTGGCCAAGTACAGCAAATAAAGGTTTGCATACACATCTCCAGGGTAGCTTTTTCAGTTCAGATTTAATGTCAGTTTCCATAGTAACAGGTTTAGAAAGGCTGATTCACAGAAGCTAAGAATGAGAGACATTCTATGAGAAGTTCTCTAACTTCAGGCAAAAACTAAAAGTCACACTTTTGTCTTTTCAGTAACTTGGTGCTTTAAACTCAGCAGGAGAGAGCCTTATTAAGTCGACCAAGAAATATTTTCATTAATGAGGTTTCTTTTTTGACTGTTTATATTTCTCGTAAAATTGAAAGCTATTATAGAACAGTGTTAATAGGGAATGTTCCTCAGGGGAATGGAAAACTTCCAGATTCTGGTTATGGTCTTCAGAACTGCCCCTGCCCAGCCCTTTCCTCAATGAAAGGTCTTAGCTGCCACTTGTTCACCTGCCTATTTTGAGGTATTTTATCATTTAGCCAGACGTCAAGAGCATTAAAGAAAACTAAAAAACTTGAACAGTAAGACTGAACTGTAAAAATGAAGTATTTCTCTAAGCATCCCTAGTGACCATTCCTAGACCAGTTTCTGAAACAACGTCAAACAGACCAAAGTGATAACCGGTAACTGGAGGCCATTTATTTCACCCTTGGATGAGAACTTCCTTTGTGTCTGTGAAGGAGGACTTTTCTGTAAGGAACAATGGGAGCACATTAAAGTTACTGTAAAATGCCTATGCTTAGAGCCCATTCCCAGATAATCTGGTTCAATAGAAATGGAAAAACTCAGGAATTGGTATACCTCAAGAAGCACTGCCTGAATTATCAGTTTAGAATTTGAATTTTTTTTATGTATATTCTCCTGGACCATATTTCATATTCAAGACTTCAGATTTGTACATTGCATGTACACATATTTTTAAAGGAAGCATGTAAGCATTCCACTAGAAGTACCCAGTTGTTCAACACAGCTGTTCAACCAGCATGCAAAAGTACACAGTATGTTCTACATGCAGAATATACCAGACTTTTAAACTCTTAAGGGTAGGGACAAGTAATGTCTTACTTGTTTGTGTAAGTAACACCTCTTTGCCCCAGTACAGTAGGCATTCCATCAATGTTTGCAAAACTGACCAGTAATGAGTCAATCCTGATATCTTCAGTTTTCATTTCAAATTGGTCAAGGTAATAAGGTACCTTCTCACATAAAGGAATATCATGATATTTGAAAGTTACTGCTGCCCATCAATAACTCTACCAGAATTAAAAGAGGAAAAATACAACTAAGATGACCCAACTAATTTCCCTGGAGGTCTTTTGAAATAGTTTAGAAAGTCTTAGGTCTCACATGGCATTTGTCTAGAATTAAATTACATTTTGATAATCCTTTTCAGCTCTATAATTCCATTTTCTACTCTTGGGTCTCAATACTTAAAATTGTTAGCAAGCCTCTGAACAAAGATACTTTTGTTTTAGCAGCAAAGAATTTTATTTCTAGGTCTCCATTCGACCTTTAAAATCATACTCAGAACAAGTTGGGTGTCAAAATGTGGAGAAAAGCACTGAAAGCTCTCACTGGTCTAACCAAAGTACAGTGTTATCTGCAACTCCTATCTGTTTGCCTACCTGGAAACTTTATGAACTCTCCATAATTATTTTGAAGTAGGGATGGTCCTTGGGTGAATAAACTAATTCACAGACCCTATGGAAAAAGTAGCACTAAATAGCGTATCTTCAGAATGATTTGCTTTTTTTCCCGTGGTGGTTGAAGGCAGGAAAGACAATGGCTTATTTAGCAACTCAGAGGCTCAGCAGCCTGAAACAGGATATAGAAATAGAAATAGAACAGGTGAGAACCAATCAGTCAAAAGGTTTTTGTTTGTTTGTTTGTTTTTAACCCAGCCCCAGTTGCAAGTAGAATTGAATAGACAGAAATCATAAAAAAGGGTAGGGTCTTGTGATTGATTTCCCTTTGTTTTTCAGGTCAAAAATGGACCTGTTTAGTTTATAGACTTTTAACAGATCTTTCACAAGGATAAAATAAGAAATCTGAATCGAATCATTTTCATAGTTCTTTAGGAAGCTTTTTCCACATTACTACATTCTAGAAGCTTTGGAAGTCCAATTCCTCAAGGTTGAAATAATTCTCGCAATGTAAAGGACTAAAAGTTCAAAGGGAGATAAGAAGAGATGATGGGTTTGGTTAATTTAGTAGCAATAAACTAAACATTTTAAAGTGGTTTTGCAGCACCAAGTCCCTCTGTCCGTGATACATTGCCATTCAGAGTTCAGTATCAGGTAATAAGCTGCTCTGGCAAGAGGAACAGTGTATTGAGACCCAAGCAGCCTGGACCATCAGCTTTTATGGGCATATGGGCTGTGTCCATTTCCACACTTGTATGGTGAGAAGTTTGGATTACTGAATTCCTGAGCTCATGGTCAACTCTACAGTCCTGTAGTCTGTAGACTGAACCCTTAAGTCTTGGTATTGAGAATATTTAGGGGGAGCCCGGCAAAACTTAATTGGAATTTAATATCTCCAAACTACTGACTAGCTATACTTCATGTTAGACCTATTTAGATAAAATTCATCAGATTAAAACTGAGAACTGATGGAGCTCCACGATAAAATGTAGCTCAAAACTCCAATAGGTAATTAATAGGTCACTATTAATAGACCCCCAAGGTATTGAGCCAGACAAGATCTTTCCTTTAAAGAACAGTCGAAATCATTAGCAATTTTAATCCTAGAACTATTTTCATTTGTCTCCCAGTAGAATGCATTTTTAGCAAAGAGCCTATACACGGTTCTATATCATGATACTTTTATGACTTGTAATACATTGTTTTTTCCATTACAGGCTCTATTATTACAATTCTAATGACTGTAATCTATTCCTTCATGTTGGTAAAGCATAATCTGTTAGCCATTCTCCCAATTTTGTTTCTAGTTTTGACCAGAAGTAGTATACCCAAAAAACACTCACTTGACATTTAATAGCATTTGTTTTATTCTGTCCTTACAGCTGATTGTATTTTAGTTTAGTCCTTTCGGTTTCACTTATCTTGAATTTCCTCAAGTCTATTCAGTCCAAATGATTCCTTCACTTTTCTCCTCTTTAAGGAAGCTGACCATTTTAGAAGTTGCTTTTCTTTTTAAGAAGTCACAAATGAAGGCATTACTTAAAAAAAAAAAAAAAGTTGTGGCAAAACAACCAGTGTGTCATTTCACTACTAAGCATATAGTTCAGTGGTATTACATTCAGAATCTTGTACAACCACAATCATTATTTCCAAACTTCCCAACCCAAGCAGAAACCATGTTAAGCAATTCTCCATTCCCTCCTACTGCAGCCCTTGGTAACTGCTAATCTAATTTATCTCTAGGAACTGGTCTCTTACATTTCATAGAAGTGGAATTATATTTTTCCATTTGAGTCTAGCTTACCTAAGTTTTCAAGGTTTATTACACTACCTAGAAAACTCTATTCCTTCTCATAGTTCAATAGTCCATTGTAAGTACATTTTGTTTATTGGTTTGTCTGATGGTAGACATGAGTTATTTCTACCTTTTGGCTATTGTGAATACTGCTGTACTGAATGTTGGCACGAGGACCTGTTGTAGTCCCATTCTTAATTCTTTTGTTTACTGAGCAGTAGGTCATATTCTAGATTTACCTTTTCAAGAAACTGATAAATCAGCTTTCACAGTACCTATACCATTTTACATTTCCATCAGCTATGTAGAAGGGCTCCAGTTTCTCCACATCATCAGCAAAAGCTATCTTGCTTTTTATTGTAGACATACTAGTAGTGTGAAGCGATATTTCACTGTGGCTTTGATTTGTATTTTCCTAATGACTGATGTTGTTTCTTAAGTTTTTTTGGCTTTGTGTATCTTTGATGAAATTTCTCCAAGTCCTCCATCCACTTTTTAACTGGTATGTTTATCCTCTCATTTAGGAATTTTTTTTTACATGTTCTGGATATAAGCCTTTCAGAGAATATTTGCAGACATTTTTCCCCCTCATAGTTTGTCATTTTCTTGATCATCAAAATTAAACTTGTACACAGAAGGACATTAAATCCAACTTCATTTTTCTTCTGTCACCTGTACTTTTGGTTCCCTATTTCAATCACTTTTTATTCCTTTAATCTAGCTTGCTTTCTTACTCCATCTTCCCTAAGGTTTCTTTATTACTCCAAGTTATACTATTGTTAGATAATAATTCAATGAGTTATCAAGGATTAAAAGGATTTACAACAAACTGTTTTCCTGTTATTTGAAGTATTGAAATTCGGTGTGGCAATGTTAATAGCAGTGAATAACTTTTCCATTTTTAGAAATGGCACATATCAGTAGCCGGTAAATGTCGATATAGTTTATAAAGCACTTTTGGATGCTTCAAGGATGAAGAGTCACCCTAGACTTCTTTGGTAAGTGCCTGAAGATAGATAATGAAAATGTGGTATAGAGGGTGAAATAGGAACTCAGTCAAATACGGGTAATTTAAAATATGCTACACCTGTGAGTACACTCTCAAAAGAACTAGGTAGGATAATCACATATTTGATGGTGCTAATTCCTTCATTTAAGATGTAGAAGAATTCAACAGTATTTTAGGGAGGTGTTAGTCTAATTCCTTCAGTTGGAGTCTGCTTTTGATTATATGGTGGATTCTTGCCAATACAGGTTCTTCTGAATAGTTACTTGTTCTTGGCCATGCATTCACCTTCAAAGACCTCGTACAAATGTTAAATCTCAATACCAAGCTGTCAGAGCTTTGCCTTCTATTTCATTTACAGATCACATTTCCAGCCGCACAGCAGCCTTCCGTAATTCCATTCAGCTTGACTCTCTGACCCAGCTCTGGCAGCTTTGCACATCCAAGGATGTGGAGCTTTCTGATTATGCAAATGTTATGTGCTTCCTGAAGTCTGACTTCTCTAGGGAAAAGACATCCCCATAGTTTTAGAGAGACAGAAAGAAAATGTTTGAAAATGGGAACAATTTCCCCTGATCATCTCTTCAATCATGATTTGTATTATCTAGCTTTCCAACTGCTAAAGGAAACCAGCTCCTGAAGAACTGATCATCTCTTTGCAGTAGACTCAGACAATTAATCTAAGACAAAGGAACCTGAGCTTAAACCCAAATCCTTCATGAAGAGCAGCAAGCAACCAGCTCCTTGTTCCAGATGGAGATGTTATCTGTTATCCAAGGCTGCCCACCATTCAAACATTCTCAAAAAGATATTCTTGAGGAGCAGCAACTCCTTGAATTCTGTGGAGAATCATCTCCTCGGTTTTATTTTTTCCCCTTTTAAAATCTTTAAAAAAGATTTTATTTATTTGACAGAGAGAGACACAGCAAGAGAGGGAACACAAGCAGGGGAGTGGGAGAGGGAGAAGCAGGCTTCCCACTGAGCAGGGAGCCCAATGTGGGGATCGATTCCAGGACTCTGAAATCACAACCTGAGCCACCCAGGTGCCCCCCCCCCCGTTAAAATTTTAATTCCAGAGTAGTAGCATACAGTGTCACACTGTCTCCTCAGTTTTATGCTATGTTGCACACACATGTAGCGGGCTGTCACGGTGCTGATATAAAATGACAAGGGGTAAATGGTGAAACAAGGGATTAAGTGAAAAATGACCAATTATCAGTCTCATGAAAGGGGACAAGATAATGGGATTGCCTTCACTTTCTAGGATGAAGTCCAGTTGGTACCAACTTGTAAGTAGCTGAGGTAGTTCAGATATCACCTATGCCAGATCCTTTGTCCACTCTACATCTAGCCTATAATAAGCATTTTTTGGAGTAGCTGTTGTCAATGTTATTAGTTCCAGGCAAAGGTTGTTTAGCCTATATATGGAAACTAGTCAGTTAATATATAAAATATGTAACAAATATAAAAAACTAGTTATTCTATTTCTGGACTCCAACTTATACTACTTAGAAAGCTTCTCCTCAGACTGTAAAGGAACCAATGGGACATGTGCCTTCAAGCCTTTGCTCAAATGTTCATTTCCTGGTGAAGCCTACCTAAACTTTCCCTCCCACCCAGAGAAGTTTTCACATTATGTCCTATTTCCCACCCATTCTACCCAGCTTATTACCTTCTATTGTTTATTTAGGTTTTATTTTCAGCCTACCACTGGAATATATGTCCCATGAGGGTAGGCGTTTGTAATCTGGTATACATGATCAATCTCCACCCGCAAACACTGTGTGGTCACCCACAGTCAATGCTCCCTAAATTTGTTAGATGAGAGAACTGAGTCCTAAGAGATAAAGGACCTCAGCCGGCTATAGTAACAAAGTAGGATTGGGACACAGACGCAGGTCTTCTGACTCAGTTACTATTTCCACTGTATGTCACTTACTTTGCTAACCTCCCCTATCCCAGGCCTCCAGGTACTTGTATGCAACTCCATCTAGGAGCAGAGATGCCCGCCCCACCCCACCCCCTCCCCCAGGAAAGAGAAGGACTGCAAGTGAGGCAGAGGCTAAAGGACGGGTCAGCTTTCCAGGTAAAAAGACCACCCAATCAACTGTATGTGTGCATCAGCCTCCTGGGTTAGTAACAGATGCACCTCTCTGAACTTTATAAAGGTGAGCTTTCAGAAGTCTAATCTCTAAATCAGGACTGCCCATAGTAATAAACATTTTATATAGAATTTTAATCTACAAAGCAATTTCTAAAACTCTCCCAAGTGAATCCTCTTAGGATTCCCAGGATGTGGGCCAAGATAGAGGTAACAGAACTTGAAAATAATGAAGTATGTGAGAACAACAACAAAAAGGCCTCAGCAGATGGCTGGAAAGCCCAGAAAAGCTTACTTGGGTCTGAGCATCCTTATGTTCCCATCACTGCTAACTTTGAGGACTCCCACTCCAGTGTCTACATATCCTGCCATCAGTGATAGATGCTCATCAGTGTCCTATACATAGGACTTATTTCCACTCATAGCACAAGATTCTGTGTATATATTTCTACATATGCTTTAAGTGATCCCAAGATTTCCTTTGAATTAGTTAGTTCCATAAAGCTATCAAGCAGCCACCAGAAATGTGTGCTATTTAAAACTTCAATGTTCGGTAGACCTAGACATTGATGGCTCTGACATTCCCATCACATAGTTCTACTAGACAGTGTCCCTGCTAGATGTAGCCCACATGATACAAGACCATTTATAATCTGCATCTCAATCTGGTAGAGCCATAATGGTTTCATAGGGCAGTCTGTTGGCAGCTGTGGTGGTAAAATTTGTGCCTAATAGCTTTTTGACACTGGATTCTCATGAACTTTGAGCAATTGCTTTATCTTGTCCTATCTTATGAGGCTATTAGTTTTCTTTTCCATCACATCACACTCACTGACCTGGAGTCCTCAACAGCTGAACCTCTTCCCTCCCCACCTCCAATAGTTTTTGTCAGCTAGCTGACAGTTCATGGCCATGTGAGGCTTGGGACAATGTACTTTGCTATCTTCTCCTTCTTTGATAGATCTTAAAATTCTCGACATCCAAATTAAATTTACAGATTAGCTAAGAAGGCCAGAAGATGGGGAAGTGCAGCAAAATATATTTTAGTAAAAATAGGCCAGGCCAGATTCAGAGGTAGGATAACTCAAATTTGGCACTCATCGTTAACCCACAGACCAGTCCTCTAACTTCTTTCAAAGTTTCCTTCGTTGTCATTTGTAGAAGTATTCACATCTACTGGAGGCCTGGGGGAATATTTTATTTATTTATTTATTTATTTATTTATTTTTATTATTATTTTTTGGTATCTTTTCAGCGTAACAGTATTCATTGTTTTTTGTACCACACCCAGTGCTCCATGCAATCCGTGCCCTCTCCAATACCCACCACCTGGCTCTCCCAACCTCCCACCCCCCACCCTTTCAAAACCCTCAGGTTGTTTTTCAGAGTCCATAGTCTCTCATGGTTCACCTCCCCTTCCGGTTTCCCTCAACTCCCTTCTCCTCTCCATCTCCCCTTCTCCTCCATGCTATTTGTTATGCTCCACAAATAAGTGAAACCATATGATAATTGACTCTCTCTGCTTGACTTATTTCACTCAGCATAATCTCTTCCAGTCCCGTCCATGTTGCTACAAAAATTGGGTATTCATCCTTTCTGATGGACGCATAATACTCCATAGTGTATATGGACCACATCTTCTTTATCCATTTGTCCATTGAACGGCATCTTGGTTCTTTCCACAGTTTGGCGACTGTGGCCACTGCTGCTATAAACATGGGGGTACAGATGGCCCCTCTTTTCACTACATCTGTATCTTTGGGGTAAATACCCAGTAGTGCAATTGCAGGGTGATAGGGAAGCTCTATTTTTAATTTCTTGAGGAATCTCCACACTGTTCTCCAAAGTGGCTGCACCAACTTGCATTCCCACCAACAGTGTAAGAAGGTTCCCCTTTCTCCACATCCTCTCCAACACACGTTGTTTCCTGTCTTGCTAATTTTGGCCATTCTAACTGGGGTAAGGGGGTATCTCAATGTGGTTTTAATTTGAATCTCCCTGATGGCTAGTGATGAACATTTTTTCATGTGTCTGATAGCCATTTGTATGTCTTTATTGGAGAAGTGTCTGTTCATATCTTCTGCCCATTTTTTAATAGCAAGAAGTAGAGCTACACTGATGTTAGATCTTGAGAAATTAAACCCAGATTCTCCCAACCCAGAAACTCTCTCCACAAAAGGTAGCCAGAAGTTATTATTGAAGCAGCATTAGTCAGAACATGCTCTGCATCACAGGCAACCTAAGAGTGCTGAAAGCAGGAAATCTCACCTTTTTATGTAGCCAGGCAAATATAGCCTGTTACCTATGTGGTCTCAAGTCATGAGTTCAAGTTTAGAGGGCTTACCAGCAACATTTGTCACCTGAAGTACATCCTAGGCTTACCTAATAGTTGGGGTAACCATCTGTGTTACCTAACCGACTATATGCAAATATAAATTTTTCATCTTTCTGACAGGAAGTAGTTTTCCAACTCAGAGGGAGGTATAAGCCAAAGTCGGGATCCCACCTTCCCACAGAACTTGGTGGATATAGTAGCTCTTAATCACATTTCAGAAGGATGGCTCCCTGGTCCTTGAGAACGATACCCCAAAATTCTAAGTCCTACAAGACTTGAGAAGACTTAAAACTCATCAAGGCAGAGGAAGAATTTAACAGTTACAACTTTATACAAGCAAGCACCCTAAGAAAAAGGAGAGGTAGGTCTCTCCCCTTTTCCTTATGAGAATTAAACCTTTTGATTTTCATTTGTATTTGTCCTGCTTATAGGAATAACCAATAGGTTAATTCAAATTTACACTGTCACTTATAATGGAACCTTATCTAATTATTGGCAAAGTAAATCTGGATTAAAGAATCTAAAGTACATTTTTTTCCCCTCACATGCATATAGTAAACTAGACCAAAGTAAACGGACCAAAGAGAAAGGTCAGTGAATGCGGGCCCTTGGAATCTTCTTCATTTGAAGAGCTGTGTAATCAGTGATTTACACAGAAAGGACCATGCACCTGAAAGCAGTCCAGACAACTTTAATATTTCTACCAATAACTTATTTGGTATTACTTGAAGGAATGTCATTTTGTAAATAAATATATAAGAAATATTTGTACTGTAGTGATACTCAAAGTTTTATTCTATCGACCAAAGAACTTATTTTTTCTTGGATGGGTTGCATTACAGGCCTTACTGTAGTCCTTTGCATCATTCATTGTTACTGAAAATCTATGTAACCATAATACACTCTCACCAGTTTTGTTGTAGTTTAGGCAAACTAAAATTACACCATACTACTTCGTAATAGTTGATTCTAGTACTTCATAAAATTCAGTCGGTCAAGAGTCGTAGCATCATTCACTTCAAGAACAGTTGCCTGTGGTCCACATAGTCTAGGTTTCATGCTCATAAAAGGTCTTAATGACCATCAAGTGGTCAGAACAGTACCAAGATTTTTATATACTCATTAAGTATATGCACCTGTTAACCCCGCTAATTTGTAATTAAACAGGTGAATGTTTAAACAACCAGAGGCTTGATGCATTATTTTAGGTATTCAGAATTCAGAGGTAGGCACTAAGATCTTTTGGTAACTTTTCAATGGCTTTCCACTGTCCTTAGGAGTTTTAAATGAGTTCCTTAGACTTAGATGTGAAGCCAGTCTTTCTGCCCCCAGACACCTGCCATTTCTCTACCCTCTCTTTGCCCCACATGTTCCTTCTCTGTCTTCAAGTCAGCCTAGACTTTCCCAACTTACCAGGCTTACCCTTGCATCAGGGTTGAAGTATTTCCTACCCCACTTACCATCCACTTCACGTTCTACCCTTCCTTTAGATCTTGACTGAGTGGTTTTACAACTAGAACCATTCCAGTTGAAGACACAGAGTTAGTGGACCCAACCTAAGTTATCTTAGGAGTTTAATAGAAGTCACTAACAACTTTATTTCCTATCCATGGTCAGCCAATTTCTTACTGTTCTTCCTATTTCTGGGGTTTTCTCATTAGGAGGCCTCTATGTCATTGAAAGCCCCATTTGATCTATCCCAAAGTGAATTCTACAATACTTATTTTCCAGCTATTTTTTCCTATTCTGTTTATATTTTATTATACTTCATAGTAAAATATAGTTTATCTTCCTCAATACATATATTTGGGTAGAACCAAGCTTACAGTGCTTACATCTATACTGACTACAGTACTTACCAGAGTAGGCTCTTAATGATTTAAGTAATATGCAAAATCCCTATCCCCCTCCCGTCCCCCAGAGAGCTACTTGCTGTGAGTCTATTTCTTCTAATGTGTGATATGTTTAAACTGCTTGGTTCAAAACTAGAGATATATTGCCTATATCCCATGTAATAACTGTTGGGTTTAAGTCTACTTTCAAAAGATCCATCCACGTCGTCGCAAATGGCAAGATTTCATTTCTCTTGATGGCTGCATAGTATTCCACTGTGTATATATACCACATCTTCTTTATCCATTCGTCTGTAGATGGACATCTAGGTTCTTTCCATAGTTTGGCTATTGTAGACATTGCTGCTATAAACATTTGGGTGCACGTGCCCCTTCGGATCACTACGTTTGTATCTTTAGGGTAAATACCCAGCAGTGCAATTGCTGGGTCATAGGGTAGTTCTATTTTCAACATTTTGAGGAACCTCCATGCTGTTTTCCAGAGTGGTTGCACCAGCTTGCATTCCCACCAACAGTGTAGGAGGGTTCCCCTTTCTCCGCATCCTCGCCAGCATCTGTCATTTCCTGACTTGTTAATTTTAGCCATTCTGACTGGTGTGAGGTGGTATCTCATGGTGGTTTTGATTTGTATTTCCCTGATGCCGAGTGATATGGAGCACTTTTTCATGTGTCTGTTGGCCATCTGGATGTCTTCTTTGCAGAAATGTCTGTTCATGTCCTCTGCCCATTTCTTGACTAGAGGGTATCATGCTTAGCGAAATAAGTCAATCAGAGAAAGACAACTATCATATGATCTCCCTGATATGAGGGAGAGGAGATGCAACATGGGGGGTTGAGTGGGTAGGAGAAGAGTAAATGAAACAAGATGGGAGTGGGAGGGAGACAAACCATAAGTGACTCTTAATCTCACAAAACAAACTGAGGGTTGATGGGGGGAGGGGGTTGGGGAGGGGGTGGGGTTATGGATATTGGGGAGGGTATGTGCTATGGTGAGTGCTGTGAAGTGTGTAAACCTGGCGAATCGCAGACCTGTACCCCTGGGGATAAAAATATATGTTTATAAAGCTGTAAAAAAAAAAAAAAAAAAGAAAAAGAAAGGATGAATACCCAAGTTTTGTAGCAACATGGACGGACGGGACTGGAAGAGATTATGCTGAGTGAAATAAGTCAAGCAGAGAGAGTCAATTATCATATGGTTTCACTTATTTGTGGAGCATAACAAATAGCATGGAGGACAAGGGGAGATGGAGAGGAGAAGGGAGTTGAGGGAAATTGGAAGGGGAGGTGAACCATGAGAGACTATGGACTCTGAAAAACGATCTGAGAATTTTGAAGGGGTGGGGGGTGGGAGGTTGGGGGCACCAGGTGGTGGGTATTGTAGAGGGCACGGATTGCATGGAGCACTGGGTGTGGTGCAAAAATAATGAATACTGTTATGCTGAAAAAAATAAAAAAATTAAAAAAAAAAAAAATAAAAAAAAATAAAAACTCTGCTGCATTTTTTAAAAACTCCTAAGTTTCATAAGCTTGGATCACAGTGAATAGAACATCTCCTTACGTTTTTACCTCTCCTTTGTGGGAAAAATAGAGGTTAAGTAATTCAGCGTACTGAGGCTTCACTGTCAAGTTAGGAAGTTGGACCTAGCTGTGTGCCTGTATTTCAAGTCTCTTCTAAATCATGTTGTTGATTATGAAGCCACAGGAGATTGCGGTTTTCATTTTAGTGAAAAATTGAGAGAGAAAAACTCTTCATACTGGGGACTCTTTCAAAACAGTAACAGTGTTGGCGGGGACAGATATGCCGGTGTCTTGTTTGTAACGCAATATCAGAACATCGTCCTGTTTCCCAGAGAAACCCATAGCTGGAAATGAAGCAGCAAAAACTACTGCTTGATTCCATGCCTTTGTCCTCAATGCAAGAGGCTCTAATCTCCTCTTAGAGGTCAAGAAATGTACTAGTCAGGAAGAAGGTTTAGGTATGGAAGTACAGCTAGAGGAGGAAAGACCATTTGCCCCAATGCCCAGGGCTTGTTGATTTTTTTTTTTTAAGATTTGAAAAAAAAAAAAGATTTATTTATTTGACGGAGAGAGAGATCACAATTAAGCAGAGAGGCCGGCAGGTGGCAGCGGGGGGGGTGGGGGGGTTGGCAGGATCACCACTGAGCAGAGTTTGAGGTGGGGCTTGATCCCAGGACCCTGAGATCATGACCTGAGCCGAACGCAGAGGCTTAACCCACTGAGCCACCCAGGCACCCCAAGGCTCTTGATTTTTAGTAATTCTTGGAGATTCCATCCACATCATAGCTTAAGTATGATTTAATGTGAGATATATATATATATATATATATATATATATATAAAATCAGAACTGATCTGGCTGACAAATGTTCTATTTTAGATATTCAAGTTAAGTGTTTGAGGTTACCTGTATTTTGGATTCTTTTTTCCAGGTCTGAAGATTTTTGTAGGCTCTTTACAACACCAAAATGTCCCCATCTACTCACCTACCTCAGACCTTTTTAGAGAGGTAGGGCTTTGGAGTCCTATTCCTTCTCCCTCATCCCATTAGGTTTTACCTGGCTACATGGAATACATAGAAGCATCCCAAAAGCCTAAGGGAAAGCCAGAGAACTAAGTAGCCAAGATGTCCCCTCTGAGAGCACCTCCCTATGCTCAACAAGGGGATAAATGAAAAAAAAAAATCTAGAGACAGGCCCCACCCACCCGGAGACTTATAGGCCGCACAAAAGGCTCTCCCCATCCCCAGAAAAGTCTTAAGTTGGAACATGTGAAACTGCCCTTTCTGAAGGTCGAAAGGGGTTAAATATCAGCCTTCTCACTTTTCAACCTAGTAATTCAATGCTTGTCTTTGCATTCAAAGACTCCATAGCATCCTCGTGAGAGAGTGAGGGAAATTGGGTCTTAGTTTCCTAGGGTTGCCATAACAAAATACCCCAAACTAGGTGACTCAACCAACAAATTATTATCTAGTCTCCCATTCTGGAGACTACAAGTCCAAAATAGAGGTGTTGGCAGGGTTAGTTCCTTTCTAGGGCTGTAAGAATCTGTTGCATGTGTCTCTCCCAGATCCTGCTGGTTTGCTGACAACCTTCTACATTCCTTGAATTAATAGGTGCATCATTCAATTTCTGCCTTTATCATCCCTGTGTCATCTTTGTGTGCTTGTCTCGGCCCTCATTTCCACCTCTTTTGTAAGGTCACCAGACATACTGGATTAAGGCTCACCCTAATGACCTTACTTTTCACTTGTGCGTCTACAGAGACCCTATTTCCAAATGAGGTCCCATTCACAAGTACACATTCAGGGGGACTGGGATTTTAACAGCTTTTGGAGGAACACTATTCAAACCACATGGGGGCAGGAGGGAATCTATGGTCTACTGGCCTAAGGCACAGACCAGTTTCAGCCTCAAGTGTTACTAGATGTTAATTATGTTACCACATCTCCACAGCACCAAGCTCCCTCAGTCAGGTCGGCTAATATTCTCAGGACAGATTCCAGACTGCAAAGAGGTGAAGTCAGATAGGGCCAGACCTGGGATGATGAGATTTTATTGTGAGGGGTTCAACAGAGACTCAAAAACCACCAAACTTTGTCTAGACACAATGTTACAGCAGCTTCTACCTTAAGGCAGTCCAAGCCTGAAGTGAGCTACGTTGTATGAGTTTTATTATATACCCCTCTCATAGCATAACAGAAATCTAATAAGTCAACTTCTAACAAATTCTAATAAGCGATTTTAACAGAAGAAGCATGGAGGTGTGGCTTGTGGCCATGGAGGAACCCCTGAGCCTGTGATATTTGCAACACCGCCTACTAGATTATTCTTTTATTCTCAGATGGCTGATCATCTGGTCACACAGCAGTTAATGTTTGTCCTATTCACACAAGAGTTAACATCCAGCTAATATCTAGGATTATCTCCTGAAAGCCTATTGCTTGTATGTACTTTTCCATTTTATCCCATTTAATCCTCATAAGGACTGAGGGATACGTTTGTTTTGTTAGCTAAGAATCTAAGCCCAGACTTGCCACTCTGTGTCCTGTGTCTTCTCCAATACCCCCTCCATTTGAGAATGTTCTGAAGCAAAACACATAGAGCACTGACAACCAGACCCTTCGGGCTGGTTTCCCTTTAGTTCTCCGGGTTTAAAGGGGCCTCTAGGTCCTGCCATGTAGGGAAACCAGCGAAGACTGCCAACTACCTCTTCTAAATCTAAGAGGAAGTTGGTGAGCTGGAGACCATAAGAGCCTGGAATAACCTCTAAGAAAGAAGATGATTGGACCCATGCATGGCAGACACGTCACCCAGATGGGAAAACCAGAGAGCCACAGGCAGAGTAGTCTGGGCAGGGCTCACCTGCCTGCTGACTAAGCCAAGCAGAGAAAAAACAATGGTGGCCCAGCACCTCCTCCAGCTGGTTGGGTAAGTTCACCATAGGTCTAAAGCTACGGAGATAGAGCTCAGTGACACATTAGAATCACCTGTGATTCTAATTTTTAAGTTTTAAGACCTCCTTATGCCCTAGGCCTTACCTGGGGCTCATAAAAATCAGACCATGGGTTTAGTCCAAGCGTCAATATTTTTAAAGCGCCCAGGCTGTTCCATCATGCTCCATGGCCAAGAACCACAGAATCAGGGCAAGTAGGAAATGAAAGGAGCAGCCCCGTGGCTGGTCATAACTGTCTCTCTTCCTGCTTCTCCAAGCCCAATGATTAGAGATCGGGAACTAGAAAAGCAGCCCAGAGAGGTGTCCATGGAGAAGTGGGTAAATGGGGGAGGGGTCTTTGAGCCCACATTTTAATTCTAAAGGTTATCTGCCCTAATTTCCATCTTCCTCCTCAGTCACAATCACCAGGAGGGGGACACGCTGCAGCCCCTTCTCCCGATGTCCAGAATCAGTTATGGTAGCTTATACCCCTGAGGGAGCATTTACACACAAGACAAAAAAAAAAAGTAGGCATAGGAAAACCAAGTCTCTGTAAAAGAAATAGAACTAGTCGACCAACCTTTACCCCACAATTCAGAAGCAACACCCCATACAAAGGAACAAAATGAGTAAGAATGATACAGCAATACTGGATACAAAGATAGGCTAACAATATGCATTCGCAGGACCTTTTTGGGGGAAAAAAAACCCTAAAAATCATAGGACATAAATGACTTCACTTGTTAAAAAATATGTGTTTGTACTGGGATAATGTAGCACTGTAAATTACAGGAGTAAGATATTCGTTTTCCCCTAAATTAAGCCACAGTTTCAATTCAAATGTCAGAAGGATTTGAGGACCTTGATGAAGTTATTGTAAAATGTTTATGGGAGAAAAACCATTCATCACAGCCTCTTACGCAAGGCAGAGGAAGGAACAGGGAAAAGCCAGAGCTCCCATCCCCCAGTCCAGGCTTGTTTTATCCCACTTGGCTACAGTTCTGAGTTGCATTTTAGTAGCATAAAACTGAAAAGCAATACCGTTTTTATTATTGAACTGTTATCTTGCTCACAGAAAGGTTTAAAAGTTATTAGAGTTAATGTCATCCAAATTCATCAAGTTTGTCCCTTTGAAGAATTCTCATAGTGAAAACCACTCCAAGTGCACAAGGTCAAAAACAATGCCATTAAGAACAGTGGGAGCAGGGGAGCCCTCCATACAAGGAAATACGGTCATCCTTGGCAAGAGCGGGCCCCTCCTCCTCCAGGAGCACGCACACCTACAGCAGCACCTGAGCACTGAAACAGGAATGGGTCCAAACAACAGACATTTGTTTCCTTTTGCTACCGTAAAAACTTCAACAGCACTTTCTTTAGCTCAAAAAAAAACCAAATTCATTACTCACAATTTTAGTTCAAAATCTAAACCGGGTCTCCCCAGGCCAAAATCAAGGTATTAGAAAGTCCAAATTCCTTCTGAAGACCCTCAGAGAGAAGGCGTCCACTCGTGGCTTCTAGAAGACACCATCCACTGTTACAGAGACTGAATTACTCTGACATACCCCTCCAGCTTCCTCTTCTACTTTTAAAAACACTTGTGATTAGGATGGGCCCACCTGGATAACCCACGACACACACGCCCTCTTTAAAGGTCAACTATTGAACTTTAATTCCCTTTCCTATGCAGTTTCCAGGAGACAGACGGAGACTTCTCGGGGTCAAATATTAAGTGGGCTGAAGCTGGTTAAATAGTGTCTTTGTTACTGTCGCAAAATTTAGAAAAGTGATGAGTGCATCATGAGCAAGTACACAGTTTAATTAACCAGACCTGCAACCACTCCAGGTGCCCAAAATCTTGTTAAAAGAAGGGCCTTGGGCACCTGGGTGGCTTAGTGGGTTAAGTCTCTGCCTTTGGCTCAGGTCATGATCTCAGGGTCCTGGAATCGAGGCCCGAATCGGGCTCTCTGCTCAGCAGGGAGCCTGCTTCCCCTCTCTGTCTCTGCCTGCCTCTCTGCCTACTTATGATCTCTCTCTCATCAAATAAATAAATAAAATCTTTAAAAAAAAAAAAAGAAGAAGAAGAAGAAGGGCCTCTCCCCCAGTTAGTCTAAAACCATCTTAACCTTGTAAGGTGAGGTGGAGAGCTGCATCGGTTTTTCAGATGTGCCTGTCTCCATTAGATAGATATTCTATGTGAAAGATTCTTTTGGTCTGACTTATTCTAAGTGCTCCGATTTTAACATGTGGCTAGCCTGACAAAGTAACTTCTCCGCAGGATGCTAAAGTTAATTAATGAACGTGTTTTGTGAAGTGTGTGTGTGTGTGTGTGTGTGAGTGTGTGCGTATGGGTTTTAACCTGAATACACAATTCATCAAGGAGCTCCTTCTTTATCACTTCCCTGCATTTCCTTAAAACTATCTGGCTCATTAAATGTGGACTGTGACTCTGGCTTCTTACTGTCTTTGAAAAATATAAGTTTCTTCCATATTCTCTAGAAGAGTACTATCCAGGAGAAGTACAATTCTGAAGCTGTGAAGCTGTGTTTTTATTAGGACACACACGACACAGCCTTTGTACACCCAGGCTCAGTGCCTCAGAATCGTTTTTATCCTATAGAGTATTGGGGGATTGCCTCTCTTCTGAAAAATTTACATAGTCACAATAATATAAATTTTCCATCCATTTTCAGGGGGTTTCTGCCTCACCCCTACCCCTGAGATCATCTAAAGGTTCAGCTGGAAGAAAAAACATTCAACATCAAAACAGGTGTGGGACACTCGTCAGCTGAAACTCATGGAAAGAAAATAAGCATAGCAAGACAACATGAAGGATTAAATGCTAAGGTCTTATTCATTTCATCCCAAAGATATAGCATAAACTGTAAATATATATATATGCATATATACATATATATAAATGGTTAAAATAGTAAATTTTACATTATGTATATTTTACCACAATAAAAAAGGGAACCTTATAGGTACAAATTTCCATTTCTTTCAACACTTAGTCATGTAAGCTCTCACAGTTATTTTCTAAAACACCTGAAACAGTAAGAACACAAAAAAAGGTAAACATTTAGCAGATGCTTATTTTTTTAAATGAAAAATACACAATTTTTATTAAAACTATCAATTACATAAGTGTGGGTATTTACCCCATGAGGCGAGCTAGGGGGTTTGAACTGCCTGCCGGCAAGCTCACCAGTCGACAGTGGTGTGAGGAGGCTTAGCAGATGTTTAAAAACATATCTCACAAATATAATATTAGTGAAAAGCCAAGCACAAAGGAATCTGTGCTGATGACTTGATGACTCCATTATAGAGTTTCAAAGCAGACGAAGCTAACCTGTCGCAGAGGTCAGCAGAGCAGTGACCTTCAAGCAGGAGGAGAGGAGGCATGCATGGGAAGTGTCGGCAGGGCGCCCCAGAGGTGCTGCCGATGCTGTGTGTGTCCGGCTCGGGGACAGGCTCGCCTTCTGTAACTCAATCACCTGTACATGCGTGACTTACACACTTCTCTGTGTGGATGTTCTCCTTCAAGAAGTTGTGTCTGCTGTCAAAACGTAGAGGAGATTAGAATCTTTTAAATGTTAAAACTATTAATGTAATATTAATATAAAAATGTTAAATTAGAGAAGAAAAACAAACCCTGAGAGATGTGTATTGAAGCTTATGGTGCATGATGACTCCTGAACCCGGAGATCCTAAGCAGCAGGTCCCATATCATACCTCATTCATGACTCAAAGCCATGACCCTCCTTCCCGTGGGGAGCACCCACACGACTGTAAATGTGAAATTTATGCACAAACACAGGTGCACATCCTAGCTAGGATGGAGAAAGGATAGGAAACTGGCAGTTGGGGGATGGTGGTGGGGAACAGCATGCATTCCAGAGTTCTACTGTCACCATGAAAAGTTAGGGGACATCCGAGCTGAGAGGAAAAGTGGGTAGCTATGTATTTGTTTATTCCTTATTAAACAGTTATTTCTGACCTTGAATGGCATACCTTTAATGAAGAGCTCCATGAACCTGAGGGTAGAGGTTTTATTTGTTTTCCATTCCCTATCTCTTGTTTCTATTCCTGCCTCCCACGTATAAGATCTCACATAATGCTTAAGTGGATCTCCAGGCTCTTTACAAATAAACACTCTTATTCCTTAAAGCCTAATGAAATATAAGCTATAAAATGAAAGCAATGAACAAGCTGTCTAAACACTGATGTAGATGAAAGCCCTCTAGACTAGGGATCTGGAGGCCATGGTCCTAACACAAAGTGAGGTACAGAAGAAAACCAAAGAGTCCTACATTTGAATCCTAGTCTGTTCACTCATTAAGGGAAAGACCTAGAGCCAATGATGGAGTATCTTGAAACCTCAGTTTTCTCCACCTGAAAGTGGGGATAATAATTCTTGCCTTATGGGTGCCTAATGAGGATGAAATTTGTTGACATCCATGAAGGTTTCTACAGTGTCTGACACATGGTGGACACCTATAAACAGGTGTACATAGGACATCTGTAACCAGGATTCTTTCATTCTTTTTGCCAAAGAACCACTCTTTTTTATTATCAGTGTAAACTTTCATAAAGCATTTAATATCTCTCTACCTTGGTTCATCAATTTTGAAAGAAAGCAGCTTCAACAGAAGATCATTAAGCTCCACCTTAAGTCTTGGAAAACAACAACAACGAATGGTCTTCTTGATAAAAACCAGATAAACTTAGTGAAAGCTGCTTTTTAACCTGGTATCAGTGCATCTGTCTGAAAACTTACTTAGACTGGGGAAGACAGGGCATTGAGAAGCAGAAATTACACCAGAGAAATATCTCCCCAATGTCACAAAAATGTTCTCCCCCAAACCACTAGAATATCAGACACAAACACTTTGCAGAAGATGGAGTAAATGACATCCCACTGAAGAGCGACTTTGGGATCGCTCACTGCACGTACAGTCTAAAAGAAATCAAAACCCAAAGCTCTTCATCTCTGGCTTCCCTAAACTAGATAGGAAGTTTGGAGATCTGGGCAAACCAGACTGATGAGTAATGAAAGGGATGGGAAGGTGGAATTGTAGAGAAGCTTCTAAAATCCTAGCAGCTCAAAGAGAGGGTGGCTATGACAGGAGGGAGATCCTGATTTAGCTCTGGCTAGAAAAATGAGTTGCTAGTTGGGGACTATCTATGTCCCCTCCTCCACAGGCACTGTCAGAACGAGAGTTTATCCACCTGTGTGACAACAGCATTGATCTGAATCCAAGGCAAGCACCTCTGAAACCCAAGCTGCTTTGAAAACAGTATGGAGTTTCCTCAAAAATTAAAAATAGAGCGATCCTATGACCTGGCAATTGCTACTGGGTATTTACCCCAAAGATACAGATGCAGTGAAAAGAAGGGTCATATGCACCCCAATGTTCATAGTAGCAATGTCCACAATCGCCAAACTGTGGAAAGAACCAAGATGCCCTTCAACAGACAAATGGATAAATAAGATGTGGTCCATAATATACAATGGAATATTATTCAGCCATCAGAAGTGATGAATACCCAACTTTTACATCAACATGGTTGGGACTGGAGGAGATTATGCTGAGTGAAATAAGTCAAGCAGAGAAAGTCAATTATCATATGTGGAACATAAGAAATAGCATGGAGGACATTAGGAGAAGGAAGGGAAAAATGAACAGGGGGAAATCAGAGGAGGAGAAGAACCATGAGAGATTGCAGACTCTGAGAAACAAACTGAAGGTTTTAGAGGGGCGGAGGGTGGGGGGATGTATAAGCCTGGTGGTGGGTATCAAGGAGGGCACGTATTGCAAGGAGCACTGGGTGTTATATGCAAACAATGAATCATGGAACACTACATCAAAAACTAATGACGTATTGTATGGTGACTAACATAACATAATAAAAAATATTAATAACTAAAAAGAAAGAAAAGAAAAGAAAAAGAAGCCCAAGCTGATAAAGACCTTGCTTGATCATTGAACTTAGGAACCAAGGCAAAAATATATTTAAGCCTAGTGGTAGAAATAGTGTCAGTCTATCCATATAGGGACAGTAACTCCAAGAGCAAAACCAAGACGAGAAGCCCATAAGACATATGAAAAAGAAGAATCCCAAGGAACTTTAAAGTTCTAAACCTGTATCAAGCTAAATGAATAATGAAAACTTTGTCTAGCCCAGAAATATCTCTTCTTTGGCTTGCACAATGTGGAATTTTTAAACCGAACTTGATTGTTCTTAGACACTGTCCAGTTTATCAAGCACCATTCTCCTGTCTTATAGGTCAGGACATAGTTCACTTATATTACCAGGCTAGCTCCATAAGCATTTCATAGGTACCAGTGTGTAATGTTCAGATTGACTCATTTTTAAGTATTAAATACGTGAACATATGCTGACTACAGAGATGACAGAGAAAGGGGACAATCATGGGGAAAAGATAAAAATAGGAAAAGGCCAGAAATTATAGCATTGCCCTCTTTGGAAGAGGCATCTCCCCGGCCCAGCCCAATTATAACAGCTACGAATCATGCCATGCAAAGGTCGAGTTAAATGGGTGCCTACCATATTTGTGGCTGACTGTCTCTTTCAACTAACCTTTCTATATTTGGGGAAATTCCCAAGAGGCAGAACTCAAATTCTAAGCCTTCCTTATAGCTAGGACATTGGCTTATAGCCTAGGTTCAGTCATATAGCAATGCCTTGGCAAAACTGTGACGGGAAAAGAGCAAAGTGAGCAAATAGGAAGGGCAAACCACCTCCGTTCTTGCCAGCATGGAGATCGCCCAGGTGTGAGGCTTCTGGGAGGTGCATAATTGAACCCCTGTTCTAGAAGTGGCATTGGTGAGGCAGGAGCTTCTGTGGTTGTTCCTCCCGGTGCTCAGTGGACAAGGAAAACAGCAGAAATCTCCTCTCCCAAACCAAGTCCATAATGCAATTGAATTCCTGGAATCTTAGTCTGGAGCCCAGCCCTGTCAAGAATTCTTTAAACTACTCAATATCATTTTTTTAACTCATTTTCTGCTATATCAGGCCAAATCAGCTTCTACTACTTAAAACCGAAGTATCCTAACTGATAAAACAAGCGATGGCAGACATATGTTGGAGAACCTTTCAGTGGGGGTATCTTGGGAGAACGCCATTCACACTAATTTCTATGAACCCTAATACCTGTGGAAGAAGCCCCAGGTTTTATAAGGCCATCCTTGTCTCCACAGAGGAAGTGCACAGTAGAAATCTCTCTTTATTCTTGCTCTGTGAATCCTACATGTATTTTCTACAGCAATATCACCTTGCACACGTATTACTCAGTAGTCCTAGCAGTTGACTTAATTGTTACCATCAGCAGAAGAGGTCATTAAATTTTCACCATTTGCTAATTAGTTATGGAAAATTACAGGGCTGAGAAGTCCATTATCAACCATCTGAGAGACGGTCTTGCTTTGCAAGGCCTCTATGTTAAGTGATGAACAGGTTCCTTATTAACAGACCTCTACACAAGCAAACAAAGCACAGATTTTTAAGCTTAAACTGTAAGGATGACATCAAGCTGGTTTGGATTTCTGTTACAACCAAACATTGGAAGTTTGAGCTATAGAAGGGATTTTAGATAGAATGAAGAACTCAGCATATTGAGGAAGGCTGTGGAACATTCTTGTCTATGATTTCCATGTGCTAGACAATACTGTATTTTACTACCAAAGGAATAGCAATTCCCATTGTCCCTCATGATAATCTTTAAAAGGGAATCCTATTAAATAATCAAATAATACTCATTTAAAAAGTGAAAATTCTCACAGGGATTAAATGGCTTGCTTAAAGGTTGTAGGGAATCCAAACTTGGGTTTTCTGATTTCAAGCTGATGGTTTTTTCTCCTACATCAGTGGCTTTCAAAGTGTGCTCCTGGGAGTTCTGGCGATACCCAATACACTTTCAAGACATCTATGAGGTCAATACTATTTTCATCATCATCATCATCATCACCATCATCATCATAATAATATCCAAAGGAAAAGAAATCACCCATGTTTGCTGAAGAACTACCACAACAGTCAAACAGGGAAACAACCTCAGTGCCCACTAATGAATGGATGAAGCATGTGTGTGTGTGTGTGTATTGCAATATTCAGCCTCCTTTATACATATAATGTAGTATTATTCAGCCACAAAAAAGAAGGAAGTCCTATTATTTGTGACAACATGGATGGACTTTGAGGCCATTATGCTAAGTGAAATAAGTCAAAGAAAGACAGATACTATATGATATCCATTACATATGCAATCTAAAAATATCAAACTCATAGAAACAGAGTAGAGTGGTGGTTAGCTGGGACTGAAAGGTGGGAAATGGGGAAATGTTGGATACAGAATACAAACTTTCATTTATAAGATAAATAAGTTCAGTTATAAGATAAATAAGATAAATATAAATAAATAAGTTCTAAGGTATATTATGATGACTATAGTCAATGATGCCATATTCTATATTTCAAAGTTGCTATGAGAGTAGAGCTCTAATGTTTTCACCATAACTATAACAACAAAATGGTAAGTGTGTGAGATGAAGGATGTGGGAACTAACCTTATTGTGGCAAACATGTCTCAATGTATAGGTGTATCAAATCATCTTAAATTTATACAATGTTATATGTCAATTATATCTTAATAAAGCTCAGAAGAAATAAGGTATTATCATCCCTTTTCCCCTCCATCCTTCTATAAGATACAGTGGAGTTTAATGGAGGATATATGGTGTGTGATAGAGTAGACTAAAACAGAAGCATCTATGAGAATCCAGCCATTCTTTGTTAAGCCTGACATTAAAGGAGGCTTTCAAAATTAAAACAATGTTCTTCTTCACTATTTGATTTGTTTTGACTTGATTTGTTGTGGGGAAGTTTAATTATTTTTCATAAAAAATGCTATTTATGTTAATAGGCAAGGGGTTTATTAGCTATTTTTGATGAAGTGATAAATTATTTTAAGTGTCCTCAGTTTTCATTTATAATGCAACAAATATTTATAGGTGTAATCCACAGAAACAAAGATTCTTTGGAATCCTCAACCATTTTTTTGAAAGAGAGAGAACATGATTTGCGAGCAGGGGGCAGGAGGGTGGTGGAGGAGCAGAGGGGAAGGAAAGCGACAAGCAGAGTCTGCGCTGAGCTCAGAGCCCACATGGGGCTCCATCCTGGGACCTGAGATGGTGATCCCAACCAACATCACAAGTCAGATGCTGGGGCGCCTGGGTAGTCCCATCCATTAAGCCTTCAACTCAGGTCAAGATCTCAGGGTCCTGGGGTCAAGCCCCATCTCCAGGCTCCCTGCTCAGCGGGGAGCCTGCTTCTCCCTCTGCCCTTTCTCATCTCTCATGCTTGCTCTCTCTCAGACTATCTCTCTCTCAAATAAAGAAAATCTTTAAAAAAAAAAAAAGAAAAGAAAGAAAGAAAAGAAAAAAGAGTCAGATGCTCAACTGACTGAGCCACCCAAGCGCTCCTGGAAGCCTCAATCATTTTTAAATGTGTAAAGGAGACTTGAGACCAAAACATTTGAGAACTGCTATCCTGCATTAAGCCGCCTTGAAAACAAACTCCAAGCTTGAGAGCCTGGGTGGCTCAGTTGTTAAGCGTCTGCCTTTGGTTCAGGTCATGATCTGGGGGTCCTGGGATCGAACCCCACGTCCGGCTCTCTGCTCCATGGGAAACTGCTTCTTCCTCTCCCACTCCCCCTGCTTGTGTTCTCTCTCTCACTGTCTCTCTCTCTGTCAAAAAATAAATTTAAAAATGTAAAAAACAAAACAAACAAACAAAAACCTTCAGGCTAACTACAGATTTACCTAGTTTGTGTTACTTTTAACCAACGGATACCCGTGCTAACCCTAGTTTTTCTGCTTACATTTCTGTGCCTTTTTTCTCCCCAGTTTTGGATTGATGAGTTAATGAACGACAGCAAAAGTCTTGGATTGTAAAGCAGTGATTATAGCCTCAAGTACCTTCTTTCTCTCAAATTCCTGAAGTACCTAGTTCACTGTACATTCAATTAATATTTAATTAATGGATGAATGACTGAAGCTGATTGCTATCACACAGAGAGGACCTGCTTGATGTCCCTGAGAAATAACATGTGTGCCTGCCCCTGAGTTCACAGGGGCCCATCAGACAGAGCAGAACTCAGCACCAGCAAGAACAGGCAGAGTGCAGGCCTGGAGGCACAGCGATCACATTCCACATTCCTGCCACCACCACCCCCCCACACCCCACCCCCTGCCACCCCGTCCGCCATCCACAGCACGAGACCCGAATCCGCAATCCCGTCTCCTCCACGGCTCTTTCCCAGAGACAGTAACCCACAATAACACCACATTCTGACCTCACACATCAGTCTGAATCCACATCATCTATTTTGCCTCTTGGTCTCATTCGATTCTGCTTTGTCTTTGTAGACTAGATGTGTCTATTTTGTTTTTCTAAGATCTGAGGCTTCCTAAAGGTTGTCAAAGGCCTTTTGTGGCACCCAAGAGTTTAGCATAGAATCAACTGTTTGTTCACCAACGCCCTATATGTAAATTAGGGAAGGCCTCTGTTTATTACCTCTGCCTTACAGAGGGAGGCTTTAAAGTTAAGCAACGTGGGGTCTCCCAGCCAGTGATTAACAGGATGCACACCTGCGTCTTGGGTGACCCATTCTGTGCTATTGTCACTGTATTAATGCTCTCGTTTCTCAATACATACTTGTTTAATTTATCTGAAAAAAAAAAAGCTTGGAGAAAAATAACAGCTCTAAATCCAGGTGGTGAGTCAAAACACTCAAGAATAAACCCAGGTCTCCTGATTCCCACACAAACACTTTGTTTTACGGCATCTTTTCCCTTGTGATTTTAGCTGTTAAGGTGGTCAGTGCCTGTGCTGGTTATATGGACTTCTCAGGAGAAAAGTACACAAATTAGCATCATAGTAATATCCACTTTCCTTCTTTCTGCCCTTGGGAGCTAATTAGCAGCCACACTGACTGTGTTTTCCCAGCAAAAATGAAGGGAAACATTATAAAATAATTCAGTAAATTCAAGCTGTGTCTATAAAAGTGATTAGGATTCACATTTATTATAACTCCTTATCTTTGTTCCCCCCTTCATTCACTTACTCATCAATCCCACGAGAATTTACTAAGTGCCTAGGATGAGAATTACATCAGATGCCATACTTGAAATAAGGAAAAGATGTCCCTGCCACTAATAAGATTATCATCTCATGGGTGAACTGACGCTCCTAGGGAAAAATTCTATGGTATTAGAAGTGTAAAATTAGTGCAGTATAAATTACTTTTGGAGGCAATGAAGGAATATAGAGTAAAAATTCTCTTATTACAGATAGAACTTTAGGAAAGCTTCCAACAGAAGATGTCTTGAAAGAAAGATGTCATGAGCTATCTCCTCAATGTAGGATATAGTTTGGGAATATAACCTCCATCCGTAGCCCCCAAAACCCAAATAATCATACAATCAAAGCAAAAACAAGTTGTTTCCTATGCAAATGCAGCCACAAAATGAGGTTACCTCAGTCCCCCATGCCCAGCCAGCTGTCATCACTAGTGCCCTGCCACAGAGAAGTTCTGGAGTCCGCACTGGTCGGTAGAGCATTTCAAGGAAGAGGAGAATCGGAACTGGTCCAAGGCAAAATGGAGAAATGAGCCTGTACCTTCCACATACTATTTCCAGCGCACCTTCCCTCATAGGAAACCCAACATGTCACAGATATACATCCATCTCTGACCTGCATCCCTGAGCTATGCTCTGTGTCCTCTGGCCTATGACTGCTTCCCTTTCCAAGGGATGCCCCCAGGAGTCTCCCCTGCTATGTGTCTCTGTACCACTACAACTTGAGCTTGGATTAACAGTTAACCCTTGGAAGTTCTACAGGTACAAAAACATGGGATCTCTCTCATTCTAACAATGGGACATGGCAGTGTACAAAGCAAGCGTCTGGGAAAAGACATGTGGGGAGCAGGCAGATCTAGAGAGCTCCTCAGATCATGCTAGGTGCTTAGCTGAAAAATCAAGCTATGTATAATTCTATTCTAAATAGTTCAAGAGATAGCATAAAGAAAAGAGAAAACACCACATGACTATGTCAAAAATAGAGAACATTGAATGATCACATTAAAACCAGATCACAAAGACTGGGTGCCTGGGTGGCTCAGCTGGTTGGGCGACTGCCTTTGGCTCAGGTGGTGATCCTGGAGTTCTAGGATTGAGTCCCACATTGGGCTCCCTGCTTAGCGGGGAGTCTGCTTCTCCCTCTAGCCTTCCCCCATCTCATGCTCTCTCTCTCAAATAAATAAATAAAAATCATTAAAAAAAAAAAACCACAAAGACCTTGGAGGATGGGTTCAGTAGTTGGTAATGGCTTGAGCATCAGGGACACTATAGTTCTTCATTACATAACGCGATAAATGTGGTGCTTTGGGAAGGTGTGTATAAAAGAGTTTAGGGGAAGAACTGACCACCTATAGGCCTGGATTATATAGGCACCTGCTGCAAGCCATCTTCCAGATACCATAACTGTTTCTGCACACACGCTCTAGGACACTCTAGGCCCGAGTCTCTGAAATGAGGTATCACACGTGAGACTCATTCTCCAAGCTTTCAGAAACAATCACTACAAAATCTGTCCCTTTTAAAACAAGTGGAATGGGTGGCTGGGTGGCTCAGTGGGTTAAGCCTCTGTCTTCAGCTCAGGTCATGATCTTAGGGTCCTGGGATCAAGCCCCGCATTGGGTTGTCTGCTCAGCAGGAAGCCTGCTTCCCATCCCCCCTGCCTGCCTCTCTGCTTACTTGTGATCTCTGTCAAATAAATAAATAAGATATTTTTAAAAAAAACAAAAAACAAATGGAAGATAGGATGTGATCCTTTAAAGATGAGGTTCAGTGATATGGGGCAGAGATGAATTTTTCTCTTTTTTTAAAAGATTTATTTATTTGAGGGGGAGAGAAAGAATCTCAGGTAGACTGCCTGCTGAGTGGGGAGCCTAAAGCAGGGCTCAATCTCATGACCCTGAGATCATGACCTGAGTCAATGCTTAACCAACTGAGCCACCCAGGCACCTTGGAATTTTTTTTTTTTTCAAGATTTTAGTTATTTATTTGACAGGGAAAGAGAGATCACAAATGGGCAGAGAGGCAGGCAGAGAGAGAGGGGGAAGCAGGCTCCCTGCTGAGTAGAGAGCCCAATGCGGGACTCAATCCGAGGACCCTGAGATCATGACCTGAGCCAAAGGCAGAGGCTTAACTCACTGAGCCAAGCAGGCACCCCGTGGAATCTTTTTTTTTTTTTTTAAATAATAAACCTCTGTTAGTATGTTGCTAAAAGAAACTTTTCCATTGTTGGTGAATAGTGTAATATCCACTGATTTAAAAAGAGTCAGCGGGTGACAAGGTGAATTGAGGAATTTGAAGTTTCTCCATGACTTGTGATACCAACTGCAAAATGAGGGTCTGATAACTTATCCATATGCCATCAGATCATTCAGATTCTATTTGGGCTTCATACCATATTGACAGGGAAAAAAGATGGTCCATGGAAATCAATCTGCCTAGGGATGAAAGACATGGATGGGCTGCCAGGTGTCACAGTGACAGCTGACAATCCACATCTTAAAAGTCACAATTCAGCCCCTTTACCTTCCCAGAATGTAAGATCACGATATGAACACACAACTTCTGGGCTACTGAACCCAAAGGAAAAGGAATGAGGGTCTAAAGAGCAAGATACCACCCTTCCAGGACTCTACCGGAGGGCAGTTAGTGGGGCTCCAACTGCAGCGGTTCACAGCTGTTCTACCTCAGGGAGACTCTGAGCACTTCTTCTGAGTATCATACATTGCCTGGGACAGAACACAAGCTCTAAACCTTGTTGGAGATGTAGCCGTAACAAAGTATTAAAACAAGGATATGTGGATTTATACAATAACCTCACTCAACACATTTTTTTTCCCCCAGATAACTCACGCCCAACTTGAGGGAGGGGCAGAGGACAGGTTTCTTTGCCTCGCCATCATTTCTCCACTTGGCTTTGCTGTGGAAAGCCTACTGGAAAGTAATAGATTTGTTGAACCAAGGGAAAGGAAGCAGCTATAAAATTACTCCATTTAGTTTCATTTCAAAATAAAGACATTACTTATTTATTAGAGAGGGAGGAAAGAGGGGGAGGGTAGAGGGGAAGGATAGAGAGAACCTTTAGCAGGCTCCTCACCCAGCACAGAGCCAGATGCAGGGCTAGATCTCCCAACCCTGAGATCGTGACCTGAGTCGAAATCAAGAGTCCGAAGCTTGACTGACTGAGCCACCCAAGCGCCCCTCAGAATGAAGACATTTTTCCTAAGCTTTTAACCCTATACATCCCAGGTTCTCAGCACTAGTTGTGTATCAGTATCGTCCAGATATTCTTTTATTTGAATAACATGTTCATATGGGGCCTGAGCATTAGCATTTTTTAAAAAGTACTAATATCAGAACTTCTGGGACTGGACCCCATGCTGTGTAATTTTTAAAAGCTCCCTAGGTGATTTTTTTTTTAAGATTTTTTTTTTTTTTTTTGACAGACAGCGATCACAAGTAGGCAGAAAGGCAGGCAGAGAAGGGGTGGGGGGAGCAGGCTCCCGGCTGAGCAGAGAGACTGATGCGGAGCTCGATCCCAGGACCCTGGGATCATGACCTGAGCTGAAGGCAGAGGCTTTAACCCACTGAGCCACCCAGGCGTCCCCCTAGGTGATTCTAATACACAGCCAAGGTTAAGAATAACTGCCACATAAAAAAGAAACTAGATGTTGATTCTAAGGATTTTCGTTTTGGAATACCTGTCTGGCTTCAAAGAATTATGTCTCATCAGAGGAAATTCTGACTTTGAGATTAAAGAATGAAAGAAGAAAGTATCAAATGTAGAGAAATGTGTGTGTGTGTGTGTGTGTGTGTGTGTGTTCTGTACATAGGGTATTGAAATAACTTAATGTTTATTAACTACCTTGGGGGCTGGAACATTTTTGCTAATCTGATGAAAGTTCTGTCTCAAAAAAAAAAAGTACATATATGAAGGTTTTGCAGATTTCAAGCACATCACAGACTTCCTGGAACTAATGTTACAGACCTCTGCGATAGTCAGACTGTTGTAACTACTTTTGTAAATAAGCAGGTAAAAAAATCATCTATAAGAAACGAGAGACCTAAGTAGGAGCCTTGATTTTGCCCCTAAATGACTGTGTGACTCTAAATAAATTACCTAAATTTGCTGCCCCCAGTTTTTCCACAAAGTGAAATTTTTACCTAACCGTAGGACAGTGTTGGTAATGTTTTTATAATTTTGTAAAACAAAACAAAACAAAGGTCAAGAGTCAATGGATATATGTGAAAGTACTTCGAGAAGCTATGCTTTATTATTAGAAATATCAAGAATTAATCTAAGAAAAAGAGAAATGACTTAAGAAGAAGCATACAATTTCTTGAGTAACTGACATGTTTATCTAACTCTCACGTTTATGGACCTCTGCCTGTCTGAAGACCACAGATTATAAGGAATTTGGTAACTCTAGAGCTTCACACTTTATATTAGAAGGATGAGTCCCAGCCCCAGTTCCCTACATACTCAATCTCTCTCTCCCCGCAGTATGATGACTATCCTGCAGTTTTCACTTATGGTGTTTTCTGTCAAACTGCTAGTAAGTCCATTCTTACATGAAAAAATTCAGCGTAAGTTAAAATACAAAGGAAAGACAGTAGTTCCAGAGGACATGAAACCTATGAACCAAAATTCAGTCCCTTTCACAAGAGCCCTGAAGTATTTGTTTCTTTCCCCTCTACCTCCCACAAAACCAGAGGCCCTGGGAACTCCCACTGTCATGTCCCCTATCAGAGGGTCACTACTTAGTAAGGAACCTTATTCCCCAAGGAGACACTGTCTCAGAAGTACATTTGGTCCCGAAATATTAAAGTATAAAAATCTAGGATTGAGAATAAAACATATCTTTCACAATCAGTGCTTCTGATTGAAGGCCATGCACCAGACTGTGGTTAGATGGGAAGTAGAGGTACAAATTTGATATGCACAGTAAGCAGAGCTACCCTAAAAGGAAGACAACAGCCCCAGCCTTCACGCTCCTGGGTGTCAATGTTTCCCATTCATTTCATTGTCTGAGTTTTAATGAAAATGTGCATGGAGGGTCCAATGCAGATAGTGAATCTTCACTATTTACTGCTCCTCAGAAAGATGTATTAAACAAAATGCAGAGTCACGTAGTTTAAGCTACTGTCTGTTTGATCATAAAGGAAAATGCTTTATATGCAGAAATTTCAAGTGAGAGGAGATGTCAGGTCTCCAAAAGCAGCTATTATCAAACAAAGCAGCCAGAAAATTAATGCACTGCAGATGGCTATGACCGCAGCCTTGGCTGTGAGCCAGTGTCTTCCTCTCTCTTGGTAGAAGAATGTTTTTGAACTGCTTCTTGTACTCACAAAGCTTCCCTAAATGTTCTAGTTCTTTGACGTAAAATTCTTTCCCCTCTTTTACAGTGTATTGTTCTAACTCTCTAGATATTCTTTCCATAAACCCTCGCTGACCCTTTACTAGCAGTGAGGCACTGAGAAAGAATGGTATATGACTGTAGTTAGGACATTTTTGTTATACATAAAGAGGAATGGACCATTTAAAGAACAAACTAGTTTGATTCTTCTCCTCCAAATCAAGGACCCCCTTCCAGACAGCCTGCCTGTGTCTTCTTGCCATATCCATTTTAAAGTGGTTCTTTAGGGACGCCTGGGTGGTTCAGCTGGTTAAGTGTCTGTGTTCAGCTCAGGTCATGATCTCAGGATCCTGGGATTGTGTCCCACATCAGGCCCCTTGCTCAGTGGGCAGTCTTCCTCTGCTCGTCATTCCCCCTGCTTGTGCTCTCTCTCTCTCTCTCTCTCTCGTCCTCTGACAAATAAATAAAATCATTAAAAAATAAAATAAAATGACTCTTTATCCCTGGCAGCTAAAAGGAATCTCTACCTCAGTAAGATGGCTCCATCATCCCTTTCCATCCCTGTCCACAGAAGTTGAGCCATTCTGGAGAGGGGTGTGTGTGTGTGTGTGTGTGTACGTGTGTTTTCTCCCAAACAAGGACACTCATCTGATTTCCAAAGATTGAAGAATTTTTAAGTAATAGCTTGGTGTTTTAAGTAATAGCTTATTCTGGTTGAGAACTGCCACTTACATAAATCACCAGGTTGCAAACAAATAGGGCAAAAGACTCTCAAGGTAGTGACTTCTTTTGCATAAAGAAAATGCATACCCAAGCATTTAAAAACAAAATAATACACCTTTTATTCACACAGTTGATTTTTGTTTATGCATTATCGTGACTAATAGTAATGGCTGCAATTCATCACATTAGAAAAGCGATCAACAGTTCTAGCAGCAAGCACAGAATTAAAATTGATTGAGGCTTTTTGTCACCCTGGCAGAAGCTAATAATTACATCATTATTAAAATGTAGCCAATAGCCAAAACTTTTTAACTTCTTTTGGTTTAAGACAAAATAGAACAAAATCAAGTTAATGTATTCAATTTGAATAATTCTGTGGAGAAGGCTACTCCCATGTTTATCTACCACTGGCAGAACATCCACTCGGGACTAAGGACTGTCCTAGGTGCTTTGCATATTGGATTCATTTTATCCTTCCCACATCTTTGAAGGCATGTTGGTGCCAACCTCATATGATAGATGAGGAACTGTGGGGATGAAGTAACCAGCTCAGCAGCACAGAGCCAGGACCAAGACTCAAATCCAGGTCTGTCTCATTCCAAAGTTTCCATTCTAGTCAACTACACTGAGCAACTGCACTGTAGAACCTTGTAGATGAATACAGGTAACACAGTTCACAGATACACGTTCAAACACTTGGAGGACAAAACAGTCATCTTAGAAACCATTTCTTAACTTTTATGATCAAAAGTTTTCTGAAGGTTAAACAAAACTGGTGTGTGTCCAGAGTCTGAGAGGATGTTCCCTTTGGAGCCATAGTCCTTCCATCCCTTCCTGGCCCACAGAATGTTATCAACAGGCTGGGACAGAGAGGAATAACAGAAATGAAGAGTCATTAACCACACTAAGTGTCCTTAAGACCAGCTCTGGTGTCATTTATCTCCGCCTTCCAAGAATACTGGGATAGCCTAGCATGGACAAGCGACAAATACAGTCAATGAAGTCTGTGAGGATAATGGTAAATGCCACTGAGAAAGCTTTGAGTTAAACATTATATTAACCCAAGCTCACGTCCTCCTCCTTGCAAGGACGGCCAGTGTGAGGGAAACGAGGTTAGGACAGTTGGGCCTATGGTTGGGTAGAGCCGAACTATCCCAAGCATGCACAAATTAGATTATAGAGCCTGAAAGTTCTTCCAGATGGGTAACAAGACTCAAGCCGTAGCTCCCAACTCAGAACTGAACCTATGTTCTTGGCTAGATTGTAACCACTCATTAGAATCTGAAGAGTGGTCAGGAGCAGTGTGCAGGACACTCCATTATACAACTTTGAGGGAGGGATTAGAAAGAAACTTCATTCTGATGTTCTCCCAGGGTGCCCTTTGGCATCTACCCTATCACAGAAGAAGCAATCTTAAACTAAGTTATACAAACTAGTTATTTGATTCATGTTTCCTCTCCTTCCTCATTTCCCTGATGTTTCCTTTAGGGCATCACATGATTGCCAGGAGAGGAAGGCACTCCCCCGCCCCCAAAAATTGTACAATGGTGGGAGTGGCCAGGTGAAGCTCCCTTAAATATGGTCCTACATCATGGGGGATAAATTAGCAGGATTAGAGGCCAAGCATTCCTTTTACTCACTTTGTTCCCTCCTCTGCCTAAGCCCTGTCCTTAAGGGAGCTGTATGGTTTCTCCAAATTTCAGTGATGGAACAACTAACCATGAGCTCACATTTTCATGTCTTCTCTCATCTTGTACCTAACTCTTATATTCGTCAAGAAAAGTTTTATCTTCTTATTTTTTTTAAGAGTTTTATTTATTTATTTATTTGACAGAATGAGAGCAGGAAAGCACAGGCAAGGGGAGCAGCAGAGGGAGGGGGAGAAGCAGGTTCCCGGCCCAGCCAGAAACCTGGTGTGGGGTTTGATCCCTGGACCCCCAGATCATGACCCAAGCCGAAGGCAGTTGCTGAACCAACTGAGCCACCCAAGTGCCCCTATAGCTGCTCATTATTTGTATTCCACCGTTATGAATATTCTACAACTAAAAATATATAAAGATTTTTATAGAACAATTAGAAATGCAAACACTGATTCTATAATAATATTAAGGAAATATTAAATTTCTATTTAAGAGTAGGATTGTGATAATATGAGGTTTTTAAAGAATGCATAGCTTTTATATCTACATAAGAAAATATGTACAGATTGGGGCGCCTGGGTGGCTCAGTGGGTTAAGCCGCTGCCTTCGGCTCAGGTCATGCATGATCTCAGCGTCCTAGGATCGAGTCCCGCATCGGGCTCTCTGCTCAGCCAAGAGCCTGCTTCCCCCTCTCTCTCTCTGCCTGCCTCTCTGCCTACTTGTGATCTCTGTCAAATAAATAAATAAAATATTTTTTAAAAAAGAAAATATGTACAGATTGGATGATATGATGTCTGGGATCTGTTTAAAAATAACATGGGAGAGGTTGTAGCAGGTAGGAATATGGGTGAAACCAGATCGTCCTTGAGTTCACTAATGTTGTAGCTGGGTGATGGGTTCAATGTGCTAGGTTTGTTTTGGTTTTTCAGTGTTTTCTTTTTTTTTCCTGCATATATTATAACTTTTTGATAGCAAAAAGCTTCTTTTAAAAAAGAATCTAGGGGCACCTGGGTGGCTCAGTGGGTTAAGCCGCTGCCTTCGGCTCAGGTCATGATCCCAGTGTCCTGGGATCGAGTCCCACATTGGGCTCCTTGCTCAGCGGGGAGCCTGCTTCTCTCTCTGCCTCTCCCTGCCACTTCGCCTACTTGTGCACTCTCTCTCTCTCTCTGAAAAATAAATAAAATTAAAAAAAAATAAAATAAAAAATAAAAAAGAATCTAAGGATATGTGGGTGGCTCAGTGGCCAAGCAGCTGCCTTCGGCTTAGGTCATGAAACCAGGGTCCTGAGATCGAGCCCCACATTGGGCTTCTTGCTGAGCAGGAGCCTGCTTCTCCCTCTGCCTGCTGCTCCCCCTACCTACTTGTGTTTGTTCTCCCATCCCGTGTCAAATAAATAAATAAAACATTTAATAAATAAATTAAGAATCAAAATTAAAGTTAAAAAATATAATTGGTGAGTTACTTTAAATTCACACTAGAAAATCATATTTTCTAAAAATGCTTTAAAATATGTGCAATTCTCTCTTAACTGTAGAGGGTTATGGAAGGAGGTGGGTGGGGGATGGGCTAGACGGGTGAGGGGCATTAAGGAGGGCACTTGTTATGATGAGCACTGGGTGTTGCATATAAGTGATGAATCACTAAATTTGATTCCTGAAACCAATATTACATATAGCCAACTAACTAGAATTTAAATTATAATCTGAAACATAATTAACTAATTAAATATATGCAATGTTCATGACTGAATGTTAAATGGAATAGGAAGATCTAAATCTGCACATAAAATACTGCATATACATGTATATTTACTTATACATGTAAATGGAAGAAGAAACTACCTAATGTAAATTGGAATTTCCCCTGGCTGGCAAGAATATATATCAGTACTTTTTATTTATGACTTTTTTCTTTTTCAAATTTTCTGAAAAGAAAATATGCTTACAATTTTATGAGGGCATTTTTATAAATTATACTCATGGCACAATGTTAGGAGAAAAATAGTTAGAAACTGTATATGAAATTCAGTTATAAAATGTGTGTGAATGCTGTGTATGTGTGTTTATCTAAAAGAAATAGCATCATACTGTTAATGGTGATTATCTCTGGATGGTAGGTGGCATCACTGGTCATTTTTATTTTTGTGTGAATGTATTTTATTCAATTAATAAGTATAATGTTATAATCAGAAAAAACACAGCATGAAAAGTTAAAGCTAGACTTATTTAACTTCTGTTTTTAAAATATTTATTTATTTATTTTAGAGAGAGACAGTGTGCATGAGCAGGGGTAGGGGCAACGGGAGAGAGGGAGAGAAAGGGAAAGGAGCAGACACTTAACCAAATGAGCCGCTCAGGAGCCCCCTGTAATTCTTTAAAGGTAAAGGACTATTGGGGCACCTGGGTGGCTGAGTGGGTTAAGCCTCTGCCTTCAGCTCAGGTCATGGTCTCAGGGTCCTGGGATCGAGCCCTGCATCGGGGTCTCTGCTCAGCATGGAGCCTGCTTACCCCCATCTCTCTGCCTGCGGCTCCCCCTACTTGTGCTCTCTCTGGGTCAAATAAATAAATAAATAAAATCTTCAAAAAAAAAAAAAAACGAAGTAAAAGACTATCTCTATAGGGCAATATAACATACACATATAAGAAACCATATGTTCTATATAGTTAATATATATTTTATATATATTCATATCTATATTACAACTATATATGTCACTACTATAATTATATATTAAATTTATATAATAATCCCCTAATATCTGTAATTCCAAGAGAATTTTAAATTCTCACTGCAAGTATATATTGAGCTTTTAAACAATGTTGATACAGAATCCTTTGCCTGCCACCATTACGTAGCAATGCTCCTCATGTAGACAATTCCTTCATAAGCATGTCTCATTTTCTGTCCAACTCCAGGTATCTCTATGCCAATACCAGTCTTCGGGCTACAGGATGATTCCAAGGTCTTTAAGGAAGGGAGCTGCTTACTTGCCGATGACAACTTTGTCCTGATCGGCTCTTTCGTGTCATTCTTCATTCCCTTAACCATCATGGTGATCACCTACTTTCTAACTATCAAGTCACTCCAGAAAGAAGCTACTCTGTGTGTGAGTGATCTTGGCACACGGGCCAAACTATCATCTTTCAGTTTCCTCCCTCAGAGTTCCCTGTCTTCAGAAAAGCTCTTCCAGCGATCCATCCATAGGGAGCCAGGGTCCTATGGCAGGAGGACTATGCAGTCCATCAGCAACGAGCAAAAAGCTTGCAAGGTGCTGGGCATCGTCTTCTTTCTGTTTGTGGTGATGTGGTGCCCATTCTTCATCACGAACATAATGGCCGTCATCTGCAAAGAGTCCTGCAACGAAAACATCATTGGAGCCCTCCTCAACGTGTTTGTTTGGATCGGTTACCTCTCCTCCGCGGTCAACCCACTCGTGTACACACTGTTCAACAAGACCTACAGGTCAGCCTTTTCCCGGTATATTCAGTGTCAGTACAAGGAAAATAAAAAACCATTGCAGTTAATTTTAGTGAACACTATACCGGCCTTGGCCTACAAATCTAGTCAGCTCCAAATAGGACAAAAAAATAATTCCAAGAAAGATGCCAAGAGCACAGATAATGACTACGGTATGGTTGCTCTAGGAAAAGAGCATTCAGAAGATGCTCCTACAGACAATATTAACACAGTGAATGAAAAGGTTAGCTGTGTGTGAGAGACTGGTTGCCATAGCAACCACGGAGGGCACACTAGGCAAATTTTCACCTATTCTGGGGGAAAAAAAAAAAAAGAAAATAGGGAGACTGGAAAAAAAAATCAGGCCAGTCTAGTAGAACCAACAAAAATATTTATATGCCTCATTTTATTCTGTCAATGAAAAAACAAAAAAAAAAAGCAGGGTTAAATGACACAAAATGTGCACTTCAAAAATGTTCTGACAGCATTTCAGCTGTGAGCTTTATGATACTTATTTTTAACATTGTAAATGATATGTCTTTAAAATTGTATAATTATACTGAGGCCATAAATAAGTCTAAATTACCTTCTATTTCAAGTGGAAATCTTACTACTCTGTTGTTAATTCACGGCATGAGTTGGTTACCTATTGCTGTAAATAACAATAGCTATAACTAGTGAAAATTGGTTAAATATAATATAATGACCTCTTAAAGAAAAATCTTCTTTAAAACTTACTATGTTACATATTTTGAACAACAACAAAAAGGACAGTGTTACAAAATCTATATTGCTAAGATAATTAAATGAAATACTTCACGACTTTTTCAGATGTCATTTGGAAATATTCACAAAGTTGCTGGCATTTGCTGCATTTCAAGCTAATTCTTCTCAGAAGTGAAAAAGTTTTAAAATGTTATTTAATAACTACTGCTGCTTTCTCTTCTACTATTTGTGCTTTATTCTGAATCTCCAATGTGGTCTTGTGTAGTGTCTGTTCTACTAGGTAAACTATCAAAAGGATAATTTAACATTACCAAATACGTTTCTAGAAACTGCTTCTCCTGAACAGCACCATAGCAGTGTTTGGTAACTCGCTCTTTGACGACCACACCGTGCATGCGCTCTTCTGAACAGTAAGCAGTATTGATGTAACTGTGTCAAGATTGAGGAATAAACTCAGGTTTTTGGCTACTGACAGCAGCAGAACCTTAGGACGTCTCTGTAAAATGCAGGTGGCTTTCCTCTTGGCACCCATCAGGTAAATTGATGTTTTCAGATCAATCAATCTATATTCTTTACTAAAACTGTTCAGCTTTGGTCTCATAATCATCTACTGGGTCTATACTGTCTGTGAAGAAATGCCCCAGGTACTGAGGATATTAAAAGAATTAAACAGTTTTCCTGCCTTTGAAGAAAATGACCTAACTGGAATGGTCCTTGTCAGAAATATTGATTAACAGACATTCTGAGAATTGGTTCAAACTGTTTTCTTCTTACTTCATTCAGAAGAAGGCTTGTTTCGACTCTGAGGGTAGTTTTCTCAGTAAGTTTCCCGACTGGTTGCCAATAAATACCCACCAAGTGATCGGGGGGGGGGGGGGGGGGATACAGTAGGAGGTCAAAATTTGCAGTTAGTTTAGAAATACACCACAACCTGGACCCAACCTGTCACTACCAAAGTTTCAAGGAAAACTTCTGTTTTACTCCCCTAAAAATCTGATTTATTTCTTACTCACTGACACTGGACTCCCTAAAAAAGAGCAGTAATACAGTGTTTTATAGAAAAGTTTGCTAAAGAGAGAAAAAGTTTAACAGTAGTTAATTCACCTTGATATTCCTCTAGATTAAATTACACATTCTTACTAAAATAGATGTTAGATGATATGAGATTACAACACTGAAGCATTTCTATTAAATGAAAAATAGTTTTTTGCTCTAAGCCATTTGAAAAATATTGTAGATTTGAAAACTGAAGAATGTGGGAGATGCCACTGTGTAATTTGGAAATGCTTTAAGGCTATCCAATTTAATTCTTATAGGTATGCTGAAAGGTATGTATTTCAAAGCTAGAATTTACAGCAAACCACTTATACCAAGGCTGCATTTGACCTGAACCACTTTAATGATAATACCATTCTAACTGAGAAAAATACAAATGTTAAAAAATCTCTGCTCTAAAGTATTTTGCCATAGTTTGTAACTCTGACATTGCATTAAATATTAGAGAAAAGATTACAGATTCTACCCCCATTTACTCAATCTTGATCAGAATGAACATAAATACTGCCTGACCAATGTCTTTTGACTACATATATATTACAAATGTGTATTTTTTTCTTTCCATAAGTATCTACTCAAGTGTATATAGACAAACATGTATCTGTGTATATGTACAGACATGTTCTCATGCACTTTATTCGATATTTATATTATATTTATATGGAGAAAAAGCAAGAGTCATTAATGAAAACACTCAGTATATACACATGTTTGCATGTTTGTATCCTGTCAATTAAAATGTGAATTCATGTTCTAACGTTTCTACGACCTTCCATTGCTGTCAAAGCAGATTAAAATGTAACAGAAGTATCAGCTCTTTAAATAAACTGGAAGTTCACCTAATTTTGTGGGAAGACTTTAACACAATTCTATGAGGGTGGTGAAAACAGTGGTCTTTTTAATAGCTGAGTGATCTTAAATAAAATGGTGGACCCTTTCGGACCCTTTTTCCATCTGGGGACTTTCTGACTACTAAGGCTTTCAAAACACCCCCGCCCTACCCCAATGAGACACAGTGCTTGAACGATATATGGATCTGTGATTAAAGGACTCACTCCTAATCAATGCTTTAAGTTGAACAGTAGATTCTTCTATATTTAAAGAAAGGAATTAAATGCCATATAGTTAGGGGAAACACTCAGTTTAGACATACTTAATCTACTTGGCCACAGTGCCATCTCATGGTCATTTTTTAAAGTGCTACTGTAGCCAAATTGAACTAAGTTACTGTACTGCTTTTGGCAAAGGGTGCTTCTCCCATTTGTGCATCAATGAAACATATTTATAAAGTGTTAAATTATTCTGTGCCATATATAATAAATACAGTGAAGATTATTTTGTGTAATGATTTTAACCAAGGTGATTCTAAAAGATTTCAAGAAAGAATAATTATAAATAAAGTATACTCAAAAATCAATGTAATTTTATGAGTCCGTAGTTTTGTCTGCTAAAGGGAGTTACCCAAACCTTTCAGCCACCAAACTAAGAACTTGTGTGTCATCCAGATACTTTGAGAGCCCAGAGCCCGTGCTCTGAGGTTCAGTGACTGAACCAGGATCAAGCTGGTTGAGTTAGATTTAAGATTGTGTGATCCAGTTTGCAATTATCTGCAGCAGAGAGATGCTCTACGTTCGGTCACTCCATCTGGTTCAACACAGCCCAGAAACACAGAGAACCACTGCTGTACCCCCAACGCATGCACACCACTACTGATGGGTACGTGTGTACACGTGTACCCCAAGACATGCAAGGGGCCTTCACACACACGACACACATTTTCACAGGAGATAATTTCAGGAATTGAAGTAAACCAAGAAAACATGGTAACATTGAATAAACTGGAAATTGCCCTGATTCATCATTTCACCTCTAAATGTAGGAAAAGTTTATGAAATCCGGGCAGTAGGTATCTTTTCCAAGCGTTTATAGCTCTATGTATTGAGTACCTACCCTGTGCCGGGAATTAAGCTGGCTGCTTTGCTTGACTGACCTAAAGGAATCTTCACAACAATCCTATGGGGTAGGTATTACTATTTCTTATTTTTTAGAGATATAGAAACTGAGATTCAGAACAGTTAGTAACGTGTCCAAGGTCACGCAGCTGGCAAAAAAAAAAAAAAAGAGTGACAAGTTCAAGCCTGGGTCATCTGACTCTGAAGCATAAAATTCTTGTCACTGCCCAATATGGCATGGGAGGAAAAAAAACACCGAATTCAGAACCAAAAGATGCAAGTTCCCATCTTAGCTTGCCTACACATTGTTTTATAACCTCAGACAAATCACTTAAGAACCCTGGGCCTCAATTTCACTGTCTCCAAAAAGGGAGTCACAAGTAGCTGACCTGGCTAATGGAGAGCATCACTTAAATGAGGTAATGGCTATGGCTGTGCTTGATAACCTGTAAAGCACCATGTAAATGTAATAAGTGTGTTGTTATTGAAAAGAAAAATACCCAAAGCCGGTTTATATTATTAGCCATCAGAGTAAATTCTGCACAGAATTGTGGGCTAGTCAATATTATTATTCAACAGCCTCTACTATCCTTTCCTTGAACATGCTCATTTTTTAAAACATTCTGTTTTGTCCACACCATGATGCAGAGTTCCCCTCACTGGTATTTTTTCCTGCTTACATCGAAACTTACCCATTCTATGACCCATCCTATCAGGTTCCTCTTCTCTACTAGAGCCCCAATAAGTAATTCAAGCTGACAAACCACTGTCTATCACTGAGGTCCCTTGAGTTGTCCACCATGAACATAATCCATGATTAAAAACTTTAGCACCAGGAAGACAAGTGAGAAAGAAATTTAGGGACAAGAAATATTCTCCTGGCATCACTCAAATGACCCACAGGAAAACAAGTACTTTCAGAAACTTCGTAATGTGTATGCAGTTTTATAACTTAACATTAAATTTTAACTCACAATCATAACAATGATTTTGAAGAATAGATGTGATTTTTAAGATTTAATTCTAAAATGAGAACACTAATAATACTACTGAGCTTATCGCAAGTTTTATAGTCAATGGACATTTGTCCCAGTAAATATGCAATAGGACAAAACTCTATTAATTTTTATTATTTGTGCAGCTGGTTTGTTTGCCAAAAAAAAAAAAAAAAAAGGTTTCCTTATTTTCCCTTAATGATATATACCCCAGTGTTCTCCCTTTTTGATATTTAATGACAACTGTCCTTTGATATTTAATTAAATTGTCCACCTGAGCCAACACATTATGGGAACTTTTGACACCCAGCTGGAGCCTCAGGCATGAGAGACTGAGGAAGGACACCTCGGTCCAATCTGCTGCTACTGTCTGACCCTGGACAAGTCAAAGACTTTCTTTATTTTTTTTTCAAGTCTATAATAAGGGACTATAATCAGCGATCTTTTCAGAAGGTCTCTTCTGAGTCTGTTTATCTCGATGTTAGGAGTCCAGTCCAGGCTCTGATGAACCAAGACACAGCTTCATGAACCAAGAATATTTTGGAACAATTCTCATATTCTCTGAAATTCTTCAGATGCATTGCAAATAAATGACAACTATAACTTTTATATGGGAATCTTTTAGAAAAATCAAATTGTTGATGTATGAGACCAAGAGCCAGATATCAACACAAATGATTCCTACTGTGGCATTTTTCCCACCATCAGCCTCATTTCTGCACATCTTATAGATGGTACAAGATATCAGGTTGCTCTTTTTAACAGGCCGCAGGTTCCCTAAAGAACAAGTGCTCTCACTATTCAAGTTCAACTTCCTTGAAGGGTTAAAATTCAAAAGTTCAAAAAGATTGAGATACCATGGTGCAACGAGGATCTCTTTTTTTAAAGCTAGATTTTTGTTGAAAATGAGCCAAGGTCATTTAAGTTTTTATTTATAATTAAGATTCCAACATCTTTAAAGGTGTTTATTCTGGCTTCTAGAGAACAGCACAATTTGTACTTCCTGCCCTATATTTATTTCAGATATTGAAAGGCAATAAAATCCCATTATTTAGATGATCTTGTCTTAGTTGGGTTGACCCCAAGTACAGAGCCAAGACAAGAACTTGAGTGCAGATCATTTATGCGGCACGTGATCTCAAGAAGGAGACAAAATAAGGAAAGAGGTAAAGTCTATTTAAGGGTGTGGTATTAAGGATAGTACAGACAGTTAGGGGTCAATTCCACTAGCAGCAGCAACAGATGACTTGGAACCCTTCACTACAGCTGGAACTAAATTCAAAGTGGGCCAAAAGCACCTGGTTGAGAGTTTGCATGAATGTTTTACACAGGCAGTGATTAACTATGGTCTCAAAAATCAGTATGTGGGGCACCTACATGAGGGGTGGCTCACTCAGTTAAGCATGTTCTGCCTTCGGGCTTCTGCCTTCAGCTCAGGTCATGACCCCAGTGTCCTGGGATCCAGTCCCACATCAGGATCCCTGCTCAGCAGGGAGTCTGCTTCTCCCTCTCCCTCTGCAGCTCCCCTTTCTTGTGCTCTCTCTATCTCTCTCTCTCAGTCTCTCTCAAATAAATAAAATCTTCAAAAAAACCAATATGCATCCTCAATAGAGTGATGTTATGGGGCGCCTGGGTGGCTCAGTGGGTTAAGCCTCTGCCTTCGGTTCAGGTCATGATCTCAGGGTCCTGGGATCTAGCCCCTCATCAGGCTCTCTGCTCAGCACAGAGCCTGCTTCTCTCCCTCTCTCTCTGCCTGCCTCTCTGCCTACTTGTGATCTCTCTGTCAAATAAATAAATAAAGTCTTTAAAAAAAAGAAAGTGGTGTTACTATGGTTAGTAACAATATTTAAATGAACATCCATTCATAATGTACAAACACGTCTAAACTTATTACTAAAGCTCTAGGACTGGCAAACACATTTCCTATAGACTGAAAGTTGATAATTCCTTCCAGCTTTGCTTAGAAGGTTCTGGATAGCCATTATCATTCCCACAGGAGCTGCAAAAGACCTAGAGAAGCTCTCTAATGCCCTAATATGTAATACAAATTCTCTGTATGAGTTCTACTTACTTAGCCTAAGTAATAGTTCTAAACTACTGAACTATAAGGAACAAAAAGAAACATACCCAATAAATTCAAGAGCTAGAGGAGCTTAGACATCATCTGATATGGGCTTTTCATTTAGCAGAAATGGTGATAAAGAGCCAGGGAAATTAGAGAAATTATGCAAGGCCACCTGGCCAAGCAGCATCAAACTCTACTTTTCCCCTTCCATATGCAAAGATGATCAAAGAAGGGCCCACTGCTTTATAGTTTATATGGCTTATTTATTCATATAACCAAAAATATATTTAAATTGGGTTGAGAGACCAGTGCCACAAACTCACTTATTCTCTCCATGTATTTGTTAGTGAGGGTCCACTATGTGTATCTTATACCTCAGGCATCGTTAAGTGTGGGAAATCTTCAGATGAAATTGCTCCTTAAAAAATATTAAAAGGACATGTTTGGTGGGGAATTATCCTATCCTCTTTACAAAACTCATGTTTGTGTTACTGAACCTACTGGCTTTGTCACAGATTGACCTAGTTGATATGTGGATGGATAACTCAACACACTCACCCAATGATGCTTCTTAAGACACTGCATCCGAAAGATGTCCCCGCCGCAAGACCTCCACTCTTCTGCTGATGTTTTCACAGCTGCAGACTCTAGTGAAAGCAGATTCATGTGGGTCAGTGGGCAAAAGTGTTTAAAATATAGAGTTTATAAGTTAGTTCTAAAGGGGGAAAAATTAGGGCGCCTGGGTGGCTCAGTGGGTTAAGCCTCTGCCTTCCCCTCAGGTCATGATCTCAGGGTCCTGGGATCTAGCCCTACATTGGGCTCTCTGCTCAGCAGGGAGCCTGCTTCCCCCTCTTTCTCTGCCTGCCTCTCTGCCTACTTGTGTTTCTCTCTCTGTGTCAAAAGATAAATAAAAGTCTTTTAAAAAATAAAATTAAATTAAAAATAAAGGGGAAAAAATTAAAATTAGATGTAATGTTCAATATCACTAACTCTAGCCTCCACTATCAATGTTCTACTTTCTATAACGCAGGTACACATGGGATATATAAAGAAGAATATCCAAAATATGGGAATTGAGTCAACAGAGATAACCAAACCAAGAAGAATTTTTTTTAAAAGAGAAAAAAAATGTTAAGAAATAAAACAAAGTCAAAACAAATTTGCTCAGCATGTAGACATTTAATAACTTACCTCTCTGGGACACTGAATATGAGAAATATCTCTAAGTATTTAATTTCTAAAAATGAGATGGTGGGTTTTTTCCAGAACTAGCAGGAAACCGGAAATGTGACTTATTCATGAGTGATTATGAGTGTGACAAACTTAATTCAACTAAACATATTCAAGACTGAAGAGCAAGAAGAGCAATTTACATGAAAATGTCACGCTATTCTGAGCCTTTGGTTCACTTGTCTTTGATAAATTCATCCCTATACTTGTCTACGGAAGAATGTGGAAGCTCTGACTCACATTTGGTCTTCCACCTGTCCACCAGACAGACCTGACCAACTAGCACCACTCGAAAAGAATAAATCTTGTCAACCTTGGAACTATAATGATAATCATGATGCAAGCACCACGTTATCTCAATTTATGTTAAGCATAATAAAACATTGGAACTAGAGGTACATTTAGGTAATAGTCTACTTTAAGAAATTTACTTAATGAATTTGAATCTGAAATACAAATTCGAGGGGTGCCTGTGTGGCTCAGTCGGTTAGAGTGACCGACTCTTAGTTTTGGCTCAGATCATAATCTCAGGGTCAAGAGATGGAGCCCTGCATTGGCTCTGCAGGAAGTCTGCTGGATATTCTCTCCCTTTCCCTCTCCATCTACTCCTTCCCCTGCTCACTCTCTCTTTCTCTAAAAATAAACAAATAAATCTTAAAAAAAAAAAAGAAAGACAACTATCATATGATCTCCCTGATATGAGGGAGAGGAGATGCAACATGGGGGGTTAAGGGGGTAGGAGAAGAATAAATGTAACAAGATGGGATTGGGAGGGAGACAAACCATAAGTGACTCTTAATCTCACAAAACAAACTGAGGGTTGATGGGGGGAGGGGGGTTGGGAGACGGGGGGTGGGGTTATGGATATTGGGGAGGGTATGTGCTATGGTGAGTGCTGTGAAGTGTGTAAACCTGGCGATTCGCAGACCTGTACCCCTGGGGATAAAAATATATGTTTATTAAAAAATAAAATGAAAAAAAAAGAAATATAAATTTGAATTTGCTGATAAATTTGAAAGACAAATAATTTCCCCCTTGGGGAAGAATATTTTTTACTTGAATTCAGTAATAACTTGTGTTGCTATTTGTCTTATTTGCCTCTAAGAATTCAGGCAAAATACAGCTAGCTACTTGTAGGTAGATGATAATGTGCACACAAACATAAATTACAATGTTCTGATATTTTTTTGAAGTAGTGAAATTAAACCCAGAACCATCCAATCTACCTTCATTACAGAAGGAGGAATGTAAAAGGAAGACACTGATGTTACTATTTATTGAGCAACTATTTTGTGCTAAGGGATTTCATATATGTAAGCCCAGTAAAAGGTCTATCTGTATCTCATTGTAACTGGTCGGGAAACCGTATCTCAAAGGGAAATTTGCCTAATTTGCCTAAGCTAAGGAAGAGAACCAGAATTCAAATTCGGATCTGTATGACTGTTAAGCTTTAACAGTTTCCTAATTCCGTTTCCTAATTCCACTATGCCAAAGATTAGAAAACATTGTCTACAAAGGGTCAAATAGTACATATGTTGGGTTTTGTGGCCCATACAATCTGTCACAACCATTCAGCTCTGGTGCTGTAGTGTGAAAGTAGACTTAAACAGCAAGCAAATGAGAAGACGTGACTGTCTCCCGTTAAAACTGCATTTACAAAAACAAGTGGCAGGCCAGATTTGGCCCCTGGGTAATAACTAGCCATTTCTGGGCTACATTGTCCAGCATCAGTAATAATTACAACAAACACAACAACTAATAACATATTCTGCCATCCCAACTATTCATTTGAACCCTTATTGAATGCTAAATATTTTATTCCATCTTTTAAGATACCATTTCATTTAATTTTTATGGTATCAACACTGCATTCTGTACGGAAGAAAACTAAAGATCAAGGGACTTGCCCAAGCTTACACATAGTAAAGTGAAGCTGGATTTTGAATCAACAGCCATGTTCTCAGCCACTTGCTCTGTTTCTTCCCTACCCCAGAAATGTAAGCGCACATTTCCATTATGCCCGCATTATGTCCAAGACTGCCCAGCCTAAGTTAATCAAAGAAAGAAGCACAACAGAACTTCAACATTATTTAAGGGAGAGCTCCTCCTAAATTCCCTAACCTACAGTGCAGAGTAGATTAGACATTGCTGAATAAACATAATTTTAACCTGTAAGTATAGTTCATCATAGTATGACTAATTCTTTTTTTTTAAGATTTTATTTATTTATTTGACAGACAGAGATCACAAGTAGGCAGAGAGGCAGGCAGAGAGAGGGAGAAGCAGGCTCCCCGCTGAGCGGAGAGCCTGATGCGGGGCTCGATCCCAGGACCCTGGGATCATGACCTGAGCCGAAGGTAGAGGCTTTAATCCACTGAGCCACCCAGGCGCCCCATAATATGACTAATTCTTATATAAAGGATCTTTCCTGATCTTGTAAGATATAGCCACCATATACTGATTGCTGTCTCTTCTCTTAGCTCACCTTTATGCACAGAAAATGTATCTAACATTAATTTCCTCTTAATGAAAGCTAGAATGAATAAGCCTATGTCCTTCACACCAGTCGAATGATGCTCAAAAATCAATTTCTGATATTTCCTTTCTACTTCGTGCACTAATGAATAAAAGAACGGATTTGAACAGAGGAAAAAAATACTATTTAAACTGAGTGTTAGAGGGTGCCTGGGTGGCTCAGTCAGTTAAGCATCTGCCTTCAGCTCAGGTCATGATCCTAGGGTCCTGGGACTGAGTCCTGCTTCGGGTTCCCTGCCCAGTGGGAAGTCTGCTTCTCCCTCTCCTACTTCCCCTGCTTTGTGTTCCCTCTCTCACTGTGTCTCTCTCTGTCAAGTAAATAAATAAAATCTTAAATAAATAATTAATTAATTGTTAGACATGCTGGTTCATTGAAAAACCTCCTCAAGGTCCTTCAGAGAACACGGAGTTTATTATCAGGAGACAGTAAGAATGAGTAAGCAGTAATCACAAATATCAGAGACCTCACAGAAGCCCAGAAAGAAAAGCCCAGTTTCATACCAATTCTAGGACCTGAGCTTACACAGGCACTAGATCTTCCACTTGATCATCCGTGGGACCCAGCTACGCCCTCTCAGCCTATTCCTCTCTGTGCCTCTTTTACTCTTCCTGTGTGTCCCACTCTTGGCTCCCTTCTGGCTTCTTTTTACTTATAACACCTTCACTCATGCTCCACCATGACCTCTCTCTACTTCATGGATTTCTATCTTCTATACCTGCCACTAGTTACTGGATCTTTGCTATACTTTTCTGTTCAGATTTCTAAAAGATGGTGATCAAGTTGGTCCAGATTCTCCCTATTTAGGCGGAGATTTTATTCTGAGCTCCTCTTATAGTCCACTACCATGGTATGGTGAGATGCCCCTCCCAATCCAATTAGCTGTGTGGTCTGTGCAGAATGGTCTGTGCGGTCTGTCTTCTCTCCCACCGGAGCCCTGGAGAGAAGACGAATTTTCACACAAGGGGTTAAGAAATGCCCAGCACTTTGTCTATCAGCACCTTATAGGACAAGGCAAAGAATCTATGGACTTACTATTCTGGTAAGAACAGCCATCTCCTTGCAACATGGGGGGTGAAGGGGGTAGGAGAAGAGTAAATGAAACAAGATGGGATTGGGAGGGAGACAAACCATAAGTGACTCTTCATCTCACAAAACAAACTGAGGGTTGATGGGAGGAGGGGGGGTGGGGTTATGGACATTGGGGAGGGTGTGTGCTATGGTGAGTGCTGTGAAGTGTGTAAACCTGGCGATTCACAGACCTGTACTCCTGGGGATAAAAATATATTATATGCTTATAAAAAATAAAATTAAAAAAAAAGAATAGCCATCTCTTTCAAATAGCACTCCCATTTCTCACCTTACATTATTTCTCTTGTAATACAACCATTTCCAATTTCCTATCTGTTACCTAGACTATAAAATACAGTAGTCACATTTTAAAGAATGTTACCACGAAGCAAGCCAGCCAATTTTCTTTTCTGGGGCAATCTGCAAGACAGTCATTGCTAAATAATACAGAAGCTTAAGTACAAAATCCAGGAAATACAATAGGCTGGAGATGAACCAAACCCAATGACGCTTTTCCAATACTTGCCCTGGGAACTGTGATGTGATGACCTTTACAGGTAACACCATGTACTGTGATGAGAATAGTCATGCTACAACCTAAAGAAAATTAGACAATTCAGAAGGAAAAATGTGCCAAGCCTCAGTAGAGGAGAAAATTACTTAGTAGCTGAGTTGGAAACATTTATGTTATCGGGCATCCAGAGTCCTCCAACCATCTTACCCCTATGGTATAAAGACACACCTAGGAGAAGAAAGGCACAGAGCAACACAAGTAGCCCACAGCCCCCAGTAGGATGCCCAGTTTATACCCATGATCAGAGAAGAGCATGGATTTCATTATCTGTAAACCAGAACTCTAAGAAGAAATGAGGGAATTAACTACAGGATGTTAATAAAAATAAGCTAATATATCTTTACTGCAATGCAGCAAGAATTATTTGAGTTATTCCATATTTCTTAGATTCACAATAAGAAGTTACATTAGAGATCCTGAAGGCTTTATTTTATTTTAACAGTTCCTGGTTAGGCCATTATGGGAGGCTGTATTTTAAATATAATGGTAAAAGATTCAGGAAAATATTAGAAAGGACATGGGCTTAGGAGTTACATAGACACTACTTTAGATTCTGCCTCTGCTATTCACTGGCTGTATGAGAAAATACTGAACCTTCGTGAGCCTCATCTGCTAAATGGGGATGATAGTATTTTGCGGAGTTGTAAGAATTAGAGATAGATCGTTGAACAGCATTGGACCTATTCTAGATGATGACTATTAACATTACTAGCTAGAGAACAAAGGCACAACTCTACTTGTTACAAGGACCCACCTGATTGTCTCCCACACAAAGGAGGACAAAAATGAAGGCAAAGGGGCCTCCAGAGCTAATAAGTCGTAGGCAAAATTTACACATGAGATCTGGCAAGCATCTCAATCTATTCTATCCCCATCTTGTTTCTCCCTTGGTGTTTATATAAGAAGGTGAGTTATCAAGGAAAAAAGCAATCAACTATTGTTTGGGGCTTTCTCACCAGCATGGATTTAAAAGGAGTCATCTCCTTTCCCTACCTCCATCTGTCTCTAAAGGTCCGAAGGCTTCCTCCCGTGAGGGGGCTGGTGAATAGGCCTGTTTCAGACCCACCAACGTCATGTCTTTCAGAAGCAAAGAAGACAGAACTAATGCTTTAAACTGCAGGTGGGGATGATGGCCTGAACCACAGTTCCCCTGAGATTTGGAAAATTGCAGGTTGAGCACATCTACAAGTGAAAAGAGCTGCCCTCTACCCCATCTAGGACCCTGGGACTTGATAAGTCTTCTGTTCGGCTGCCAGAAAAGCAGATGCCTTGGCAAGAAACTCCAGGCCTGATGCAGGGGTGGAGGGCAGAACCTTCCCACTCTTGCTCCTCATCATACCCATAGCCATGAACATCTCCAAGTTTCAGGACTATGACCTTTGGATTCTCACAAAGTAAAAGAATGGACTCCCTGACAACAGTGACCAAACCGGACTTTTCTCCAACCTTGTGGGTGAGGGAGGATGGCTCAGGGAGAGGAACTCAGGCCCAGATTTATTTTTATTTAGAAAAATAAGTAACCGGGGTTTGCTTTTGAGGTTCATTATATAAAGTAGCAATAAGAAGGTAGAATGAAGGAAAGTTCCATTTCCTTTTCCAAGTCTGTCCTTCGATGATATGATAGACTATCAGTCTTGCCTGCCCGTGCAGAGAAAAGGCCTCACTCCATTCCCAGGAAGCCATCCCTGGGTAGAACAATCCTGTCCTAACAGTGGAATTCTTGTACGACTCACTGACATTTTCTTGGCACTAGCTCTCCAGCAACCTCAGCTCTCCAGAACAGAGTTATGGAGAGAAATGAGTGGAAAGGGCTTCTGAGTAGCCAAAGTCACCTTCATCAAGGCCATCAACACAAGTTTCTTCTTTATTGCATTGAAAAAAAGGCCCTCAAACCCAGAAGCAGAGTCAGTCTGTTTATGTAATAAGCAACAATACATCCCTCACACTTTCATGAACGTCAGTATCACTATAAGGCTCAGAAGATGAGGTGCTCTTGACTATTGTCTGGTTTCTTGTCACAAAACTGATTAGGAACTGAAGAGGGAAATTGGGAGGAAATAGGATCTCAAGAACAGCCCATGAATGTGACTAGATAGTCATCATCTAGAATAGGTCCAGTACAGCCAAGGGGTAGACAGTAAAACCATAAAGTGGATAGTAGAAGAAAACCACCTTAGGTCTAACAGTTTCTTTCTGCTACAAATCATACATGCTTCAAAGGCCCCCAAATAACAGTTTTCGGTGTTCAAAACACCTGGCAAGCTGGTTTAAAGTGCAGATTTCACTTATGAGTACTCCTGGAATTTTCCTCAGGGCCAACCAGGGTCCCGGGAACTTGAAGTTTTTTTGAGATCTTCGGTATTTCTGTAACAGTAAGTCCTTGGACCTCTCTGCAGAAACACAGAACTGAAGATATGGCTGCACCCCTGGTATTCATTCCTTCAAAGATCCTGAGCTGGATGCTGGGAATTCAGAGATGATGGAGTCATCGTGTCTGTCCTCAGGAGGCCCACAGCTGAGGTGGAGATACAGACGGGTAGATAAAATCTGCAATAATGTCGTCGATGCTATGCTGATGCATATTTGTACCTACATCAGCCACACTGGCAACACACAGAGGACAGGAAACTACCTCGGTGGAGCTGGGAAGCCTTCACTGGTGAGATGTTTGATCTGCATCGTCAACAAGTATGGAGTCAACAAGCTGACCTAAGGGAAGGGCATTTAAATCACAGATGAGCTCGGAGGATGAAAAAGCAACAAGCTTTTTCGGTGAACTGTTAAGTCTGACCTTGACAGTGAAGGAGGAAGAGAGGAACAGCAGTTGAGGTAGAACTGGACAGGAAGGGGCTCGGTCAAAGAGAACCCTGAATTGCAAACTTCTCATGTGAGGAATCTCTCCTGTGGGCAGAGGGGAGCCATTGACAGAATGAGAGAAAAAATAACATGGAATCAGATTTGTACTTTTGATCTTTTGACACTGGTAGGGAGCCTTAAACGGTGTAAGCCTGAGCCTTATATAAAGCAATTAAGCAGTAAGGGTGGAGAAGCCCAAAATTTGAAATGTGCTAATGTAAGGAACAAATTAGAGATGGGAGGACTATAGCAACAAGCTCTCTAGGAACTCTTAACGTAACATACACACCATCTTTTAACTTTAAGTCCAAAGTCCTTTACCCTTAATTCCAAAGCCAAAAAGCTCTAAAAAGTAAAAAATAATTCTTAGTAACTGATGTGGCAGCAACGCCTGGCCTGACCTAGAGTTACCTGTGACAAAATCTTCCCTGACCTTATATGAGACTATGCATAACTTTTGATTATCCCACTTAGTATGACTATCTGTGTGTTTGCTGCAGAAGTATTACAGGATATGATTCTGGGAAACTGCTAGCTCCTGTCAGTGATGTTATGGGATGTGTGGTTCAGGGTCCAGATTTCCAGTTTAAAATCAGAACAATCTGAATTCACGAACACATTTGGCCCTAAGAGGTTGGGGTAAAGGGTTGTGGTCCTATGAAACCAGAGCCATGAGTCTGTCTTGGGGGCGCCTGGGTGGTTCAGTTGATAAAACATCTGCTCAGGTCATGATCCCAGGGTCCTGGGATCGAGCCCTGCATTGGGAGTGTGCTTTTCCCCCTCCCTCTGCTTGCTGATCCCCCTGCTTGTGTTCTCTCTCTCTCTCTCGCTCTCTCTCTCTCTCAGTCAAATAAATAAATGATCCTGTCCTGAAAAGCAGCCACAGCATCAGAAAGAAAAGGAGAGCAACAAGACTTAGACATGATGGAGACAAAGAAATCCCATTTCTGGCTTAGGTCTTGGATAATAAAGACGACCACCATCCAGAATGAGGAAAAAGGAATCAAAAGATTAAGGAACACTTTATAGGAGTTCAGGAACCTTCCAATTCAAATTATTATTTTTTACAATGGTGTTTAAGTGGGTACATTACAAACATCTGGACATCCATGTGACTGGAATATTTCATACCTCTTCAAACCTAGATAAATGAATTCAAAGCAATAATTCCTTACATCGCTGTGTGCCTCAGAGTGCACAGAGCACCGCCCTATAACTATGGGACTTAGCCATCTGAGCAACCCCAAGGCATGTACTCATAGACTTAGCTAAACTTTAATTTAAAAAAAAGCAGTCAGTTTATTTTTGCATATGTAATGTTTCAAGACATATACTCAATATCAGAAAGGCCTCTGTGGTACAGGGAAAGGCGTGATAATATGGGGGGAAAGACTCTAGAGAGCCACATGAAGTGTAATTAGTACTTCCATATCAGTGCAGAAAATGTTCAGATCTATACTGAATTCATCAAATCGTACATGTAGCATTATGGGATTGCTGTAGGAGAAAAAGAAGGCAGGCTGTACCTGTTTCCCCTCAAAGCATCCTGTCAGTGTGGTCTGATCACTATTTACTTTTAATCATCAAATTTTTCTCCCTTCCAAAAAAATGGTCTATAATTGTACATCTATTAACCTCAATTGTATTTATATCTTAATCTCCTGAGTCAATAACAAATTGAATTATTCATTCTTGATCGCATTTTTCTTTATAATCTGGCATTTATCAGATGGTTCCATGGCACTTTGCACTGTCCTTGCCAACTGTAGATGCTAAATATTTGTCTCAATTAATCTACATGTCTGATAAAGTTCATGTTAAGTCCACATACACCTTGCCTAAATGAAGGGAAATGTGTCCTTGACAAAAGTTGTCAGTCTCATCTGTAACTTTTTTTAATGTTATGCAAGTAACATAAGACTATTTTGTTGTTGTAAAAGATTCAAACATACAGCAGCACACAGCAAAGTGGGAAGGTTCCCTTCGTGGCCATTTAGGCTCTCCTACTTCATGCCACTGACAATAGTTTGACGTTAGTCATTTATTCTCCACACCATTTCCTATGCTCCAAGAGCAATTCAGAGGGAGAATTCAATTTTTTTTCTATTTAGGTTCTCATTCTCTCTATCGCTGTCTTTCTCACTCCCTCTCTCTGTCTCTCTGTCTCTTTCTCTCTCAGTACATTTAATATCTTCTCCATTGGGAAACGCTGTTGGCTCAATCTTCGAAATATATCCATCACCCCACACTGTTACCACCTTGGTCCAAACCACCATCATCTCTCACTTGGATAACTACGGTAGCCTCCTTCCTGGTCTCCTGGTCTCCTGGCTTCTGTTCTTTCCCCATTCTAAAAATCTATTCACAACACAGCAGTGAGAAGGATCCTTATGATAGCATTCTGCTCAAAAGCCTCCAATGACTCCTCACAGAGTACAGGTCCTGTCCTTTTGGAGTCCAGAAAGTTCCATACAATCTTATCTCTCTGAGTTCATCTTCTGTAACTCTCCTGCCTCTGAACATCCACACTGGCTTCCCTACTCTTCTCAAATGTGCCAGATCTGGGGCCACTTCGGGTCTCTGGAATGAATGCGGCTGTACCAACACTGGAATTTTAACCCTGGAGACTCACTGCGGATGTCTGACCTCCGGAAAGGAGAAGGCAATAAATTTGTGTTGTTTAAGCCACTAAATGTGTGAAAATTGTTACATAAGTAATAGGAAACTAATACATAATGTGCCTTTCTTTTATAGTAGCCCCAGGCAAGCACCCCTTCTCGACACAAGTGGTGAAAGTACTTTCAACACTGAAATTTTACTAACTTCCCAGTTAATGTGTGGATTGCTTGCTTACTTATTTGCTTATGTATCTGTTTGTTTATGCTTGTATAATATATGGAAACTGGAAACCTAGCCTATTCAGTAGACATAATGCATAGAAAAACAGTCATTCAAATAGAGAAAGGGCAGAAATCTAAAAAAAAAAAAAAATTCTACTGATCCAAAAGTTACTGAAAATCTCCCATGGGCCAGACATGGCAGGCACTGTGTCCCTGAGAGTGCAAAGGACACTAATTCATTCAATGAACGAATCCATGACTATGATTCTTGATCACGTATAGGCCATCTAACAATTACTGGCCGATCATCTACAACACAGTACTATTGTAGATGCTGAGTAACACAAAGAAGTATCAGGATTCATGATTATGTAGGACCAGACTAGTAGACCAGAACCGATAAGTGAACAATGTGAGGCGCTATAGAGTTTGCGTTAAATCATAAGGACAACAGGAGAGCCATGTATATGGACCAGAGTGAGGGCTGCATTCAGCAGGACCTAAATAGAGGACTGGCAAGATTAGAATGAGTGAAAAGGGGATATGAGGGCATCTTAGGCAGGAGAAACAGCTGGAGCAAAAGCGTGAAAGAGAAAATGAGCATAGCAGAAGTGAGGGAGAGTGAGGAAATGAGCTTGGTTACAGTACAGGACTTGACAGGGAACAGTGGAAATAAAGCTAGACAGGTGTGGTGCAACTTTTTATTTCTGAGCTTTAAAAGCAATGGTAGAGGCCTTTGGACTTGATGTAAGAAAAGTAGGGAGCTGAGGCATATATTTTCCCATTTTACTTGGAAACCTTTCAAACATCAAAAACAGTTGAAAGAATTATACATAAACATCCTATATGCATCATGTGGGTTCTACAAGTCACCTGTTGATACGTGTGCTTTATTCTTATCTAAGCATCCCTGTACATAATTATTAATCCATCTCATGTTTTAGGACTTTTTAAAATTGATTGATCAATTTTTTAAACTGATTGATCAATTTTTTAAATTGATCAATTTTAAGTTGATTTTTAATTCTTATTCTTCCAGATGAATCTTGAATCATTTGCCAAATTCCACAGGAATACCTTTGGAATTTTGAGGTACATTACACAAAATTTGTCAATCAATTTGGAGGGAAATTACATTTTTTAACTGTTTTCCTTCTCAGGAAAACTATCTCAGTAATGTTTTATATTTGTACTTTCTCCTTGTATAGTTTTTCACAAATCTATGATCAAGCTTGTTCTAGATATTTTAGCAACAATGTGAATATTCATTCCCCCATTTTATGATTTCTGATGGGTGGCCCAGATCTCTTCTTTCATGGTCATGCTTAGCCATTCTTTGTTCATCTTGCGTGTTCCTCTTATCTGAGACTACATTATAACCTGGGCTCAGGTGCCAGACACAGGGCAGAGAAATAGCAGGGGATACTGCTAGTCTTCTCAACAACCATTTAAAAAATATTCGTAAGATAAGACTTGCTTCTCAGTACTTATACACTCTTTCGCTAACCTAACATTTGGGAGAACAATTTTTTCAAAAACATTTAAGAGTTCAGGGAATAAAAGACCTAGCGATTGATTAAAAAAGGAAATCTATATCCTAAACAGATATTCTTCAGAAGAATCAAAAGCCAGGGAACAAAAGTGAGTTATTTGAAGTAAAAAAAAAAAAAGGTGCTGGGTGTGATAAAGTGAAAACAAAGTGGAAAGATACATGATACATACTTTCAGCAGCCCAAGCCATCCTTCCCTGGACTCTTGGCCTTTGACTCAACTATGAATAAGCAGAACTTTTAAATAAATGATGGACTTATTTTACACTTAACCACAGAAAATAAATACTTTTATTTTGCTTTAAAATTAATTTTATAGTTAACAGATTAAAGTGTTTCCAAAAAATCAAACCAATATAATTAGGAATCTCATGGCTCCCTGTTTGCTCATATCTAGGCCCAATGATTTATTTATATATAACATACTTTATTAGATTTGTCTATCCTCCCAGTATTACTTCACACAAATCCAAATACCCATTTATAGCTTCCCACCTTTATATATAAATGGTGGCATGCTGCGTGCATTGATCTGCACCTTGCTTTTTCCTGGAACTAGAGATCATATCATATTTACACATAAAGAACTTCCTCATTTTCCTGAAGGCCTCATACAGTCCCATTTTGTGATGTGCCACAGTGTATTTAACCAGCCTTTTACTGATGGAGACTTCCGTTGCTTTCTTTGGTTTACTATTATAAACAATGCTGCAATTAATTGCTTTGGATGTATAATATTTCATACATTTGCAGTCATATCATGGAGCTTATAATGTATGTAGATGAAATATTAATGATAAAAGATCTAAAATGATGATGGGTTAGGAAATGAAACTGTGCTGTTACAAAATTACCATTTTCATAAAGTGGCATAATATTAAGTCATGGTAGACCATGATAAAATAAGAATGTATATTGTAATTCCTAGAGAAACCAGTTTGAAAAATATAGAGGTTAAACTGAAAGGCAATAGAAGAATACTGAATATTGAACACAGAATATTACAAATATTCGATGAACCCAGGAGAAAGTTGGGAAAAAAAAGATCAGAAAAATAAAAACTACAGGGGACAAATAGAAAAACAGCTAGGTACAGACCTAAATCCAATCATATCAACACTTACATTAAATGCAAACAGACTGAACATTCCAATGAAAAGACAGAGACACTTCAAATGATAAACAGTCAATTCATCAAGAAGGTATAACAGTAACAAATGTTTACCAGAGCTTCAAATACATGAGGGAAAACTGGTGGAACTAAAGAAAAAGAAAGTAAGTCTATAATCATGGTTGTACATTTAAATACCCATCTCTGAAAAATTAATGGAACACCTTTAAAACCTCCTACATAAAAAATTAATAAAGGTATGGAATATCTGAACATTGTTGACCAACTTGACCTCATCAAAATTTATAAACAGTACACTCTATGACCACATTATACATATTATTTTCAAGTGCACATGGAACACTCATTATACAGACATTATGCTGGGTCATAAAATGTCTCAATAAATTTCAAAAGTTTGAAATCCTTCACAGTATGTTCTCTCACAACAAGGAAATTACATTAGAAATCAATGACAACAGACAGCTAGAAGATGGAAAGGAGAATTATAAATATGCAAAGACAAGACTGTGGTTTTGGATAGGAATTGTGGGTATCAAGGTGAATGCATTAATTTTAATATGTACAGAAATAAACACAGGTACGTATACCTACAGGAATGTGTGTGTCCATCCAACTTTGGCCTCCTGAAAGGTCCCAGAAGCAAGCACATGCCAGAAACAATTAGCACCCTTAACTCCCAGATCTTAAATTATAAAAATGGACCTCCTTGGAGAAAAGCCTGACTCTAGCTCTGGGCCAGGGATAAGCCTACAGCATCTTGTTGCTCCTGAAAGTAAGAAATGGCTCAAAGAATAATCGAAATACGTAAAAAAGACATGAGAGGCCCTGGCAAAACCTGGAACAACTCCAACTTCAAAATAATCTTAGCAATGGGTTACATAATCCATTAAAAGACAAAAATGCGGGGCGCCTGGGTGGCTCAGCGGGTTGAGCCTCTGCCTTCAGCTCGGGTCATGATCTCAGGGTCCTGGGATCGAGCCCCGCAAGGGGCTCTCTGCTCAGCGGGGAGCCTGCTTCCCCCTCTCTCTCTGCCTGCCTCTCTGCCTACTTGTGATCTCTCTCTCTCTGTGTGTCAAATAAATAAATAAAATATTTTTTAAAAAAAAGACAAAAATGCATGAGTACATTTTGATAAAAGTGAATGAATGAATAAGCAAACAAGAAAGGAAAGATCTTCCTTTTACTAGTAAAAGGAATAAATAATAGAAGAATAAATAATAGAAAGAAGATGTCCTAAATAAACTGGCTTGTATTCTTCAAAAAACTTAAGGAACTATATTCTAGGTTAAAGGAGACTAAAGAGACGTGGCAGTTAAGTGCATAACCCTGAAAAGTGAGGGGTAAAATACACACACACTCACATACACACACACTTTGGACAATCAAAGGGAAAACTGACAAAATTCAGATAGGAACTGTAGGTTAGGTAATAGTGTTATATCAATGTTAATTTCCTGATTTCAGTAATTATACTAGGTTATTTCAAAATTTAAATATTAAGTGCCTTTGACAGAGCAAAAGTGATAAAGGATGTATAAGAGTTATTTGTATTACTTTTGCAATTATTTTGTAACCTTTAAATTAGATCATAATAAAATTTTACCCAAAAATGAATATCCTGAGCTTGATGAAATTCCTTTAAAATCTTTTCTACCACTCTTGTAATATACCTCCATAGTCTCCACTATCTGCTATTAAAACAAAACATAAAAACCAGTTTAGATGTCCATTATTCTCTATGGGTAACATAGTTATCAATCTATCCTACATTAGTTAAAGTAACACACAAAAAGCAAACTCATTTGCCATATTGAAATTTTTACTATTGATATGCACTATGTTCATTCGAAGCATGCATATAGGCATTTTATATGTGGGAATAACTATGTGATTCAACTTTTAATTTACTTATGAATGTGGGATTTAAAAAGTTAGTGATGATTATCATCCATTCATGTAAATATATTCAATAAATATTTTTCTAATTATGATTTTTTCCCTCATGTCATCCAGATTATATTTACTGAAATGCAATTTATATGTGTTGAATCTACTAATCAAAGTTGGAACTTATATTTTTGCCTTTGTGGTGGTTTTTTGTTTCATTTTTCTAGAAATTCATTTCTATTCTCTTGGCTCATGACATTGAAAGTCATGTGTGTGGTTATTAACCTCAGATAATTGAGGAGGCACTGGTTAATTCATGTGTAAACAATCAGCCTCCCAGAGATATTTGCTTTCTAAAAGGACCTGATCTCTTTCACAAAGAGAATAAAGCATCCAATGGATTGGTAGGGGTTTTTTTTTTATTTGTTTGATTGATGCAAACAAGTATTCCTTCTGTAACTGAATTATGCAGTCACTAACACCCAACTTTTGGTAATGGAGGAACCCAAATATGTGGGTTTCATCTCTGAAAGGATCAGCTATCCTCACGCACAGAGGAATCATTCGAGACCACATCCTCATTCAAGAGCACACATCTTTACATCATCTCAGGTCTGCAGTATGCGGTAATTATCAGGGGACTACACACTTAGCTCAGTATTTGGGGGCTGGGGAATGGGAATGGGACACCCTAAGGAGGTTAAAATCCTAACTAGTTATATCCACGTGGAAATTTATTGTTAGTTGTGTTTAACTAGAAGTTTTTCTCTCATGTTCTCATGGAAAGCCTTAAAATTCCTTTCTTCAGTGGAACTATGCTAGGCCTTCACCCAGCAAGCTAAACCCACACAAATCCTTCTCTAGAAGTTACAAAACCCAAACATGTAGCACCACTGTAGAAACACAGTAACATGTAGTCCTAAACAAATATGGTCAGTGAATAATTATTTACTGATGAAAAAAATTACCCAATACTTAGAAATAGGCAAAGAGATTACTGGGAGTGCCCTTGGTGGAGACTGGGCATTGTCTAATGGCCATTCTGAGTATTATCCGATTCTATGGGAGTGCGCATCTGTGACTGACTTTCTATTGACTAGGCTATTCTACAGCCCGATAGGGGTAAGCAATAGGAAATTTGCAGCAATCAATGCAAATTATTCCAGTTAATAGCAGTGCAAATTATTCATATTTATAGTAAGGCAGATTAATTTTATCTAACAAAGAATATAAATCTCTATAACTGAAGTTCCCATGCGAACCAATTTTAACATCTTACTAACCTCTCCTTTTGTTAATAAATTGAATAGTCTTTGATTCATGTGCACTTTTGATTTGCATAAGGATGATAAACATGACTTTTAAAAAAAAAGTACACTTAGCAGTACTGTCAGGTAACAATGTTTCTTCTAAGGAAACCAAAAAGGCAGCATGGTCAAAAGAAGAGGGAGAGGTGACACCTTGATCAGTAATGAAAAAATTTCCTTGGAGATGGGCGCCTGGGTGGCTCAGTGGGTTAAGCCTCTGCCTTCGGCTCAGGTCATGATCTCAGGGTCCTCGGATCGAGCCCCACATCAGGCTCTCTGCTCACCAGGGAAGCCTGCTTCTCCCTCTCTCTGCAGGCCTCTCTGCCTGCTTGTGATCGATCTCTCTCTCTCTCTCTCTCTCTCTCTGTCAAATAAATAAAATCTTTAAAAAAAACTTTCCTTGGAGAGAAGTTAGGTCTGTTAAATGGGCTGAAACAGCCTGGGCGTGTGTTAATCAAAGCCCCCTCATAGGGTGTAAATCCAGAAAAATAAAAAGTGAGAAATATTTGTGAAATTATGGGAAGAAAATGCAGTAGGACTTGGCAATTGGCTGGGAAAGTAGAATAAAAAGCTATTAAATACATCATTGCTTGGAATTTCTTGTTTGAGAAATTGGTGATACTAAGGTTATTAAAAACTAAAACACATCAAATCATTAATGGAATGTGAATAGTTAAGGACTTAGAAAAAGATTATTATGGGGTCTGATCCAATGGGAACATGACCAAGAGCAAACTAGATGGGTATTTCCCAAATTGTATTTCAGATGAAAAAAATCTATCAGAATGCTGTAAGACAAAAACAGTACTATATCCCCCCAAAAGGAGATATATATTGTTTGCTAGCACCTGAAAGACTCAGTGAAGTCCTTTGTTTCAACCTACCATTCCTACATTTAATCTCAGAAACATGAATCAAATAATTTCCTAAGGAACTGGGAGTTTCTCAGGGTGAGGTTGAGAAATGTGATACCATATTTATAAAGAAAGTCCATTTATTAAACAAGTTTTGTCAAGCGATGATAAAATTTAAAGTGAGATATAAATTTTTATGTGACCTCTGACTTTACCTAAGTGTATTCCTGAAACATCCTTGCCTATGGTTTTACAGAACTACTTCATGAAAATTCCAGAAATCTGACAGTTTTGCAAGAAAGGCCTTTCATAATTCTAGGCAATTCAAGTATAACAATAAAATTATCACTGTTTTTCTTACCATTTCCAGTAAGTCCAAAATTATCTCAGTATTTTTTTGCATTCTTCTATTTCAAATCAAGTTCCACTCTATAAAAATCTCTAATAGTCACACATTTATTCTCACATTATTCTTATTCTCCACTAACTCATCTTACTCATACTGTTTTAAAACTCTGCTCTCTCCTTCTCTTATGGATGCCAATAAAAACATTTTTAGATATGGCTCATTACCCTTGTCTCCTACTCACAGCATAATGTTTTTTGAGTGTTTATATAACATCGGTGAATTTCAGGTCCTGTGGTTTATTTTAGTAGAAGGTAGACTGGAAAAGACCAGAATTTACTAAGAATCGGGGGATACTGGCTATGTCTTCTCAAATTCAACCAAGCTTTACAGAGCTGAAAGCAATAGTCATTTACAAACACATCAGATTCCATTCTATGGGACATGTGTTGCCTCTCTTGCAAACCCTGGTCTGCTTCAAGGAATTAGATTCACTCAGTCTTTGAGTTGAAGTCACATCACTTGGGTTCATGGCAATCTAACCTTAAACTCAATTTCCAGCTGTGCCAATGTCCTGACCCATGTCATTTGTCCCCTTGTGAATCAGTTTGTACTCTGTTAAGACCAAATTAACTATATCCAGAAACACTTGATTCTGTTAACTGAGTTCAAATGCAACAATTTGCTTTACTAATATAGAATAATATTTTTTAGGCTTCTAGAAAAAGTAAACTCTGTAAGAGCAGAGAGTTTGATTTGTCCATTTCTGTATTTCTAGTACCTTAAAAGAGTACCTGGCCTATAGTAGACAAACAATAATTATTGGTGGGTCAAAGAGTGGATGAATGGAGGGCACTTGGGTGGCTTAGTGGGTTAAGTCTCTACCTTCAGTTCAGGTCATGATCTCAGGGTCCTGGGATCCAGCCCCACATCCTGCTCTCTACTCAGGGGGGATCCTGATTCCCCCTCTCTCTGTCTGCCTCTCTGCCTACTTGTGATCTCTCTCTGTGTCAAATAAATAAATAAAATCTTTAAGGAAAAAAAAGAGAATGGATGAATGGATGACAGTATAAGGAGAGATCCAGAAGGTAGAGCAAATGAGTTTACTCTGCCCAATGATGCAAAATAAACCCATGCCCTTGCACCTATTATCTTCTATTTTAAAAGTCTATTCCTTATTGTTTTCATAAGATGTAACTTGAGGATGACATTGGTTTGTTCAATCTACAATGCTCTGATAGCAAAAACAGAGTGTATAACACTATCTTCCTCATTATTATTACCATGAAGCAGTGTGGAATAGTAGTTAAATACACACACTCTGGATTCTGACTAATGGAAACAAATCTCAGCTCTGCCCCTTACTAGCTCTTTGTCCCATGTTAAATAATTTATCTGTGCTTCCTTTTCCTCATCTACAAAAACATAAACATAAAAATACTTATCTCATAACCTCATAGGTTAACGCATGTAAAGATCTTAGAATAAATAGTACTTGTTCATAGGAAGCACTAGATAAGTATCTACTGTTAATAATAATACTACTGTGCACTCCTGTTAAAAGATTTTATTTATTTATTTGATAGACAGAGATTACAAGTAGTCAGAGAGGCAGGCAGAGAGAGAGGAGGAAGCAGGTTCTCTGCTGAGCAGAGAGCCCGATGTGGGGCTCGATCCCAGGACCCTGAGCCCATGACCTGAGGCAAAGGCAGAGGCTTTAACCCACTGAGCCACCCAGGCGCCCCAGTACTGTGCATTCTTATCTTAGAAAAATGCAGAACAATTGTTAGAAACGTCAAAGGCCACATTTCATCCTGATCTTTAGGTACCAAAACACAGAGAGTCTCTGTTAGAGTAAAAATAGTACTGCATCTTTAGTATCTGCCCTGTTAGCCTTCTTTCTTTTATGGAAGCCCAAAGTCCCACCTCAGGGCCTTTGCACTAGCTATACCCTCTACTTAGAATGGTCTTCCACTGATCTTTATAGAAGGGAACTACTCTTCTCATTCTGATCTCAGCTAAAATTTAGTCTCCTCAGAAGTCCTTCTCTGACCAATGTTTCTAAAGTAGAGGCTTACTACTATATCCCTACTTACTCCCTGAGTAGTAGTTAAAACTAACTGAAATTTTCTCATTTATTTATTTATTATTTTTATTTTACCTTCTGGTCCTCCTTCTAGAATTTAAGTTTAATAAGATCAAGAAACTTGCATGTCTAGCTCACCATTTTATCCCAATAATAGTACGTGGTACATAAAAGAAAATAAATAAATATATCCAATGCATAAGTGAATCAACCTCAAATTCTTTGAAATGACTCATTGCTAAAGTCATCCATAACTTTTATTCCAATTGTCTCATCTCTTGAAACAGCATTCTTGAGGAGAAAATTACTCTTTAATTAGCTAAAATTGGAATTGATTTTACATAGTTCATAAAACATTTTATGAATTAACACAGAAGAAAATTAACTCAGTAGCAAAATAAATATATATGTAACTATGAGATATAAATAATATTTTCCCATGACATTTGGAAACTTGACCAGTCTCCCATACAATATTTGCAGGCTTACATATTATAATAGAAAGCTAAGATACCAAACAGAATAATGTTTAAAAAATATAGAACCAGAGACATATATTATTTCAGATGTCAACCTAGGGTTGTTAGATCTATAATCTGTATAAATGTAAAATGTTAAAATGTGCAAAACTCTCTTCTATAGCTAGTTCTGTATTATAAAAGAATCCATTAGAAGTTTTATTAAAAATAGTTTATAAAAACAAAATCAGATTAAGCTTAAAATAAAGCCTTTATTATTCCCAAATTCCTAGTTTCTTTTGCGAGGGACAGAAAGGTAAACAGCAAAACAACTCACTCTAATTTTTTAAACTGCCTCTAGGTCATACACAAAAACTAATACAAATTTAGCCCAACCCTCAAATCTCTATATTACTAATTAAAGATATAATTTTTATCAACTGACTTATAATTTGAACTTTCCTCTCCACCTTCTAAAAATGATCAAAGGTAGATTAATTGTAGTAAAAACTGAATGTTCCCAAACAAGAGAGAGAAATAAGAAACAAAAGAGGAGAAAAGGAAACTTGTATTTTAAAAGATCTTGCTTAAAGTAAACAATGCTATAGTAATTGTACAGAACTTAGCTCTTTATTCTGCTCACCCTAAAAACCACGATGAAGAAGGAAAGTACAGTACGTAGCTCTCATCAACAGACAGAAGTATGTTAGTTTATTGGGAAAAACACACTTTTATCCAGATCCTTAGTGCCAAGAGAAAACTGCAGGAGATTTTGTAAGAGGGCATTGAACTGCTTTGTAAGTATTATATGGAGCTCCTTCAAATGGTACATGTTTTCATTTCCACCATCTATATAAGAAAATAACACCGAAGCAGGGTTCCATCAATGCAGCCACCATGGAGGCAGGGAAATGTGGACAGACGGTGCAATGCAGGTATTGAACTTCCTATTTTCTTTAACACAAGGTGCACTTGAAAAAGAAACTACATTCATCAAAACATCCCACTCCTAGAGAATTATAACTGGAGCCCTATTCCATGTGATTTCTGAGTTCACATTCGGAATCTGTAGTATATGTGCTTCAGCTTATACATCACAAAATGCAAAGTGTCCCACTGAAGAACAGTGCCTAATGAGAGGATGTGTTGAAGGGATGTAAAGTGACATAAATGTTCTGTTATTGTGCTAATATGTATCAGGCAGCTTAAAAAAGGGGGTAAATTTTGACTCAGCAATTCTACTTCTAGGACTGTGTCCTTAGGACATAATTAAGAAAGCGGGCAAAGGTTTACTTACTAAACACCCAAACAATACAAGAGTGGAAAAATACATTATATGGAAAACCATTTATCCATTAAAAATTCTTTGGCAGAAAAAATTTTATCCTGGAAAAATGTTCAAATCCAGGTTAGTGTTAGGAAAATGGTAAGGAAGTAGCTTCTTTCCTATGATGGAGGGTGCATAGACTTGACAAAGTCTTCGGGAGAGATATTACGTAGATTTACCAAAATTCTAAATGTGCATCCCAATGGAACAGCACTTCTATTTATGGGAAATATGCCCTGCAAGAATCTTTACTCTATACGTACAGATATATATATGCACAGAAAAATATTGTAAAAATGCAAATATTGCAAAAACTGTAATTTTTTGCAATATTTGCAAATGTTGCAAAAATTGCAAATATTACAAAAATTGCAAAAATGTATGCAAAGAAAATATAATATATTCTTATATCACAACAATATAAGAATATCTTATGTTGGGGCACCTGGGTGGCTCAATCAGTTAGGCGTCTGCCTTCAGCTTGGGTCGTGAACTCAGGGTCCTGGGATCAAGCCCCGAGTTAGGTTCCCTGCTCAGCGGGGAGTCTGCTTCTCCTTTGCCCCCTCCCCGCTCTCATGCCCACTCTCTTTCTCTCTCAAATCAATAAAAAATATATACATATATTGTTGTAATGAGCAAAATCATAAATGGCCTAAATGTTCTTTTTTCATTTTTTTAAGATTTTACTTATTTTTTTGACAGAGAGAGGCACAGCAAGAGAGGGAACACAAGCAGGGGGAGTGGGAGAGGGAGAACAGGCTTCCCATGGAGCCGGGAGCCTGATGGGCTATGGGGCTGGATCCCAGGACTCTGGGATCATGAACTGAGCCAAAGGCAGGTGCTTAACGACTGAGCCACCCAGGCACCCAAATGGCCTAAATGTTCTTAATAGGTGTGGTGGTTTTATCCAACGTCTCTGACCCTTCCCCCATCAAGAGATGGGGATCTATGTCTGCTCTCCTGAAATCTAGGTAGGCGTGTGGCTACTATGACTGAAAGAGTGCAACAGGGGTGACACTAGGTCAAAAAGGCTATGCAGCTTCTGCCTGATTCTCTGGGGTCATTCACTTCTAGGAGTCATTGCTACCAGGAAGAACAGTGTAAGGACACTCAAGCCCCCAAACTGTGAGGAAGCTCAGACCAAATACAGAGATAAGTGGTCTCAACAAGAGCCAGCAACAACCACCAGGCATGTGAGGGAAAATGCCTACTACAGTGATTCCATTCCCCAGTTGTTAAGTTCCTCTGGCTGCTGAGTGTCCCCAGCTGAGGCCCCAAATACATGTATCAGAGTAAGTCATCTACACTGTACTAATTCAGAGTGAATTCCTAAACCAGCAAAGCACAACAAAATGCTATTTCACATGATTAACTTTTAGAGTAGTTTATTATGCAGCATTGCTAACAGGAATGGTAAGGCATTGGTTAAGTAAAATATCCTACATCCATTGAATGAAACTCCAGACAGCTGTTTAAAAATAAAAGATGGTGTCGTTTTTGAAATAATACATATAGGACCCTACTTCGTTTTGTATTTTTTAAATTTAGTTTCAACCTTACTGAGGTATAATTGACAACTGTGATCCAGTTCATGAAAGAGAGAAATAAAGATAAACAAACATTGCATATGAGTCTTATGAATTTTCTAGAAACCAATTTAATAATATATGTATTTCAAGAGCAGTAAAAATCCAAAACAGTTGACCCAATAATACCTTTTGTAGGAATATATATTTTGTATTTTAAAACTACATATATAAATCTAAGAATGGTTCTTTTAAAAGGTCAACTAAAAAAAAAATCCCCTTTGAATGAAAGACTAAAGCAAAAAGAGAAAGAATACAAACATTCAACACTAAAAAAGGGAGAAAGTACGATAACCACAGGAGTGAAGATTTAAATTTTCTTAATGCTACAAAAAATATAAAACCTGGATAAAATAGATTGCCCTTTTTAAAAACATAAATTATCAAAAAATTTTAAAAGGAATTTAAAAATCTAAATAATCATGTTAGAAGGTGAAAAAGATTTCACTGCTGCTTCCAAAAAATTGTCAGGCACAGAAAGTTTTGCATGCAAGCGTGTTCAAATCTTAAATGAACAAAAGTCCTATCAGAGAAATTAAATTCAATTCTCTCTTAGCCAATAGGATTACTGGTGATTTAATTTTCTTTTTCCACTATTCTCTATTTTCTAAGTGTTCTACTTTTCAAATGTACTTTTTCTATTACTAATATAATTAGTATTATATATAATACAACAAAAATGTATTAAAAATTTGGGATGAATCTGGGCCGCCTGGGTGGCTCAGTGGGTTAAAGCCTCTGCCTTGGGCTCAGGTCATGATCCCAGGGTCCTGGGATTGAGCCCCGCATCGGGCTCTCTGCTCGGCAGGGAGCCTGCTTCCTCCTCTCTCTCTCTGCCTGCCTGTCTACTTGTGATCTCTGTCTGTCAAATAAATAAATAAAATCTTAAAAAAAAATTTTTTTTTGATGAATCTAACTGAAATCATGAGAATGGGAATATGTAATTTTGTATGCAGTGTTGAAATCAGAGAAAGGCAAGGTGAAGGTGGTACTAACTTGGCTGGGGACGCTGAGATCTTGAGAAAGCAGTAAGAACAGAATTGTCGCCTGCTCCTCAGGCCAAAGCTCCTGGACCCAGAGATAGGACCCTTTGTCAGAAAGACAAGGCTTCAATCAATCAGTGCAGTGCTCTGGGGGTGCAAGTCTGGTGTTCTGGGCTCCAGAGCAGAGCCAGACAATCAAGGGGCTCTCCCTAGGCTGTCGCTGCAAAAAACTGGGGCACCAGACTATGTAAAAGCTCCCCTCTTCAGATCCTGAGGCTGTGGAGTGTGGCAGAGGGAGAGCTCCAAGATGGCACCCACCAAGGAAAGGTGGGTGCCAAGAAAGGTCTAGAGAAAAAAAAATCTTGGAAAATGGTGCCCGCCAACAGCTCTATCTCTAAAAGTATCCCAACTGGCCCCTGGTCCTCAGGAGATGCTTTAAAATTAGCACGTAAGGTGTGCCTGGAGGGCGCGATGGCTGGATAGAGTCCCACCACAGGTTCTGTGCTCCGCCCTCTCCCCCACCAACCCCACTTGCATGTGGGCGTGAGCAAATAAAATCTTTTAAAAATAAAATTACCAAATGAATCCCCTTCCCTTAAATTCTGGGTACTTTTCAAAGAGCTGCTTCTGCTCTAGGCCATGGGGCCCCTGAGTCTGCAGAGCCCATTTAAAGCCTGTTCCACTGGGCGCCTGGGTGGCTCAGTGGGTTAAGCCTCTGCCTTCAGCTCAGGTCATGATCCAGGGTCCTGGGATTGAGCCCCGCGTTGGGCTCTCTGCTCAGTGGGGAGCCTGCTTCTCCGTCTCTCTCTGCCTGCCTCTCTGCCTGCTTGTGATCTTTGTCAAATAAATAAATAAAATCTTTTAGAAAATAAATAAAATGAAGCCTGTTCCTCAGCTCCCTTCTAGCCTCATAGACTTGAGCCCGTTCATTTTCCAATCCAGATGTTTTGCGGGTTCCTTTCTCAGGTGCAGGTCTTAAAAGTTGGGGGTGCCTGATGTGGGGTACAAACTCTACACTCCTGAGGGAGAAACTTCCGGGTTGTGGGAGTCCTCCTGATCCAGAAGCGCTGTGGGAGGGAGGTTAAGGGTGAGATTGCGTCTTAGCCTCTCCTACCTGTTTCGATGTCTTCTTTTGGCCAAGTGAAGGAGTTGCTCAGCTTGTTTTCAGGTCTTTTTCAGAGGAAATTGCTCCGTATGTAACTGCAGATTCCCTGAGTCCGTGGGCAGGAAAGGAGCTTGGGATCGTAACTAGGTCACCATCTTGTACCGCTTCCCAGGACTTTTTCTAGGACTGGAAGCTTGTATCTTGATCCACTTCACCTTTTGCCCATTTGCCAGCCCCCAACGGCATAACTTGGCAACTACCAGTCTGTTCGGTATATCTATCTATGAGCTTGGGGTTTTATTTTATTATATATATACATATATATATGTATATATATATATATATATATATATTTTTTTTTTTTAAGATTCTACACGTAAGAGTGATCATATGCATGTGAGACAGTTTTGGCGTTTCTCTGACTTATTTCACTTAGGACGATGCCCTCAAGGCCCATCTATTTTGTCACAAATGGCGAGATTTCCTTCTTTCCGTAGCTAATTAATATTCCATTGTGTGTATATATGCACCACATTTCTTTATCAATTCACGCATGGGGCACTTGGGTTGTTTTCGGGTCTTAGCTGTTACAATACTATAATGAACACGATGGGGAGGTGGCGGCAGGTGCGGCAGTGTTGCACGGTGCAGATATTTTTTCAAGTTAGTGTGTTTCCTTTGGATAAATACCCAGAAGCGGAATTGCTGGATCATAGAGTAGTTCTATTTTTAACATTCTAAGGAACCTCCATACTGTATTCCACAGCAACTGCACCAATTTACACTCCCACCAACAGCGCACAAGTATGCCTCTTTCTCTGCCTCCTCACTAACACTTGTTACTGCTTGTCTTTTTGATTCTAGCCGTTCAAGCCGTGTGAGGTGGTATCTGGTTGTTTTGATTTGCATTTCTCTGGTAATTAATGACATTGAGCACCTTTTCATGTACCTGTTGGCCATCTGTATGTCACTCTTGATCTTTCCGAGACAAATAAGGAATAACAGTTACTATGAATGTGTGGTAGAAAAAAAAATACAGGTTTTAGGATATAAGCAAGTTAAAAAAATGACATTGGGAAATAAAAGGGAAAACGGTATGTGAGATTTAGACATTTGTCAATATGAGCGTGGGAGTTAGATGATCTTTGCTGAGGTTCATTTGTACTCATTCTACTGTACTGTGTAGTTAGAATTAAGAAAACAAAGTTGAGATGTGATTCTGGCATAGGGCTACACATTTGCAATACTGGGTTATGTTTCCCTGGTTCAAAATCTGGTCCAGTGATACACATTTAGAAACTCAATTTTGCAAGGTGGGTATCACATTCAAAGGTGACCAGTCTCTTAGAGAATGAATCACCCCAGTTAGGTTCTCCAGAGTCTAATGCATTATTAATATAAATTCTGATTTATTAAATAATAATGAAGGCTCTTCTTCTCTACAATGTCACTAGATGAGAACAGAATCAGAATAAAAGGAGTTTTGAAAAACGTTTACCTAGGCCAGCTTTTCTCAAATAGGAGCAAATTGTTTGGCAGTATCTGGAGACATTGTGGGCATCACAGCTTGGGGGTAAAGGATGTCCTGTTGCCATTTAGTGGGCAGAGGGCAGGGATGCTGTTAAGCATCCTACAATGCACAGGGTAGCTCTCCACAGCAAGGAACTATCTGGCCCTAAATGTCAATTGTGTCAAGGTTGAGAAATGCTAATCAAATCTGTGGAAAAGCCATAAGAACACTTCTCAAGTAGGACAGTGCTGATGCCCTAGAGATTATACCATTCTTCATGTATAGTGCCTTTTCCAGGCTCTCCAAAAATCATCTCCTTTCTCAAAGACCTTAAGCAGAATTGAATTTTTCGCATTCATTGCATCTCTTTATTGACTCCCTAAGATTACATCCTATTTATTTTAGTTCGGAGTCCTTAAATATTCTCAACCACATATTTACAGAGAATTTTTGGTCTATTTCTTTAAGTAGTTAATATTCATCCATTTTTTAATACCAGTTTCATTTTAGAAACATCAATCTTGATTTATTATTTCAGCTTAATTTGCCTCTGTGCATATACATATATATGTGAATGAATATGTAGAAAATATTTCAAAGAAGAAACAGAAATTTACTGGATCTATTGTAATAATATTTATGTTGAGCTAAATAACTTTTAGTCCTGGTTATTATCATACTATACTTATAACACAAGAACTCTTTCATAAAAGACTACATGCTCATAATTGTTAGGCTGGTCTGTATCCCACAACAATCATTTTATTAAATAAACACCCTTTAACTTTCTTCAAATATATCTTATCAGTTCTAAATAACTGCATACATGCGTATTCTGTTTTAGTTATGAAACTCAGTTTGAAAAACATTCCCCTTTCAGTGATTTATATTTAAAAGTAATAGAAAGCAAAAAGAAATTTTCACTTCAATAGTTTCTCAGAATACAATCTTTATTTTTATTAGATAAACATTATTTTGGGACTAAGTTGCAATTGATCCACAGTTCCACGGGTTCAGGCCACAGCTTAGGCCAGTCCACAGGTCATTATGGCAAAAATGGGCATGAGCCACAGGACATTGTCTTGCATCCATGTTTATACGGTCAGCTCCAACAGAGGTCATTTCCGCTACAAGTCCTTTCCTCCAGGTCAGCCCCATGATCTGCAGGGCTCAGTGCAATAGGAAAATATGGGAACACTTTGTTAAAAAATTATTAACAACGTGGTACAGGAAATAATTACACCAAGCAGCGAATTAAACCAAGTGCAGGGTCTTTCTGAGATAAGCACCTTGTACTATAGCTTACACACCCATGAAACTAGTCCTGCCTTTCAGATTGTATTATTTACACTCAGTCTAGCAGTTGGATTTAAAAGAAAGAAAAAAAAAAGGTTTTTTGTGATCACATTTAATTTTCTCAAAAAGCAAAGTACACACATGATCAGTTAAATTAAATAAAGTCAAAGAATAAAAAAATTAAGCGATTTGCTGTAAGTTATCAACCAGCAACTAATAATTCAGAGAAGGGAGAAAAAGGAAACATTGGTGGAGTGTGTCTCCTATGAATCTGTCACTGGAGATTTGAAAATGACGCTTCATGTGGATGGGAGGATGGATGAAATAGGTGAAGGGGATTAAGAGAACATGTCTCTTGATGAGCACCGAGGTATATATGGAACTGTTGATCATACTGTACACCCGAAATTAATATAACACTATGTTAACTATATTGAAATTAAAATAAAATAAAAAATAAACAAAAAATAAAAATGACGCTTGCTGAACTCCAGCTAAGAAGATGAACTAGAAAGATTTATGGGCTGGGGGCTCCCAGACACTGTAACATAATCTTGTTTTAAAATAATCTCAAAGACTACTTGGAAATGCTTTCCACCACTTAACTGGGGCCAGACCTCAGGCCTCTGGAAAGAGCCTGAGCCCGCGAGGACAGGCTGGTCCCCGACCGGGAAGTCCACACCAGGAGCAACAAGAGGGGGATCTCAAAAGGATTGGACCAAGAAGTGTTTGGCGAGAGAGGGTGGAGCCTTGGGGGCGGAGCCGCATCTGGGGCGGGGCCCCGGAGAAGGAACGCAGGGGGTGGGACCCGAAAGTGAGCAGGTCTTGTGAGGGCGGGGTCGAGACTGGGCGACCCCAAACGTTGGCTCCCGGCGGCCATGATGAGGCCCCGACTTTCCGCGCCGTCTGGCTGCCGCTAGTTTTCCCGCTGCCACAGTCGCCGAGGTAGGTCTCTGTCGGGCTAGGTCTCTGGGTATCCTCGGTTCGTCTGCGGCTCTGGCTGCACCCGGGACCCGGCGGGGCCTGGTCGGGGCTGAAGCTGAGGCCAGAGGCGAGTAGAGCAGGCTCAATCGCTGGAACTGCGCGGCCCGGATCCCGAACTCGACCCAGAGACGCTGCAGGCCAAGCGTTGGGCGGCGAGGCCAGGATCTTGGCGGCAAGCGCAGGCCTCGGGCCGAATCTCTTTTCTTCCCTGAACCTCCACATTGGTGTAACGCTGGGCTCTCGGGCCTGCGGTCTCTGAACCAGCTACGTTTATTTAGCTCTTTCCATTTTGCCCAGATTGTCCCGCCCTTTGACCCTATCGCCACCGCATGAAGTAGCTCTGTACCCAGTTTAGTGAAAAACAGAACCCAGGGCGGTCGTAGCACTTGCGGGAGCGCGTTTCAGGGCCCCGGGAACCGGGGAAACCCGCACCTGCTCACGCACGTGCAAGCGCTTTGTTAGTCTGTTCGTGTTGTAAATGCTGTCCGAGTTCTGGTGGCGTCTGGAGGTCACTGCCTGATGGCGTCGCCGAGCGGACTGTGGGGGGCATTTGAGGTTGCTGGAGTAATTATAACTAACATTTGTATGCGTAGCTTGCAGTGTTATAATCGATAATGAATTAACTCATTTAGTCTCGGGAGCAACTCTGTCAGATTATATCCCCATTTTATAGATGGGAAATGAGTCATAGAAAGATTACCTGTCTTGTCTAAAGTCATGAGTGTAGTAGGTGATGAAGCCAGAATTTGAAACTGGAGGGTCTGGCTCTAGAACCTACTCTGAAACTGTTAACACCATGGCATTGAATAGAGTTGCCCAGTAGAAACATCCAAACTATCCTCGGATTCTGCATAATTGAGTTTGAGTGACTTAAGATAATAGAAAGTTTGGCCAGAAAAATAATGTGGGACCATTGGAGACAATTTTGAAAGCCAAGTTAAGGTGTTTGGTATTCATGGGTGCTATATTTTTTCCTCCGTGGTGGATTAAAAATTTCTATATGGGCCAGCCATGTGAATTTTTATAAAGGAAAAGAGACACTGGCTTGACATGGTTAAAATGTGACCAAAGTATATATGGAGTTTTCTTCATCTTTATCTTTCTGTCAGTTCTTCATAGTTTCAATTTTAGGAAGTTTTGATGGCATCACACCTGAAATAAAATTATAATTAGTTATCTTTCATTTCAGTGACTTTCATTCACATTAAATTTCATTTCAGTGACTTAGTGATTTTAAACCACTAGGTGAGTGGGATTCCTTCTACACCTATAGCAGCAGCTACAGCTTGGCGATGGCCAAGATTTCTCCTCTGCTGGTGATGTGGGCAAGCTAACCACGTGTTTTTTGTTTGTTTGTTTGTTTTTTTAAAGATTTTATTTATTTATTTGACAGCCAGAGATCACAAGTAGGCAGAGGGGCAGGCAGAGAGAGAGGAAGGGAAACAGGCTCCCCGCTGAGCAGAGAGCCCGATGCGGGGCTCGATCCCAGGACTCTGAGAACACGACCCTAGCCGAAGGCAGAGGCTTTAACCCACTGAGGCACTCAGGTGCCCCGCTAACCACGTTTTTAATATTGACAATATACTTAACACTACTGAATTATACACTTGAAAATGGTTAGGTCAGTAAATTTTATGTTATATGTTTTTTATCACAATTTTTAAAAATCAAATAAAAATAAGTCAAAATGACTTAACAGTTGCATGTAGGTCACATTAGGCCTGAATATGTAATGTGTGTGTATAGGTACCCATTAAACGGTAAGCTTATGTGTATTAAAGCCCTCAGCTTCCACGCAGGATTGATTTTAGTGGGACATACAAGAGGCAAACAAAGTAGGAGCCGAAGTTTTAACTTCTTTTGTATAATTAGCATGGTGGCAGTGGGAATAAAAAGCAGGGGTAGCTTTAAGAGATTTTACACATAGATTGGGCAAGACAGGCATGGATGAAAAGAGAGGCAAGAAAAGGGAAGAAGAAAATGGTTTGAAGATGGGAGATAGACAATTTTAAATTTATTTCTTATTTTTATTTTTTGAGAGGCAGAGTGCGGGGAGGAGAGAGAGCATCTTAAGCAGGTTCCAGGCTCAGCGCAGAGCTCTACATGGGGATGGATCTCAGGACCCCGAAATAATGATCTGAGCCAAAATCGAGAGTGAATCAGCTGAAAGAGTGAAGAGCCGAAATCAACCAACTGAGCCACCCAGGTGACCCCACACTTAGTTTTAGATGTGTTGAGTTTTACTAGCTGGTGGCGTGTCTTGGTAGAAGGGTGTAGCAAGACCTTTGAAATCTGGCACTAATGCATGAGAATGATTGGGTCAAGAGATGCAGATTTCGGTTCTTCCACTTAGGAAATGTGGTTGAAACATGGGGAATGGGAGTTAGGGAAAGAATGCATGCGAAGAGAAAAGGAAAGGAAGATGGGAGGAGAAGGGGGAGGAGTGGAAGAACCCAGATCGCAAGTTTTCTCTGAAGAGAGGATTTGAACAGAGATGTGATGGTCAGCAGAGCCATAATCCGATGATGCTGGGGAGACCTGTGTAGGTTGTAAAAGCCGGTGGAGACCCCTGAAAGTGAAGAAATGGGTCAAAGTCCACAAGGAATCAGGAAGAATGGGAACAAAACACAGGGAGAGATAGACACTTTCTGGGGCTCATCAAAAGAAGAAAAGAGTGGTGAATATATAGAGATTTCTGGAAGAGGATGGCATTTAGCCTGAATAAAGAAAGAAAAGAAAAACTAAGATTTTGACAAGTTGGCCTTCTGGGGGAATAAATGCTTCATGAATAAAGATGATTTCTCTTTAATAGTATTTACCTGATTGGCTTGGCAGTGCACTTGAGAAAACCTTTCTTCGCTGAAAAATATTGCTGTTCACTTCATTGACTCTCTAGAAAAATTGTGTAACACCCACTGGCATTATGAAGTCGTTATTTGTTTTTGTTTGGGGTTTTTCTTGGGAAAGGGATCTGTTTGGTGTTTTGCTATTCTGTCCCACTCTTTCAGTCCATTTCTCCTGCAAAATATCCAAGAACTGAAATAAGACATCCGACAGACAAATGATAGTGACAGGCTTTCATATGTACTAAGTTTCTATTTATTTCTTACAGTGTCGCAGCAGTCCCTTCAGTGTCGTTCATAAGCCCTCTCATTTTTCTCAGCAGTTCATCCTTTCTAGCCTGCCAGCCCAGCAGTCCTGAAGTCCTTTTCTTTTCCCTCTTTTCTCCCTGCATGACCTGTTCCATCTGCACGTCTTAGCCAGACAGCTCTAAGCTTTCTGTTTCTCTCTACTCTTCTAGCCCCCACTCCTGTTTTGTTCCCCCTCAGCGTTTGATTATATTTTGTACTAACAAATGACACTTGAAAATTTTTTTTCTGTTTAATTAAAAAGGAAAAAGCCCACAACTTTCTTTTATTTTTTCTTAAAGATTTTATTTATTTATTTGACAGACAGAGATCACAAGTAGGCAGAGAGGCAGGCAGAGAGAGAGGAAGGGAAGCAGACTCCCTGCCGGGCTGAGCAGAGAGCCCAATAGTGGGCTCGATCCCAGGACCCTGAGATCATGACCTGAGCTGAAGGCAGAGGCTTAATCCACTGAGCCACCCGGGCGCCGCCCCCCCCCAACAACTTTCTTCATAGGGATCTTGTTCCAGCAGAAGTTTTTGACAGAACGACCTGCCTTGTGGCAAAATAGGTTATCCAGGTAGTTAGATTAGGGGCTGAGATAATGGAGTGATGCTGTTCCTCAGCTTTTGCCATGCTGCCTTAGCCAGGGTAAAGGCAAGAAAATGTCTATGCTCAGAATGTGTTGTGCCCTGCACATGTTTGTGTAACCTGTGTTGTGAAAAGTATGTCCTGTTTATAAGCCACTTGGTCTTTCTTTTTTTATTTTTTCAGGATCATCTATCCTTTGGTGCAGGCAAAAAAAGCAAGTAGTAAGACTAGTGCTTTACTAAAAAAGATAAATAACAAAGCATAGAACAGAAAAGATGAAGGACAAGCTGATTTTTAAAACTTTCACATAGTTGGTAGAAGTGAATAAAATAAATTATTCATTAATTCAACGAATAATTATTAGTTATCTCTTATGTGCTAGATATATACTCAGTGTGCCATGGCGTGGGAAAGCAGACATATCCCTTACTAAAATTAAGAAAATAGGACATTCTTATAGACTGATTTAGCAAAAAATTTCTATTCCTTCATCTCATGTAAGTATGTTAAAATTACATGTGTGTGTTCATGAATTATTTAAGCCAGGATCATGAGCAATAGCTGAATAGCTGAAGTTAATAATAATTCGTAAACTTTGTAAGCAGTTTGTTAAGAATTGATCTCTTACAGATTAAATGCATAAACCTGTGAATAGAAGGTAATTTCTCTATAATCGTAAACCCTAATCCTATGAATTTAATAGGATTTTAATAGTCAATCTCAGAGCATCTAAAAAAGAGAATATGTAAAGATCCTCCAAAGAAGCAGGAGAGCACAGCAGTGAAAAGTAGGGGCTCTGATGTCAGGCTTCCTGGCTCGAATCCCAGCTTTCCAATGCAAAACTAAATATTTAGATTTCCTGAGTATTTAGTATTTAGATTTACTGAGGAAATTACTAAAATGTAGGCTTGAAACTAATCTTATTTAGAATTTCGCAAAGACATTTCCAAGATTAACTTTTTAAGATTATTGTTACGTATTTTTTTAGAGTAACCCTAACACCACAACTGGTCAATAGACTGTTACTGAGAATGTCAGTAGAAGTTGTGTGGAACTTATTCACAGAGAAGACCACAAGAGTGGTAATACCTGTCCCTAGTGTCTGAGGATTTTTCTATTTAGTGTGTACAGCTACTGATTTATAATAAGGAGGGGAAGGGAATCCTTCCTGAGGGATACACATCAGAAACAGGCTGGTTCCTCTTCGCTAAGCAGGCACTTCTGGTAAGGATAGTTTACTGACCTTTTTTTGTATTATTAAAAATTAATAACGAGTGGTATTTTAACATTTACCTTTAAAATTATGTATGAACATTTAAAAGATTTGTCTCAGAGAAAGGAATTACCAGACTTCAAAATCTCCCATCGATAAGCTGCACTTTTAATTCACCAATGTTTTACTTGTCGGTTCATTTTAAAAGGAGAGTTGTTGATCTAAAAATTGGGCATCACTTTCTCAGAAACATTCTCATAGCACAAGGAATTCGATCTGGGTGCGCATATAGCTAAATGGTGATCACAGTGTAAATGCTCAATAAATGTTACCACTTCTTGTTACCAAATCATTATGGTGACATCATTTTCTTCCCGTTTTAAAAAATCAGCTATAATGAGTAAGACCAATTCTTTGATTCCTTTGCTACAGTTGACAGGTAAACTATTAACAATTTTTGATCTTCTGAGCTAAAGTAGTTAATTAGTATATATTCTTCTTCTTTCTGAAAAGAATTTGGGGCAGTCCACAAAAAGAAAAAGCTTGTTACCCTACTGGATAAATTAGTATTGACATACTAAAGTTTCCTAAAATGCATAACAAGCATAAGTGTGAGTCAGTTTCTTAATGTTATTTATCAGGGAAAATTAGCAAGTGAAAAAAATAGTCTCAGTAGAAAACAGTTGTATGTTGGATAATTCATCTGAAAACAGTTTTGTTTCAAATTTTTCAGGAACGAATATTCTAGAAATTAATGAGATTAATCTTTACTAATAAAGGAAGAATGGCATTGAAGGAGATTTCCAGCAACAAGTGCTTTGAAGGGTTGCAGAAAGTTTTTGAACATGACAGGTAACTGCCAAGAGGATAAAATTTTAGGTATCTCTCGTTCTGCTTCCATCTATTTGATTTCTTAAATAGACCTTTGGAAGATAATTGTTACACATATTACCATTTACATGGAAAAATACCTGTGGTTTTTATCAAAATTACCTCATTGTGATATTAATGATTATAGTAAGATATTAATGGCAAAGAACAAATTAAAGATATGGTACATTTCAGTCCCCACGAACAAACATGTGATATAAGATCTTTAGGATTTATTTTTTATAAAACCTTGTTATTTCACACATCTCTTTATAAACAAAAGCAGTTTTTCTTTTAGTAATATTGGTGCTACATTGAGGGTATTACATTTGTTCTTTTAATTTATCTCCCCTCCACCCCCAAATGATATATGCCGTGCACAGCAAAGACCCAGGTTGATCAGTATGCTAATTTGGCCCGATTTTTTCTTTAAGGGCCAAGGTATATTCCTTAAATGTTGATGGAATTACTGATTTTGGACATTAAATCACTTATTTTATGTTTCTGTCTTTAACCAGTGAGAGGCATTGATTTTTTTTTTTTGTCGTGGTTGTTAAAATTACAGTGTTGAACTGAGCTGCAAAATGAAATTTGGTATCTACTTACCACCAAAGGCAGAAACTGAAAAATGCCCTGCACTGTATTGGCTGTCTGGTAAGTGTTACACATTTGAGTTTTAGGAAGGAGTTCCTTTTTCTTTTTAACGGCCTTATCTTACTCTTTTATCTTGACCTACTGGTATGCTTGCTGAGCCATTTGTAAAAGATGTTAGGAGCCACTTAGAGTCTACTCTTACTTTATGCTGAGAATAATTTCAGACCTACTGATTTATATTTATTTCACTTCTTTTAAAATTAAACCAAGTAATTTAATAGAGAATGAAAAACTCTGGACTCAATAGCGAGAGCTTCGAAAAGTTAATTTGTACTTACCTAAGAATTTCTGAAGTTTGTAGAGATTTTACCACTCAAATAGAACAATATTAGGTAAAACCAGAATACCCATGATACGCTAATTAGAAACTATAGACAAGTAAGTTCTTATAGTCTTCTCTAGAATGTTTTAATTGAATTTTAATTCAACCTCTGGTAACAGGAAAATCACAGAAGAACACTAAAGCTTCTTAATCAGTGGTGAATATTAAAGACTGTAGAATGAAATATGAGAGAGTTAGGTTTTGCCACCAGTAGTTTGAAGCTATCTGCTAATTTTTTCACAAAACATTTTTGGCATTTTATCTTTAGAAGCAAACATAAGGAGAGACTTGATAGATACCGAATTATATCATAGAGTGCTATTTTTGTTACTTTAAAATTGCTTATAGCTTAGATTTTAATAAATCCTCTCTTACGTGTGTTTTACCAAGGAAAAGCCCCAAATACCAGTCATTTAAAATGAGAATAAACATTTCATTTTAAAAGGTAAAAATTTTTTAAAAATAAAAAATAAGGGGCGCCTGGGTGGCTCAGTGGGTTAAGCCCCTGCCTTCGGCTCAGGTCATGATCTCAGGGTCCTGGGATCGAGTCCCGCGTCGGGCTCTCTGCTCGACAGGGAGCCTGCTTCCCTCTCTCTCTCTCTCTCTCTGCCTGCCTCTCTGTCTACTTGTGATCTCTCTCTGTCAAATAAGTAATAAATAAAATCTTTAAAATTAAAAATAAATAAATAAATAAATAAATAAAAAATAAAAAGAAATAAAAGGTAAAAATTGAGTGTCTATCTGATTATAACCAACAAACCACTTCTGTGATTGAAAAAAGCAAACTGGTTTTGCAGGAGGAGCATTGGGTATTGCCAAAAGCAACAAGAACAAAAGTGCATGCTTGTTTTAGAAACAGTATTGTGTAACTGATGGTGGCCTTCGAAGTCATGTAATCTGTAGAATAGGTAACTGTTTCTCAGACCCCGAGAACTTAGGTATTGACCAGTATCACGTGACAGTGAACAAGTTTTCTGACTTACAGCCCAGTGCTGTGTTTAATCTTCCCGCTGTTCTTTTTGCATGTGGTTCCTGGTGACAGCTGCTGGAGTCCTTTCTCCTGGCTCTAAGTATAATAACCTAGATCAGAAGTACCAGGATATTGTGTAAGAGGTACTAGAGTAATAAGACCAGTCATTTGAGCTTTGTGAGTAAAAAACAGAATTTGTGTGTGTTTATATCACATGACAGGACAATTTCCATAGTGAGATTCTGAAGAACATAGACCTTGGAACCTAAGGCTTGATATTCTTAAAAAAAAAAAAAAAATTAAGGTTGTCAGACTGTACACTTGAGAAATAATGGCAAAAGAATTTCAGGATATTAGGTTCCTGATAAGGTGAAGGAAAACAATGGCAGAGAGACTGACATCAATTGTTATATTTCTAAAATTACTAAGGTAACTGAATGAAAGCTTCCGAACTGAAATTCTAAAAGATGGTCATGATGGCATGGTTTGCATCTCCCAAGTCAAGGTGACCATCAGAACAGCCCTTCATTAGCCATATACCCAAGAGAATTGAAAATATGTGTCCATTTAAAAACTCATACAAAAATGTCCATATATTACGTTATACATTATTTAAAATAGCAAAAAAGTGGAAACAAACCAAAGGTCTGTCAACTAACTAAATAAGTAACATGTGGTATAGCCACACAGTGGAATTACTGCTCAACAACAAAAAGTAATGAAGTCCTCACAGATGCGGCATGCATCGGGGTGAACCTTGAAACCATGCTAGGTGAAAGAAGCCATCCACAAGAGATGACATAGTGTTAAATTCCATATATGTGAAATGTCCAGAACAAACATCCATAAAGACTGATTACCTAGGGCTGAGGAGGCAGGGATTAGGAGAAAATAGGAAGTGACAGCTGATGGGTATGGGTTTTCTTTTTGGGGTGATAGAAATATTCTAAAATTAGATAGCGGTAGTGTTCCATAATTGTCAGTATTCCAACAGTCACGCAGCTGTACACTTCACATGGGTGAATACTGTGGCTTCTGAATTCTACCTCAGTAAAGCTGTTAGCCAAAAAATCCCCAAAGCTCTTCATATAAAGTAAGCTTAGTTGATAAAGATTAGTATACTAATACTAATATTAATTAGTAACCCTCTTTATATTCTTGAGAGTAATTCTGCTAGTAGAATTATCTTTATTTCTGTGAGTCTGCAGTTCATTTCCTAATACCTTCATCAAAGAATTTGTGTTTTGACTAGGAAAAAAAGACGAATTTTTCTCTGGTTGCTAAACATTTACATTTCCCAAGTGTAAGACACTGTGCACTGGGTCTGAGACATGACTCAAGGCTTTTTACATTGTCACATTTAGTCCTCAACGGCCATGCTATGAGATAATCATAACAATATTATCCCCATTTTACAAATGAAAGAACTGAGGCTCAGAATATTCAAGTTACCTGCCTGATTTTGGTTAGCCAGTAAGTGAGTAACATCTCTAGAACCAGATCCTGTCTGAAATCCAAAACCCATTCTTGTTACCCTGTTACCTTGCCTCTGAATACATTTACACTGTCATCAAGACCACTGCCCTTTTATCAGTATTTGGGGTAGTTCTCCATCATGATGAGGCATCTGTATCTCTGGAAGATGTACTAGGAAGGAACATGGTGGACAACCAAGGACTTTGTTCTCCTGCCAGGACTCGTGAAAGTATGTGCATCCTAACGTTAAACGTGAACACGTCATCCAATGATACTTGTAACTTTGTATCTTGTAATCATGTATTAATTTAGTCTTCACTAGCAACCATTTCATCAGCCCCTGGCTGGCCACTAGGGGATAAATGGAAACTATAAAAGTGTCTCATAGTTCATTCATACTGCATTGTGCATACTAGTAAGCTTTGATGTCACTAATTATCAGATGTAGGGGGATATTTAGCATTGGCCACTGGAAAAAGGACGTTGGGTTATGTGGTACTTAGCTCATCCATCTATTGCCGGTTTATTCTTGGCCCTTCTGTAATGAGAGGATTCAGTCATCTCTTCCATCACTTGAATAAAGAGGCTATACCTAGGGAAAAGGGCAGAAACAGCTGGAAAATTTAAGGAAGGTATGTGGTGACCATTTCTCCTTAAAACAGCAAGGAATACAGAGATGATCAGGCTGAATTTTGTTGCTGAGGACTACTCATACATAAAAAAATAAAAATTGAGTCATTTACAGTATTATGATGACTTATCATGAATATTTATGTTTCGATGCAGGAATAGTGACATGTTTCATTAGCATGTCTGACAACACTCCACTGGGGTTGAGAGCACATTGGCTTCCACACCATATTGCCATTCCACAGTTTGAAAATTTCTGAATTCCCAAATATCTCTGGTCCTAAGGATTTCGATAATTGAAATTTTAGTGAGTAACTTTGAAAGGACTGCGGTGGGAGCATTTAACGTAAAACAGTTTTCTTAGATTAATATTATTGTAAATTTTATGAGAAAGGGAACTTTATTGTCTCCTTTAGAATTATTTTTTTTAAAAAGTGTTTTAATAATACCAAATGAGCTTCTTTTCCTGCATTATAAAAGGGTTACATCTTATAAACCATTCACAGGGTAGCATGAAATAACACTATTTCTGATCCTCAGGTTTGACTTGCACAGAACAAAATTTTATATCAAAGGCTGGTTATCAGCAAGCTGCCTCCGAACATGGCCTCATCATCATTGCTCCAGATACCAGTCCTCGTAAGTGTTCTCAGTCCAGAGATCCTTTGTAGAAATACAAATCTTTCAGACTAAGTCATAAGTGGTATAATGTAATATTACCTTATATTTTACTTATTTTATTTTTTGGCTACTAACTCTATTAATCTTTCAGATGATATCAGTACGCTAAAATACCATGCTATATATTTTCCTCACTGTGAATCTTGCTCATGACCTCACTCTCATGAGAGTTTTTTGCTATTCCCATTTTATAGATTAAGACACTGCAAAACAGAGACTGAGCAACTTAGTTAATATATCATATTGGCACTAGTGCCAAAATGCATAAAAATATTTCTATTCCATAGGTTAACTCTCTTGTCACATAAAAATTATGGTCTTTTCTCATCTGCTCATCAGACAGTTTCATGTGTATTGGTTTTAATATAAATAACTAGCATGCTTACCTTAGAGAGATAAAACTATCAAATATTTGAGAACTCAGTCCATTAGAGAGTTAAAACTTACATTGTGACCCTAGAAGTCTCAGGAAATAGAATTTATTAAATGGGAGCTAAAATTATCTGGAAGATAAGTGGCTGGCCTTGGAAAGTAGTGCATTTCCTTCACAGGACATATACACCAACGCAAGACTTATCTCATTAGAAATGTAATAAAAAATTTAATTCTGAACAGCATCAGAATATTAAATGCTTAGGAATAAACTTGTAAAATGTGAAGATTTATTTTTTTAAAGAAATATAAAATTTGCTAACAATCCTAAACAAAGACTTTAATGAATGGGAAAATGCCGTGTTCGTGGATGAGTGTAATGAATATCATGAAGAGGTCATTTTCCTGAAACTACATATTATGTGATTCTATTAATAGTCCCAGTAGTTGGCTTTTTAACCACCTGCAAGCATATAAAATAAAACCTAGGGGCGCCTGGGTGGCTCAGTGGGTTAAAGCCTCTGCATTCGGCTCAGGTCATGATCCCAGAGTCCTGGATCGAGTCCCGCATCGGGCTCTCTGCTCAGCAGGGAGCCTGCTTCCCTTCCTCTCTCTCTGCCTGTCTCTCTGCCTACTTGTGATCTCTGTCTGTCAAATAAATAAATAAATAAAATTTTAAAAAATTTAAAAAAAATAAAATAAAACCTAATAAATTTTTAAAGATTATAAGAAAATCCCACTGAGGGATGAATAAATAGGGGAAATAAAATGGAATGATTCCAAAGTTCATAGGAAGTGTTTTCAGTGCAAGATAGTGATCTGAGCACAAGCATTTTTCTCCCTTCCCTTCTAAGAGAAAAGAAGTTTTGGTAATAGTGGAGGGTCCTCAGGGAAGGAATCTCAACACGTTTTAGAAGAATAGAGAGAGGGTATAATCCTTCGACAGGTAAACGTGAAGAAGCAAATATTCAGAATACATAGGAGGGCACTTCATCTGCAAAGAAAGCCAGTGTGCCTGACCTTAGTAAAGTGAATTCTCCGGCCTAGAAGGGTATTCCCTCTCCCACCTCATTGGCTAGAACTAGTCACGTGGCCCCATTCAGGGACAAGAGGGCCAGGGCGTATGTGCCCCAAAAGGCAGAGAACTGCAATATTTGGTGAACAGCTCAAATACAAATGCACTGTCAGATTCATTTAAAAGAGTGTTACTAAACATGGAGTAGATGAGACCACGGGATATGTCCTTGCTAGGGGGCTGCAATATTAAAGGAGAAGATGAGAGCTGGGACTTCGGCACCGGTGCTGGATTTTATGTGGATGCCACTGAAGATCCTTGGAAAACTAACTACAGAATGTACTCTTATGTAACTGAGGAGGTAATTTCATTGTATTTATTAATCGACGATTGCCAGTAGTTTGGTGTGGGACACAAAGTCTCTCTAGTCCTGAGAATTTTAAATCAGGGTATGGAACTGTTGAATCTATTTGGTACAGATTTATTGATTATCTTAGTGAACATTCCAAAGTTTCCTTGTAGGTAATCTTATTTACTACGGTTTAAATTAAGTACAATTTTAAAGAGGGTAATAATTATATTGATACCTATGTACACTACCCAGAGTATACATAGAAAACAATATATGAAAAAACTCTAGCAGCTGGTTTATTCAGACGTATTTTATACTGATTAACTAAGGCTTTCTTATAAAGGGTAAGGGTAAATATTGCTTCTGTTAATAATATTTTTGTGCAGTTTATTTTTCTAAGTTTTATTATTTTAATTATTAATATGTATACCATAAAAACCCAGAAACAGTAATATAAAATTTTAATCACCAATTATTCCATGCCCCAAATAATAACTATGTCCTGGTATATTCTAGGCTTTTTTTTGTATGACCAGTTTTCATACAGTTGTAAAAATTTTTTCATCTTGTTCTTTTTTTTAGTTGAATAAAATAGATAATTTTGAGTACTCTATTTGTAACATAGCCGTAATAATTGCATAATATTCTGTCATATGTCATATTTAGTTTTCCCTAATGTAGGATGTTTACATATTTACATATATTTCTTATCATAATACATTTTACTACAGTGACTGTATGTATAATTCTTTCTCCCTAAGGACTTTTCCCTTAGAGTAGATGCCAGGAAGTGAAATTACTAGACCAAAAGTTAAGACACTTTTAAAGGCTCTTTCTGCATCATCTTTAATTTGCTTTCTGAGGATTCCTTTTTTCCAGTGATACGTTAATAATCCTTCTCTACCTGAGATTTTTTTTTCATCTTTATTAGCTCGTAGTATTTTGGGACTGTGATTTGGAAGTGTTAATTGTGTAATTATTTTATATGACTTTGAAAAAGTCTAAACTTGTTTCTTTCATCTTTTGTCACACTATTAAATTCTCTCCAGCTTCCCCGGCTCATAAATGCCAATTTTCCAGTGGACCCCCAAAGGATGTCTATTTTTGGTCACTCCATGGGAGGCCATGGAGCTCTGATTTGTGCTTTGAAGAATCCTGGAAAGTACAAAGTAAGATTACCGAAGCTTTCAGTGGCAAGTATTTCTCTTGGGTAATACAAGTCAGGGTAATACAATTTCAAAGAGTGAAATTAAGATATTATTTTATGGGACTAAACGTTCCTAGTGTGGGGAGTTTCATGGGGCTGTAAGGGGAAAAGTATAAAATTTGACCACACAATTCTATGCTCCAGAATCAGAAGTATAGGAATTCTATCACAGTTGGTCTACTAGAAATATGATAAAACAATTTTTGTTGCTTCTATTCAAACTGTAGTCTTCTAGGCTTCCCCAACCCCCGCATAAAGTTGACTTTGATTTTCTGAGGTAGAAGAAGATACTCATGATTTGTAACAGTTTAAGTATTCTCTCTTCTCATTGCCTCTGATGAAAATTGGATTGCAGCTTAACTGAAGAATAACACTCAGTCTTTCCATTCATTTATTTTAAACTGTGTCGCTTTACTTTCTGTTGTTTAAAGAAGCCAAGTTGGAATAACCACCATATGTAAAATGTCCTCCTGGTCAGGGCTGCCTACAGTCATGTTGAAAAAGGAAACGATGAAATAGTGATAATCTCAGGATTGCATCTGTCTTTAACATCCCAGGACTATCAGATAGCTCAAGATTTCTTTAATGCATTTCCTTCCCTTAGAAAGAACGTCTTAGCCATTTCAGGTGTGTCCTTAAGAAATGACAGCATTTCTTATAGCGGTTTCTTATTGTGGCACCAGATATTTTTTTCTTAGTAGGCATTATTATAAAGTTGAGCTAATTCATGTCTTGACGGTAGGTTTTTAAATTAAGGCCTTATTTTCTATTTTTTGTACATAAGGCAATTAGTTTATTACATCCAAGGGAGAAAGTCAGATTCGGTTGTTTTTTTGTCCTTTAAAAAAGGTAGTAGACATTGATAAACACATACTTTGATAAGTGCTCTGAAACTGAACGGTTCCATCTCTGACACTTATCCAGTGAAAAACAGGACTGCATAGAACACAAACATTTAAGGGCTTTGCTCAGTGCTTTCTTGGCCCTGCTTAAGAGAAATAATGTGTGTCTGATTTAATAACATGTTCACAAAGGTGCTTATAAACGGTTCTGTAGTACTACTCATTAATTTTAGGTGGAAAAAGTGAGTAGAAAAAATACAAACTTGTGTTTGTGTCTTATTTAATAAAAATGTAAGGTATTGCTTTACAGTCTGTTGGCACATATGGTTAATTAGCTCTTTTAACGGAACACACACAAGCTGTATACGGAGAGGCATGCAGTCTGCGTCCTTCATCTAGCCAACAGAAAATTGTTCACAGGGAAGTTTTCATGGCAAGTCAGAGTTTATAAGCAAGTTGCAGATGAACTTGTGAGTTTTTAAGTAAGTTGCAAATGTTCTTTTTTTTTTTTTTTTTTTTTCGCAAAATATAACTTGTTTTTAAATTTCCTTTCGTTCTGAAGTCTGTGTCGGCATTTGCTCCCGTTTGCAACCCAGTGCTCTGTCCTTGGGGCAAAAAAGCCTTTAGTGGATATTTGGGAACAGATCAAAGTAAATGGAAGGTAGGTACTGGGGTGGCTGTCTTCATACTCATTCTTAGGTTTTCAAACCTGTGAAAAAGCTACACACCACAGACATTATATTCCTAACTCACTGAAAGATCCAGAGTTAAAATAATTAACAAAAGCATATATGTAGAACGATATCAACAACAAAAAAGCCCTATTTTCTAGTTGTATTGAATTGTGGTGGATGTTCCGAAACTATTCTTTTTTCTGTGAGTGATTAATGTTTATGTTTGTTTCTAAATTAACATTACCAGAAAATACCACATTTTATTGCTGACTTTAGAATTCGCCTCTTATTAACCAAGTACACAGGAAGCATGAGTCCTAGCCTTTTAATTATTTCACATATCTCTTTCAAAATCCAGCATGTCTCAGATTTGGATTTTAAATTCCAGGCTTTAAAGTCTTTAAAAATAGATACTGTGTGATGTATATTTATGTGCACATCCCCAATAGCAAGATTGCTTTTTCAAGCAGGGGACCAAATGCTTCAAAATGAAAATTTAAAAAATGGCTCTTTCTCGAGACCTGTGTGACTTTTGTGCGGAAATAAGCTATTTGCAAACATTGCCAAGAGTTTGAATATTTTGCAAATGCATTCATTCATCATGTGCATGTTAACAAGTAGAAAATACTTGAGTGGAAGGAAGAAAAAAGCTTTTTTGTCCTACTGTTGTGTGTTCAGGGTCATTCACACATGGATCCTAATTTTATTTAAGATGGGTCATTGAAATTCTAACAAATTGGAGGGTTAATCTTGAGTCACCAGACTAGAATTCTATTTCGTTTAGGCTTAGATTTGTATTACAGTGGAAGAATGCAGGAAGTGATTACTGTTAGGTACTTTGTGAGCTGACAGTGCATGCACTTGGGTGTTTGGGGTCCTGGCTACTGTGCAGAGCCTGTGTAGAGTTTGCGATCTTAAGTCACAAAGGTGATAACCTTTCTCATCCACGTGGAGCTTAGGCTCTGATGGGAGTTGGGTAAAAGACCAGCTGGTGGGGTCATTGGGTGGCTCAGTCAAGCGTCCGACTTGTGATTTCAGCTCAGGTCATGATCTCATGGATTGTGGGTGGAGCCCTGCATTGGCTTCTCCACTCGGCAAGTGGTATTCTTGGGATTCTCTCTGTCCCTCCGCTTAAACTTTCTTCTCTCACTCTCTCTGTCTGTCAAATAATAAATAAATCTTAAAAGAAAAAAAAAAAGAAAGGAAAAGATGAACTGGTTGGAAGAAAGGAGGGGAGAGGTAGAGGCACAGGTAACCTATAAAGGAATCTTATTATATAATTTTTCTCTAAGGGACAGTCGATTTTACCATCTTAATTATGTTGCATTTAGGCTATCATTTAATGTACTGTTAGAATAAGGAGGCCATGCAGAAGTATGAAATCACGGAACTTAGCACTAGTTGGACTTTATAGATCCCCTTCGATTGTCCCCTTATAAGATTAAAGAAAGCAAGTCTTAAAAAGCAGAATACTTTAGAAGGGAAATCTGGGGTTTTGTCTGTCTTATTTGGTGCATAGAAGTTATGGCTACTGAATATATATTAATAATCAAGAATACTTAAAGGTGGATGGTGAAATATACATTTGTATCTAGTGGCAGCTCTTCAGATAACAAATGTTGAGGGGCTGTTTATATGATTCAGATTATTTAAATTAAATCTTCCTGAAAGCTCACCGGGATAGCAGACATTTGGTGCTGTTCAACAGACCATAGAAGAGAAGGCTGAATGTATTTAAGTCTGGAATTAGAGCCAAAAAGAAGAGGCAACAAAATAGACTATTTGAAATAGAAGATATCTGGAAATAGAAAAGATATAAATAAGTTAGAAGAAATAGTCAATTTGTGGAGGGATTTATAAAGATAAAAAATTACAATTTTGTTTTTGTTCTTTTTGGAGTGGAGAGGTTATTAAGAACCTCAAAGGTTTAAGAGAAAAAAGTCTCTTCTACGAAGAGTGCTGAGATACAGAATTCTTGCCACTGGCCCAGGACTGCTTAGAAGTAAAGAAGAGGCTATAAGTGGGGCATAGATTTCTGAAGACCTTATAAATAAAAACCAGGCAAGACAACAAGAAAGCATTTTTCGGATTTAATCATCCTTAGAGCTTAAATAACGTTAAATTTCTATTTGGTTTTATTGCAGTCTGTTTTGAAGAACATCTTTCTGGGCACTTTCAAATTTATTTTTCAGTATTTTTCTTTTTCTAGGCTTATGATGCTACCCACCTTGTGAAGTCCTACCCAGGTTCTCAGCTGGACATACTGATTGATCAAGGGAAAGATGACCAGTTCCTTACAGATGGACAGTTACTACCTGATAACTTCATAGCTGCCTGTACTGAAAAGAAAGTCCCTGTTGTTTTTAGACTACAAGAGGCAAGTACTAGGAAACCTCAGCTTGTTCTAAGTAACTAAGTATAAGGCAGAATTCCGGGGGTGCCTGGGTGGCTCAGTCAGTTAAGCATCTGACTCTGGATTTCAACTCAGGTCATGATCTCAGGGTTGTGACATCGAGCCCTATGTCTGGCTCGTGCTCAGCTCCAAGTCTGCTTGAGATTCTCCCTCTCCTTTGCACCCCCCTCCCCGCACTCACTCACTCTTTTTCTAAATAAATAAATAAGCAAGATTCCATAATACTTTATATTTCAGAATTTGAAAAGCTACCTCTAGTAAGGAATTTTTTAATTATAACAAGACACTTAAAGTGAAAGCCTTCTTACTAACTTAGGAACACATCCCACAGAAAGAGGAAAGCTTTCAGAAGTGAAAAGTATGTATAATTTTTTTTGTCCCACCATAGAACCAGTGAAGAACAAGAAGCTTTATGCTTGAATACGACTTCAAGTGCAGCTTTACTGGCTGTGTCTGTCTTGACACGGAGCTGTTTACACAGTAAATAGCAAGTAGAAGCTTCTACTTTAATTACTCTCCACTTTATATACACATCTTAGCCTCAGGAGCTGTGAACTGTTGGTCTCATGAACACTTAGGCACTTTATACTGTTTGAGTTAGTTGCTAATCTATCCATTGTGCTGCTTGGCATTTTTTGTGGTTTAAGAATAATTACTGAATTTCAATTGGTTTGCAAGTTTTCTTTGACTAAAAGACTCTTGACTCTCTACTACTTACGTACCTCAATGCTAAATCATTAAATTAAAGAAATTCTACTTCTAGTTTTCTAGTTTTTTAAAATCCCTTATTCACAAGCTTTGGAATATAATATAAACAAAATATTTCAGGATGAAAAAGCGAACACTGTAAATTACAAATGATTATGATTTTAAAAAACATTTTATTCATGTTCTAGGGTACTGTGTCAGGCACATTGATCTAAAATGTATAATTATAGGGGCGCCTGGGTGGCTCAGTGGGTTAAGCTGCTGCCTTCGGCTCGGGTCATGATCTCAGGGTCCTGGGATCGAGTCCCGCATCGGGCTCTCTGCTCAGCAGGGAGTCTGCTTCCCTCTCTCTCTCTCTCTGCCTGCCTCTCCGTCTACTTGTGATCTCTCTCTGTCAAATAAATAAAAATCTTAAAAAATATAAAAAATAAAAAAAAATAAAATAAAATGTATAATTATGATGATAAATGTCCAGCTAAATCTAGGTCAGTGTGTAGTGTGGCACATTTCAGTTTACAAGACGTTTTCACAGCATTAGCTCATTTTATCCTTATGGGACCAAATGAGCGACCATTGCTGTCCTGTCTATCTGGGGGGTTTTTTTGTTTGTTTGTTTTCAACATTTTTATTGTGTCAGAATTCTATACATAAAATTTACCACCTTAGCTTTTTTTTAAAAAAGTGTTTTTTGTATTTATTTGGGGTGGGAAAAGAGCACGAGCGGGGGAGGGGGAAGAGGAGAGGGACAGGGAAAATCCTCAGACTCCCCTCTGAGCACAGAGCCCCACAGGGCTCCATCCCAGGATCCTGAAATCATGACCCGAGCAGAAATCAAGAGTTAGTTGCTTAACTAACTGAGCCCCCCAGGTGCCCCTCTGTCTTAACTATTTTTAAATGTACACATCTGTGCTACTAAATATATTCATAATGTTCAGCCATCACCACCATCCATCTTCATAACTTTTTATTTTGTAAAATTGAAACTTTATACCTGTAAACACTAATTTCTATTTCTTCTTCCTTGCCTCCAACCTTTGGCAACCATCATTCCACTTTCTCTGTAAACCTGACTACTCTAAGTATCTCATATAAGTGGAATGATACAGTTGTTTTCATAATTTTCTTTTTAGACTGTTCATTGTTAGTGTATAAAAATGTGGCTGATTTTTGTGTGTTGCTTTTGTACCTTACTACTTTGGAATCCTCGGTTTCTGCATATAAGATTATATCACCTATGAACAGAGATGATTTTATATGTTTCCAGATTGTATGCCTTTTATGTCTTTTTCTTGCCCCCCTGTTCTAGCTAGGACTTCTAGTACTATGTTGAACAGAAGTAGCAAAAGTGGCACCTTGTCTTGTTCCTGATCTTAGAGGAAAGGCTTTCAGTGTTTCCCCATTAAGTTTGCCATAGGTTTGCATATATGGCTCCTGTCTGTGTATTTTATAGGCTCAGAAAAGTATTAATGTATCTAAGGTCTCACAGCTAGTTTACAGTAGAACCAGAATTGGAAGCAAGATCATTTGGATGGAAATGCACGTCCTCCTGTGATCAGTCTAACCATTCCCAAGCAAGGTGAAGCAGTGTTCCTGAGGAGCATAGAATTAGCTAACACAAGGAGAATTCATGTATAACCTGCGATCTAACTTTATACAACAAATCACAGCAGTCTCCCTGTTTTTTTTAATTCCCCTAATATTTTGATCAAGTAAATAATATACATATTATATATAATAATATATAAGGTTATGTATATAAGATTATATATAATTATGTATTATATATAAGATTATATATATAATAAAATAATAAAATTTAATTCCCCTAATATTTTGATCATGTAAATAACATACATATATATGATATATTTATTTACAAATATATTTACATGTATATGTTTGTGTATATATAGATCATGTGGGAAAATATGTCAAAAACCAATATATTAAATTTATCTTGTTTTCTCTGAGTGTCCATCTTTAAAGTAATAGTATTTTCTTAGGTTAATTTAAACACTTACCAGAATTGCATGTTTGTAGTCAATAACCAACTGAGAAATCCAAATACAAATTTTGATGATGAAGTAGTGTGTTTAACTACATTAACGATAGCTATAAGTAATGTAATAAACCGTGTTTCTTTCCGAATCGTCTCTTGGCACCAGCAGTGTTGGATGCCTCTTCTTCCCCTGAGCCGGTGCCAGGAAATTCTGTTGTTACTACCAACAATCAAGTTTTAGCCTACCAGCAAAGACAAAAAAAGATCTCTGGAGTTTGTTATAAAATCAGCATCGAAATAAAATACTGATGAAATTCTTAGAGGGGAACAAAATAAATCAACTTATTTATATCTGAAATGCTTATATCCTAAGCAACTAAAAAAACACAGTTGGGTGTATTTAATGAGTCAAGACAAAACATTCAGTTCTAAAAAAAAAAAAAAAAAGTGGGAAAGTATTGAAATTACCAGCCACAATCTTTAGCTCAGACAGAATTTGTTGTTTACTTTCCTTCCGGCAAGTACAGGTTAAAAGCAAACCATACAGTCCGAAGTTGTAATTGAATGAGCAACTGAGTAGACATGACTGGGCATGGCTCCGGAGAAGCTGCCTTAAAGTTTTTCAGACCAACTTTGACTGACTTCAGATGACCTCAGGTCTCAGAGTCGTATCTGCCATATCATTGGCATATAAGTACAATAGAACTATTTTTCCTTATGAAATGAGAGCAGTGGGGGCGCCTGGTGGCTCAGTGGGTTAAAGCCTCTGCCTTCGGCTCAGGTCATGATCCCAGGGTCCTGGGATCGAGCCCCACATCAAGCTCCTTGCTTGGCGGGGGGCCTGCTTCTCCCTCAGCTCTCTGCCTGCCCCTCTGCTTACTTGTGATCTCTGTCAAGTAAATAAATAAAATCTTTTAAAAAAAGAAATGGGAGCAGTGAAGCATTAAGTAGACTGAGAAAAACAGGGACTATATGTGAACTAAGGAGGAAGATCGAGAATTATTACAATCATGTACATGACTTACCCAACTTTATTTATTTACCTCTTTTTGGTGTTAAGTGCTCACCATCTATTTTTATATTCTACTGTCCGAAAAATAATTGAGAGGTAAGTGTGGTGCATAGGGATATTTGTCTGTTACCTTTTCCTGTTTTGGCTTTAGCAAACCTAAATTGAAAAAGCACTAGACAGCAGAATTCTGATAGCGTTCAAAGATCAGATCTTACTTCGAAGTTTCATATGTCTTATTTCCAGTTAATTGAAGTTACATTGTCAGTGACCTGACAGAAACTTCCAGAAACATCACTGAAGCAAGGCTATCTATCCCACCTCTTCAAGTCTCAGGCCCTTTTCAAAGACTCAGAGGCTGTTTTGGCCGCTGCAGTACGTGTTAGAGAAGAGTAAGAACATGGCTGAGAATTCCAGAAGTGCAGGGATCTCATGTCCCTGTGTGCTCCTGCTTAGCGCAGTTAGCCAGCACAGAGACTCTCAGGATGTGCTTATGAAATAAACAAGTGAGCACCTTTCAGGGGTCTTCTTTGTATCCTGAAGAAACTAAATAACCCAGGGATGCATATCTGAGCTTTTCTAACTGGGTCTAGAAAATGTGGGGGAAAACATGACTTGTTAGAATAGGTGTTCATCATACTGCTGGGGCACTGCTGCTTTTTTTGAGAGCTGAGGGAAGATTGAAAGAATGTGTTCATTTATTTTTATACTCTAAGAGAGTTTGCTACTGATGATTTTTCCATTTAAAGTGGGAGGTACAAGACAAAACCAAGGCTCCTTCAAGGGTCAGTGAATCTATGGAATTGCACGAGCTGCTTAGCAAACATAGCAAACCAACTCAAAGAAGTCAGTGAAAGGACCTTAACCCATGTAATAATATCAATAAATAGAACAGGAAAACCAATCAAGAATGACAAAATTAGCTCAAATTATATAAGCATCTTTTATGCCAGAAGTTTAATCTGTTCTCTTGCCTTTAAGTTGACATTTAAAAAAAAATCTTGGGGTGCCTTGGTGGCTCAGTCAGTTGGGTGTCTGACTCTGATTTCAGCTCAGATCATGATCTCAGGATTGAGAGGTCAAGCCCCCAATGGGCACTGTGCTCAGTGGGGAATCTGAGTTCTCTCTCTCTCTCCCTCTCCCTTTGCCCTACCCCCTGCTCATATAACACATGCTCGCTCTCTTAAAAAAAAAAATCTTTCTCGCTATGTTGGGATAGGCCATTTTCTATTTTCTTGTAAAAGTGGATCTTCTGTTAAATATCACTCTGGAAGTTATGGACAATGGCTTTGTATTTTAGATAAAATATACCATAATCTTGCAGTATACTCCTGAGAGCGCAAAATTATAACTTTGTTTTATCCTGGAACTTCTCTAATAAAATAACAATAATAAATAATAACTAGAATAGTCGTAGGTATCCCTTGTGTGCCTGAAACTGTGCACTGCATTAAACTTCTGTGAAACTACATGAGGTTAGCAACTCGGTCACGTTAGGGACTGTCATGCACAGGTGTTGAGGCAGAAACCACATTTCATTGTGTTTTGGAAGGGAGGCCGCCCCCAAATTACCTGGAATTTATTAAACCCTTTAGGTTCTTCCCACCTTCATTTTTTCTTTTTCCTTTGAAAGTGTCTTCTTATACTCAGAGGATGCCCCAAGGAAGCATCTCCTCTCCATTTATTTAGATGTGGTTTTTATTAACCAGATAGCATAAGATGTGTTTATTACATCTTCTCTCTGTTTCAGAATAGTTTTCAAAATAGTTTACTGACTTTACCCAGTGTGGTTTATTGCTAAGGGATGTCAGGGTTTGATGAATTATTCCTTTTTCCTTGAATAAAGATGTGATATGCTTGTCTTGTGTAGGAGGTAAAATTCCTAACTAGACTTATGATGGCTCTGTTTGACTTCCCAAACAATTTTAACCATTTTGGTGGGTTTTTGCTCTTTCTCTGTATTGTCTTTGTTTGCTTCTTTTGTATTTTAATATTTTCCATCTTACCGATGTTAGTGTGTTTCTTCTGTGAGTTGAAACCTCTTGCCTATGTTCCTGACTTCTTTAAATTCTTTTATTCCTTGTTGATAAGATCGCCTGTTTATACTGTACATTTAGCTAGTGTGTTACTTCCTCTCTTTGCATATTAATGGCAGCATCTAGAAACTAGGCTATGCCGTGTTTCTTTTTCTTCCTGTTTTTGCTGTTCTTTTAGTGTGTCCAGTGAAAATGTTGAAGTACAAGTACTTATAAGCTTGATTTTGATTATAAACCTTCCTCATGCTGTAGTAATTTCAGGATTTACAAGAAAATTAAGTGACATGAGAGATATATTTAACATCCTTAATATCGATGTTTTTGACTGGTAAATATCTTACCATTTCTCTCTTTTGTCTTCTAGGGTTATGATCATAGCTACTACTTCATTGCAACCTTTATTACCGATCACATCAGACATCATGCAAAATACCTGAATGCATGAAAAACTTCAGATAAGAGAATTTGTTCAAGATTATATGAAATTTGCTCAAGATTATAGAAAGGGAAAAATGATTTCAAGACATTGATTTCATAGTGCTAAAAATGCATCATTCCGTAGTTGAATCACTTTATGGATAAATATGTAAAACCTGCTTATGATTTAAAAGTTATCCTACCAGTGTTCATATGGGAAATATTTAAAACTTTACAACTTTGTCAAGGTCATTTGAAAATCATTGTTGTATTAACCTCAAACCACAGAACATATGAATATAATCCCATTTTAATCATAGAATGCTAACTCAGGAACAGGTTTTAGAAGTAATTTAGCCTAAAGCCCTCACTTTGCCAGACTTGAAGTCTGTGAAAGCATGGACTGTCTTCATTATGTTCACTGTTAGATCTCTAAGTGTTTAGCAACTACTTGGCTTTTAATAGGCATTTAATAACTATGTGTTGTTAAATAAGGAAGTAGGCTCAGAAAGGTTAAGTAAATTCCCCATCATTACACATTTATTTGTGAGACAGCTAAGATTAGAAGCCAGATTTCCTAAACCCATTCCACTGAAATTTCTTATCTCTTCAGCCAAACAGATTTGTGGACCTTGATTTCTGGAATCTCCCGAGAGACAAGAATTAAACAATAAGATTCAATCTGAAAATAGCTATATAAGGAAAGTTGTTTCATATGTTACTGTAAACACATTATTTTCCTTCAGTTACATGGAGAAATTTAGTTTGGTGAGCTCACCAATAATAGTAACCAGTCTCTGTAAGTACCCTATTGTGTTCCTTTAAGAACTTAATGAATAAACTTTTGAAACTAAACTTTAAAAAGATTTTTCTGTTGGAGAAGCATGACGATTATACACTTTTTAAGTTTTAAATCCATGTAGTTAACATAGAGTGCTGTATTAGTTTCAGGTGTGCAATATAGATTCAACACGTCCATCTGTTACTCAGGGCTCATCAAGATTAGCGTATTCATCTAGTTCACAAAGATTATACAAATTAAACATTCAATAAGACTGTCTATTGTAAGGTAATTGAAGAAGCCATCAGGTTCTTAAAGCTATAAAATTAGTACTATTTAAATGTGAATTAGATTGTACTAAAATTCTTTCAGTCAGTTCTACTGAAATATCAGGAGTCAAGTTTGAGCCCTAGTTGGGCTACACACAAGATGGTTCCAGTCTTTTTTTTTTTTTTTTTTTTTTTAAGATTTTATTTATTTATTTGTCAGAGAGAGAGAGGGAGAGAGAGCAAGCACAGGCAGACAGAATGGCAGGCAGAGGCAGAGGGAGAAGCAGGCTCCCTGATGAGCAAGGAGCCCAATGTGGGACTCGATCCCAGGATGCTGGGATCATGACCTGAGCTGAAGGCAGCTGCTTAAACAACTGAGCCACCCAGGCGTCCCAAAATGGTTCCAGTCTTAACAGTTTCGTGTCCTCTAATAAGGAAGATCATTTAATTTGCGAATTTTGTGCATGTTGTTATTAACTCCTTTGTAAAGAAAAGCAGTTGTGTACTTCTAAGATCACCATATGGCAGATTCAATCAGAGAAGCAGAACTAGCAGGAGATAGTATATATTAACACTTTTTTTTTTTTTTTTTTTTTTTTTTTTTACAAGAAATTGGCTTATACGAATGTGGGGGCTGTCTAAACAATCTAAAATCCATTGAGCAGGCCAACAGAAAGGTTGGTGAACAGGATGGGACACCACAGGTATGAGCCGAGGTTATTCCCCACAGGTGGGATTTCCTATCAAGCAAGCTTCAGCCTTGTTTTTAAGGCCTAATTGGATGAGAACCACTGTATTATCCAGGATAATCTTCCTTATTTGAAATCAGTTGATTAGGGACTTTAATTATATCTGCAAAATCCAGTAATAGCAATACCTTGGTTAGTGTTTTAATAACTGGGAGTTATACCCTGCCAAGCTGGCACAACATTTTAAGAAAATTTTTGCTTTGCCTATTTGCAGGGTAAATGCAAAAACATTTAAATACTCAATAAATAATTGCCAACACATAGGCAGTGATAACTCTAATAAAGACAAAGGCTTTCAGGGCACCTGGGTGGCTCAGTGGGTTAAGCCTCTGCCTTGGGCTCAGGTCATGATCTCAGGTTCCTGGGATCAAGCCCTGCATCGGGCTCTCTGCTCAGCAGGGAGCCTGCTTCTCCCCCTCTCTCTCTGCCTGCCTCTGCCTACCTGTGATCTCTGTCTGTCAAATAAATAAAATCTTAAAAAAAAAAAAAGACAAAGGCTTTCAATTTCAACACAGAACTGGCTGTCAAGGATATATATAGGAAGCCAGTAAATTAAAGCTTGCTATTGGGCTGCAAAGACTAGCCTGGGAGGGATGAATTCTTATATATGCCTAAATATAATATGTTTTCCCCCCAGAAATCATTCTCAAAGTTACGTTATAAGGAACCACCTTGTTTATTTCATAGTAAAAATAACCCCAAAATGACCTTCTAATAGCTCTCTGTGCTTCTAAATGGCACCTGACAGAATCAAATATAAAAGGAGGCGAATAGACACACACTTCCTGGGTTATAGATGTTGTAAAATCCTCTTTATGATCCCCTTAAGAAAGAATACAATACAGGGGCGCCTGGGTGGCTCAGTTGGTTAAGCTGCCTTTGGCTCAGGTCATGATCTCAGGTCCTGGGATCGAGCCCCACATTGGGCTCCCTGCTCAGCGGGGAGCCTGCTTCTCCCTCTGCTGCTCCCCCTGCTTGTGCTCTCTTTATCTTTCTCTTAAATGAATAAAATCTTAAAAATAAAAGCGGGGGGGGGGGAAGAAAATACAATTCAATGAGGCCACCATTGAGAGTGAAAGGGCAAATTATGTAGTGGGTGAAGTTGCTTGCAATACACATATCTGATAACGAATCTGTATCTAGAGTATTTAAAGAGCTCCCACAAATTCACATTAAGAGAAGATGTAGACCAACAGGGAACTAGACAAAAAATTGAATGGATAGCTCAATAGGATGGAAGTATGCCTAATAAACCAACGAAAATGTGCTTCTTAAGACCAGGAAAATGCACATAAAAACTATAATAAAATACTACTGCACACTCACCTGAGTGACCGAAGTTAGGAGAGCAGGAATGCTGAGTGTTGCCGGGCTGAACAGTGACCCGCTAGCAGGGTCTATGGAGCTGGAGCATGCGTGCCCCTACCCACAGTTCCACTCGAGTTTCCCCCAACCGTAGCACGTGCATACAAAGCCTGCCTGAGCATGTCCTTAGCAGCACTACTCATAATAGCCAAGGACTGGAAACAACCCAAATATCCATCTACATAGAATTGGTAAAATGGACGTATATTCAGAAGGCAGAATATTCTCCAGTAATGATAATGAGCGTGCTACTAGATGCAGCCACAGGAGGGTTTGCAAATGTAATATTGATAAAGGAATCCAGACAAAAAGTTATGTCCTGTGTAAATCATTTTGTGCCATCTCATGTAAGGTTCCGAGCCAGGCAATCTTCATCCGTTGTGTTAGAAGAGTCAGGATGGGTTTACCGTAACAGGGAGGGGTGGGACCCTTGGGAGAGGTGATGGGATGGTGGCACGAGAGGGAGCGAGAGAGGCTGTTAGTACTTTATCTGGGTGCTCAATTCCTGAGTGTGTCCGCTATGAAAATTCACCTGCCCATACACTTAAGATTTATATGCTTGCCAGGTACGGATTCATATACTTGCAAAGCCTTGCAGGATTGCTTGTGGTCAAGAGAATATGAAAACACCCCAAAACATTTACGAGTAAAAATGAGCAGCTGAACAACGCACGTAAATTCAATACTGTTAACATTTTTTAAACCACCGACACAATATGTATATTTTCTATAGATAGAAATATTTCCTAGGAAAAGGTATGAATGAAAATAATGGCCATTACTTCTGGAAAGGAGACAAGCTTCAGAATTGAGGATGATAGGCAAAGGGCTTTATTTTTGATGAATGGCATCATTTCTACAACCGGAAGTTATGTGTATATATGTTGAGTTGTAAAATTATTTTAAACCTTCCTATTTAATAAATATTGGAAGCCAGAGAGAACCAACAGTGCCGACACCCAGCTGTGTCAAGGCCCAGAACACACCTTCATGCCTTGTCCTTTCTTTATACTCCTAGGACTTTAAGTTCTGATTCAAAAACACTTTTTAAAAAATAGGATTATCATAACTTGCTCTGCGAAATAGTAAGATTTCCAGAATAAGAGAACCAGATGTGATTCCCATGTCCACAACGTACCTCGGGCCTGATTCCTCATTTGCAAATGGGGCAGACAAGAGCCTGGCACCAGCTAACTCACGGGACTGTGCCCCGTAGCAAAAGAAAATGGCCTCCAAGATCACCATCATCCCATCTGGATGTGAGTGACTGGGCCATCAGTGCCGCCTGGACTCCACAATGAGTTGTGCTCACCTGCAAAGGTACACAAGACCGTTCACTGGAGTGTGACAGAGCTTCTGTCTGTATTTTTAGTTCACCCCCCTCCTGTTAAAATGCATATTTTTGTGCGTTCTTTATAATGCCTGTAGCGCACTGCTAGGGTGATACACACAAGGATATGCGAGTAGTCAGATATTGCAGATCATGTGACATGTGGGAGACCTCTCCTGCTGAAATTCTCTTACCACAACTTTTTGAGTGAAAGGAAAGAATCGTGGGGGTCAGCACACTGAGTACAGCTGTGCATTCAATGCCTACCCTGTACCAAGGCTGGTCAGCTGTGGAAATAAAATTGTCTCGACTTTCCGTGGCCCCAGCCAGTCCAGGAGAAAATGTCCTTTTGGTCTTCAGAGAGGAAATCAGAGAGATCTATACCCTCATAGTATTTCGTCCAAGACCAGGACTCCAATCCAAGAGCATTAGATTTCCGATTTCATTCACGTCTCTTTGGCACCAGGTGCCAGCCTTCTGTCACTGGCAATGTTTAATGAGAGGTTCACTTCCTGGTGACAGTAGGTAAAGAAGAGAATCCTAGCACTGCCTTTTTTGGATGACAATGGTATCTACTCAACCAGTCAAATATCTTAACATGTTTCATCTCATTGGGTTTATTAGGCAAATTCAAATACTATTAAAAATGGGGGCATGGGGGTGGGAACTAGAAGAGGCAAGAGACTTTTATCAGGATGGTAGTTCTGGCATCCTGGTGTGTGTGTGTGTGTTTAAAACACTGCATTTAAAGTCATAATTTTCACCACAGGCTGTTCCAGTGGGGGATTGATGGCGTACTGCCTTTTTGTTCATTACTGGTTAAGCAGGAGTATTCTTCTCAGAAGACTGAAACCTACTGCTTTAGGGGCTCTTGTGAAATCATTTCAGTAAAAATACTGCCACCCAGTGTTTTATCAGGACAATCACAATAGGCCACACACTAAAAAGTAAAGTTTTCTAGAGCAAATAGCAACTAACTCATTTTCTTAGCTATATACAAAGAAGGCCTGACAGACTAATAGAACGTTCTGGCCTTAAACGTAGACTAATCCAGCCCATACTTGCTGCATAGTGCAGACAGGCTATCCCAGCCGCTGGGATTATCATTTTGATTTTAAAATATGAATTCTAAAAAAGGAAGATAATCCTGAACAAGCCTTATTCAGTTCTATTCTGAGGGATTTCATAATTTGGTTTGTCCCACTGCCTTTCTGCTGCAGCCATATTCCACGCACCCCCCACAAACTTACCTCCAGGAGAGTTCAAAGCAACCTCACAGAGCAGTTCCCTCGTGCGGGGTTGGGGGACTGTGTCTGGGGAAGCCTGTGTTCCATCCGCACCCTAGGGAGGAGCACAGTTCATTCCTAGGGCAGCTCCCTTCTCTCCTCCCTGCCACCCCACAGGCCAGAGTTCAGATTCCAGGCCCCTGCATCAGAAACTCCAGAGAGCACACATCAGCCTTTCCAAATAGTTCCTGTATGCCCATCTACAGAGGCCTGAGGTAGAGAGACCATGCTCCCCTTTCCCATGGCAGGGCAAGACTGGGGAAGTGCACAGCACCCCACATCTTTGAAAACCTTTGGCCTCCTCAACTCTTCTTAGCCCCTTCAGAGAGGATGCTGGACAGAGCTGGGATTCACATCCCCTTTGTAAGTGACCTAACACCTCCCTTTCGAAGGTGACTGTACAGAGTACCCACTATTTGGGGCCCTCCATCAGAGCTGGAATATAAGGTATAGCATGGAGGACAGTAAAGAAGGAAGGGGAAAATGAGCCGGGGGGAAATCAGAGTGAGAGATGAACCATGAGAGACTATGGACTTTGAGAAATAAACTGAGGGTTTCGGGGCGGGGGGGCGGGGATGGATAAGCCCAGTGGTGGGTATTCAAGAGGGCTCGTATTGCACTGGGAGCACTGGGTGTTAACACACAAACAATGAATGAATCATGGAACACTACATCAAACACTAATGATGTATGGTGACTAATAACATAATAAAAAATAAAATAAAATAAATGGTTGGAAAAAAAAAAAGAGCTGGGATAGAGAGAGCTCCATGACAACTTTTTGTTGCTGTCATGAGCAAAAGAGGGATGATAATAATGGGACCTACTTCTAGGGTCATTGTGAAGATCAAATAAAATAACCCAAGTAAAGGCTTCAACTATTTACTCTTATTTTTATGATTGTAGGTATTTGGTCAAGGGCATTCAGGCAGTAGAGCAAGGATTGATAGTAACATGGAAAGAGCATGAGTTCTGAGACAGACTGCAGGGCATCTGAATCCAAACTACACTGTCGCTTAGCACTTGGGGGGACCTTGAACAAGTCACCTCCGTGCAAAGTGGGAGTTACAGTCGGTGCTGCCTCCCGGGGGTGCGGAGAGACAGCCCTTGACTGGTGCCAGTCAGGTAGTGACCACTCAGTAGGCATCAGCCATGGTATTTCATTTTCTTCATCACACTTGTGTCTATGATTACTCTTATTATTAAGATTCCTATAAGAGAACAGATGAATTATCGAGGGCCTTTGTATGCCCTTTTCCCCAGTGAAATGATCTTGTCCAATATGATCTTAATGAAGGGTTGTATTAAGAAATGAACATTCAAGGGGCACCTGGGTGGCTCAGTGGGTTAAAGCCTCTGCCTTCAGCTCAGGTCATGATCCCAGGATCCTGGGATCGAGCCCCGCGTCGGACTCTCTGCTCAGCAGGGAGCCTGCTTCCCTTCCTCTCTCTCTGCCTGCCTCTCGGCCTGCTTGTGATCTCTGTCAAATAAATAAATAAAATCTTAAAAAAAAAAAAAGAAATGAACATTTGAATATAGCAGACCAAATTCTTTTTCAAGAACACCAAGGAGTACGAGATCATCTGGAGGGAATGCAAAAGGCTTGCCCCAAAAGGAAGGCATTGACTGTAAGTCTTGAAAGCCAGGTAGCACTTCACAAAGTCAAGAAGAAGTGAGAGGACATTCCAAGCAGTCACCGCAGCACAGAGGACAGAGACATCAGAGACCGGAGCAAGGCCCAGGAAGAAAGGAGACTGGAGTGGTTGCCCCAGAGGGCGTTAGCCAGAAAACCATGAACAGATTGTAAAGGCAGGTCTGGTACTGAAATCTATGGCATAAATAATGGTGAGATACTGAGGGTGTTTCCAGCAGGGAAGAGACACGAGATTTGTGTTTTATAAACATGACTGTAGTAGCAGGGGCAAGATGGTAAGGAGCGGGAGACAGCGAGACCAGAGGGACCACTGACTACTCATCCTTGGGAGAGCCATCGCAGGCTGGCAGTGAGGTGGCAGGGATGGAGAGGAGATGCTGGGGCTGAGATCTCCCCTTTCTGAGGGAAGGTCTGCATGGCTTAGTGACCAGCTAACAGGGACAGGGACACGCTGGTGATGACCCTATAATGCCTAGCTCAGGAGGCTGGGAAGGTGGTGAAACTGAATCAGGAAATGCATGAGAAGAAGACGGCATTTGGGAAGGTAGACAGGGAGTTAAATTTTAAATACCATGAGATGGAAGGATCTATAGGACTTCCAAGTGAAGATACACAGCGCTACATCATGTTAGAGCTCAGATGGGAAGTTGGACCGGGAATTGCAGATATTTGTACATTTGTAAGTCACGACTGCTGGTGAGTGCCCCCAGAGATCTTCAACATGGAGAAAAGAGTGCCAAGTGCTCTTTAAAAAAAAAGAACAAGAAGACTATGAAGAAAATGAAAAAAGATCAGAGAGATAAAAATGTCCCCAGAAGAAAACTCTTGGGTTTCAAGAAGCAAGTGTTCAACCATCCCATAGGTTTCCCTCCGCAGGAAGATCACATAGAACAAGGACTGAAAGAGACCATTGGGATGGGACCCATGACTTTATTATGAGTGTTTTCAATAGAGTGATAAGGATGGAAAGGAAAATGAACAGAAAGCAAAGACATTTGTTCAACAAATATTTATCGAGCAGCTATTACATGTCAGCCACTATTCTGGGTCCTGAGGATACCATAGCAACAAAACATAGACCCTGCACAAAAGATGGAGCCGCTGGTTGGGCTCTGTGTTTAGCAGGGACTCTGCTAGGGATTCTCTTCCTCTCCTTCTGCCCTTCCCCTGCTTATGTGCACATGCTCTTGTGCTCTCTCTCTCTCGCTAAGAGAGAATCTTAAGCAGGCTCCGTGCTCAGCATGAAGCAGACGCAGGGCTCAATCTCAGGACCCTGAGATCATGACCTGAGCCAAAATCAAGAGCGGGACCCTTAACCGACTGAGCCACCCAGGCGCCCCTTGAATATTCTTTACAGAACATTCACTAAGGATTTGGGAAGATAGGAGACTAGACAATATTTTGAGGAGAAAGGTCTGCCTGTATGGAAACTTCCTCAGGCAGTAGCGTGTCTTTCCCTCTGTCCCCAACCCCAGCTTTAATGACTCTAGCAGGTATTTATGTGGAAATCACATTCTAAGAGATCAAGAGCTTTCTTTTATTTCTCAAAGAAAAGTGATAGTTCTTAGGGAGCTTCTTGGCCAAGTATGTTGACATTTCTACACAGTGGAAAGCAGGCAGCCTGCCCATCCCTGCTTCTCCTCCCTAAACCCACCACCACCTTACCCCCATGTGACCTTGTAAAATACGGAGTCTGCCCCCACTGCCCTCTATAAATCCTCAGCAGCTTTGTTTTTCCTGAGTATTGCCGAACCAATCAACCTTTAAGTCCTGCACACAAAAAGCACAGAGTGGCCAGATGGATTTTCAACGGTTAACTGCATCCCATCCCTCTGGTCTCATCACCTCTTTGACCTTATCAGAAAAGGCCTCTTTACTGTCCTGATGACGTCTGTCCTGCATTCTCCATGACACGTAAGGCAACAATCCTCAGCCCCAGACCTGCTTGCCAGGACAGTGTCCTCTGCCCACAAATAGGTGTACTTCTTAAGACCTTCTGGTTGGGCACAGCTGTCTCAGCCCTGGATGTGGGCTGACACAGATTTCCAGTCCCGCTCGTGGAAGATCCTACTTACCTTTTCAGATGGTCGTCCCCAAGTGCCTTTACCAAGTGGAACGCCCAGCCATTAGAAGGCAGAATGAAGAAATCTGAGGACATGTCTTCATTTTTTAGGATCGCTTTTACCGGATCACTATGGATCGAGATGTATTTTTACTTATCCTGCTTGAAATGTGTTGTGCTTCCTGGATCTGAGCATTCAAATGCTCTATCACTTTTGGAAAGATCTCAGTTACCATCTCTTTACATCTCGCCACTCCTGTGTTGTACTTACTTTCCTCTTAATATCACACTAAGATGATAAAGCCTTGAATAGCTTCCTACCAGCTCCAATCGGGTCTTGCCCTCAAATCTAAGTTGCAAAAAACTTTGAGGCTTCAAGTCTCAGAGCTTCTTTTGTAGTTTTGCATGGGCTGCTCGTACATGGCCAGGTGTCACCTGGGGAAGCTGTGGGGCCTGCTTCAGTAAGGAACTGCTTTTTCTTCTCCTTGGTGTCCTGGAATGTGGCCAGCCTGAGACACTGTAAGTGAATATTCTTCATCTTGGGGTTTCCAGGCCACAGTTGCAGTAGAAACTCAAAGCATCTGTGGAGGATGAGACCTGTAGTGACAAGAGCTAACATTTCCCATTTCCTCTCCCCCAAGGATGGCTACTCTCCTTGTCATCTCTCTTCGTAGACAGACTACTTTTCTCTTTATCCTCTCCATGAAGACTCAGCCCTTTATGGACGCTGGCTTTGCTCAGAGATTCCAGGTCCAACTCAGGACTCACCTTGACCAGGTCCGTGTATTTGTCGCCATCACAGAGTTCCTGTTAGTTAATACACCATCTCTTGGTCAAGAGGATGGACTGGTGCTCCCAGCAAGGTCATGGCTTCACCTTCATTGTAATACTCTGGCCTCTACCTCCCTCTCTGCTTAGGGTTCCTGGAGATTTCCTTATATTCTTATACAAGCAAAGCATTTAAAGGGGCATATGTTTATTTTTTTAAGCATTTCTAGGCATGATGTTGAGGGAGATTTTGGGGGGATATAAATACTTCCTGGGACTTGGGCTGGGAGGATTCTGAGGTATGAGATGCTCTCTCCAATACTGAACTTCAGTCTTTCACTGTGGGGCTGGCTTTAAAACATACCTCCTATTGGCCACTTTCCCTTTCAAGCAGTATCTCCTGAACCCCCTGCTGACTCCCTTTGTCTTCCAAAGACCTAATGGCCCTTAACCTTATTTCAGGGTCTGTCCGCTTCTTTTAGGTACTGCCCACATAAGACCATGTAATTCTAGCAACTAGATGTTTTTAGAGGGGGCTTCTAAAATATTATTAGTGCCTGTTCAGGGAACTCCATTTTGTCTTTGAACAAACAGTATTACCTTGGGGAAAATGCATATACTGTAGTATTAACAAGGGGGAAAAAGTATGTAAGGTTGTCCTGTGTAAAAATACATAGGAATGTCTCAAAGAAAAGATTTCAAAAGTTTAACATTCCCTATATGATGGGATTACAGGTGATCCTCTCCAACCTCTTCATACTGTCAAAAATATCTATGATAAATGTGTATCACTTTGATAAACAGATAAAAATTCCAAAATTAAAAAAAAAATCTATAGTAATTTTTTACCAAATTGGGAGACAGAAATGGCAAGGAAACTGGAAGCATTCTCCTCGACCTCATTCAATGCGAGGAACACTTCCTCTCCACTGGGCCTGTTCTGTCAACCTCTTTCCCTGGCCTTGATCTGTCTTAGCTAGCATTCAAACCAGTCCCAATAGGCTCAGCTTATCAAGTTTATCCCACAAATTTGCCTTCTTTTGTATCTCTAAATCCTAAGAACTGCCCAATACCTTTTAAAACAAACAAACAAACAAACAAACTCTAGGAACTTCAGTAGGTGAGCTCTGCTGGGATGCCTTCGGTACAATGAAAAGGACACAAGCTGGACAGTTGAACTTGACCCTGCCTTGCCCTCTGTCTTACCTGATGTGAGCTTGAACAAATTGCTTATCCCTAATTCTCTCTGAATGTCAGCGTTATCCTCTAGGTCTCTTCTGGGTTTTAGGACTTTTGTCTCCAGTCACCAGGAAAAGAATGAGAATCTTGGGGAAGAGACTTATTGGCAATTAAGTAAGGAGGCTACTCAATAAACAATAGCCACGTGGGCAACGTCGGGTAAGAACCACAAACACCTCTGATTTAAGAGGCAGTGTTAGTTCCCTGACGTATGTGGTATTGAGCATAGGTGTCCACAAGTCCTTTCCTGATAGCGTTTTGGCAAGAATCTTTAAAATACTCTATGCGAAGATCGTTAATTCTAACTGGCATCTTTTTAGTACTGATGAGCGCTGTTCCGGGCAATGGGGAATTGACAGAGAACAAAATAGACGAGTAGCCTTGTTTTAATGAGGTTTAGAGTTCAGAAAAACACTTGACCCACAGTAGCCATTCAATGAATATTGGCCATTATGATGGCCCATTAGTATGTGGGTGTGAGGAGTAAAGGTAGTGGAGCCCTGCTTTACACACAGGCCCCCCACACAAGGAGCACCAGCTCCTAAGAGAACTCCCTGAGTTCAGACATCCCGAGACCAGACTCAACTTGGTCTGGTCCCTCCGAGCTGACCTCCTGGGAGAGACGGCAGATTAGATAACCAGCCCCTCTGGGGTCATTACTGCCTGGATCTCTTGGACTCACTAGGAAGAACTGAGAAGCCCCCCCACGCAACTGTTGGCCAGAACTTGGTCGTTGGGACAGTCCCCTGCTGCAGCCAATGCCATATGGCTGAACCGGATGGATGACCCCAGTGCAAATGTCCCCCACCCCCTCTGCCTGCCAGGTCCCCCCAATGCTCTGCTCCCGTGGCCTCCCTTTTGCTTGCCCTTCACATGTTCCCCAGGTGCTCCAGCCAACTGACAGGGCCAAGTGTCTGTGAATGCTAGACTTGTGTGACATGTGATAGATTAAGATACCTAAGAGCTTGAGGTTGGGCACAGGAGCAGCATTGCCCATCGGAACACTGTCGGCCATGCCTTGGTTTTCTCAACTCAGGAGGAACGGATCTTGAATGCAGAGGCCCTGACCCTGGTCCCTGCTTACTTGGGCTGTTGGTGTCCTATGTTGTGTTTTCACCTGAATTCTTCAAAGCAGCTGCTCTTCCACCAGAGGTAGGCTGCACGTGTGGGAAAAACCTCAGCCTGGCTTCATGGGAGGCACAATCATGTCAGCCACTTTACTCTCTGCGGGTCAGATCCCACTGGGGGCAGCTGAGAGAGGACCAGATCCTGTGGTTTTACAACATGCACCACACAGCCCTGGGGCTTCCTCAGTGACACCTTCTGGAGCTGCCACCCAAGGGTTAGGTGGAGGGTCCTAAGTCTACCCCTCCACTCCCCCTCACCACAGCAACACTGCTTTTAACTGCTGTGTGTTCTGCGCTTCCAGGGAAGATTTTAGTTCGAGAAAAAAAAAAAAAGGTTGGAAGATACATATATTATAGATGCACACACACTGTGTGTATGTATATACACACACACTAGATAATTGCTACTCTCTATTTCCGCAAAAACACCCTAGGATTTCTTTTGTGACTATGGTCAACGTTTGCATCAGATGGGTAAGTCAGGCAGATGATGGTTTGTACAAATTCAAAGTTTTAATGGCTGTTAAATAATAAAAGAAAGGATATTTGCACTATGTACATTCTGTCCACTTACGGTACTCTCAGCTGGCCATGCACATTTTATTGCACATATCAACAGTGTACAAGGATCTTGAAGACGTCTTAGCCATACAAGGACTGCATTTAAAAGGAAAAAAAGCCATTGCACAAAATATTGAAGCCATTTGTATTATACAGCCAACTTTAAGAAAAATATTGAAGATTAGTATCAAAAGAAATATTTTTAATTTGGGGGAAAAAATCTCTCAGAACAAGGATTACAGAGCTTCATGTTTGCCGTATATACACGTAAAAAAACATTTCAGGACCCTGCGTTCTGAATGCCCATCAAGGTGCAGCAATCTAAATTCCTATTTCTATATCGACCTTGGCATGTTGTTGACATTGAATACGCTCTTTGCCCAAGATGCCTTTCTCTTTTACATCATTATGCTGTTTGACAAAACAGGTATTTGTGCAGTACAGAAGAATATTAAAATATAGTTTAAGTTAGGTTAAAGTGCACAGTACATTTGATAGGAAATAACTGCTAGCTGCCAATCCAAACGACCATTTCCAGTAACTGCCCCCCACCTCTCGCCCAGCAGAGGGCAGTCTTGGCATTGACCTAAGGTCGTGTGTTCACCGCATACTGCCCTCCTGCGGTCTTGTTTTGCATTCACCCTTCTATTTCTCTTACGAATTGTGGCGGCTGCTGCTCTCAAAACTTACAGTGGCTTTCACAGAAGTGAAGCTGCCGTCAGCCTTCACGAGACTTTGAAAGACGAATGACCAGGCTATCTGTAACTGCAGGGTCAACGCGCATGCATGTAACCGTGTCTGTGACGCCGTACGTGGCTGTCTCGAGCCAACATGGGTGGTCCCTTTCCTTTGCTGGCTCTTCTCCAGTCATGTGTTGACGGAACTTCCTCCTTCCTAGGCTACTCAGTCTTCCGGACACCACTTACCTAAGCCTTCTCCTAAGCCTGCCTTGGTGTAGCAGGCAGCTGCCCCACCAACTGGCTAACTCATTTCTGAGTTACCAGAGACCGTGAATCTCGCAGTGTTTTATGGAAGTGCCAACTAAATTACAACACAATGAGCACGTCTGCTCTGAATCGTTTCCTCTTTTAAGACTGGCGGGTGTGAGAAGGGCCGGTTTCCTGATCCAGGTCCCATGTGCCGTCCGCCATTCTCACTCACTCAGTCAAAGCTGTCCTTACAAAAGCTTTTGATCAAACAATGCACTTTTTATTACCTCTACTTACCTAGACCATTTCCTTGATATCTACCTTTGGTGCTAGACTTTCTTTCGTTAGCCAAGTTGCAGTGCAAAATTATACTTCAAGACACATGATGCTAACACTTACTACGTCTTTGTGTTAAAACGTGAATGTTTTGTGCATACCAAAATAAGTCTGAATCCAAAAAAATAATTGTTCACATTTCATCTTCAAGTTTAATATGCCTTTTTTTTCATCACAGCTATTTACAAATAACTTTGGGGTGCTCTCTTGATTTCAGTCAGTTCGTTATATGAGAGGATAACAGGGCTGCTGGAATGTAGGAAACTGGATGGAATGCAGAAATATAAATAAAACCAATGTTCCAGAAACCAAAGTGTAAATAATGCCTCCCCAGAAAACAGTTCTTGTCACAGAAGCACCTGTTTTTGGCTTTTTTTTTTTTTTTTGGCTGAGTCCCATACACCAGAAAACATGATTACCGAGACCTAGAACTACTGCACACCAAAGAGGATAGAAAATAATTCAATATTTATAATATTAAAATAAAGTGTTTAACCACAAAAAAGCAGTAATAAAATAGTTTCCTAATTTACAATTTGCATCCAAAGGATGAATAACAACTCACTAATAAATAATATTTATATAAATATTTTGTATGTCGAAAATAGTTTTTTAAAAGGCAATGGTCTCAAGAAACGTCTTGAAAAATTTGATGGTGGAATACCTGATTGAGTCCCCCTCCCCCCACTAAATACACAAGAAGTTTGGTTGGAATAAAACGAGTGCATCTTGTTGCAAAAACGGTTGTGCTTGGTGTGTTGGTAATGGCAGTAGGTGAGCGTGGAAGGGATGAAGGAGGTTGTAAAAGGCATTGATGTGCTGCTCAGTCCTTCAGTGACAGCTCCCTCACTGGCTTTAAGGTCAATATCTCTCAAATCTTAACAATGGAAGTCAGTTCTGAAAGGCAGAAAATCTTCCCTTCTGTCCTCCCTTCAATGCAACCAGAGCCAGGAGCTGACAGGCAGTGAGCGGGAGGGTAGGAGGAACAGGTGCTGAGAGCAGAGTTCAAGATCTCTGACGAGACAAGAGTCTGAACCAACCCAAAGGAGAGAGGAGCTGGTTTCATGTGAACAGAGTCTTTGTTACCGTTACATCTAGTAAGGCTTGAACGGTAATGCCCACTTTGACCAAGCCTTTCTCTTCAAGGATGTGGTGGGGTAGACACAGTTTTTCCTAAAAGGAAGAAGAACAAAATGTCAATTTTTAGATGACCAAAAACATAATCATAAAATCTTAGAGGACACCACTGACAGGAGTTAAGTTGAGCTCTGACATAGGCCTGTCTGAGTATCTCGGACTGTGCTCCCTCCCTTGCTTTCAACCCATTGGCAAGGATCTTTTCCATGTTTGCAGAGAAAATGACGATTTTTCACAAGTGAAGGTTGTTTCAGAAGGTCTCCCAAGCATCTTGAAATAAGCAATAGATTGAAACATTTAAAAAAAAACAAACCAAGGGGTGCCTGGGTGGCTCAGTGGGTTAAAGCCTCTGCCTTCGGTCATGATCCCAGGGTCCTGGGATCCAGCCCCACATCGCATGGGGCTCTCTGCTCAGCTGAGAGCCTGCTTCCTCCTCTCTGCCTACTTGAGATCTGTCAAATAAATAAATAAAATCTTTAAAAAAATCCTTAAAAAAAAAAAAACAAACAACCTGTATGCTAAATAACTGAGCTAAAGAGTCAGGTGGAAACCAAACACCAACTATATTAGCTTACATTCTTGTAAAGCAAAATGGCGCAGAGCCTCTCACACGTTGTAAAGGAACTAGTACACTCATTTATACAGACCATGCACCATTCTACTGGCCATAAACCTTGATTTTATTTGCTGTGATCTCTGAAATAGAGGTATGCTGGTAGCCTTGGTATCCTTTCTTCATGGTTTATGAACAGCCTTGTAAATAAGTAATTTTAACCACAGCCTTCAACAGTCTCTCTGTTAGGACTCTTTCATAAAACTGTCAAAGACACAAATGTCCTGTTACTTTCTCATGTTGTATTTTTGCTCTTGGGAAATGGCCGGTATATACAAGTCAAGGAAAATAATCAACGCAAATCACTCCTTGGGTAGAGAACCCCGCACGCTCAACGAAGCAGTTTATAAAAGAACACAACAAAATAATCTCAGACCTTTGTCATCTGGCTCTGGAGTGAGGGGAATCTCCTTGGCTAGGAAAAGACTTCACAGCAAATACCTCCTCTTGTCTACAGATCATGGTATGTCCTCCACAGCCCAACGAGTGTTGTTTTTAAGGACAGTTTAAATGAGATATGTGTAACGCCCCAGGCAGCGGATGCAGGGTTTAACATGAGGCCAGTTAGGGTCTTGGACACTTCTGCTTCATTTCATGTGACTCTTGCTTGAAGAACCAGATCTTCCTGCCTCCTCAGTGCAGAGCTCTCCATAAATTACCGCAAATATAGGCATGCTGCTCTTAGAAAAATCTTCAAAGGACATGCCGTGACATCTCCAGTAAGTTGTTCCACCATCTGAAAATGTCATTCTCCTGCACTCTCTCCATCACCTTATGACCCCTATCCCTCCTCCTTCCCTAACTTGTGGTAAATGCAGAGTACCTCAGACTCTCTGTCTGGCACCAGGTCTTAAGAAATGGTCATGTCAACATAAGGCAACTGATTCTTTAGAACACAATTTTAACCATTATTTTGCATGTCTGCTCTGTACCATAATAGGATTATCTTGTCAATCGCATAGTTGGTGGACATTCATTTATGCTGCTAGACAACCTAGTAGCCCCATGTCAGCCTGAGGAAGGATGGAAGGCTCTGTGTGAGCTGGGCATCACGAGCCACGCATGAGGCCAAGATGGGCCATAGCCAGACGTCAGGGTACATCCTCTCCCCATGCCACCTGTCACAGGCTTGTGAAAGCACCTCAATTTGGCATTTCATTGCTAAGGTTGGTTCCACAGGGGCAGGGGTGTGTTTACCCCATTCTTATGATCTCCACAGCACCCCAGTTGACATCAGTCTTTGTTGGAAATTACAAATGGCCACTATTATGGTTAAGCTTCTGGTATGAGGCATTACTTGGGGGGGGGGGAATAAAGTCTTCTATTTACACCATATGCTAAAATCAATTCAAAATGAATTAATAGTTAAATGAACATCTCTCCTAATAAAACAGAGATGAATCATTAGCATTTTCTTTTATAAATAAATGGAGAATTTTCTAAGCTAAAAAATGATCCAAAAATTACAAAAGATAAAACAATTGATTGCCTTAAAGTTTAAAGCTTCTTAAGTGTCAAAAAAAACAAAAAAACAAACCAAATTGGGGCTCCGAGGAGGCTCAGTTGGTTGAGCATCTGTCTTTGGCTCAGGTCAGGATCCCAGGGTCCTGGGATTGAGCCTAGCATCAGGCTCCCTGCTCATCGGGGAACCTGCTTTGCCCTCTGCCTGCTGCTCCCCCTGCTTGTGTACTTTCTCTCTGTCAAATAAATAAATAAAATCTTTTTAAAAAACCCCAAATTAATTAAAAGATAAACAACAAACTCTAAAGAAGTATTTGGATCAAATTACAAAGGGTTTTATGAGCACGTTGATTCAATGAATCATCGAGAAAAGCAGTAACAGATCAATAGAACGCTCGGTAAGGAACGCAAATAGAAATCTTAAAAGAATAAATACTCCCAAGGCATTTTGAAAGACACTTTGCTTCTTGACCACAGTGTTTAAGTCCTAAATGTGCCTGAATTCAAGTACTAATATTTCCACAGGGTCTAAACTCTGTGTACAGCATGGCTTTTATGGGGCTATGTGCCCTAAACTCAGTCCTGCTTGAGATGCAACATGGCCCCATTAATGGCTGCACTGGTCCCTCTGAGGAGTGCTGGCTCCAGGGTTCCAAGCTAGTGGCCATGGTTGGGAAGGGTTAGGGGCTCCAAAGAGACAGGGAGGGGAAAAGTACTGAGATCTCAACCTCCCACTGATAGTACTTCTGGAGACGACACAGACTGAGCTACCTTACTCGGCCTTTAGTTTTCCAAGCGGCATTTCTCACCTTCTTGGTCTCCTCACTCGTAAATCCGGTGTGGAGCCCACGAGTCTCACTTCGACCCTCAGAGCTGGCAATGAGAAGTACACAGAGGACATAAAAAGGTACTTCTCAATTCCTTTCTGCCTTTCTCCTTTCATTCAGATGCCCTAAAGAAACCCAGAAGTACCCTCAGATTACTTGGATGGTGTCGGAGGTACCTACAAAGACTGGCCTAAGGTAACAGAAACATAAAAACGCAGCAGTTCTGTTATTTTACGACAGGACTGGAATGAAGACTGATAGGAATGATGAGTTGAGGCACTGGCTGACAGGCTGAGCGAGGGGAGCCTGCTGGAAATGAAGAGGGTAGCCAGGATGGCCTGAAGGCCATCTTCTACCACACTAGTCCTGCCTCTGCATAGGCCAGGGGGTTTCGGGGGGAGGGTCCCAGAAGTGACCCAGAAGCTGGGAGAGAGAAGGAATGGCTGTACATTTATAATTGGATCAGAAGTGACAGAGAAGGGCCACGTAAACCTGGATGAAAGGGATTTAAAGCAGAGAACACTGTACGTTCACACTGACTTTAAATGCATTTAAATTTATCCATCGTTAGAGGAGCCTAGCAGCTTTCCTGGAGAACACGGCACCACTGTTGTGTTTCCTTTTAAAGCACAGGGCAGAGTCATAAAGGAGTATCTTCCATAAACACAGAGCTTCCCATGGCCCCTGAAGAGCTCGTACTCTGTGTTGCTTCTCCAATGGCGGAATCAGTAAAGGTTCCCTCACAGCCCGTCACCCAACTCTTTCTAGAGCCCCAGCAAACAGGGAAGCCATAAGCAGTAAATGCGAACTCAGAAAGATCTCTGGGGCCCCTCCTACATGCTGGGGGCCAACACTACGGATCTGCATTGCTTATTTCATTAGGACAGCTGTGCAAGGCAGATGTAATAGCTCTCTTTTCCAGATGACAAAACTGATACGTAGAGAGGTTAAGTAACTTTGTTAAAGTCCCAAAGCTGGTAAGTATAGGAGCCAGGATTTGAACACGCGTCTCCTCTCCCAGTCCGGGCTCTTTCTACAACATCAGGCAGCTGCCCAGAAATTCCTTCATCTGGAGGTGAATCTGTGCCCTGGGGACAGGAAAGGGCCTCTATCCTGAGAAGCACCATTAAATTTCACATTGGGTGGGGGGTCACAGAACCCTCGATTCGGGGACAGGCGTTAGCTCTGCGACCTGGTTTGTTGGGCTTCTCATCAAGAGCAACAGACCTCTGGGCCGGGCGGAAGAGGCCTCCCGGGAGCACGGCCGCCTGGCTCTCCTCTTTCTACAGTTCCTTGTGCTCCCACACAGCCAGGGACCTCCTCCCCGGCCAGCCGCTGGACTAAGATGAAGTCACTGATGCCTGCACTGTTCAGATCTGTCAGTCTGTTTCTCAAACGCCCTTTCCTGCCCCTGAAGTGAATGAACTTGAAGCAGGACCATCTATGTTATTTGCACATGAGCGAGCTTCAAGTTCCCGCCACCTGAGCATTCTGGGGTCGGTTTCTTCCCATGTAAAACGGAGACCATGTCCCACTCCTAGAGACTTGTCACCTTCTGTTCGAGTCTCTGCCTTCCAGCCCTGCCACCACCAAGTGCGTCCTCCCTCGGGAATACTTCATTCTCCACGCGTATTTGCTCGTTTCCTCACTTCCCGAACCTGCACCCCTGTCCCCTGGCGATTCCTATATACCTTTCAGGTCTCAGGGTAAAAACATCGCAGTTCCGGAAAGGCTTTGCAGACTCCCCGTTCCCTACCTACAGAATCTTGTATCACCCTGAATTCCATTTGCTTTGTCCACTAGGTCAGGGGTCCAAAACCCACTGCCTGCAGGCCAAGTCAGTCCACAGCCTGTTTTTGTAAATAAAGTTTGACTGGAACACACCCATCCCTGTTCATAGGGGGTTGCTGACGGTTGCTCTCAAACTGTTATCAGCAGAGCGGAGTGGCTGTCCCATAGACTGCAGAGGCCACAAAGCCCGCCATATTTATCATCTGGTACTCGACAGAAAAATGTTGCTGACCCCCGGTCTAGACTGCAGGATTTTTGAAGACAGGGTCACGTATCCCCAAGGTCTACGACAGAGCCTTACTCTAAGAGTGTTCCTTCGGTATTAGAAGAACGAATAAATGAACACAAGCACAAATAAAATCACACTGAAGAGCCAAGGAACTGGACCTTGATGGTCTCAAAGAAGGAAAAAAGTGCACGTTCTCTATATATCTGATTGTTTATTGAGAACTACTTCCAAAATATGAATCCTAATTTTAAACCTAAATCCCCTGAAATAAAATGGTATTAAAATATTTTTCATTTAATCCAAAACCACTTTCAGGCTTCTGAAATTTTAATCGGTTGTCTAGTACTGGACCCTGTAAGGTGAGACATCCTTTGTCCTTAGGATGTCTTGTCCTTATAGAGCAACATGGATTTTAGAGAGATAACCCTAGCCACCATGCACTGAATTTAATTTCTTAGTCACAAAAAAAGGTATCAGGGTATCAAGCGCCTTTTTTTTAAAACCTATTTTCATTGATGAAATTCCTACTCGGTTGTCTTACTTTTGAGTTCTGCGGGACCCCTCACCACCAACCCCATTCTGTGAGTGTCTTGCCCCGAACACTGAGCCACATGTGAATCATAAATCCATAAATAGAGGGAATGAAAAGACATTAGTTGTGACATATTGTGGAAATCCTTATACTGAGGGGTGAGCTGTCACCAGTTGGAGGAGCTGGAGAAAGAGAACTTTCTCTTTCAAATAGATCTTTCTATCTCAAAGACAGAACATAAATAAACAATGGGTTCCTTTTATCAGGCACTGAAGGTACTGGAAAAATGGTCCTTCTTGTGTGAGGAAGGAGATTTAGGATGCACATATAAATCATAGAACTAAATCCCTGCCCACCGCTCAGACAACAAGCACATCAGCTTACATCCCCAGTCATGCTGTAATGGCGGGCCTCATGCGAGCATATGGGTTGGTGTGTGGGTACCTCAGGGAAGAACCGTGGAGAGAGGCTTAATATTCTAAATAGAAATGAACAGCCTGACAATGGGCAAGACAGTTCATTCCAAGTTTTGCCTAAAGGGCTAAATTAATTATGTTCTGCTAGTTACCATACCACTTGATTGAAAAAAAAAATACCACCCCACAGATCCCAAGAGGAGCAGCACGTTAGGGAACAGATACATTAATGGCATGAGAAATGAAAGCGCATCCAAAGAATCCTTGGATGCCAGGACTGAAATATGAACATAGCCTAAGAATGCCATCAAGTCAGCACTGAAAATTAAATCTGATCTCACATGATTGCTCTACTCAGTTTTTATGGATAGAATTTTCTTTCAAGTGCCACCCTGTAAGTCATGGCTCTTCTTCTCTTTTGCCCCCCACCCCTCCCAAAGAAGAAAAAAAAAACCCAAACAGGGATCATTAAGGGAAGCCACAGTGCACTGCAGAGCTGGGTGGAGACCCAGAGAGCTGCTCTGGGGTGGGGGGTGGGGGCCACAGGTCAGGGCATCAATGGGCTGATTGGAACCTGGAATAATCACCCGCAATGTGTTTATTAAACAACTTATGGCTCAGGGTGTTCATTAGACTTTGCACAAAGGGCTTTTATTGTGTTACAGATTGAAGAGTACAAGATAGCACCAAAAGCAATTCAGTACATCTGTGGGTTATTTATACACAGCCGAGGTTAGCTAAGTGGCGTCTGCATACCCTGTATTTCACCAATCCACACAAAATCAGGAGGAAACAGCTCAGGTAATATGTAAAGAATATTCCCATTAGAAAATCTGATTTAGCAACAAAGAATATTTATAAATATACTCTTCTAATTGTGTGGTTCTTCAATATTCTCAAGTCCCCTGGATTCATGGAAACATTCAGAAAAATAAAATTATCTTCTTAGAAGCCATCGATGTAGACCCTTTGCATATGAGTAAACTAGAAATTTATCTTGAGGAAGTTAATGTCATCATCTCCTGAATTTAAGAAACAGTATTTGGCAATCGGATGTAATGCAAAGCCTAGGGGAAGCTGTCTGAACCATGGGGCAGGGCGTTCTCATATTAGAGAAAGACATCCCAGAACCAGGAATATCTTGGCCAAGAAAAGATTCTAGTGGGTTTTTTTCTTTTAGTTACAAACTGATCACATTGCTCCAAAAGTTATATATTAACTATATATAATCCTGTAAGCTCACTTAAGGTAGAAGCAGCTTGCTAATGTCACTGGAAAACAAAGGCTAAATAGACATTTGAAGTCATTAGGGACACTACATTCTTCTAAAATATGAGCCTTCTTTTTGTTGGCTTCTGCCATAGTAACCCAAGTGCTAGGACCAAGATGTTCCATGACTCATGGCTTTATTTGAAAGCAAATACAGTCAAACCCATCACATTCTTGACCTGCAGTTATGATGTGATGTAGCAAAAAAGAAAAACGACCCATTACATTATTAAAAATATAAATCCCTTCTGAAAAACGCTTTTCTAAGAGCTCAGAGTAGACCTAACAGGGAGCAAAAAGTAAAAATATGCGCCAAGTGACGTGCAAGAGAATCCTCCAGGTGGCGCTCTAACAGCCATGGACCCTCCTTCCAGCGACCCCCTGCACAGCTAGGTCTCACGCGGCAGGGCAGGGCAGAGGGGCTTCCTCCCTGTGGAAGTGGGCAGCAATGCTCCCTGGTGCCCCTCACAGCTCCCATGGCAAGCAACAGGGAGGAAGCCAACTGCATGGCCAGCAAAGCAGTCATTTGCCAATGGCATTTTTCAACTTGGTCAATAATGGTATTACTAAAGACTTTAATAGGCCAAATAGGGCCCCAAATGCCAGTTTTCTGTCTCCTCTGCAAGGTAGCCCTTCTACACAATTGCCCAGTCCCGAATTAGGATCCAACACTGACCCAAAGGAAAGATTTCCATACCCTAAATCCCCTCTGCTCCTGTTCGAGAATCTTCTGCTCTACCCAGGGCAGCGAAGCTCCCTGGGAGAGAGAGAAGAACTGCAGTGCACTACTGCCGGCACTATGGGAATGAGAAAGCGTGAGGCCTGGATACACTGGTCGCTGTCTTCCAGTGAGGGGGAGAAATTCTTTAACGGCAACTGCGTTCTATGAAATAGTTTGTGCTTTGGGAAAATCGGACGCGTAATGTCCGACTTCAGAACTCCAGAGATCACTCAAGAGATGACTAGGAGGGAAGTCGGCCAGGCAAAGGCTCAGATGGCGGAAGGGGCCTGCGATGGATCAGGGTGACATAGCAGAGGGAGTGTGGGTGCACATGCAGGCGTTAGGCGGACAGAGCATTCCAGCGATAAGTGATATAGATCAGCACTATAAAGAGAATATGGACAAGACAGAAGCTTAGAAGGTCCCTGGAGCGGAGGGCAGAAGTTGGTGGTGGGGGTTTCTCCCCAAGTGCCAGCAGAGTGTCAACAGTCTTTCGAATGTGCTGAAAGTCCGACTGCAGGATGTCATACGGAGAGCAGAGGTCAGCCTATTCCGTGGGCAGCCATTAGAACAGAAAGAGACAGTGCATACAATTAAAAATACACAGAAGAACAGGTGGAAACAAGTACACATTTCTGGTTACTAGCAAATGGCAAGAGTAACCCCTTATTTCAAGCAGGTAAAACCCATTCCACCATCAAAGATTTTTCTTAACCCATTACAAAAGAAAAGTAGCATACCCAACATGTTTTCTGCAAACAGCACAAAGAAATCCTCCACCCATGATGCCAACACTAAGGAATGGCACGTTCTGCAATTTATAGGTCATTCTGGCATCGAAATGGTTCGAATATTTCAGTGGTATCACGTGCTGACCAAGGGCGTAAGAATAAGAGCTCTTCACTAGGGACACTGAGGACATAACCTTACCTAAGGGAAAAATATAAACTTCCAAGTTGAGTCCCCACCTGTCCTCACCATTCTCAATGTGGTCTTCAGCCTGGTTTATGAAAACTGAATGAATATAAGTGAGTTCTCGCTGATAGGTGATACGTACATCTAATTTTTTTTGTTTTAAGGGTTATTGATAAACTCTGGGGAATGCTGGTTTTAATTATGTTCCTAACACGTGTCAGAAAGTACATTAAATTTCATGTTTTTGCAGCCACCCATAAGCCAAAGTCTAGAGGAGCCTTCTCAGATGTGCAGTTAGAATAAAAGTACACGCCCACATGGGGCTGTTCGGTGAATTTCTTCACCACTAAACAGGTACAGTGGGGCACAGGTCTTCTGAGTCGGCCTCTGGATATCTGCAGCAAACCGTTTCCTGACTCACTGAGTTCCTGAACTGGAAACGACCACAGCTTACCATTAACAGTGGTTATAACTAATAGGTCAGTAGGAAAGAGAAGTAGTTTTGTGTCCAAATTAAAAAAGGACTGAAAATATTTATATTTTATAAATGCAGCTTTATTTCAAAATTGGCAAAGCATTTAAAATATATGTAATCTATATTTTAACATATTTTGCTACAGTTTTACCCTTTATTTTAGCCTCATTGTGAAGCAGATGCAAATCGTAGAGCCACTGAAAGATTCTAAGATATGAGATGCTGTCTTGCTTATATCCTCTGAAGTTAGTTTGATGCCCTCAGATAAATAGGAATACTACAATAGCAAGTGGGATGAATAAGGTGAAAAGCATTCAACTCTTATTTTAATTTATGAAGGTAGAGATGCTGCTGTGAAGGAAAGACTTTTTAAAGATATTAAGTCTCCATAATATTCTATTCAGATGATGCATCTTTTCTCAGTGGATTTGGAGGAATCAAATTACCACTGTTACTTTCCTAAGAATTAAAACAGCTACACATAGATTTGATTTCACTGGGAGAAAGAGGCTGGTCACGGACGAAGCAGAGGGGAAACATCTAAAGAAAGAAGTTTTTATTGCAATCAGAATTTTCTATTGCAATGTTGGGCTTTAACCAGTGAAATCTGAGCAAAGCAGACATAAGACAGAAGGCATCGACAGACTGAAATGTGATTTTCACAAAAGTGGGTATTTCCATGTTAAAAGCAAATCATTCTACCTCTAGTGTGTATTTTAATACATTTCCTGAAACCCTGTGGGAAATGTCTGGTTTGCAACCCGGCAGCGCCATCAAAGAACTTGAATCAGATTGTCCTTGCCTTGTTCTTCAGTAGCACACGTCTCACACAGGGAACCAAAACACAACACTCTTCTCTGCCTGGAATTAATTTCATGATGCCACAGATTCTGGGCTTAATTCAGATTAAAGTGGGTAGGGGCCAGACTCACAGTCCATGGTGGCTGGTTTAAACTAAATCATAATCTCTAAAGGAAAAGGCATGGGTCTCAGATCATCTGGTAGGCAAAAACTGGAATCCCCGTAACGGGAAGAGTGCAGGCTGCTGGGACCTTCTCTTACCTGCTCTCTGATTCTGTCCCTCATCCCTCAACAGCCCTCGGGGCAGCCTCTGAGGGGATGCTGGGGTAGGATCCAGGGCTGAAACCACTGGGAGAAATGAATTTTCTGACCCTTATGCCTACCAAATTATAGTCGTAATGAGAGGGACTTAGGGATCATACATTTCTTATCTTACAATTAAAATAGGAAAATGCTAAAAAGGAAGAAAATTTAGAGAGACAATTAAGGAGGCAAAATTTCACTCAAATGACTGCAAGGCATTTGAAAAACAAAGTTAACATAATCAGAGTCCTCAGAACAAGTGTGGATGCTAATTCCCACCACAGAGAACAGAAATCACAATCGCCAGAGGTTAACTGATTCTCTTAGAGTCAACTCAAGAATGTGTGACTAAGGTTACTATTAAAAGATTGGCCCAGTTTCCCCGAATACTATGGACACAAACAGAAATGTAGACAGATCAGGCAAAAGATCTGGTTTATAAACGTTCTGAGCATCATACAGTCTAAATTCTAGGAAATTTAGAATATATTCAATTTAGTTAAATATAATTTTAATTTTTAAGGTCAACACCTAAAAAGTATTTTTTTTAATCCAAGATAACAAGGATCAGGAATGTTGATAATCATTCTGAACATTTAAAGTGCTGATGGACAAGGTATATAATCTGGAGGGGTGGGGTGAGGTAATGAAGGATTTCTAGAATTTTCTCCAAATATATGAGAACTAATCATCAATTTTAAGGACTTATAGGAAAACTGTTATTATCAGTAAACTACTTTATCTAGAATTGTAACTGAAGGTGCTGCTTTTAAAATGTTTATTCTCGGGGCACCTGGGTGGCTCAGTTGGTTAAGTGTCTGCCTTTGGCTCAGGTCCTGATCCCAGGATCCTGGGATTAAGTTTTACATCAGGCTCCTTGCTTCGTGGGGAGCCTGCTTCCCTCTCGGCTTGCCACCCCTCTGCTTGTGAGTGCTCTCTCTCTGACAAATAAAATCTTTAAAAAAGAATAAAAAATAAAAGGTTTATTCTCAACAATGCACATATGAACTGCTGACCACAGGCGACCATGCCATCAGGAGACACACGGTGGGAAAGGAGTCTTATTTTCTCAATGGTAAACACATACTACTTGTTAAGAAATGCACCTGATTTTACACACTGGAGACTGACCCTTTTTAATAAATTATGAATTTAAAAACTGCTGTTAATAAAATAATAAATGTGCCAGTCTACACCTCTGGTTATCTGACCTCAAGACACACCAATAAATGTGCCAGTCTACACCTCTGGTTCTCTGACCTCAAGACTAACCAGAAAGTTAAACTTTGTAATAATAATCTCATCCCATCCCCCCAAAATTATTTATTAGTTATGATTTAAATTGATGCTAAAGTTACTGATTAGGGGGAAGAAAAGAGGCATAAAGCTCAAAGAGAAAAAATTCATTTCTCCTATTCTCAAGATTAAAGCAACAACAAAAAAGAGTTGCATATTCAATTCTCAAGATTAAAGCAACAACAAAAAAGAGTTGCATATTCAATTTATAGAATGTACAACAATTTAAAAAAAATTCAGAGTAGTTACAAACTTCCTAAAACCTCACTGACAGTAGGGAAGTTACTACTGTTACTTTCAGATACCACTATCTCATTACAAAAAAAAAAACAACAAAAGGCAAATATGAAAGGTATTGCAAAGAAGACTCAGCCACCATGTCAACTCAGCCACAATGTCAACTTGATCAACCACTTAGATCAACATGATCATTGTTAGAATCTGAATGTTCTCTAGGATTTTATTTTTAACTCCATTTGGCCGATGCAGAAGCCGAGGGATCCCCTGTGGTCTCGCAAGCCCTTGGCCTCTGTGCTGCCCAGGCAGGTGGGGGCCCAAGGAGTCTTCCACTAAGAGGAGCTGCTGCCCAAATCCTCTTCTCTACTTCTCTGCAGACAGTAATGACTATGAAGTTCCCTCCTCCTCTAAAGAGAGCAAATGTCTTAAATTAAGGACCTTGCTCCTTACAGAGGTCTGAGGCCAAGGCTACTTATTTAAAACTGAGTAGAAAAATTTCCCTGGTGAACCAAACAAATACATATTTTCTAATACTTTTAATGCTTCATAAATCAGATGTTTCTGATTTATGGACTGGACCTGCGACAACACTATTAAGAGCCCCAAACTGCCCTCAATTTGGAAACCCCCAGCTGCCAACCAGGAATCTTCTACAAGTTTACAGGCCAAGGAAAGAAGCCTCAATGCGTCCATTAAGGGCCTCACGAGTCCAAGGGTTAACCAAAGTCAGAGTCTTGGGTGACGCAAAGAATGTATCCTTAAGAGTTTGAGAGCCCACCAAAGGTAGGCCTGTCTTCAAGGTTGAGCTGATGCTGCAGCGCTCCAGAAGTCAAAGACGGCCTGCATGGTCTGACCACCAGCCTCACTGCCGCAAGGAGCTCTGGGTGGTGCCGGCACCACCACCAACACCCAGGCTCCCTGATGCGCCCGCAGTTAATCCTTCTACTGCCAATTAGGCCCCCTAAGCAGGGGAAGCGATTACAGAGCTGCAGGATTTGGATGAGCTTTCATGGAATCTTACAGCTCAAAGCACTCTGGGAGTCTGATGATTTCCAGACTGTATTTAGCAATAGGATATCTTTCTCCCCAAAGAGAATGGTAGCTGGGAATCCACTATAGACTATGGGCAAAGAAGAAACCGCTCTGGCGGATGCAAAGGGGCTAGAATGATCTGCAGTCTCCTCCCCACCCCTTGGCTTTCCCTCACCTCCTGTGCTGGCTACTGGAAAGACTCGAGGGCTCTGAAGAACGTGGTTGGAATTTACTGCTCAAGTCCAGCACCTCCTGTCCGCAGAGCGGGGCACTCGGGCACAGAGAGCAGGGTTCCAACGCCAGATCTGCAGCTACACAGCTGCGAGCCTGAGCTTTGGTAAGGGGTTCACCTCTCCTCACTTTAGTTTCCTCAGGGCGTAGCCATCAAACATTTACCTCCAACCCTCCACAGTGAGCACGTAAGATGACTGCCTGCATGAGAAGTCCTCGATGAATAGTTAACTGCTGCTCAGTTTAAGGAGTCAGCCTCATGGCACAGAACTAGTTACCAGCACATGTAGAGATAATTGGCCCCAAACCTCTGTACTCTCTCCCTTTGCTCGCAGATTCCCTTCACCCACTCACTCTTCTCCTTCCAGGTTATATTCGCTCTGTTTGTGTCCCTTTTGTGGAGGACGTGGTCCCCAAAACAAAACCCCAACGTACCCGAAATGAGCAGCAGGAGGGAAAATGACCTACACTGAAATAATTATTAGAAGGGATATAATCCCCTCCACTGAGAAAGAAACTTGCCCTCGAGTGCTACTTCCGGTTCATTTTTAAGGACCTCTCCTTGGCAATCTCATTAGCAAGCCTCTACCTCATAGCAAATTAATAGCAAGTTAATTCTCCTGTTACCCTAACAGAATTGCTCCAGGTCCCCATTGCTAATGTCTTTCTGTGATGTCTTTTCTCCATCAGTAGCAGCTGCTGTTCCAAATTCTGTCTGTTCCCCTGACTAAGGAGCCAAGAGGATAGAGCTGGCCTTAACCAGACATCACAAGTAACACCCAGAGGTCTAGAGTTGCCTTACCTGTCTTCATACGCTAACCTCCTGCTAGTATGCTGACCGCAGCCCATTCGAAGAAGGCACATTTAAAAGGTAATCCACACCAGAGTGAAATACTTCATGAACCTTGACCCACCCTGAGGCACAGAGCTAGGACTGTGTCCACCTGGACTTCCAAGGAAAATATAATTAACTAGAACAACTGGAACATTTTTAGATTGACTTCCATCCCTTCAGATTCTTTTATATGTAAAAACTTAACTACCCCGTGCTCAGCAACCACATTCCACGAACAGAATCTGACAAAATTGTATCAGGGTCCAGTGCGGCCTTTGCCTTGGAGCTTCCAACAGTGATTCCATGTCAAAGGACACCAGATGCAGAGTTTAGAGCACAGCTGTGACCTTCCAGTCTCTACCGGGTGATTCATCACTGTCAATTAGTATGGACCTTATTATAAAATACAGAATTCACCATCTCTGTGACTTAAGAGTGTCTGTGAGAAGCTAAGTAATGGAAGAAAGAAAGCAGGAAAAGCTTACACTGAGGAATTAACTGTGTGGGAAATCAATGACTATTTTGTTCCCCAAATATGAAGTGTGATGCAATTAAGAAAATGTAATGGTATAGGTTGTCTTTCTCTCTCTCTCTCTTTTTTTTTGGGGGGGGGGGTACCAGTCTTTTAAAATGTCTGAATTTAAAATGGAGAATTTCTGCACTTAGGCTTGTGATATAATTTTTAGTATAAATAATTAATTGTAGTGTGCCACATACGCATTAAAACATCAACCCCCTTGAGTAGTGCAAGAAGTATATCTAAGGCAATCATTCCACCCTCCCCCAACTCACTATCCTATGTCCAGACGACAAGATTTCCTCATTTCCAATCATGTATTCCTCGTTACTTCTGTGAGATGAAAGCAAGCTCCCTTGTGTGTACAGGGAGATCTGCCAATTACCTTCCAACAGCATTTCTAGTTTTCCATGAGAACACTCCTTCCTTAATTTAATATATGTCCTTAAGAAGTTCAATTGCCAACTAACCAACAGAATTTTTCTGGTAGCAAAAAGCTTAATGTAACTGTAGTCACTGGTAAAATGCTATTGGATTATCCATCAGGATGGATATATGTGTACACACACACACACACACACACACGCATACACATAACCACACATACACATTATACAGGATGAAAACTTGAAGGTCTCCTCAAATCTTAAAAAAAAAAAAATGTCAAAAATGGCCTAAGTAATATATTTCTTACTAAGCATAGCTGAATGGGACCCTGGCAAGAAAGGTTATTTATTCCCTGTAACTCAATCTTCTCAGAAATTATGAACTGCTGATTAGTGCCATGGGACATGGTGCTAGGGGCATATTTCAGAAATTGTGATACATTTTTCTGTGCATATTATGGTAATTTAATTTCCTTTTCCCTACTTTAAAAGAAAATTGCAATTACCAATCTTTACTCATAATACTTGGTTAAGGGCATCTACATTTCATTTTGTACCACCAGAAGCCCAAAAAATTTTCTGATGAGTTTAAAAACATCACAAGGGATTAGGTCATAACTCACCAGTGCTTTCTAACACAGACACAACTTCTGAAACTTGGTATGTTAGTTTTGATTCGCACATGGAAATCTTATTAGCCCAGGATGGGATCACATTATTAAAAATAGTATGTATAGGAAGTTTTACAAATATTTGAAGCCAACAAGGTATATGCAATATTAATAAATGCACAGGCAATACGGACACACAGATTCACATTGTTGAAAGACATCGCACATGGAAATCTTATTAGCCCAGGATGGGATCACATTATTAAAAATAGTATGTATAGGAAGTTTTACAAATATTTGAAGCCAACAAGGTATATGCAATATTAATAAATGCACAGGCAATACGGACACACAGATTCACATTGTTGAAAAACATCTGGATTGATCACAAAGACATTCAGTCCATCATATAAAGATTATACTCTTTTTAAACATGAATTTACGAGTTTTTCTTTATGGATATAGTTCTGACATAATGATGCTTTAATAGGTCTCTCCTTGTTTTCAAATAAGATGAAAAAAACTTACACCACTAACCCCTTACCTTCGAATCTTAACAAGCTAAAAGAGAGAGGGAGGAAAGAAGGAAGGAAAGGAAGGAAGGAAAGGGGGAGGGAGGGAAGATGGAGGGAAAAAGGGGAAAATGGGAGGAAAGGAGAAAAACCCTTTCTTAATTCCAATACCTAACTCCTATCACTGAAGAGAATTATGTTACAATATAATTCCTTCATATACTCATAAATAGTATTTCATGACAGAATTTGTAGTTACTTTGTCTTTGGCAGATAGGAAAACACAGAAGAAAATTTTTAAAAATGTAATTTTCTGTGCATTTCTGTTTATCACAATGATGATAAACTTCTCAACTTACCCCCAAATACTGAGTGGCCTGGCTTTTGTCTCCTGAAGAAATCATTTTATGTTACTAATAGCAAAGTCCTCTAAAAGCCCCAAATTAGCCATCAGGCTGAGGCTGGGATTGAGCTAGTCCCAGCTGAGGCTGGGGCTGAGCTTGGGAGAAAGGAAAGTAGCCAAGTATAGTTGGGCTGCCTATAGGGAACACCAGTTGGGTCTACAGCGGACTAACGGGGGAAAACGGAACTGCAAACAGGTAACAGATTATAAAGCAACATACAAACATTGTTATTATTATTGGTAATGACTAATTATAATAATAACAATAATTATAACATTTTTAACATTGATCATTTTGATCCACATAACCAAAATGCAACTATACGGAATGGAAATCAACAGATTAGTAGTCAACTACAGGTCTGCTTTGCCTAAGAGCTGTGGATAAGGAAAACCAATAGCTCCAAAATTCTTCCCTGTGGAACCTGCTAGAAGGCTCACTGAAGCCGCGATAGTTTCTGCTCTTGGAGTAGAGATTCAAGCTGACTATTTTGCATTTGTTTCAAAACCTTAAGGAAATTATATTCTCTTTTCCCTCAGTATTGACCCTACCACTTCAAGCCATTTTAATTTCATTTCAATAGAGGAATTTAAACTAAAATTTTATATAACTTATTTAATAGTATTCCTTAAGAAAGACTGAGACTAAAAAGCATGTACAAAGCTATACATCCATTCAGTGGATTCAAACACATATATTAAAGGAAATCTGCACCAAAACATAGTTTTGGGGACTAAGTTTGACGTTACCTCTGGTACTCCTAATTTTCGGCATGCTTCCAAAAAGTTTTCCACATTTCTTCTGCATTTGGCCATGCTAAGTTTGGGCTAGAAATACAAATATGCAGAAATAATGAATTATTGAGAGAAATAATTTTAGTAACAGGTTAAATTTTAAACTTTCTTTTTTTTTTTTTTTAAAGATTTTATTTATTTATTTGACAGACAGAGATCACAGGCAGGCAGAGAGGCAGGCAGAGAGAGAGGAAGGGAAGCAGGCTCCCTGCTGAGCAGAGAGCCCGATGTGGGGCTCGATCCCAGGACCCTGAGATCATGACCTGAGCCGAAGGCAGAGGCCTTAACCCGCTGAGCCACCCAGGCGCCCCAATTTTAAACTTTCTAATGCCACAACTAACACATGTTCATGGGAGGAAAATTATATATGCAAAAAGAAGACAATAAATATCATCTAGAAACATCTACCTAGAGATAAGAATTATTAAGATTTTGGATTCTATTCTTCCAGACATTGTATATGCTGTGGTGTGTATATACGTGTGTGTGTGTGCGTGTGTGTGTGTGTATAAAGATGTAAGTAAATGGGGCACCTGACTCATTCTACGATGTTGCCTGGGTTTAGGGTAGAAAAGCACTTGCTATAAATACAATAGTTAGAGATTCAACCACACCATGGGCTGAAGAGTCAAAATGGCACCAGCCTGGTATACAGAAAATGGACAATATTAGTTTTGCAAATGAAAAATTAGAATGCTTAATGCTGACAATAATGTGGCTAGAAAAGGCGCCTAGTGCTGTCGGGGCAGCGATGATGGTGCAAACAGAGGGTTTCCCGGGGGTCAGATACTCTGCTCCGAGCTAAGTGTGTACCTGTGGAAGCCAAACACACAAGCCTCATGGTCGCTTAGCTCCAGTCCAGTAGGAACTATTGGTAAGCTGAAGGAGATTACAGTACAGTATGGTAGAGGTTTTGGTTGTGACATGACGATAAGGAGGGTAAAAAAAAAAAGCAAGGAAAAGAATCTAACTCCATTCTACAGGGTCAAGAACAGCTTAGCTCCTGGAGATGTTGAAGTAGAGGAGAAATGGGAGCCTGCGTGGCTGCAAGGTGAGGGGATGTGGAGAGAGGGCAGGAAGCAACCTTCCGGATTAGTGAGCACAGCCTGTGCAGACACTGCATGGACAGTGAGGGCTTGGACCAGGACCCAAGCAGGCTCCAACATGCAGCATGGCCGGGCTGCTCAGAGGAGCTCTGAGACACTCACTCAAGAATGTTTGCTAAGTGGACATTTGGAAACAGCAATTATCTCTAAAAAGGAACTGTGATATGAAAACATAAGCTAAAATATCTTACAGTTATTAAAATGGGTATTTATGAAGGAATTTTGATGGCATGAGGAAACTCTAGATTTTGTTAAGTTTTAAAAACTACTAAATGGTATCCGTGAGGAGCTCAGAATTCGGGAACAACTTAAATGCAGAAAAGATGCTAGTAGTTTGTAGAGAAGCCAAAATGTTAACAGTGGTCTTCGGCTTATGGAATAAAGGCTGCTGGGGTTTTTTTTTTTTTCCTTCCCCCTGGAGTTTCTGTATTTTCTCTTGTTGGGCATTATTTCCCGTTATTTTTTCAATTAAAAAAAATTATTTAGCAAGGGAAATAGGGGCTCCTGAGCAGCTCAGGCATTTAAGCATCTGACTTCAGCTCAGGTCATGATCTCAGGGTCCTGGGATCAAGTCCCACATCGGGCTCTCTGCTCACTGGGGAGTCTGCTCCTCCCTCTGCCTCTGCCCCACCCCGTGTTCCCACTCTCTCTCTCTCTCCCCATCTTAAATAAATAAGTAAAAATCTTTAAAATAAATAAATAAAAAAGAAAACAGGTTGACAATCAAAAGATTTCTAGACAAATGCAGCATGTCCTGAAGGCTTAATAAAATATAAAAATGCTTAGTACACAATTCAGATTCACTATGAATAATACAATTATAGATTCAAATTGGAAGCTATGAGGAGTCATAGTTTCTCATAATTTGGGAACAATTATGAAATAAGAATTTGGCATAGAAAACACTGGAAAGTTTCATATTGGATTATAGAACAGAATTTGCTGCCCAAACTAAGGTAAGCTTGAGACAGATTTGAAAGAGAACACAAACTCATCTTTTCCCCCCTATGATTTCCTTTTTTTCTTTTTAAGATTTTATTTATTTATTTAGGAGAGAGAGAGCACACACATGAACGGGGGTGGGGGGGTGGGTGGAGGGAGAGGCAGACTCCCTGCTGAGCATGGAGCCAGACATGGGGGGCTCAGTCACAGGACCCTAAGATCATGACCTGAGCCCATGGCAGAGTGACTGAGTCCCCCAGGAGGCCCCCCATGCTTTCTGAGGCAAATGTGGTAAAACTTTTCAAAGGAAAAATGTGTTCCACAATATAGAAAGGAAACTGACAGCTGGAATGAGATCCTCCGCTACCTGCCGCCAAGAGAAAAGAAAAGCACAAAACATATCGCTGTGACCTTCTTAATGCCCATCACCAATGTGATGAGCACTGGGTGTTACACACAACTGACGAATTATTGAACACTACATCTGAAACTACTGACGTACTATGTGTTTGCTAATTGAATTTAAATTAAGAAGAGGAAAAAAAAATGCCATGGTGAGCCTTTCTTGGGGGGAAGGCAGGGAGAAGAACATTCATTATGTGGTATTCTATAAGCACTGTGTCTTGAAATTAGGGGCTCTGAATTTTTCGAAAATCTGCTCTATAAACACCAATAACAATGGCTTACATTCGTGCCTTATTTTATCCTCACAGAAACATTTCCATGACAGAGAACAAATCAAGGTAAAGAGAGGTTAAATACTTGCCTGAAGGGGGCGCATAGGTGGCTCAGTGGGTTAAAGCCTCTGCCTTGGGCTCAGGTCATGATCCCAGGGTCTTAGGCTGGAGCCTGAGCCTCACATCCGGCACTCTGCTCAGTGGGGAGCCTGCTTCCTTCCCTCTCTCTGTACCTGCCTCTCTGCCTACTTATGATCTCTGTCTGTCAAATGAATAAATAAAATCTTTTAAATAAATAAATAAATAAATAAATAAATACTTGCCTGAAGTCATATGGCTTATAAGTAGATGTGGTGTTTGAACCCAAACCCCGCATTCTTAGCCCCTAAACTCTTCCTCCTCCCCTAATGAACAGTGAAGAGCGTGCACAGAAACTCTTCTTTCTTGTCTACTTGCCTGAACCTGACCTAGCCTCCGGAGACAAGCTGATCCCTGATTCCCGACCCTCATCTGAATGACCATAAAATTGACTCCGTAGCTCCCTTCAGGGTGGAAAGAAACATGCTCTGTGATCTCCAGGCAGAGGGTCCCACCTCTAGCTTCATCTCCCCTACAGCAGAGATGAGGATTTTTTTTTTTAAAGGTTTTATTTATTTATTTGACAGAGAGAGACAGTGAGAGGGAATACAAGCAGGGGGAGTGGGAGAGGGAGAAGTAGGCTTCCCGCCAAAGCAGGGAGCCCGACACAGGGCTTGATCCCAGGACCCTGGGATCATAACCTGAGCTGAAGGCAGCTGCTTAACAACTGAGCCACCCAGGCGCCCCAGAGATGAGGATTTTTAAGCTATTTGCAGAGTCTCGCCAATCTGCCTTTCTCACTACTGTCCTGGTATCTCATGTACCTTGAGCAAAGGGAGGCACTGAGGAATCGTTGAATTAATGCCCAGCTGACCAACCTCTGGCTTGACAGGTTATTTAAAATGTCATTTTACATAGAACCCACATCTTTTCAGAGTCATCCTAAAATCTTCAGTGACTAATAAAGGAATGAGATTCCACTTATTTTTATTTTTTATTTTCTTAAGATTTTATTTGAGAGAGCGAGCAAGAGAGCAAGAGCATGACAGGGGAGAAGGTCAGAGGGAGAAGCAGACTCCCTGCGGAGCTGGGAGCCCAATGTGGGGATGGGACTCCAGGATCATGACCTGAGCCAAAGGCAGTTGCTTAACCAACGGAGCCACCCCAGCATCCCAAGAGATTCCAGTTAGCAGAGAAGCCACCAACCAAAAAAAGCTATCTGGAAAGACTCCTCACTGTTTAAGTAACCCCTAGTGAGAAATGAATCTTTACGTCTGTACAGCCTTAAAAGTTAGCACCCCAACCAGTAATTCCTTTAACGTGATGTGCTTTATCTTTGAAATAAATTCTTTTCCTATTATTTACATATTTATATATTTTGCCTTTTTTGGTGTATTGTTGCTTCATTTAGAGCTTTTTCCTTCCTGCTCTTCTAGTTGTTGAGATCCTGAGGGACCCTGTTGGCATCTTTAACAAGCAACACTGTACTCCAAAATTTGTCTTTATGTGGAGTTTCCCTTTATCTGGTGTTACTTACAACTGCTGGCGAGGGGACGTGGATGCTTGCGACCGATCGCGGGCGGATGTGATTGACCAGGTGGCAGAGAACCACACCATCCATGAGTGCGGCCCCCAGGTCTTCATGCAGGCTGACCTTGAGTCTCATCTCGATGCTCTGGGGGAGGAATCAGAGGGAATCCAGTTGTCATCAGGCAACAGAGGATCAAATACAGTGATGGGTATTTATGAATTGAGACATTAACTTCATTATGAGGAAGAAGAATAGGAACACTTAGAAAACACTTCCATTATCTAACTTTTTCCAACAGATATTGTAGTAAAAATCTTGCTGTAGAAAAACAAATCCAGCTGCGCCTAACATTTTTAGTAAGTTGAGTGAATGGAATACTAGGATTACTTCTGGAGTTCAATGTTGCCTCAGCCTTAGCTATGGAAATACAAAACCAGAATGAGGTGACCAATGGAAAGTTCTGACAGTTCTGGTTCTGACAGTCTGCCAGGAGTAGAGGAGGGATTAAGGGATGCTTTTCTCTTAGACTTTGTTTTTGCTGAGAATCAATTTTTTGACTTTAAAAAAATTGAATTTTCCATTTTGAGATAATTACAAATTCATACTTGGTAACAAGAAATAACAGAGATCCTGTGGACCTTTCACCCCGTTTCACCTGAAGGCAAAAACTTGCAGAAGCATACCAGAGTACCACAGCAGGGTGCTGATATGGATACAGTCAGAATCTGAGCTATTTCCATGACCACCTTCCTAATGGTGCATCTCTACAGCCACACCCACCTCACTCCCACCTGGAGTATAACTTCAGCCCTGCTGTCCTTTGCTTTTCCTTCAAGGCTCCCATGACATGAACATTGACCATCTGCTACATTCCTTCAGGTCCCTGAGGCTCTGCTCAGTTATTCTCCATCTGTTTCTCTCTGTTGTTCAGACTAGGCAACCTCTATCACTTCACTGTCACCTCCATTCTGCAGTTGAGCCCCTCCGCTGGGCTTTTTGTTTGGGATAATGTGTTTTTCAGCCCTTTACTTCCACTGGGTTCTTCTTTAGGTCTTCTCTTTCTTTGTTAAAGATTCTCTCTTTCTTTACTGACGTACTCTACTGTTCCTCTTTGTTTCAACCATGTTTGTAATTGCTTGTTGGAGCATTGTTATCATGCATGCTTTAAAATTTTTGTCAGGTAATCCTAACATCTCTGCCATATTACTGCTGTCAGCTGTTGACTGTCTTTTTGCATTCAATTTGAAATCTTCTGGTTCTTGGTAGGATGACTGACTTTTTTGTTGAAACCTGGACATTTGCCTATTATGTTAGGAGACTCAAGATCCTATTTAAACCTTCAGTTTTAACTGGCTTTTGTGGACACTGCTCTGGCAGGAAATGGGGGTTACTATCTTATTACCGCTGGGTAAATGCAGATATCTATGCTTCCCACTTGATCTCAGTTAACTTGGTGGAGGGAGGTTCTAACTGCTGGATGCAGGTGGAAATCCAGGGTCCCATGTAGTCTCCATTGACGCCATGGTAGGAGATGGGCTTGTTCCCAGCTAGCATGGAGGAGACTCCTGGCTCCTGTTTTGGTCTTCTCTGATACCACCAACCAGGGGTGGAAGTCGAGCCTGCTCCATCTTTGCTGCTGGCCTGGATAAGGGAGGAGCCACAGTATTTTTGGATGTTTAGCTGGAGTAGAGCATTTATTGTCTAAAGGTTTTTATCTTGCTAGGTTGTTCCTTTCTTGGTACTTTGGCTAAGATAAGCAAGCTTTTGGGTGGCCTTTTAAAAGGAATTGTGCCCAATAGCATTTCTGGGTTTCCAACTACTTCAGCTCCAGGTCTGAGCTATATGAGGCAAAAAAAGAAAACCCACAGAACTCACCACTGTGTCATTTCTATTCCTGAGGGCCCCTGGCCAGTCTGCTGTCTTCTCTCTACCTTTCCGAGTATCCTTATGTTTATTTTGTATGTTATGTTCAGGGTTTTTACTTGTACTTAGTGAGGGAAATAGGGAAAAGTAGGTTTGTTCAATCTTCTCAGAAGTAGAAGTAGAGAAATTAACTTTTTAAACTTTAAATACAAATTTCTATTTTATAACAGTGGTTCCTGTTAAATGGTTAACACCCAAAGAAGGAATGACTTAATTTGGAGATTTGGAATAAATGAAGTGTTAGAAAACCAGTGCATAATACAGCATCATGTAATTCCTTTTCAGAACATTCTTGTGTGTAGACACCTACCTTTCTTCTCCATACTCTTTCAGTCCCTTATTTTACATCATAAATGAAAATGTAAACAACAAACATAACCCAAACTTTAAGATAAAATTATGTCACTCTTTGAGAGGCATCTCTCAGTTTCAATCTTATTTTTACCTACCTCTGAAAATTCACCTCCCAAACTTACAGCATATGCAAGTGCTCTAGGCAAACAACAGAGGTCTGACTTTTTCCCTGTGACTAATAAGCCAACCACAGTGACTTAAAGTGGTGGTAAAAGGTTTCTGCGTTTTTAATTCTTTCCTCCTGACTACCTGCTAAATCATATATAAAGAATCATCTGCAACAACACAGATGGGGACCTACCTTAATTTGGTTTAATTTTATTTATGGGATTCATTTCTCATTTGCAGAACTCATTGCCATCTGAAATTATGTTTATTTTTTTCCTTCTTATTTACTATCTCTTCTCATAGACTATAGGCTCCCTAAGAGTAGGGACCTTTATGTTCTCTCCTCTACCCATCTCCTAGAATACTGCTCGGCACACAGAAGCAGTCAATAACCATCTGCTAGTGAAGGGAGAAGATGTTACCTTAAATCTATCCCCTCTAGACTTCCTTACACTCTTCTGGGTCATGATTATGGTACTTCTCCTTGAATATAAAGAATTTATGAAGCAATTCATGATGTACTGATTTTACTAATACCAGTATGTTCTCTGACCCAGGTACTGCTATTTGATCTCTCATATGTTCATGTATGAGCTCTCTAACTAGATACAAAGACCATGAGGATAGACGAACAGCTACAGAGTGCCCACCAGAAGCTGTGTGGGAATAGAAATACAAACAATAAGGCAGCCATGTTCCCTGCCATTGCCAAGCTTAAAATCTTCATTGGAAAGACTAGCGCAAGACTTCATCCTGGATAGGAACTCAAATGCTTTGCTTGAGTAACTAATTACAAAGTTCTGATCAGTTGGGATGCAAAGTAGGGTAATGATGAACATCTTTAAATTAATGGAATATTATTGCTAAGCAGAAGAATGACAGTGTATTATTTTAAAGCGTACCTGAACTGAACCAGTACTAGGTTTAATCCATATGTATTTCTACTTCCATTATCTCATATATTCCCCAGAAAACCCCACTAAGATGGGAAGTATTTTTTTAATACATGAAAAAACTTGAAATCAGGGATGTTATGTGAGTTGCCCAGTATCAGTCAGAAGGTGACCTGAATGAAGCCTTTTTGCAGTGCTTCAAAGTCTGTTTTTCAAAAGTAGAAAATGCTGCCTCAATTCTGAAAATGGGTATTCAGTGATGGACTCTTTCTGGGGGAAAACGTGCGTTCAGTGATGGGCTGTTTCCAGGGGAAAAGCATGTTCAGTAATGGACTATTTCTGGGATACCTCACGGAGTTGTTCCACCAGTTCCTTCTCTTCTCTCATCTGTTCCATTTTCCTCCGAATTGTAAACTGTGGGTCTATAGATTCCAAATTTCTCTGAGGTCTTAGAAACACTGTAATAAAAGGGGGGGAAAAAAAGCCTTTACTGAGTGCCCGCTATAGGTTGCCTTATAGGACGACTTGTATGTAGTTAAGTAAATAAGGCACTTACCACACAGAAACAAATTCTGACTTCACATGGAAAGCTCGATTTGAATATTCTAAAAATTATATTTTAAATTGTACCGAGTTATGCAGACTAACAACAGCTATATTTTTGGTGATAATAGACTGAATTCAGGGAAGGGTGTGGTTCATCCTTGGGACCATGCCAGGCCACAGCTCTGACTGGTGTCCCCTCTCTCATGTTCTCCCTGCTTTCATCCTAAGTGTTCATTTATACATGGGGTTTTATGATCCTTTCATAAATTAAGATAATTTTATTCAAAGAAGAGGACTCTAGAATTGCTTTACACATTAAAAATGGGCACAGGTTAATATTTCTGTTGGCCAAATTTTTTATAAGCCTGAGTTAAGGACAAGAACTAAGTGATACAAGATTACGTATTTTAAGTGTGGAGTGGAAAAACTCCACCTTCTATCATGTCACTGACACTATATCCAAAAAGTTAGTTCTTTAGAAATGACCACAGCCTCCTTTTAGAAGAGCTGGCAAGATGAGAAGCAATTTAAGAGATCATCCATGGCTTCACATCTTTAAAATTACAACCATCAGGAACAGCGACTGACAGCGGAGCTCCCTCTGAAAGGCAGGGGGCCTCAGGCTCCAGAGAAAATAAAGCCTGGAAACCCCTGAAGGCTAACATTTTGTAAAGACTAATAAAGAAGGTAAACAATATTCTACATAGTGCAGGGTGATTCTGGCAAGGATTTTAATCACTTTTTATTATGATACAAAGCCCAGGGCAGATTTACATTTTAATTTTTTTCTTCCTTGAGATTTTTATCCCGAGACCGTCAACTTCCCATTCACACAGGAGGGAGCAAGGTACTGGTAAGAGCCATATTTGCTCACCCTGTCCCACAGACCTTCATGGGGGTCTATGACCCACAGACTGCATGGGGGGTTTAGGAGTGTGAGGTGGGTTGGGGAGCCCTCCAGGAAATTCTGGGCAGACAACTTCAGTTTTAAAAACCATGGCCACAGGGAAGGTTGCATGACTACTGCAATTCCAGTAATTTCAATCACCATAATTTAAATCATGTAAACAAGAAGGTCATGCAACTTTTATTCTATTCTGACAAACACTTCCTACAGGTCACTTTACTTATTTTTTTTAAAGGTTTTATTTATTTATTTGATGGAGAGAGAGGGAACACAAGCCAGGGGGAGTAGGAGAGGGAGAAGCAGGCTTCCTGAAGAGGAGGAATCCCAATGCGGGCTCAATCCCAGGACCCTGAGATCATGACCTGAGCTGAAGGCAGACACTTAATGACTGAGCCACCCAGACATCCCTTTATAGCTCACTTTAAAAGCTACCTCAATTTGCTAATTTTTTTTCAATTTACTAAGTTTTAAAAATTAAATATAGTTTATAAATATACTTAGAATAGAAAAACTTGAGTCCACTCCCTATAATCAATTACTCCATGCTCACCCAAATATGTCATCTTAATCTCAATGTATGGTCCAAAGTGTACCTTTGGACCAAACCACCTTAATAAATGACTTGTGTGGGGGCACCTGGGAGGCTCAGTTGGTTAAGGGTCCGACTTTTGGTTCTGGGTCAGGACTTAATCTCAGGTTCCGAAGACTGAGCCCCGCATTGGGCTCTGTGCTCAGTGTGGAGTCTGCTTTAGATTCTCTCTTTCTTTCCCTCTCAATCTGGCCCTCCCGCTTATGCGTGCACTCTCTCAAATAAATAAGTAAATAAGCCAGTAAGTAAATAAATAAAATGACTTGCATTAAGCTTCTCACATCTCAGTATTTTCTAAGTCAGTTGCAGTGTTTGTGAATCAGCATTCTGATACTCTGTGGAAGATTAGAAAGTTGTCTTAATATACCCTTGATGTACAGTAAATGGAGAAAGAGGGTGGTCTACTGGACGTAACACCTTCTGGAACCTCAGGGAGGAGCCAGCCTGGGGCCTGGGCCCCTGTTTCAAGCCATCTAGGAAAGTCACCGGCAAAAAGAGCCAAAGACATGTCACCAAAGGGCTGTCACCAAGGCCTACAGAAACCAAACCCCAGGAAGTGAGACCAATTATTTAAAAAATCAAGGCAAGTCCAGCAAAGGAAGTAGGGTAGTGTAACCCAGCAGGGAGAGATGAGCAGTTCGCAGAGCTAAGGGAAATGAGAAAGTAGACAAACTGGGAAGAAGGGAAGAAACTGGAGGATGCATTAAGCTTGCCTTTGCATCCTTTCAAGACCAAGGAAAAACTCTACCCATTTAATATAGCATCCAGAAGAGATATGTATTGAAATGTAAATCCACACCCTCAAAGAAAAGAAGTCAACCAAATTTACCAAAAAAGTCAAGGAATGTGAGCAGAGTTAAGTAATTTATACACTAGCCAGCAAGGGGCGCCCCAACATTGTTTAAACAAAGCTAATGTTTTCTTTGGAGGTTTTATTTCCCTTTGCCTTTTTTTCTAGGGGGCAATCTTATCTAATACAGTATGCTTAATATTTTCAATATGTTTTTATTGGCAGATTTCTTTCTGAATACGAAACTATCAGGAAGTTGAATTAACCGTGAGCTTTGTTTAACAGCACACAATTCAAGTATCTACAACTTGTTAGAGCCCTATGTGAGATAAGATATTACAATGGTGTCTGGGTTTTAATGTCCCAGCATCCCTTTTCATCTTAAATTCCCGTGCATCTTAAAAATATAAAATGCATACTTGAGTATTTGCTCTATGAATGTTAAGCATCACGAAGTGTTAAAACACATTTGTACTTTTTTTTTTTTTTTTAATGAAGACTTCAAATGTACCTAAAGTTATTGGAAACCATGACTATAATACTACTAGTTTTCTAAATGGATTAATTACTGTGGACTATATGAGAAATTAAAACGAACTCTCTAGGCTAATAATAAATCTACAGAGCACATAAGTGCTTGCTTATTTTGCGAGGTATGTTATGAGAGAATCATTTTAATGGGAGCATTATGGTAGCTCCAATTCTATGGTAATACTGTAGGTTTTTTTTTCTTTTCTTTCAAATCATATTTAAATAATACATGGAGTGACCAGCCTGAACCAAAGATTTGGAAAATTGATCTATAGAAGAATTATTGATTTTTCCCCCTTAATTTCAATTACTAAATTTTAAGAACCTCCTTACTTAATTCGGGGGGCAGGGAGTTTAACTCAAGGCTACAAGACAGTATTAAGAGGAGCTGCACTGTCTGTACCTGTTTCTCGAATCAAATGCCACCCTATTTAAATGTAAGTAAGAAGGAGAAGAAGAGGAAGAAGAGAGCAGAGTGAGTGTGTGGAGGACTCTGTGTGTGTGTGTGTGTGTGTGTGTATGAAGAGATGAAGAAGTAGGTGATTTAAGGGTGATTTAAGATACAGGAAAAATTAGTCTTTCTTAACTTTAATAAATAACATTTATAATTATATAATATATATTTTTTATAAAATTATTATATAAATTATATTTATATTATAAATTATAAATTTATATTATAAAATTATATAATTATATATAATTATAATAATATAATTTCTTAACATTTAATAAATAACTTAACTAATAAATAACATGCAATGAATGGAAAAGATGATTTGCTCCTATTTGTAATTTATTTAGCAGAAGAGACAAATCTCAAAGCAAAGCCCCTGAAAGGAATGATGAATATGTTTGTGCAGAATGTCAAATTCATCTTTGCAGGTACAGGTCAAATTCCACAGATTTTTCCATTATCTCTGGTACTTCCTTTACTTTTCTCCTCATCCTCATCCCCGGCCTGGGAGTGATCTATCAACATACAGAATTCTTTATCTGTGTCTCTCTCATGGCACTCATCACTTTCTCTCCTACAGTATAGATCTGTTCCTCTCCATTATGACTGTTTAAGAATTTATGTCTGTTTCCAATTTGTATGTCTCCTCCTGCCCCACAAAGCAGTTTGAAAAATGAAACAAGTCTTCCAAAAATTCTCTCATTCAAAGATCAGCCTATTTGGAGAGTATCTCTGCAAAGATTATTCCACCCTGATAATCAGTCACCTCAATTTTTTCTGTCATGAAAAATCTACGAAAGCTTGGTTTCCAGGTCTGAATTCATTAGACTCTGAAATAAAAGTTCTATAAAAGCAGATACCTTGTTTGTCTTTTTCAGAGTTATACCCGTAATAACGAACATCATGCCTAGCACAATGTAGACAACAGACATTTAAGAATGTGCACAAGAAACCATTTCTCTGTTTAAGAATATCGTTTTAGGGGCGTCTGGGTGGCTCAGTTGGTTAAGCCACTGCCTTCGGCTCAGGTCATGATCCTGGAGTCCCAGGATCAAGTCCCACATTGGGTTCCTAACTCCGAGGGGAGTCTGCTTCTCCCTCTGACCTTTTCCCCTCTCACACTCTCTCTCAAATAAATAAATAAAATCTTTAAAAAAAAAAGAACATCGTTTAAAAAAAGGTTCATTTATTTATTTTAGAGAGAGAGCATGGAGGAAGAGGCGGAGGGAAAGGGAGAGAGAATCCTCAAGCAGACTCCTCACTCTAACACAGGGCTCAATCCCAGGACCCCGAAATCATGACCTGGGCCGAAATCAAGAGTCAGCCTTTCAATGAACTGAGCCACCCAAGTGCCCCAAGAATATCTTTTAGTTAAACCAAGAAAGCCCACTGCTCTACAAGTTGCTTAAAATGCTTATATAATTATTATGTGAAATGCACTCTTGGTATAGAGTTTATCAGTCTATATTATTAAACTTTATTACCTAAATTTAACTCAGTGAGAGATGCTTGTCCATGGATGTATGGGGTTTTGAAATTTAGCTCTCAGTTTATCCTCGGAAGTTAAGAACCAGGACTGGGAGTGATGTTTAAGATACACAAATACAAGGGCAGCAAAATAAAATGGCTTTGAAAAAACATCCGGAGCTTTAGATCCTGGCTAATGTGAATTAGAAATCTGATTAACGCATTCATTTATTCCCTTCTGGTGTCCCAAAATGAATTAGATACACACTCTCTCTGCCCTCAAAATGCTATTTCCTCTCATCATTTTTGGGCAATTTATTCTAACCTAGTGACTTTCCCCTGCTTGAACATAACATAAAGACCAGTAAAAATGTAATCAATGTGTTGAGTCCACGTGACAACCAAATAAATTAGCACCTCTGAGCGTTGATCTAGACAGCTACTGTCTTAAAAACACTCAGATGATTCTAATGCAAAGCTGCAGCTAGGAACTGCTGAAACACCACTCACAGCCTATTTCCTCATTTTTGTATGGGGAAAACAATACCTAGAAGGGCAGGATTATTGTAAAAACCTAGTAAATGTCTGTAAACTGACCCAAGATGGAGATGCCCATTCATTCTCCAGTGATAATTCAATAGCCAATTTTATATAAGTATAAATTGGCACCCATGAACTAACTGCAAATGAAAAAGGGACAATGATTCAAAATAAGATAGGAACAAAAGAAAAAGGAGAAAAAAAGGAAGATAGGAACAGTTTTCACTTCAAAGTGAAGGGGAAAGTCATGAAACAGGCAGAGTCGTACTAGGGCACAAGAGCAAAAGAAAGAGATGAAACTGTTCCTAAGAACCAGATGGCGTGAATCTGCCCCCTCCCAGTGCCCGGAGTGCCCCACAGCCCTGCACACACCCTCCCATCCTCCCATCCTCCCCATGGATCTCAAGGGGCAGAACCCTGGGGCCTGTGGGAATTCAAAATTCCAAAGACCTTCTAGCCAGTTTGCCATTTTTTATTTCTTTGAAGAGAGAGTTTTAGAAAAAGATGGGGAATTGAAAATGAGACACAGGATTAGAATACTGAAAAGACTTTAAATAAAGGGGAATTTTAATATAAAGCAAGACAGTGAACAAGGTCTAAAAATGCCAACTTTACCAAAAGCTAAAAAAAAGTATAAATGAAAGAAAAACTGCATTACACACTGGGTTGAGTCAGGAATAAGATGCTGTTTCTTTACAAAGGTTGAGACAGGTGTAGACAATGGATACCAGCAGTAGGAGGAAATGAAACTGATGTGCTTATTAGCTTGGAAATGCCAAGAATGGCCACTGAACAGGATCTCCTACTTAAGAGGAAGGAGTAAGAATGGCATAAAATCACAGGCTGTATTTCTCTTGCAAGATTAATTTGTATGCTTGCGAATACGCATAGGGCAGCTTCATTCATTTAAAAAATGTGTTGGAAAATATATGGAAATCACAAGGCCAAGTGTAGCACAAAGAGAATGAAAACGCATGTGAAAAATCAGATCTGGGAACCTGCACCACTATTTTTCAAGAATATTTCTGCACAGAAAATTTTCTGTTGTCCACAGCACATTCTAGACAAATTGCAAATAAGGGTAACTGAGGGAAGCACATGAATATTGAAAGCAATTCCTTCATTATGATTGTGGTACGGCTTGATAGCTAATACATGAATCCCTGCAATTTGCACTTGTACAAAAAAATAACAAGTAAAGAGTGTGAGATTAGTTTATTTTCCGAGAAAGTTCTATAATTTCTATGGAAATCTTAGGATTTTTAATAGAAGGAAGACAGTCTGGCTTAGAGCTTTCACCAAGAGTCCTCGATAAACAGCTGTAGAATGAGTATGGAAATGGTGCAGTGTTGGGACCCTGGGTGGCCTCCCCTCCGGCGCTAAGTTGCGGTGTGACCTCACCTTTCTGGTTTTAGTTGGCACATCTGTATAGATAGAAATTCTACTGCTACATAACAAGACTAGATCTTTCCCAGCTTAAACAAAAACAAAAAAAAGTCTTCTGGTTTTAGATATCACTCCTAAGGAAATACCAAATCACACATAAATCTTTCATTTTAGGCTTGATTTCCTTTAAACAACAGCAGACCCATAAATAGCCATGTTTTCTGAAAAACAGAAATGCCTCTCCCCCTCCTTTTTTATTTTTGAGTAAAGGAACAGTTTCTCAAGAAAGTTTCCACTGAACCCTCTTCAACTTCCAGAATTTAAAATAGGGACGGTGTAAGGAGGGACTTCTGTCTCATTGTTGTTGTTATTGAAGCATATTTTCAGTTAAAAAAATTCAGAAATCTGTGAAATGGTAAAACTCCTTTTACAACAAACCTGACAAAAAATACATGTGTCCTTCTTTATAAGGAAATTGGAAAAACTTTTTTCTCTTGAATTTTGACCAGAAATCACAGCAAATGTTTTGAATATATTTTTTCTATATAACATACTTTGATTAAAAGATAATTATGACTGGAAAATTTATTTTATTTTCCTAGGAAATAAATAGGAAATTTATTTTCCTATTATGTTTGCACTTTCATATCTCACTTCTCTTCCCTATAAATCACGCTGTTTCATTTAACATTACTTTTGTCACTTTGCATCTTAGAGTAAAATGTTTAAAATCTTAACTAACATTAGACAACATGGAGATTCTGATCTATATGGCATGTAGGCCTAGATAACTATATTTTGTTTTCATCTTTTATGTTATTTAAGATATTTAATGGCATAAAATTAAGAGATATTCATAATAATCCAACGAGCTGTCTTCAACTTTTTATTGGCATATTTTTTTTTTTTTAAGATTTTTATTTATTTATTTGACAGAAATCACAAGTAGGCAGGCAGAGAGGCAGGCAGAGAGAGAGGAGGAAGCAGACACCCTGCTGAGCAGAAAGCCCGATGTGGGGCTTGAACCCAGGACCTGGGATCATGACCTGAGCCGAAGGCAGCGGCTTAACCCACTGAGCCACCCAGGCGCCCCGGCATATTTGGTTTTCAGGCCAATTTGAATATCATCTATGTGAATGGACACTCAAAAAGGTAGAAGGTATCAAAAGTTAAAAATGTGCAAAGAACCACAAAAAAAAAGGGAGAAGGCAAGTGATTTCTCTTCACTTTTAGAAATTTCTCAATGTTAACATTATTTTTAGTGCACCACTCAGGGGTCAGCCACGGTACTCATTACCTTAAAAATCTCATACGGTTAATCGTGGATAATAAAAGATCAAACTCTCAGCACACTTTGGGGCAGATGCAGGACCAAGCACAGACACTCCACATGTGCAACCCCCGGTTTTTATAAACAAGCAAACAAACCAAAAAACAAAACAAAACAAAAAACCCCAGCGGAAAAGGTAGAGAAAGAAATTCTTGTAAAGTCCTCCCGAAATCCAGCATTTTCAAGTTAATTAAATGCAGTTCGGCAAACTGCTAGAGAACAACCCCCATGCACTTTTCTGGACTCTACTTTCCAGCTTTACTCATTGGTTCTTAGAGCAGGCATGCAGGCGAATATAATCTACCCTTAGCTGCACCGAAACGAGCGTTCAGTACATTCATCGGCTTATTAATGAGCACATTGAAGAATAGGTACAAGGCCACCTACCATTGTCACTGTCTCCTTCAGATGGAACACTGTAGCTAGAGCTGTCCCATGTTTGTGCCTGTGTAAGTTTGTTGAAGGAGATAGGAGGAAGAGTGAGGGCTGGGTCTGCAGGAGAGCAAGAGAGCCGGTCCGCGTACAGTTGGACAAGGACCAGGAAAAACCAAAGGGGCAGCAGCATTTCACAAATGGCATAAGGTTTGTATGGAAATGAAGCGAATTTCGTATTATGGGATTTCAATTCAAATGTACAATATAGGAGAAGAATGAAAGATGGCGCATGAAATAAAAAGAATGATAAAAACCGAGTGTTAGTACTTATCAATCATATACTTTGCATGCAGTTAATATCGTTAATCTTAACAGTTCTGCAAGCCCACAGACTCAGAGTCCTCATGATTCATGTCAGCAGAAAGGAAGAGTACCCACAGATAACATAGATACAAAGCGGAAGACCTACCAGACACCTTTTTCAAAAACCTTCTAAGTAACTAACAATCATAGCAAATACGATTCACACAAAAAATGTGGTTACGTAGACAAAGCTTAATATGTGCAAATACATCTGTTATATAGAAATGAGACTATTACAGAATCAGTGTTTTACCGTTTGTCAATTTTTTTTTCCATGTCAATGCAAAATTTCTATTTAAAGGCTACTACTAGCCAAAACTCTGCTCAACCCTGGACACAGATACCTCTCCATGCTGTCTTTGGTACTGATCAGTAGAAGAACAATTTTTGATACTAGCAGAGTCTTTTGAACAAATCTAATTCACCAATAGATGTCAATCATTTTCAAGCACTTCTGAGTTAGGAATGAATATTCGAATATGTACAGTTCTCTCTCTTTGGAGGAGAACACAGAAGAAAAAAAATTTTCTTCTGAAGAAAACTATTAATCTATTTAAAAATCTAAGTTCTTATTCCAACGTGCTGATTTGAGCAGTCTGTTCTTATTTCTAACACAGAAATCACATAAATCCATATACTTAACTTTAAAAGAAAAATCAGTTGGCATTTAAAAGTTCCAAAGCTAATCAGATAGAATTTCTTTTTAAATCATATGATGTTTAATTAAAATTGCTATATATTATTTTTTTTAGAAAATGTGAAAACTACACACTGAAATATGTTTAAATGACTAAATAAAATGAAAAAAATCCCCAATATATAATGCAGTTTTATAAAATTCCAACATGCCACTTGATGTTCCTGAAGATAAATCAGCATTATTTACAGCAACCAAATTTCACAAAGCTTTCAACAACTAGAACAATTTCCACAGTGGTTAGTCTGCATGATAGAAAGGTTGGAAGCTTGGAGAGGAAATCATCTTTGTTTTCTGCTATTCAAAATAAATGCCCCATTTCTTTTTCACCACGATGATGAATTTGAAATGGTTAAGCAGTATGAGTACAATATTGATAAGCCGAGTTTGGACTCCACAAAAGAGAGAAAAAGAAATCACCGAGACAACTTTATACCTAAACTGTAAAGATGCACATTCAAAAGAATATTGTTCTTTGGAGATTCATTCAACTTTTGATTGCTCAAAGATTAAATATATTTAAAATTCCTTAAAACTACGTGTAAGGATTAGAAGCAAGTCTGTAGTCCAGTCTGTGGTCCTGAATGCACAGAGCTAACTCTCCTGGCAGGACGGCACTGAAGGCATAGAGGAGAGGTGCCCACCAGATCATCTCTCCCAGCACACACCTGAGACCCCGGGGAAATGGAAGCCCAGCCCAGATCTGACTGCATATGCTCGATGCCATAAATGAGGAGGCCAGTCATTTGAGCCTTATTTCACACACAGTTTGGCTTTCCATAAAACACCTACTAACCTTTGCCGTACCTTAGCATTTTCTCAAATAGCTCTGCCTTATAGCCAGCCCATCCAGGATGTCAGGAAACCATTATACCAGGCTACATGTTACCCATCCATCAACTTGCTCCTCAAACAAAAAAGTTATCTTCATGAAGGAACTACATTTGGGTTTTTTATAGGTACCTGTTTACGAACTATATCCACGTATAACTTCAACTCTTGCCAAGATGCTTTACTGAAAAATCCGAGAATATCTAAGTTCTTTACTAGATTTTTGCTTAAACGTGGTCTGTGTCCTTTCTTAGCACTTACTTAAAAGCATGAAGAGTCATGAATGCATGCAAAGATCCAAAAGTATTAAAACAAAAAAGGACCTAAAAGAAGGTAGATCTGGCCAGAACTGTAGTGGAGAAATCAGAAGAACCGAATTTTTCTATGCATCGTCCTTCTTTTTAAAACCAATAGTTAGTTTTCACATGGCTGTAATTTACATCTGTGACTATACTAACAATAAATTAAAAGAGAAATGGCTAATAGAAAGGGTAATAAGAGAAATGGGTAATAGAAAGGCTCTTTTAATGAAATGGCTCCTGACCACTCATGTGAGTCCTGAAATGATAGCCCTGTTGTCGGAGGAAATGCATAACCTTAGGAGGGTTAGAAAGCCGACAAGGGATATTCGAGAAGAATCACCCTGTGGGAGGCTGCTCTTGAGCTCAGCAGCTTACCGGGAACCACTGGGTAAAAAACTCCTTGGACTATTTCTTCCCCACTTGCAGGTCCCATGACCTTTTCTCTTTGCTTGGACTGAAAGGAGGGAAGATGTCTACGACTGATAACGTGGGCGGAACGGGCGATTCACTGGGAAACAAGGCTCCAAAGTCTGGCCTCCCCATGTGGTGGCAGAGCCCTGAGGCCCGGACACAGTGTCCACCAGGGTGCGTCCACAGGGCTGCTCACGCTCACACACACACACGTAGGAGGCTAAAGAGAAACCATGGAGTGTTTACAAGTGTCAGGATGCTGAGGTCTTAATTTACCTGATCGAGGCTTCAGGCCAAACGGAGCGGTGCTGTTGGTGGTGGGAGAGATGGCAGGCGAGTTCGCTCTCATCTGTGGAATCAGAAGGAAAGGAGGCTTTTGAAAGACGAGCAACGGAAACAGAACTACACACGCTTTTCTACGTTCCAGGATTACAGGGACACCACTAGCTTTTTGACCGGCTGCTGTGTGATGAAGCCCCTGACTGAAAAAAATAGGGTGACTGGGGAGAGACTGCCTAGGGGGAGAGCCCGTCAATTTTTATTTGCCCAATAAAAAATATTCTATAACCATGTGACACAGGCAATCCTTTTCTGCTCCAGAAGAGACGTGTGCATGTGCACACAGACACAGGCACACACTCACGTCCCCCTCACAGCGGGCCCAGCTGATGAAGAATGTCATGACACAATAGGGGAGGAACACAGGTCACACCGACCAGTTTCACCTAGAGGGACACCACACACTGCACCATTGATGGGTAGCAGGACATCCGAAACCTTGTCTATTTGAGCCATCGCTCTGTTTTCTATAAAGATGCTGCCATATTTGGTTTTCAAAATATATCTTATAAAGTCAATCTTCCATTATGGATAGGGCCAGATAAGACTATGATAGCTAAGGAGAGACACTCCCGCAGAGAATTGGCAATGCAATTCACTCATGAATCAGGACAATCTGATTATTTCTGTAAAAGATATTCCAATTCGGCCTTCACAAACTACCTCAGCTTGCAGGAAACTTACCTCATTTGGAGAATACTCGCTCCCATTGCTCTGTAAAGTGAGATCATTTTGCACCTTCAAGGAAAAATAATGCATGGAGTATTCCATTAGACCATAAAGTTATTGAGACAGGAACGGCATCCATCTGACTTCCCTCATATCCCTGGCAGCTGGGCACTCCATGAATATACACTGAATTAATTAATTAGTGTGTTAAGTAGTTAAGTGGATCACAATGACATTTATGCAGCTGTATGCACACTCAAAAAAATACATCTAAAGTATCACACAAACTAGAAAAGGATCTCCCAGGGCAGAGAGCTCAGTCCAAAGTACCTGTAAACATAACCTGACTTGCTAGATTCCCAGGCCACGTGAGGGCTCCCATTTCCTCATTTGAACTACAGGTTTTTAGAAATGGTCCAAGGCAGTATTTCCCAAATACACAGAATCTCATTGGAAGCTTTTAATTTTTTAGGACTTTATTTATTATTTTAGAGAGGAGAGAGACCAAGCTTGGTGTGCTTGAGCATGGGGCGGGGCAGAGGAGAAGGGAGAGAATCTTGAGCAGATCCCAAGCTGAGCACAGAGCCTGATGGGGGTGGGGGTCGATCTCAGGACCCGAAGATCATGAGCTGAGCTGAAACGGGAGAGTTGGGGGCTTAACCAACTGAGCCACCCAGGCACCCCTCATCGGGGGCTTTTAATAAATATACACGCCTACACTCCAAATTACCTGAGACAATCTTATGTTATCATTCGACACCAGCTTGCTTTGGCAACCAGTGAGGAAACTCTAGGTTATTTCACTCAGATCAGCCTTCTTTATATGGTCATCACGGAACCCACTGATTACCCTAGTAAAAAAACCTGCTGAGGGGCGCCTGGGTGGTTCGGTAGGTTAAAGCCTCTGCCTTCGGCTTGGGTCATGATCCCAGGGTCCTGAGATCGAGCCCTGCATCGGGTTCTCTGCTCAGCGAGGAGCCTGCTTCCTCCTCTCTCTCTCTCCCTGCCTCTCTGCCTACTTGTAGATCTCTGTCTGTCAAATAAATAAATAAAATCTTTAAAAAACAAAAAAACCTGCTGATAGCTAGTATAAACATCTTCATTTATAGTACACCAAATAAGTATACATTTAAAATGGCTGCTCCTATTCCTATGCCTGAGAAGTGCTATTTTAAAAATACTCTAAATTTTGACACATCCAAAGGAAAAACATATATTTTTTAAAGATTTTATTTATTTATTTGATAGAGAGAGATCACAAGCAGGCAGAGAGGCAGTCAAAGAGAGAGGAGGAAGCAGGCTCCCTGCTGAGCAGAGAGCCCGATGTGGGGCTCGATCCCAGGACCCTGAGATCATGACCTGAGCTGAAGACAGCGGCTTAACCCACTGAGCCAACCAGGAGCCCCGGAAAAACATATTTTTAGAATAAAATGTCATTATTTCCCTACTCGGTGAAATGGCTTTGTTAGAAATACGAACAAGTACCTGCAGGTTCGTTCTCTCTATTAAGCAATTCCTTCCGCTAATTTTTTCTTGTTGTCCCCCCAACACCTTCCCCAATTTGATATTATTTACGGAGGAGGCTATAATTTACAGTTCTTTCCTGAATGGATGCCAGTGCTACCCAAATTTGATACAGACCGTCATCTCAAGTATATTGAAAGTCAGACTTTGTGATGTAGAAACCATCTCGGTCCTACCTATGATACTGGGGAGGGCTGCAGTTCACACCCTTTCTCGGTGTGTCTGGCTGGCTCCCACACTGTGCTGATTCTGCCACAGCTGTGTGCTGGGACACTTCCAAATCCAAACGACCCCCCAAATCTAGGTTTACTTCCATCTCTCTAAACCACCTCTTCCCCAGTCTCCCAGAGTACCTAAAATACTCAGGATCACAGACCACCTCAAATTCTTTCAATTTTTTCAATATCTAAGTCTTCTTCTCTCCACATTTTTAAAGACATCTTTAAAGTAAGGACAACTTCATATCCTTCATAGCCCGGTCCCTGACACCCAAAACAAGACCAAACCCAACATAAGTACTCAACAAAACTGGCTAATTGATTCAAGACTTATGCTAAAGTTATTGCTTTCTTCCTGAATGAGCCAGAAAAGAAAATATAAAAATAACCAAATCATAAATGAGGACCACATTTAGATTCTGTATAATCATTAGCACTGGCCTTGCTAATCCACTACTTTCTCTTCCTCCTCCTGTGACTTCCAGGGCCCGCTATCTGATCTCTTCTTTTTAAAATCATCGAGATGGGCCTATCATGGACAGACAAATGCCCTAGACAAGGAAGACATTGTGTAAGAATTTCCTACACCAAATAGGAGTCCTCATCCAACCAAAAAGAAAAAAAAAACTGACATATATTAATACAAAACATGACAAATCAGAGATGGAGTGGAGGTATCTTTTTTCTAGAGGATCTGCATCTTAAATCAATACTCCTGAAGTCATGCACCCAGGTGGACATCTGTTTTACTAGAGTCAAAAATGGGTCTGCAGCAGGACTCTAACCAGTCCTAAAGTACCTCTTCATTGACTGCTTATGGGTTGCAATGGAAAAACAGAACAATGATTACACAGTGGACAAATCAAGTGACACAACGAATGGGCAATCAAATTAACATCACCAATCAGGTCCATTTCCAGACATGCGTGACACCCTGAAAAGGACACAATTTCACTTGTGCAGTGTTCCAATCAAGAACACAGAATCTCAACTCAGCATGAGGAAATATGAGGGACTTTTGTCTCACAAAATAAGGGGCATGCCATTCAAAAAGAGAAGAGCTATATTCTTAAAAATTTCAAGGTGGTAAAAACCAAAAGAAGGTTACAGAAATGTTCCAGAATAAAGGAAACTATAGATACCTCCTAACTAGATACAATGCCTGCCACTAGACTGGATCCTCCATGGGAGAAGAAAAAAAAAATACCGTGAAGAACATCATGAGATCAACCAAACAGTTTGGAATATGAATGGTAGATTAGATGAAAATAGTTTATCAATGCAAATTTCTGAATTTGATAACTGCAATGTAGTTATGTAAAATAAAAGCTCTACTCTGAATTTGATAACTGCAATGTAGTTATGTAAAATAAAAGCTCTACTCTTAGAATACACACAGTGAAATATTTAGGGAGAAAAAGGACTATGATGAATGAAACCCTCAGATGTTTCAGAAAAAGAACTTGTGTGGAGAAAGAGAGAGAAGAAACCATACCACAAATGCAGTAAAACATTAATAATAGGTCACTCCGGGTGAAAGGATGCAATTTTTGTAATCTTTTGTAGAATCTTTCAAATTTTCCTCCTATTTTTCTAAGTTTAAAATGATTTCCAAATAAGAAGCTTAAAATAAAAAGTGGGTCAATTATAATCAATCAACAGTCAAAAAGTGGGGCCATAGAGAATCACAAGAAGCCTGCTTCAAAGGAGAGCCTGAGGTAATGGGCCGGGGACGGGGGCAGCCTTCACAAAAAAGTCTTCCTGATGTTCCAGGACTGGGTAATTCAGGACTGGGCAATTCAGTGATGCTTCCACCAGTGAAGACACAGTAGAATAATTCTGGCTGAGGAGCCCACCAATAATAACAGAGTGGTAGAGTGAGAGTCATAGCTAACATCTAGGAGCCCCTGGTTGTGAGACTGTTCCCAATTTACAGAAAATGAAGGTGAGGTGTAGAGAGGTTGCCCATAGTTAGAAGTCTTTGAGGTGGCATTAAATCTCAACATAATTCTAAGTCAGGGCGCTCGACAATGAAACCATAGTGGTTCTCTCTCATCTTGTTTAACACAGAGACTTAGCCAGTTAAGAGTGTGAAACCGCTTCATTACACTTCACTTAAGGTGTAGACATAAGGTGAAGACACACCTCAGGGACATAAATTGGTGTGTCCCGAATTTAGCCATCCCAAACCCACTCACTATGGCGGGATGAATTATGGTGTCACGCAAATGTCCCTCCCAAGCCACTGGCTCAAACCTATCTTTACAACTGTTTCTCTGGAACCTTCTAGGCTCATCTCTAGTTTTATGCCAAAACTGCTTTCAATAGCCACCAAAATTCCACCTAGTGTAATGCCACCCTTACTTTGTCCCCACATAATCCCACCAGGTTTCTCTGCCAAAGTTCTCCTAATTCTCCCAGGTGCTTCCCAAATCATTTGTTCTTGCCTCTCATGTCTTTTCTAGCTTATTTCCACCAGGCCACTTCTTAGGCTTCATTCTTGGCTCTAAAATATACACTGAGTTGTCCTACATCTTTCTGAAGCAGCAGGTTCCCTAGCTATCTTAGTTGCTACTGTCTGGCTTGGCAGGACTATCTGACTCCCAGAATTGAGAGAATTTAATGGGAAGAGCAAACTCTTATCTTTAATGAAAGATGAAATAGGATAGGCAGGAAAACTAAATAAGGTAAAAATTTAAAACACATGAAAAAACAGACCATGAACAAAATTGAATATTAGTCTCACTAATGAATGTTCTGCCCTATAATCAATCTTTTATAGACTATGGTAGCCACTATTCTGTGGCAGAATAGTGCACAGAGTTCTGGTTAATCCAAGAGCAGCCTTACCTCGCAAACCGGAGAGGTCTCCAGCTGTATTTGACCACTGTAGGAATAAAGAAAATAACAAAAAGTAGAATTTAAAGCATACATATGTCAATGTAGAAAGAGAAAATATATTCGGTTATAAGAAGGTCAACATACTTTAGTGCAGAATCTTGTAAGTCTAAGGCTTCTGCTGATTCAATAGGATAAAAGTTTACAACATTTCTCTCTGTAATATTGGTGCTTAATCTAAAGAGAAGGGGGAAGAAGATGTTAGCAAATTTATTAAACTTTTCATATGTTCTATGATTTTAATAAATCCAGTGTTTTGGGTCATATTTAGTTTGTTGTTTTAGTATATTAAAAAGTTATATTTATCATTAAATTAAGTAAGCAAAGATTTATGGTAGAACTTTCAAACCACATGGTATTTTCCCACCTACCAACGGGCCAGATTTTGTAAAATTTTAATTTTCAGTCTGTTATTGGTATTGAAATCTAACTTACTTGCAATATAACAGTAATTTCTGCTAAAGTCATAATATTCATAGATAGCAATGCTGAGTTCTATTCTAGAAATTGATGAATTTATAGAAGCATATAAAATTGCTAAGAGTACTATATGTACCAAGAGCATTTTGTTTCAATGGGAAGATATCTCTGACATACATGAATACTCTCACTTCAAAAATTAAAATTCATAAGCTATTAGATATGCAATTTTATTTGTGAAATTGTCTTACATACAGATAGTTTCTGAATTTCTGCAATTTTGAGTTGAATTCTTTCTAAGATCTGTAAAACCAGGAATTGCTGAGTCATATAAAAGTTACAAGGCTATCTTTAAGAAGAGATGAGTCACATTATATATGCTTACTGAAAATGCTATCAAACAAATATTCAGAAATCCTTAAGAAAAGAAACCAAGATAAAGGCAAAATATGGTACCAATATTCAACTAGATTTTCTGATGTTAAGGCTGTATGAAAGGTTAATCCTATAATCAGCCACTTAATCCAAACAAAAAGTTTGGATTATGAAATATGAGATAAAGGAAAAACCCAATATGCATGCAAAGTTTTTATTATTAATAGTCAGTCTCAAGCAGCTAGAAATAAATGACCTCTTGAAGGGCTCTCTCTTTATAAAAACAAACACAAGACTCTTTTTTAATTACCATTATACTGGCTCACAGAAACATTATTATACATTAGAACTGTCCTATTGTGATAATTATTTCAGGATGAACAACAAAGATAAAAAGCAGCCAAAGGAGTGGATAATTTTAGGGAGGAAATGAAATCCATACAAAGTTTTATGTGTTTTAAAATGACACTCCATAAAGACGTAAATCAATTAGCTCTTGGAAGTTTACTCAGGGCTCTTTTCTCCCACAATTCAAGCACACACCCACCATTCCGACTTGCTGGACATTCTTGGCAACTCATTGCCTCAAATGTTTCCAAACTGGAGAGGAATCTCGAGGTCCTCAGTTCATCCCACTTCTCATGAAGGAAGACGAAACTAAGGCACAGAACTGGGAACACTCCTCCAGGTCCCTAGGATTTTTACTACTGGGCTCCAGTTCCACATTCCCAAGCCACTTCTATTTCCACCAACTAGGCTGTTCTTTTTCCCTTTGGGGTTCATGTATTAATCAATCTCAAATTTGAAAGAAAAGTGTATTGGAGGAGTGATACAAAATATAAAAGGTGGAAGTATTAAAACAGTATGAAGTTTGAAAGCCCCAATTGTGGCCTTCTCTGTGTCACATCATGTCTTCAAGGCTCTTTCCTGGACTCATGCTCCTTCCCCATTGATACACGGCCTTGGGACTCTCATCCTCCTTAGAAGGCTCTGTTACTGCAGCAGAATATGAAAATGACTTTTTTTTTTTTTTAAGATTTTGTTTATTTGAGAAAGAGAGAGCATGAGAGAAAGAACACAAGCAAGGGGCACCGGGAATGGGAGAGGGAGAAGGAGGCTCCCTGATGAGGAGAGAGCCCTATGTGGGGCTCGATCCCAAGACCTTGAGATCATGACCTGAGCCAAAGGCAGAGGCTTAACCCACTGAGCCACCCAGGCATCCCTGAAAATGACTTTCAAACCTAAGTCTCGAAGCCCCAGAACTGAACACCTAGCAGCAGGGTAGACGTTGCTATCTTGGATTTTTTTTTCAGTGCGTCCTAAGCTGACCCCAACATCCTCCTCTTCAAACCTGCTGCCCCTCCTTGTTCCCCACCTTAGGTAATGAGAAGGGGCTCAGATCTAAACACTTTGGACAGTTCCTTCCACTGTTCTCACCACCCATTTCAAGTGATCACCAAAGAACTACAACACTACCTACCACTGAGTATCTCCAATTTATAAAATCTAAAGAAAAATATTAATTTAGAAATACCTACAGAAAAAACACCCACTATAATATATTTCCTTCCAGTTTTAACTTTTTCTAGGTTTCTGATGTGACTGAGACCCGATTCTGTCTCTATAATTAGGATCAAACCTTTGCATTTTATATACTTTTTGAAGTGAACATTATAAAATGAGCATTCTAAAATATACTGGAAACTTAAAAAAAATTGTATCAGCCACATTATGGTCCATCTTATTAATTAATACTTATACTTAGTTTTCTCCAAACTATTGGATTATTTCCTTTTTCCCAAATATTTTCTATAAAAACACCTTCCCCTTCACAATTTTTGTTCATATCTCTTTATCTCTCAGGATAAATTTTTAGAATCTATTCAGAATGTTTATATATTTTATAGGCTATGGCCACATACTACTAGGATGTCTTCTAGAATGGTTTTGCCAATTTACCTTCCTACTAATTTAGGTATTATTTTATTAATATTTTAACATAAATTATTAAAATAATTTAGATATTATTTCAAATCCTCACCATCCTAAAAGGCTAAGTACTTGGACCCTATCTTCTAGATGAGGAAACAGGCATTCAGAGTAGTTCTCTCTTACCCAGACTAACGGTGTGGGAGCAGAGTTCAGAACCAGTGGCTGGCAGATCCCAAGTCTGTTCTTCTTCCCAGATAGTCTGCTTCCCCATTCTTTATAATTTCATGTAAATACACAATACACACATACTCTCTTGTCCCTGTTTCCTCTCGTTGACTGCCCTGGTTTAGGATGTGACGCTCACCTCTTTCAGGAGTACACCTCCATTAGGCATTCATTAATAAGCTAAGCTCAGAGCCAAACATTAGGGACAACTGGCAACATGGAAGAGTCATATTTGGAAACCACCACTACCTCCCTCTACATATAAAATAAGGTCTGGGCTCCTCAACCCAGCATTCAAAGGTAGCCCCAGCACCCCCGCTGCCCTGCTGTGGAGTCTCAGTCCTGGCTATCCATCAGAAACACTGGCAGTATTTTTGAAAAGTGCAACAGTCAGGCCCCAGCCTCACAGGTGGAGTTGGGTGTCTGGGTTTTGAATGTTCCACAAGCAGTACTGAAGCACAGGGAAGGCAGAGATCATCACTACCCAAACCGTTCCAAGCCCTCTCCACTCCCTGTTGACCTCTGTGCCGTTGCCTAAGCCTTTAATTCAATCCAGGATTTGCCTTCTCCTTGAAAGGGCCAGTTATTAAAGGCCTAGATGAACTATCCCAGGCTTCATGGAGGCCAGCCCAACCACCTCTCCGTTTCCATCTGGGGCCAGGCCTTCACTTCCAGCACTTAAATCTATTCCACTTAAAAATAACTACTCAAGGCAATCTCTACCACCGTTTAAGTTCTTAGAAGGCAAGAGCTGTGTCTTGTTCATCTTCTTATCCCCCAAGGTGCATGCGGTAGATCTTCCCAAGCTCTAAGCACCCAACTAATATCTGCAAAACCGAAATGCCTTTCAAATCAATTGCTGAAGGTTTCCAACCACACAAACTGACCCGTCACTCTTGGGGTCAGCCGATGTTGGTGGTGACCCATCACTAGCCCTCTGGGACGCACGAACCACCATCTTCATAAATTCGCAAAATGTGGTGTGGTTTCCGTATTCAACATATTCCAAGACCACATCATCTTCTCATCTGAATCCCCGGGACCCCTAAACAGTTTACCAGGAATAAGCTTGGGATACATTTCTCTAGTGATAAAGTAGTTAGAACCTGACACCAGGTATATGGTCTTACTGAAAAATATTTTGTCCGTGGGAATGCCATAATCCTTCGAGAAGAAACCAAAAACTGTACCTACCGCATACAGTGTCTGTTACTGACAATGGCCAATTCAATTATAAAATTATCTTGTGATCCAAATCTTCAGAAATATATTTTTTAATTAACATATATTTAGCATCTGAGAAACCAACATAATAGTACCCGAAAAACCAATTCTTTTTTTTTTTTTTGGAAAATCTCCCTGATACTTCTCTAAGTCGGGAATTAAATTTTAAGCCATATCAAATATGCACTTTTATCGTATTTCTGTTTTCTAAGAATTATACCAAAAACTCCCATATGAATTTCATGAAGGTGCCTAAATTTCATTAAGGAGTAGCAAAAGGGGGAAATGATCACCATCACTCCAGAACTCTTCTATTTATAGATCTTGTGAGAACTCCTCTTTTTTTGGTGGTTAGACTGAGCTCAAATGGCGTGAGATAACGTACACAATAAATTAGTATGCATTATTTACCCATGAAGACTGGCCCCCAGAAAGATGCCCGTACCTGTTGGGATCTTGCAGCAAATCTACTGCTTCTCTCAGTTGTTCAATCATTGCTATATTCATGTCCTGGTCTTTGGACGAATTTACTCTGCAGCATGAACCGAGAGATAAGAACAAAAAGGATTACTGGAACGTAGCTATTGTCCAGATTCTTAAGAACAAATGTATAAAAAGCCAACTCACATATAAAAATGATTTTGACCAGCTCAACACAATAAGGAACACGTGTCAGTCCCCTGTGGAGTGGACTGCCAGAAGGAAGCAGAGGTGGAGCTTCTGGGTGGGGGGAAGCCCAGCTTTGCTACAATCCAGCAGGTCACACAAAGTCAATGCCACGGGCCTGCCTCTGTTCCTCTATAAAACCAAGGCAATGGTCCCACTGGGTGGTTCTCACACTGAGCTTTCCTGAGCCCCGGGAGTCGGGGGGGATGCACAGGGTACCCAGCTGCAGCAAGTCTGCACCACTTCTGGGTCTTCCAGCTCCGGAGCAACCAGTATGCCTGGTTTTGTTGCTTTCATATAATACAGGACTTCGCTGGGGGTTAGTTGTTCTCAGTGCAGGTTTTTTATGCAGCAAAATCATCTGTGGCACTTAAAAAAAAAAAATGCCAAGCTGGATACTGGGGCTTGGGCTTTTTATTAAGCTCTGTAGACAGCGTTGAGAACAAGAGATGTAAGATTTTGAATGGGGTTTCCAAAGCTTTATGCACCACTGGCCCTTGAAAGACACAGGTGTGTTGGGGCGCCTGGGTGGCTCAGTGGGTTAAGCCGCTGCCTTCGGCTCAGGTCATGATCTCAGGGTCCTGGGATCGAGTCCCGCATCAGGCTCTCTGCTCAGCAGGGAGCCTGCTTCCCTTTCTCTCTCTCTCTGCCTGCCTCTCTGTCTACTTGTGATCTCTCTCTGTCAAATAAATAAATAAAATCTTTAAAAAAAAAAAAAGAAAGACACGGGTGTGAATTGCATGGGTCCACTTATACATGTTTTTTTTTTCCAATAAATATTAGAAAATTTTTTAGAGATTTGTAACAATTTGAAAAAATTCACAGATGAACTGCATAGCCTAGAAGTACTGAGAAAGGGAAAAATTAGTTATTATCCTAAGAATACAGTATATAATACATATAAGAATATGTTAATCAACTGTTTATGTTATTGGTAAGTCTTCTGGTCACAGATTATTAGTAGTTTAGTTTCAGGGAGGATTGAAAATTAGATGCAGACTTTTGATTGCACCCAACCCCTGCATTTTTCAAGGGTCAGCTATAGTTTAAAAAAAACACCCTCCCTATAAAATCTCTTTCCCCATAATCCTATGATTCTGTTATCAAACTAGTCCTCCTTGACATTATAGCAGTATATTCAAAGAATAGTTGATAATACTGGACAGTGACTTGAAAGGAACTTAGCAGTGTTTTTAAAAGTCAGGAGAAATTTGATGATGGTTACTGCTTTCTACTACAGAACATGAACCAATGTGTTTCTGAGTGGAGAAACTTTTCAACAGTATAGTAAAAATCCTCACTAAGGGGAAATCTCTCCCAAGGTATAAAGGAGGATCCAGGCCCACATGCCAGATCATGGAAAACAAAATCCTGGGAACCAAAAATCTACTGTATGCCACATGGTTCAAGTTCAATTCCCCTGGAAATCACTCATCGTCTGATAGATGACTCATGCCCTCCCCTGTAAAGCTGTCCAAGTAAAATTCTCAGATGCAATAGAGTTGGAGGGATATCCATCTGATGTGAGATTTCTTGGGTTCAATCCCACCCTCTGTGACCTTGGGGCAGTCTCTCTGTGTCTCAGTTTTGTCCCATGTGAAATGGGGGATAATGATAGAACTTATAGGATTGTTGTAAAGATGACATGAGTTACTACCTGTGAAGTATTTAGGATAGTGCCTAGCACACAGTATTTAATAAATGCTAGCTATTACAACTGTTAGACGTGGGACCAAGACATGAGAGGTATATGGTTTTCTCAGACCTTGAATCTGAAGACAGTTCAAGGTAGAGGGTGACAGGGACTATATAGTGCTCTGGGTCCAGTGGTTGGTTTCCTCAGGCAAATGGAAGTAAGCTAGAATCTCCAGCATAGGAAATTTATCTAATTTCCTGAAGCACATTCTATCCACAGCCTCTCGTCAGATAAAACTCCCTGCCAAGGAAGACTAGCCTTCCACTGTGACAATAAGCATCCGACAGAGAAAAACTTGCAACTTATCGATATAACACTGGGTGAGATTATCAGCTTGCCCAAAGAAAAGGAGACCAAAATTCTATCATTTTACAGGGCTGCCTTCAGCTTGAACCATGAACTTTACAGGATGGTGGCTCATAACCAGGCCCTGGGGACTCACATTCCCTCAGACTGCCAGTGCGTGTCCTCTTCTATCCGTAGCAGTTCTTCACAGTCCTCAGCCCTATCCTGTGGACAGAACATACAGGTCTTCTCAGAGCCACTGGCTGTCAAGAGTCAACAGTCAAACCCTGCCTTAGTCCATGTCCACAGTAGCATTATTCTCAACTGCCAAAAGTAGGAAACAATCCAAGTGTCCATCTACAGACGAAAGGATAAGCAAAATGTGGTCTATACATACAACAGAATGTCACCCAGCCTTCAACAGGAAGGAAGTTCTGACACATGCCATAATGATGGTGAACCTGCAGGACATCCCGCTTAGTGAAGTCAGTCAGTCACCAGAAGCCAAAGACTGTAAGACTCCAGTTCTATGAGCTGTCTACAGGGATCCCTCATAGAGACAGAAAGCAGAATGGTGGCTACCAGGGGTGAGGGGAGGAGGGAATGGAAAATTAAAGTTGAACAGGTACAGTGTTTTTGTTTGGCAAGATGAAAAGAGTTCTGGAGATGGATGGTGGTGATTGTTGCACAACAATGTGAATGTACTCACCACAGAACTGCACACTTCAATATGGCAAGATGGTAAGTTTCATGTTACATGTATTTTACCACATTAAAAATAAAATTAAATTAAAAAAAAAAAACCTGACCCAGGACCACAGCACCTGTTAACTTAGAGTCAGAAATGTATAGCTTAATTCTATTTCCTATTGCACTCGTAGCACCTCCAGACCTTCAGATGTCTCTGTTAGTTGGGCTCGTTGGTCACATGAGGAAAACTGAACAGAAAATGCCTCAAATTGTATCTAATAATTTCATGTGTACCATACCCAGATTTCACTGAAATGTCTCCCCCCCCACACACACACCATTATTATTCCAAATGTATGTGACGGGCTTAGTTAGCACAATGTGTCTCTCTGCTAAGACTTCCATGTGCTTCTGTCCACTGTCAACTCTGACACAGAGCTCTGCTGCCGTAACTCAGACTACAGCCAGCAAGGAGCCACCCCTGAATGGTGGTACGTTCCTTGGGCAAAGAAGAAACAACAGACAGACACAAGGACTGACACATTGTTAACTAACTCAGACCCAGCCCATTCTCTAGATATATCACTGAGAAGAGTCTTCTTCTGAGGAAGTAGCTAGCACTGGATGCCAGCCTCTGGCTTAAAAAACACTCAGGCTTTCCTTCATTAATTATAGATACAGTGCATAGTAAAGTAAACACAGAAATTCCTGTGTCACTATCCAAATAACAGTGAGATTCGTGGGTGAAAATATACTACCAGAAATGAGCAAAAGAACATATTCTAATGTCTCTTTGTTGGGTTTCAACTACAGGAGCCATGCGTATTTCCTTCTAATTCTCAATGTCATAATAAAATAGCCAATAATATAAAATACCAATTTTTTTCAATATGCATAATAGGACTAATGGATTTTTCTTTTGCTAAGTTACAGGGTTATACCAGTTCATTCTCATTATTTGTGGGTTCCATTTTTATGAATTTACCTACTCACTAAAATTTATTTGTGAATGAATCAATAAATCAGGGATTCTGTAGAGCAGTGAAAACCTTGGGTCCGCAATGGGCATATGTTCCCAGATGAGGCAAAACAAAGCAATGCTCTGCCCTCTTACTGACCCAGCCCAGCAGCCATCCCAGCACCAATCTCAGGAAACAAGGACAAGCAGCGAGAGACCTCACCCCTGCTTTACCACAGTAAGCCTGAGACCATCATCTCTCATGAGTCTCAGTGAAAATGAATTTTATCCAATTACCCTTGTGATTCCTGGGGGCCACAATCTGAGCCAGAAGGACTGGCAGAAACACACCAATCATGTCTCAAAGTGGAACCTTCACTACCAGTGTTAGTACAGGGCTAGTGTTCTTCTACTCTCTGTGTCACAACTGAGATGAAAGGTCACCGGAGAACGCAGTGACTTCATCCAAACTTTCAACACCTCAGTGCAAGGATGAGAGCTCAGGAGTAAGTATCCTCAGAGTGACCTTCCCAGAAAAAGAAGACATCCGTTTCTAGATTTTCAGAGTCTCCAGTTTTTTCTCTATACTACGTACATACTCCCAAGAAAAGCATTCACCTAGAATACATGGAAAAGAACGTGAAATTGTCTATTTTAGCTTTTAGTGCTGGTAATGCTGACCTGTCTGCTAACTTGTCATGCACTGAGAGGTGGAAAGCTAACTGATCACTGAATATAAAGGAAGTTGGACACACTTACAGACACACGAGACGTATCACAGGGACCAGCTCCTAACGTCAGGAAATAGACAGCCCACGCTTTGAGAAGATATTTTAGAAACCTGAGGAAACTGGCAGTACGCTGACATTTAAGGTGATGGATTGGTAACCTTGAACTTAAATGTAAAGGCACCAAACAGAAAAAAATTTTTTAAAAATTAGCAGATTTTCAACTTGCCTTAATATAGGTTATAAATTCTGAACGGAGAACATCTGTTCCATCAGTAAATTGGTCTCTTTCTTCTCCTGAGTTGTCATTGTCACCCAAAAGGGAAGGCTCTGGTTGAAATTCCTGATGAAAGTCCCCTATTAGGAAAATGTAGAGAAAGACAAAAAGATGGTTTCATGAAGAGATGAGCAAAGCACAGACGACCCTCATATACCATCAGACTACTTTCAGCCACTGATCTTGCTTCTTCTGGAGGTTTTATGAAAGACCCAACTTGTCTCTTCCCTGAAGAGTGGGATGAAAAGATGAATGAAGGAAGAAAAAGAGAAAAAGAAATGGAAAGCTCCCTCCATGCCCATGACAAACTGGAAAGTCTAGGCCTCTCTATGGCTTCATCCCTTAAAGAAATGAAATCTCTTATAACTTTCTTAAGAAACAGAGGAAAACAAGTTTGAAAGAGGCAAAAAAAAAAAAAAAAAAAAGAAGAAGTTTGAAAGAGGCAAAAGGAACACCAAGCAGATCTCTTCTCCATGATCTGCAAACTGAAAAGAAGTGAGTAGGGCACCCTTTAAGGACTTCTACCCAGAATACCCACTTCTAGAACAGGGAGGAAAAAACTCACTGGTGACAAATTACATATTTCTTTTATTTTAAAAATTTGCCTGCACTACCTCGTAGACCAAGTCATGTTACATAGCTTATCCAAGTTAATAATATGGCAATTATGTTTTTGCATAGAGTATACAGTAATTTTGGGGGGGGATAATGTATGGTTCCAATCAAAACTTCAGATACATGTAAATGCTAAACTTAAAAACCTGAAGGTAGAAAGTGAAAGCAAACACTAGACATTGATTTGGTTCACACGGCTTTCCCATCACTAATGAGAGCATTTTCAAAGATTTAGGGAGAAAATCCTCATGTTAATCTAGTTCTATACTGTTCATATATCATGAAGTCATCTCTGCCACAAATCATTAAACACTAAATTTTAGTATTTTCTATAAAAGTCATTGAATAAACAGGAGCAGTAAAAAAAAAAAAAAAAGAAAGAAATACTGCCCTAATATAATCAAATGAGGGCTCCTCACCAAGATATGAAATACACTGCTAGGATTTTCAAGGCATATAAGTCATAAAGTACTTAGTGATCACTTGGTGATTATTAGAGAACCACAGAATTTGACAGCTACTAAAGATCTTACGTATTAATTAATCTAATCACCTCACTTATAGGTAAGAGAACTAAGGTCATTTGTCTTGTCCAAAGTCAAGTGTATTCCTGGGCACACATCTCAACTACATTTCCCATCTTCATGTGTAAGAAATGTGGCCCTGTATCCAGGCCTACCTTGTAAGTGATGGGCACTTCTAGGCTCAGTCTGCTAAAAAACTCCTGTGAGCAAGCTTCCGTGCTTGGCCAGCTTCTGCCTTAAAACAGGACTTGGAAAATTTGGAAATCTTGTTTCAGATGGTGGAGTCACAACATGAAAGAAGTCTGGGCCTTTGAATCATTGCTTGCAGGGGAGTTGCCTTTCAATGATGAACTCCCATGTAGACTCGATTTGTACTGTGTTAAGCCAATGAGATTCGGGATTTTATGTGCTACAACCACTGATGTTTCCTAATATATCTATATGTCAGTATGTGCTTTCCAAGAATGGATTTAAAGACTGTTATAAAATCTTCACAATGAGAACCACTCTACTACTTACTAGCTGTGTGATCACTGGCAAGTCAAAATCTCTGAGCCTTGGTTCCCTCACCTATAAAATGGAGACAATTAGAATATCCATCTCAGAGTTCTGAACTTTAAATGAGGTCACCTTCACAGATGAGCACAGAGCCTGGTGCGCAGGAAACACTCAATAAACTTAAGCTAATACCATAGCCCTATTTGTGTAGATTATAAACAGAGTATTTGAAACTTAAAACAAGCATTTTCTCCCCATCTTTCATTCTCACACCTTTAACGGGGCTAAGGCGATGGCATGAGTCCTCCTTGATGACCTGTTCTTCTTCCATGATATTTGACATTGGCACATTGAGGCTAACAGTGTCTTCATCAGAAGGCTAAAAAGAAACAGTGCACTGCTTCATTCAAGGGACAAGCATTATCAATGTAGATTAAGAGAATGCTATGTGATTAAAAAAAAATACTGTTGATTCTCAAAAACATAATATTGAGTAAAAAAAACAAGATACAAAGAACCATTCCACTTACATAAGTTCAAATCCCAGCAAAAACTAATCCGTGCTATTTGAGGACTCTGACTGCTCTTGGCTTGCATGGTGGATGCATGCGTGGGCTTTCTGGGGTGCTAGTAAAGCTCTGTTTCTTGCACTGTCGGCTGGCAATGTGGGCATGTTCACTTTGACAAAATTCATTGAGCTAACACTCAAGTGTTTCTCTGTACATATGTTTTGAGCCGAAAATTTGTCAGGTACCTGATGGCATTGCCAACCTAAGAGCAATGGTCAGAGCACTAAGAAGGACTATGTTATCCCTGATGGAATGAAGGAGTAACTGAATATACGATCACACTAGCCCGAGGACTGGTACTCTGAGACTGGACGACAACAACAATTTCCCAAAACTGCATTAAGGTTTCATGGTGCTTGTCACAAACAGCAGGCAATGATTTATTCACAGGGCAACAGTAAACTCCAGTTGATTTCCCTGTGGGAGACTGAGGGATACACAGGCCTTTGGGCTGCGTCAGATATATAAAAGTGCTGAATGACCATAGGGCTTAAAAGGACATGTGTTCTGCGCAATTTTCAGAATAAGGCTTTGATCTGGTAATCAAAGTGAGTTGTCTCAGGGGTGCTTGTTTCCCACACTAGCTGATGAAGTTTATTCAGATAATCTACGATTCTGTCACAAATGAAATCTGGAGCTTCCTTTATTTTCCTATGTCTCCGTTTTCATGTTGCTATTTAGTGAGCTTTCCAAATCCCAGGGATCCTGAACCTCCCCAGAACGCATTTCAGGGAATCGTGGGCTGCTCCTAATTCTTGAAGCCGTGGCTTTCAGAGTCCGGTGTTCGTTTACTTTTGGACACGTGCACAAACTGTGTGGAAACTGACACAAAACAAGTGTGCATTTCATCCACTCAACAGATATTCAGCCGCCAATTTTTTTGTTCATGTTTTTCTTGACAAAAATATGTTTTAAATTTCTTGGAGATAAACACTAAATCAATCAGACAAGGGCAACAGCCAAAGAAAGGGAATGAGATGTGCTTTCTGAACGCCACAGTGAAACAGAAGTGGGGAGCCAGAGAAACTGACCATAGATGCTAACGGATTTGCCAAAGTGAAAACAGAAAGCTATATTGGATAATTCAGGGCCCTTTTCTTTCTGAAAAACAAATTGCTTGGAGGGGTTCTCAGGTAAGGAGGCTACAATGTGAGACCAAAAAAAGGCCAAAGGGAAGATGCTGGCACTGATTCTGTTGGATAGAACCCTTTTTATAGTCCTTCTTCCCACTCTCCTCCCATCTTAAAATCGTAGCAAAATTCCAAAGATAATGCATCTAGTTAAAAGGGAGGGAATAAACCCTTGGCCTCCTTCTAGAATGGTATTAGCATCCTACTTGTATTAAGTGAGAACAAAAGGATAATGAAGTTCTTTGTGTGATATTTTATTAACGAACTTAATTATCCTTAAAAAACAGATAAAGGATAAAGCAGAGTCTGTTTTAATTTCATAGAAAATAAGCTTAGGGTGAGTAATTTCTGAAACAATGGGACATTTCAGGGGACTTATGAGTTTTAATAAAACTAAGGGGGCTGAATTAAACACGACTTATAAAGCAATGTGTTGAGTAATTTCTCCCCCAGGGAGTCCCAGTAAACTATTCATGTGGCTTCATGAGAGCTATTTTCTTTTATTGAAATTGGCCTTCTTTTTCTGCCTATAAGCTCCTTTTGAAATGTTCTGTGTTAGAAAGTTTTTTCTTAAATTTACCTTAAAATCTTTAGGGTATTCTAACTTTAATACACTGCTTTATAAAGCATTTCCTAGGAAATAAATGCAAATATCTTAGCTACATATTAACCCTCTAAGACCTGAAGAGAAGAGAGAAAAGGCATTTTTCTTGGGAGTCACACACAGTACAAATGTGAACTCCTTAAATGGGGTAACTGACTTATTAATTACATCTTCAAAGTAGTATAATGTTTCAAAACTTAATAACCACAAAACTCAAGAAATTTCCTCAGAAGGGAAGCCATAATACATCCATCCCCTGCCCCAGCCATCCCTTCTAGCTCCCCTGCTCAAGAAACTCCATTTAATGGTATATTAGTGAAAGGTTTGGGGGAATCTAATTATAAGCGAGATAAATGCACTAAATGAGCTATTTATAACCACTTCAGGAAGCTCTAGTGTGGGAGGCCTCTGAGCTTACAAGTAACCCAACTTTTATCCAGTTGTCTGAAAAGAGCACAATCGAAAAGTTTCAGGAAAACAAATATTGCTGTAAAAATTATGGCTGCTCAAAATGGCATTTCCTGTGGGTAAACTGCTAAAATGCAATGCACATTTGACTCTTTAACATTTACGCATGCAAATAACTTTTTTCCTAAATTATTCTGTCACTTAGAAACAAATGCTTTTATAAAAATGCCTCCTGGGTACTTGCGTGCCACTCTTCATCATTTCATAATATGTGTGAAACATTGAAGAACATTCTAGGTAATGTAAGGAGTGTTGTGGGAGGGGGCGGGGATAGGGACATTTACAAAATATTAAATATGCAGCAAAAGCTAAAAACAGCTCCTATTTATATAACGCTTGGAGGGATTTCAAATTGTCTTCACGAACATAATCACACATTCTCACACAGATGCATTAATGCCCTTTACGCAGAGGGGTTTAGGAACAGGCAGATAAATCTATCTCAGAAAGGAAAAAAAAGCTAATCACAAACTTTACCTCTGTGGCAGATAAACGCTTATCTCCATTATCACTTCCAACACCCGAATCCGAATCCTTCTTGCTGGGATAGATGTCATCAGTATGGAATCCATTTAGAAAAAAATTGAAATCACAAAGTTCACAACAAGATACATTAATTTATATTCAAATAATGACTTTTGCTATACAAATTTATTATTACCATAAGACAACAAATCAGCCCAATATTAAAGGAGGGCCTAATAATCAGGAAGTCTTTCTAAACAGAGGACAAGATAAATTCTTTGTGTTTAGGGTTACTCTTTCACTAAGTAGTCTGTTCTTGAAATGGTTAAAAATTTTCTTATCTTGTAAATTCTACTGTCTAAAAAAGCAAAAACTGCCTAATTGCTTTTATCTTTTATAAGAGGTTTTTGCCTCTTACGTGGTTACTCTCAATAATTCTGTAAGCTTTTATCCAGTGACTAAACAAATTTGATGTCTATAAAACTAAGATAATGATTACATATTTTAAGTGTTATATAAAGGTATCTTTAGAGTAGGCTGAGATTCTAAGTCACCGTGTTTTTGTTTTTTAAAGATTTTATTTATTTATTTGACAGAGATCACAAGTAGGCAGAGAAGCAGGCAAAGAGAAGAGGAAGCAGGCTCCCTGCTGAGCAGAGAGCCCGAATCCCCAGGACTTTGGGATTATAACCTGAGCTGAAGGCAGAGGCTTTAACCCACTAGGTTTAACCACCCAGGTGCCCCAAGTCACCATGTTTTTCAGTAGAGAGTTAAGCAAAGGTCTCTGCAGTAAAGACCTCTCAAAACAATGTGTTTCTATACATGTGTCCAGTGTGGGAATTTTGCTCTTTGAAAATTCAAGGCCCAAATTATGCCACAAAAGGCCAAGGGCATGTGAAAGGATTCTAACCCTTCCGTTCCAAAAAGGAAATGGCAAAAATTATGCACACTGCATTTCTAAAAGACAATTACAAAACAAAACCTGCAGTTTTTCTTAACAATGTTCTGGAGGCAGATGAAAAATTAATAATTAAAAAGACATGCCTGAGCTTGATATGGTAGTTTTACCTGGTAAGTCAAAAATACCTGTATTTATATTATAGATTACATTTATAAGGAGATATATGTGTGCATATAACATACATGTGTATACATACATATATACACACGCACACACAGTATTCAGGAAAGACGATTATTGATTAGAATAGGGAAAACAAGAGTAGCAAGATGTTGAAAGGTTACCAACAGCACCAATTTCCTCTCTCTTATTCCAAAGTGTTAAAACACTTGAGTTACAAATCTGCATTGGTTAAGGGATGCAAAGGAATTTTTGGAGTTACCAACCTGGCGTGCCTTGGCCTAAGCAAATTCTAAATGGGGGCTTTGAGTGACTGCAGTCACACTCACCTGTCTTCCACGTGCTGGTGTAAATGTGGCCTCTCCATCGTGTGGAGATAAAGGGAGTCGGTTGTCTTAATCTGACATGCTTGTATACTCAGATACTTGAATATGTGCACTTTGCCCTTTGTGCAAATCTACGGAGAAATTAATAATACATATTTGTTTTCCAATGGCGAAACAAAATGTAAACACTAGACCTGTGACTCTGTATATTTTCATTTTTGCGTTTTCATTTTAAGTAACACTTCAACAAAACACACCAAATTTGAGAATTTAAATCTCCAAAAGTTACATTTTAATCTCCAAAACATATAAGAATTTAGGCAATCATGTCTTCTAGATTCTGCTTTGAATAGAAAGCTATCCTAACAGAAATGTGTCAAAGTCTAAACAGTGTAAAAAAGTAGAGAAGCCAAATCCCTGACAGAGTAACATTCCAATTCTGGAAGTATTCGATTTGTTCGCACACAGTTTAACAGCTGAACCTGGACCTTCTCTCTAAATAACCAATGATCGTGTGTGAAATGTTTAAACCCCGTTTCTCAGCTCACATGAAAGTGAGGAATATATTAGTCCACTGGTAAGCCATACACCCCATGAAGGAGTTTCCAGTGTGTGTCCAAATGCTAACCCACTCAAACCTTTAATTCTAGGATTGCAGTGATCAGAACAGGGAGTCAAAGGCCGGTAAACAGATTCAACGTAGCAGAAGACACCTTCCTGTGGTCAGATTCACCCAAGGTTTCATCTTTCAGAGGTTCTGATCATGTCCAAACCAATATTAATTCAGCAGAATATCCAAGGCCCAGCTCTGCTGGGAGTTGCCCACGCGCTACTGAGAGCGCGCCCCTCTGGGGGAGCAGCTCTGCCGCCATCCCTCACCTGCGCTGGAGGAGACTGCAAAGGGTTGTTCTCAAGCAGTAACACTTGCAGCTGTTTCATCTCTCTAAAACAAATGGGAATCACGAGCACTTTATTGCAGGAAAAGTCAAACTTTACCAAGGGAAGATCTACTAGTTCTAAAGAACAGGGAAAAGAAAAAAGAAAAAAAAAAAAAGAAAAAGAACAAATTCAGAAAGCAACAAGATTATGTGGCTAAACATTCAAAAACTCATTCTCTGCTTACCAGGAAAAACATCAGTTAGCATGATCAATGCAAGTTATGTGCCAGGAATATATGGTATGCATATGACATATTTTACTAAAGGGGAGGGGGAAATCTTTCATCGGGAGAGCAGTAATTTTAAATTGTTGTGAGTTCTGACAAGGGCTAGAAACACTCTTGACATTTACAATATCTATTGTTTAGAAAGGCCTTTCTTCCAGCAAAATAATCACATAAGCCATACCACATAGGACATGTTTATGTTTTAACTTCAATTGTGAACTTATGAACAATTGGCTAATCATAAAATATTCTTATCTAGTCAACGTATCTGGTTATAAGAAATATGTTCATGGTTTTTTAAATTTCACGTTAAGAACTAACTGCTCTCTAATTCGGAGTGTTGCCGTGGACCCTGTAATTCCGATTTGATGAGGCTCAATTCTACTGCTTTTTCACTGTCTTCTGCAACTCCACAAACAAGACAGAACATTATATTTAGCTTAAAGTCCCCACCCAGTGGCATAGTAAACACTCAGTAATTTCAAGCATTCCAACCGACATTGGCAGCTGCAAGGAATGAAGTCAAATATGTTCCATGGAGCAAAGAGGCTGAGGAAGACCAGACATGTTGGGTGACACAGGGCAAAGCGCGAAGATCTGTGCATCAGACACTTGGGCGAGTTCATGTCAGAAGGGTCCACAGCATGTTTATGACAGGACGTGGGAAAGGTGAAATACAGGGCTTTCGAAGACGCAAGGAGCTCCGAAGCGGAGGACAGGCAGGCATGATATAAAGGGACCTGCAGAGAGAATTCCCACAATTCCTCCCCTCCCCCTCGTATGCCTGAGGGTTGTCACTGGGCTTGCTGTGCTACTTCAGGTTCCACAAACAAAGATGCTCTTAGCAACCGGTATCTCTTCTCCTGTTCACCTGGCTCTGGGCCTCTGGGTGTGTAAGGGACTTTCCTTGTTTCATGCCTTAGTGAATTACTTCATATTTAAAAAAATGGAGTCAAGCGGACTCAAGTGCTGGAAGAGAGGCCAAAGAGCATCCACTTTGGCAGGTCCCAAGCTCACCTCTGTGTCAACTACCCTGAGTAGATCACTGCCCAAACCCAGTCTCCACCCTCCACCCCCAAGAGCAGGGCAGATGACGTGCCTTGCTCCCTGCTCCTCTCGGACACTGCCTTGATGAAGGCTCTGTGAGCGGCAGCAGGAGAAGGAGAGAGAGAGGAAGGGAACCCGGACAACAGCATGGAATCAAGAAAGTGATTCTTTCCTTCCCAAAGGAAAAGGGAAAGTAAGATCCTTCTCACTTCGTAGTTTATTTCTAAAACAGGACTAAGGCTTACAGGGATTTACATAGGAGAGGAAGATCTCCTTGCGGTAACCTTTAGTGATATTAATCCATCTCTGAGACTGTTAATTTTACTCACTAAACTTAGGTTGGCAAATTTGTGGTATGGCCGTCCATACCAAAATTTAACTGGACTCCAGATCTTTAGCAAGTCTTTGCTGCTAAAAATGAAGACCTTTAAGCAAGACTGAGGGTTAGTTCCTGGCGGTCGTACCAGGAAGGGGAGGAGAGGCAACTTAAATAAGGTAAATAAAGTAAGAATGGTTTTTATAATGATTATTCCCGTTAATTGCAGTTTGGAACACAATTACCATCTTAGTTTGGGAAAATGAGAGCCTGGCAGTTTCATAACAAGAAAATGGGGTGGGGGTGGGGGGAACGGTGATGATAACTCCAGCCCAGGAATGGTGAAAAGAAACAGGGCAGGAAAAGGGAGAAGAAAAAGAAAATCTAAGGGATCTTCTGTTGCAAAGAAGGTCAATGACTGGCTCCTTTAATCTTAACTCTGTCCATTCTGGTCCTAGAAAAAACAAAATATGGTCTCCTCATTGCAGTATTTATAGTAAAACCACCACAAAATTGATATGGGTAATTAGGCCACAGACTTGTTCTCCCTTCTCAGATCGAAAGCATATGGGGAGGGGTACTCACAGAGGAAAAACAAGTAAATATAGAAAGTCTTTAAATTCACTGCCTGAAAGCACTATCAATGCTCTTTTGTTAATAGAGTTCTCTAGAGTGAAGCAAAAAAGAAACTTGATATTCAGGAAGTTATTTTAAAAAAAGAGATTTTTCTAGTAAACTGAAGTTTTAGTTTTGAATAAATTTTTAAAATATTAAACCTGAGAAAACACCATTATAAAAAGGATAGAAATGGTGTAACTGATCTTTTCAAGAGAAAGGAATGCTCTTAAGGTAAGAGTATAAGGAGTGCTGAGAGAAAAGAAAAACTTCGGTTTGCAGACACACCATTGACACGTTTCCAAATATTATAGGCATCGATGAAATGACTCTACTACATTTTTCCTTTGAAAATGAGAATTTGATGATCTGTAATGATTTTTCAATGATTAGCATGAGGGCTACAATTAGAAGCTAGTTTTCTTTAATGTCCCAAAATGTTTAAATGCTTACAAATGTGTAGTTAGTAAGAGTGTTTCCCTTTTGTACTTGCTCAAACCAAGAAAAACCATTTCCATTCAAAATGGGTTAACCAATGACAGAATGAAAAAAATCCTTGTTTTCTTTTCTTTTTTTCTTTTTTTTTTTAAAGATTTTATTTATTTATTTGACAGAGAGAGATCACAAGCAGGCAGAGAGGCAGGTAGAGAGAGGAGGAAGCAGGCTCCCTGCTGAGCAGAGAGCCCGATGCGGGGCTCGATCCCATGACCCTGAGATCATGACCTGAGCCGAAGGCAGCGGCTTAACCCACTGAGCCACCCAGGCGCCCCTGAAAAAAATCCTTGTTTTCATACCAAATTATCTCAAGTAATAAATTAATACAACCTTGTGCTGTGAGAGTTTCTAATTCTACTTCTTTAAAAGGCTGGTCAGTGCAGGAAAGGCGACGGATGGCAGGTAGCCACTCAAACCTCCCATCTATAAAGCACACTGCATTTTATAAAGTTCTTTCCTTTCCATGAGCTTCATCTGCTTGCCTTCAGGCCAAAGATCAAGATGCAGGAAGAGAATAATAAAAATCAGGCAGTTCTCGACTAGCTGCCGTTGTATCACATTAACCAAATGCTTTCGTTCTTGTTTCCAAATACGTGCTTTTGCTCTGAGGTATATTTTTAAATATATATTTGAAACCGGTATGCCTAGTGGCCCTAAAAAACAGATGGAAATCAATGCAATCTTTGAAAATGAGAATACGTGTTTAGGAAAGCATTCAATATTTTACGGCTCATCAACTCATTCTGATTCAGGTCTGAATAAGAATCCCCAAAATAGGCAATTCAGATCCACCACCATCTACAAAGCTGCTAGTCAAGGTTCTGAAAGGTGCACACTTTCTGAAGAAATGCATCTTTTTCTTTGAACTCAGAGACGAAGTATCAGAGAATTTACTGTAGAAGCCCACAGGTGCAGGGAAGGGTCTGCCTGAGGTTGGCTCCTGAGCAGGGAGGTCCTGAGGGGGCAACCAGTCTCACCGCTGAGGTTCTGGGGGATCCCTGCTTCTGGCCTTTGGGAGACTCACCAAAACTACCAGTGACATTCGTCCAAGGACCACTCAGCAGGGCTAGTACCTGAAGCATAGGGGGTGGCTCCCAACCAGGGTCACCAGGTGTCCAAAGCCAGAAGTCCTAACAGTTGGGTCTACAAGACCAAGCACATCACCTACAGTGTTAGCTCGATGTTCCAGAACATCACACATCCATACCAAAACAATTCATGTCGCCTCCTGTTATGAGCTGAATCTTGTGTCCCCAGTTTTCCTATGTTGTTGGGAGTCCTAACTCCCAGGACCTCAGAATGTGACTGTGTCTAGAGATAAGGCCTTCAAAGGAGTCATCAGGTTAAAAGGAGGTAATTTGAGTGGGCCCTAACCCAATACGACTGTTATAAGAAGAGAGGATTAGGACAGAGACACAGAAGGAGGATGCTGTGAGGACAGAGGGCGAAGCGAGCCATCTGTAAGCCGAGGACAGAAGCCTCAGAAGACACCTTGTTCTTAGATTCCTGCCTCCAGAATTGTGAGAAAATAAATTTCTGATGTTCAAGCCACTCAATCTGTAATACTTTGTTACGTGAGCCCGAGCAAACCAACATGCACACACAGCCTTAAACAGGAGAATGATCGCATTGCTGTACTCCTTGAGGAAAATTAAAAGTTGAATATTAACTTTTCTGTTACCTGCATGTGAAATTCATATAATTCATATTCATACAATTAATAATTAATATCATTAGGCATACACAAACATGACTAGACAAACTACCTTCTTCACATAAGTGAACAAAAAGCAAACAAAAAAGAATAAGCATCTCCTGGTTTATTCTTTTTTACCTTGTGGTAAAACTTTAAGGTAATTTCTTCTGACATTCAGTTCCCGTAGAGATTTCAACTGACCTATCTGCTGGGGCAAGGCCGTGATCTCGTTGCAGCTGACATCCTGCACCAAAAGCAAAGGCAGAAATGATAAACACCCTTTTCCAGGAAATCAAACATTTCACGTGAAAGCTTCTTAAGGAATTTACATATGAGGACAACTATTCAAGGACCTTTTTATCTTGGTCAGTACATCCCTGGCCAAGTAAGGCTTAGCACAGAACAGAAAAAGAAAGTGTACCATTTTGAACATCCTCTGAGGAGAAAAAAAAGAGGAGAAAGGAAGGATGTGTGGAGTATTTGGGCTATTCTGAGGGCCTCGTGTCTGCTGTGCTCATGGGCTTCAACCTCCTAATTCTCATGACGGACCCATGAGGCAGCATTCACAGCTTAACATTTACAGTCAGAAAAACGAGGCTCACGGAGGTTACGTCAGGCGTCCAAGGCAGTCAACACTTAGAACGAGTGCCTGCCCACTGTTAAGCCACTATCCCACAGTGCCTTGAAATAGAAGGTTACATATCCTACTTACCAAACACATTTTACAGTGAAAAACTATGACTATCAATGCATCTTTTGGATGCACTATTTAGGTAAAATGGAGCTCTTACAGGAAGGCTGGGAACTTGATGGACTTAAAAACCTTTAAGTACATTTTACAATCAAGACTGTGGGGCATGTGGATGTCATCTTTTTTTATACTGAAACGCTAATATCCCATTGATCGTTGATTGGAACCACCTCTCGACACAGGCAAAATGAAAGTCACGACATTTACAATCTGCTTATTCTCTCCCTCCATCCCGTTCTTCCTCCTTCTCTGGAAGCTCTGCTCTGTTCTTCCCCACCTCACCCCAGCTACTCTCCAGTCCAGAGCCACACTCCCTCTCCTGGGACACTATAATGGTCTCTTTGATTGGTTCCTTACACCGGTCTGCTGCCCAGACCCATCTTTCCCAGAGCTACCAGAGTGTGCATTTCACTATGTCATTTACCAGCTCAGACATTTGCAACAGCTCCTGTGAAACCCACCAAACTCCGCGGCAGGGCACAGCAACCACGGTTCAGGTCTGCTTCTCCACCACCATCCGTCTGAAATCCTTCCCTTGCATCCTCAAGCCATGTCCTTACCAACTGCTGTCACCAGCGCATGTCCTGGTATTTCACAGTCCCAAACCTATTCAGGCTCCTCCCTGTCTGGTGTGCCATTTCCCAATATTGTTCTCTTGTCTCACCTATATCTTCCAAGATTTAATTCAAGGATCACTCCTCTCTGAGATCTCTTACCAACCCCCCCACCCCTGCCAAACTAACACCCAGGCAGAATGACCACTTTTTCCTCTGTGGCCCTATGCATAATCTATCACTGTATTCATATGCTCACACATTTGCGTTCTCTTATTAGCCTGTGAGGTCCTAGAGGGAAGATACTGGGTCTTATTCACTCCATCTTCCTGGTGCCAAGCAGAATGCCAGGTATGAAGTAATGGATCAATAAATATTGGATGAAATTTCTAAAGTCCATTTCTGTTGACACTCTCACTCTGCCTCACGGCTGGAACCCCAGGGTGCTCCAACGTAAAACACTGATCCCTTGCAGGTCCTGCTTGAAAGGGTAGAATCACAGATATACTTGGGCTAGGTTTGATCCCATTGAGACTGAATCTTTAAATTCCCCCACATCATTCTGAACCTACAACCCCCACCCTTTCACAAGGCAGCAAAGCAGTTTCACATTCACTCAGAGGAGAACTCACCATGGACCCAATCCCAGCAACCCCAGGGCTCCGTGTAAGAGCAGGACTGTGCAGGACAAAGGGGATCGCTGGCCTCTTATCCCTTCTCATCTGAAAATCCTCAGGTGACCTGCCAATCTGGAAGGTCACAAGGCTGCCAACTGAGTATCACTTGCCGAAGAGGACTAAAACCACTCCGGCTACCATGAAGGAAGAGGCCCTCCGCAGAGACTGAGTCTACTACACAGCTCGATCAGCCGCGGTGCTGCTCCAAGCTCCATGTCCGACCGAGGCGAGGTGGCGTGTGACAGGCTCACAGTGTTGGGTGTGCAAGGGCATCACCCCCAGGCTGGCTGTGGATGCAACCCTCCTGGCCCAGAAAAGTCACACGGAATTCCATGAAAAAATCCCTAGCGTTTAAAAACAAAAACCCACGAGTACATCTACAGAGAAATAAGAGTCGGAGGAAGGAATTACAGAATTAAAAGGTCCAGAGATGTGTTCAGTCACTGAGCCTCTCACTGAGTCAGTAAATAATTCTGTGTCTCCGCATATACTTCCATATACCAGAAGGAGAAAGTGAAATGCTACCTTTTCCCGATGATGGCGGCATCTGATCAGTCACAGATACCCACAACCAAATCTTTTCAAAGAAACCTTTATCTTTCTGTCAGCCAAGTCACAGATAAGCAAGAGGTACCATTCTATTCTCTTTGAGAAGAGCCCTCACATAAAGGGTACACAGGTAAGCGCTAGCAATGTATGACAGTGAATCATTCTATTGGACTTGCAGGCAGGCACAGTCACACTAGTGATGGCTGGCGGGAGGGAGGGATTCGTGAGGGAAGAAACAGTGGGAATTTTCCATCTCTCTAGAGAAGTTATGTTATTGACATCTATAGTAAGTTTTTATAAGTCTGTGAGGGACCACAGGAGAAAGACCCTTTTTGCAGTTTATGGTAATCAAATTTTTTTATATGAAACTGACAATTTTCAGAAGTTTCAAGAACAGAATTTTTTTTAAAGATTTTATTTATTTATTTGACAGAGAGACACAGAGAGAGAGGGAACACAAGCAGGGGGAGTGGAAGAGGGAGAAGCAAGGTTCCTACCAAGCAGGGAGCCCCATGCGGGGCTCAATCCCAGGACCCTGGGCTCATGATCTGAGCCAAAGGCAGATGCTTAATGACTGAGCCACCCAGGCACCCCAAAAGGACAGAATTCCTTAAAACATCATTCTTTTATTATTTATTTTGAAGGAGGAGGGGCAGCGGGAGAATCCCAAGCAGACTCCCTATTGAGCACGGAGCCTGACACGGGGCTCGATCTCAAGACCTGGAGACTACAACCTGAGCCTAAATCAAGATTCAGATACTCAACCAATGAGCCGTGCAGGTGCTCCCAAAAAATCGCTCTTTAAAAAAAAAAGGAGGGTAGAGGGAAACAGAGATAACAGATATATTTAGGCAATTTATGGCATAAAGTCTCATTCAGTCTTATCCTATTTTTGGGGGGTACTGTATTCACCTTGCATTTTGTTGGTTACCCTCTGGTTAGCCAGAAAGGGCATGCCTGTTTCCCTAAATATAAGGTAGTTTTTTTTTTCTAACATGTATTTCTAACATAATGGCTTTATCAAGGAAAACCAACCTCCTTCAGCTATATTTAAATGCTTGCTTACTAGTAAAGAAAGCCGTTACCCAATTCACACTTAAAAAAAAAACCATAATGATAAAGAGTTTTTCCTTCTGACCTACAGGATAGGACATCTGTAGACAATTAGAAACACAAAGTCCAATTGTCCATTTACATTTAGAAGGGTGTATAGTGAAGGTCAAATTATTTTAATAGTACTCTGCTGTCAGTAATTTCCTGTCCTGCCAAAATAATGAGGGGGGAAATGCCCAGGCAGATTTAGCATGAAAGCAAGGTAAAGACTTTTCACTATTGTATAATCAATATTGTAGAAACTATGCAAAACTCTATTGCCCTCCAGTTACTGAAACTTGCTAAATTTTAAAGAGCTATGAATTTCATCACAAAAATAAAAAAACTCCATGTCTTAATTAGCCAGGGAATGAGGAGGAGGAAAGAGAGGATAATAGTCTAAATGCTCTGGGTAAGATGTTTCAGTTCAGAACATGAAAAAATAATATTCTTAGAATGGTCTGGTTCTCTAGAACATGTCTGTCCACATTTAGCCTAAGGTATGTTTTTTAAAATGTGGAGTTCATTTTAAAAAGATAACATTTAGGAAAGTAAATTTAATAAATATATAACACCAATGCCTCATACTTTAGTGAGAATTTGCCAAGCTATGAATTCCAGATTCAGTGGCTTCTTAGAAGAGCCAAATGAATCCCTTCTGAATTTTCTATTAGCCCCTAAGCTATAACTAGAAAATACTTATTACAAGCTTCAGTGAATCAGATTATCATATATTTACCGTTATAATATTGCAAATGTATAGGCAAGCCAAAAAGAAATCATAAGGATGTCATAAATATTTACTAATTCTATTCTTTTTTATACAGAAATGAATCTAATTATTAAATGTTAAATTAATACTCACACTTCAGTTTTTATGGACCAGCCAGTCTAATTTAGTCATTGAGATAAAAAAAAACAAAATGGAGAATTTTAACTATGACTTAAATATACTTTTTTCTCACTGGTTTAATCAACATGGTTTTGAGTAACCGAAGGAAAAACTTCAGAGTCATTTCATGCCAGCCCTTCCAGGCAATAAAGGAAGTCTCTAGAAGTCTTTAATGCACATTGGAAACTAATATATTTTTGTTATTAAGTGCTAGTTGTTAATTTACCCTCCAGGATGCAAAAATGACAAGGATTTAAAACACCAGATTAATTTGGATTATTAAGCTAGGTAATGTTCACTTTCAGAAAATAATACTAAAAGAAGGGGGGGAAAAAAGTGTGTTTTTTTAAGGAGTAACCTCTAACGAAAACCAACACAACTGCTGCATACCGGGTCAAGATGGTCTTGGTTAGAAAAGCTATCCAGTGAGACCGGGCCACCCTGTGGAAATGCATGTGGTATTCTCATGAGCTACCTTGCTCTGACTCTCTGGCTTTCAAAAACCTAGTATGGTTATAAAATTGCTGAAGTCGTATTTTTGTAATCAATGTAACTCTTTATTTAACTGAAGGAAATGCAAACATTCTGACAGGAAATTCAAGCTATTAGCTCCCATCATGGGATCATGTTGTTTTGGGGGGGAATGTCTGTTGTGTGATTCACTGTGTAACTTAAGGTAAATGTCTTAACCTCTCTGTGCCTCTGTAACAAGAAGTGGCAAAGATTTAAAAAATCCAAATTTCCTTGCAATATTAGGGAAATGCATTTATCACAACAGAAATAACAAAGAGTTTTTGAAAGATAGATACTTAACTCCCTTAGGAATAATGTCAATTTAGATTTCTTAGCAATCAGAAACCTCAATGCTTGTAGCCAGAACTTTTTTTTTTTTTTTTAAGAAAAATCAATATGTTCATTTAAACTCAAGACTTTCTTAAGAAACCACTGGTATGATAAATTACCACCTCTCAATGCTTACTGGAAGTCTCCTTCCATATAAAACTCTACTTCACACCCTTTCACATACCCACAAACATCTGTCCTGCCCCAGTACTCTTCAACAGAATGGATCTTACACAAGCCAGGGATTTCTAACTGTCCCACAGAAACTAGAGACATTAGGAGGCATCTCCAGAGACTGCAAGTGGAAAAACAATTATGGCAGACACATGAATTTATGTCTCCCCCTACACCTAGCCCAGAGGCTGGAATGCTATGGATGAAAATGAAGAAGGGATTTTCCTCAGAAGCAGGCCAATACACCCTGTGTCTATAATCAATCCTTAAATTCAAACTCCCCACACAAATAAACATTTCATGAAAAGAGAATAAAAATGTGATGTCTAATCACAGCAAATGCACCTTTCTATCAGTTATTACTTGTGTCAGACCCTGTTAGCTTTTCAGTGGTCAAAGCAGGTTTCTGGATCATGGACACTATGTTCACTTATATGGAGGTAAGAGCTGGAAGCCACAATTTTCACTGCCTGAGTTGGGGAAAGACAAATGGAAAGAAACCACACGATGGCTAGAGCATCTCTGGACCCCAGGATGTCAGCTTGCACAGAGAACCATGAGGAAACTCACCTTCACTGTGCTTTAACTCGGTGTGCTTGTCTTCACAGCTGTCTGGAAATTATAACATAGGCCATTCACCCAGCATCTCTTACCAAATATTCAACATGCCTTTTCCTTCAGGCATGGTTTGACGGTAAAGGAACCATGTCTCCAAATGTTAATGTGGTTTTGATGAGTAAAACCAGGTTTAGTCAATACCAGAATGTTCTACTGACCTTCCCGGACTGCCTTTAGTTCCTCCACGAGGAAACTTCCAGGGAGACACTGCCCCTATTTTTGTAACATTCATTCTCTGATTCACTTTTGGCTGTTTGTGCTCTGCCCCAACTTTAATGGGAAAACCACTGCAAGGTGAACCAGGAACTCAACAAAGAAAACATGAGACATGTCATCTAGAAGAAGACCTAGCAAGCACAGCTGTGTGGCGCTGTTGACAGGGTTGGGGCTTTCGTCATACAGAACTGGTTTTCATCCCAGCTCCACCACTCCATAGTCCCACAGCTTTGGGTTCGTAATTCTGAAACTCAAACTTATCTACAGAATGTAGACACGGCATCTACGTTGCTGAGTCACTGTCAAGATTATATAAAATAATCCAGGTCATTTACCTAGTAGAATGCCGAGCATATAGTAGGTGCTCAGTAAACGTCAGGGCTTTTTCTCTTTCTCTTACAGAAAGAACACCCAGATACAAAGACTTACAAAGCAACATATAGATTACAGTTACAGCTCTAAGAGTACCAGAGGGACAGAAGTAATTCAAAGTGGCGAAGAGAGTTGGAAAGGTCTAGATCATTCCCATCAGAAATGACCCTAGAGGAGCCAGTGCCACAGCGCTAGGATTCCTTAAATTCTCTTGCACCTGAAACAACATGGAACTCTCTGCTGGCCTCTCGATTCAAAAAGGAACATCTCAATAGGTATTTCTTAATAGCTTCTTCATGGAAGGAGGATCAACTTTGTTCTCTGTACAATCTCAGAGGGCTGGATGAGACAGTCAATGCATGGCAATGCTTTTTGTTTTATTTTCAGATAACTGTGATATATTTAAGATGATAAGATAGCGTTTTCCAATTTTAGTTCCTCTTAAAAATTAGAGAGGACTCCCCCTTTCTTGCAGAGAGCTACGGTTTTTTTGTTTTTGTTTTTCTGGCCAATGAGGACAGGGTTTACAACTCCATTTAGTATATTCTTCAAGTCTGATGTGCAATTTAAAAATATTTCTTCCAAAATAGCTAAACAATGCTGAGAGCCTGATAAGCAGAGTGATTTTATCAGCATTCTTAATTGCCTTCAGGTACTCTGAATCCTTGGGTGGGGGAGGGGAGCTGACTCCCAAATTTTTTGAGTTGGTTACCATGTAACTATAAAACAAAAGCCCCAGAAGCAAGTCTAGAATTACTTGAGGCTCTCCAGGGAATTTCTTTCCAAATGATAACTAAAAATCATTTGACATAGTTACCTATAGTAGCACTACAATTTTTTTCAAGATTTTATTTATTTATTTGACAGAGAGAGACACAGCAAGAGAAAGAACAGAAGCAGGGGGAGCAGGAGAGGGAGAAACAAGCTTCCCGCCAAGCAGGGAGCCCAACGCAAGGACTGAACCCAGGACCCTGGATCATGACCTGAGCTGAAGGGAGATGCTTAACGACAGCCACCCAGGCACCCCAGTAGCACTACTATTTTAAGCAAAAAGAGATGAAAGATAAATAAGAACGGATGGAAACTAATCTTTTTTTAGGCTGTGACCTTAAGCAAGGCCAGTCACCCTTTGTGGTTAAATAAATGGCAACTGATGAAGTATTCACCAACGTCAGAAATAAATGCTTTTCACAAAGATCATGCCTGCTCTCACAGTTCAAGAACACAGGCTCCAGAGCTGCCCCAGCCATACGTGACTACTGAGCATGAGAAATATGGCTGGTCCAACCAGTGAGATGCTGTCCGTGTAAAATATATACTGGACTTCAAAGACTTAATATAAGAAAAATATAAAATATCTCATTAACTTAATATTGCATACATGCTAAAATATTTTAGCCATCTTGCATGAAATAAAATATATTATTAAAATTAATTTTACTTGCTTTTTAAAAAAAATGTGGCTACCAGTACATTTAAAGTTAGATTTGCTGACAGCAATAAGGCAACCAAAAGAAATAAAGCCATCCAAATTGGCAAAGAAGAAATTAAACTGTCACTATTTACACATGACATGATACTCTATATAGAAAACCCTAAAGACTCCACCAAAAAACTACTAGAACTGATCAATGAATTCAGTAAAGTCTTGGGATATAAAATCAATGTGCAGAAATCTGTTGCATTTCTATAGACTAATAATGAAGCAGCACAAAGAGAAATTAAGAAACTAATCTCACTTATAATTATACCCAAAATAATAAAATACCTAGGAATAAACCTAACCAAAGAGAAAAAACATGTACTCTAAAAACTATAAAACACGGATGACAGAAATTGAAGACGACACAAAGAAATGGAAAGACATTCCATGCTCATGGATTGGAAGAACAAATAGTTAAAATATCTATACCCAAAGCAATCTACACATTTAATGCAATCCCGATCAAAATACCAACAACATTTTTCACAGACCTAGAATAAACAATTCTTAAAGTTTACATGGAACCACAAAGACTCCAAAATTGCCAAAGCAATCTTGAAAAAGCAAAGCACAGGTGAAGGCATCACAATTCCAAACTTCAGGTCATATTACAAAGCTGCAGTAATCAAAACACTATGGCACTGGTACAAAAACAGACATGTATATCAATAGAACAGAACAGAAAAGTCAGAAATAAATCCATGATTATATGGTCAATTACTCTTTGACAATGTAGGTAAGAATATCCAATGGGAAAAAGTCTCTTCAACAAATGGTGTTGGGAAAACTGGACAGTTACATGCAAAACAATGAAACTGGACAACTTTTTACACCTTACACAAAAATTAAAAAATGGATTAATACCTAAATGTGAGACCTGAAACCATAAAAATCCTCAAAGAGAGCACAGGTAGTAGGGTCTCTGACATGAGCCATATCAATATTTTTCTAGATGTCTCCTGATGCAAGCGAAACAAAAGCAAAAATTAACTATTGGGATTTATATCAAAGTAAAAAGCTTCTGCACAGCGAGGGAAACAATCTACAAACTAAAAGGCAACCTACTGAATGGGAGAAGATATTTGCAAATGACATATCCGGTAAAGGGTCAGTATCCAAAATACGTAAAGAACTTATACAACTCAACACCCCAAAAAAACAAATAATCCAGTTTAAAAAAGGGGCAAAAGACATGAACAGACATCTTTCCAATGAAGACAGCCAAACATAACCAACAGACACACGAAAAGATGCTCAACATCACTCATCAGGGAAATGCAAATCAAAACTACAATGAGGTATCACCTCACACCTGTCAGAATGACTAAAATCAAAAACACAAGAAACAACAAATGTTGGTGAGAACGTGGAGAAAAAGGAACTCTTGTGTGCTCTTCCTTTCTCAGTAGAGTGCAAACTGGTACAGCCACTGAGGAAGACAGCATGGAGGTTCCTCATAAAGTTAACAGTAGAACTACTCTATGATCCAGCAATCACACTACTGGGTATTTACCCAAAGAATATAAAAATACTACTTCAAAGGGCTACATGCCCCCCGGATGTTTACTGCAGCATTATTCACAATAGCCAAACTATGGAACATGCGCGCGCGCGCACACACACACACGAATATGATTCAGCCATAAAAAAGAATGGAATCTTGTCATTTGCAGCGACATATGTGAAGCTAGAGTGTTATGCTAAGTGAAATAAGTCAGGGAAAGACAAATACCATATGATTTCACTCATATGCAGGATTTAAAAAACAAATGAGCAAAGGAAAAAGAGAGAGAGAAAGAAACAAGCCAAGAAACACTTTAAACTAGAGAGAACCAATTAATGGTTACCGAGGGGAGGTTGGTGGGGGGACAGATGAAATAGGTGATGGGGATTAAGGAGGACACTTGTCATGATAAGTACCAGGGGGTCTGTCAAAGTGCTGAATCACTGTTTTGTGACCTGAAACTAATATAACACTGTATGTCAACTGCATTGGAATTAAGAGAGAGAGTAGAGTAGAGTAGAAGAAGAGAGAAGAGGAGAGGAGAGGAGAGAGGAGAGGAGAGGAGAGCAGAGGAGGGGAGGGAAGAGGAGAGAATAGAGTAACATTTGCAGCTTTGCCTTATCTTCCCATCACACGGTGCTGGGTGAAGGTGCTCAAGCTCAGGCCACAAGTCAGCTACACCACAGGGACCTTCCATACCTCACACTGTCTCTCTATCCTGGGGTTTTTTGTTTGTTTGTTTGTTTGTTTGTTTGTTTTTTCATTTGCAAGATGTCAAGAGCTTGGACTAGATGCTTGTGAAACCCCTGTGGCTCTCACATTCTAGGATTCAAGGATTCAACCGTGATTGCTGGTGGAGAAAAGAAAGCAGGGGCCAGTCGATGACAGTGTAATAAGTGGTTAGTCAGCACTGAACAGTTAGTGTAATGAAGAGGCAGGGTGGCATTTGCTGGAGCTGGGCTCTGCACAGTCTGCCTAAGGAGAGTTCAACGGGTCCCTTATGGCCACCCCACAGCTTGGGGGGTCCCGAGGCTGCAGACTATGCCATTCCATCCCTGCTGCAGTGCTAGCCCAGCAGCTGCTGGGAGCACCTGAGGAAAGCCCTGCTCTGGTGTGGGGCCGGCTCCAGGCTCAGCACTCAGGCCACCTCGTCACAGCCGGCAGCCCAGCAGATGGGGGTATATGCTATCAGCTTAAGCCCAGCATGTCGTGCGACAGCGTCCTGGCTGCCAACAGGTTCCAGCAGACTGACCACGTTCCATGCGCCACCCAGCTGTGGGAGCCCAAAAAGTGGGAAAAAACCAACCTGTGATTTATATTGTGTTTGTATGACTTAATCCAAATTCTAGCAGATCTGGATTTTGTGGTTTATCAGACGCCTAAAAAAAAGTATTTATTTTTTATTTTTTTAAAGATTATTTATTTATTTATTTATTTGTCAGAGAGAGAGGGAGAGAGAGCAAGCACAGGCAGACAGAATGGCAGGCAGAGGCAGAGGGAGAAGCAGGCTCCCCGCCAAGCAAGGAGCCCGATGTGGGACTCGATCCCAGGACGCTGGGATCATGACCCGAGCCGAAGGCAGCTGCTTAACCAACTGAGCCACCCAGGCGTCCCAAAAAAAGTATTTTTTAAAAAAAGAAAAAAATGTATCTGACTAGCAGTTTTGGTTTTTTTAATTTTTAATTTTATATATATTTTTATATTTTATATTGTATATATTTTATTATTATAAAATTTTTATTTTATATATTATATTATATTATATATTTTGTATACAAAATATATCACCTAATATATTAATATATTATACTATATTATAAATATATTTATAATTATTATATATTATATATTTATATAAATTTATATATGTTAGGTATTACATATTTATATAAATTTATATATTTATATTATATATAAAACATATATATCATATATACAAATTATATACGATATATACAATATATATAATGAGTTAAATATATTATATTTAATATATATATAAACTCCTTATTGAACAAATCATTTGAGGATACATTCTCCCATTCACTGGGTTGCTTTTTTGTTTTGTTAATAGTTTCCTTTGCTGTGCAAAAACTTTCTATTTTGGTGTAGACTCGATATTTAATTTTGTTTTTGTTTTCCCTTGCCTTACGGAGACAAATCCATAAATACATGGTTCAGGCTATTCGATGTCCAAGAGATTACTGCCTATGTTTTCTTTTAGGAGTTTCATAGTTTCAGAGCTCACATTTATGTCTTTAATTAATTTTGAGTTTCTTTTTTTGTATGGTCTAAAAAAGTGGTCCAATTTCATTATTTTACATGTAGCTGTCCAGTTTTCCTAATACCATTAATTGAAAAGACTGTCTTTTCCCTGTTGTATATTCTTGCCTCCTTTGTCATAGATGAACTGACCATCTAAGCATGGGTTACGCATGGGTTAGCGATAGGCACTCTATCCTCTTCCACTGATCTGTGTGGCTGTTTCTGTGCTAGTACCATATTGTTCTGATTATCACAGCTTTGTTAGCTATCTTGAAATCTGGGATTATGACACCTCTGGTTTTGTTCTTTCCCAAGATTGCTTAGCTATTTGAGGAGACCCCTGTATTTTTATAACCAATTTCAACTTTGGTGTGAGCTGGTTGGAACAGGTGTCAGATACTACTATCACATAAGTCCTGAAGAAGATACTCTTTCTTCACCTTTAGTGCCTTTATACAGCAATACCTCACTTCTATGCTAAAACCAAAGCTGATACAAATATGATATGGGTGCTGTCACTTTCCTAGCCAACTCCCCATGCAGACTTGATGTAGGGGTCACAGCACTCTCTATCTCGGCCTCATAAATCATCACCATAGTGTTCTACGTGGCCCCAAAGAAATTAACTGGAGTTGGCACACAAGAGAAAAGTTATTGGCCCTCAGTGTTCTAGACTCAGGTGCACACTTACAAACCCATGTCCACCCATCTATAAGGTTTGCTTGTCTTTCTTTCTTTCTTTCTTTCTTTCTTTCTTTCTTTCTTTTTTTTTGTCTCTGGGGATTTGGTCACATTTTAGAATTCATCAATTTGGGGCAATGGCTACTAAAACCCTTACAGAATCAGAGCACTCTGCGTTTTCTGAATTATTTATCTATATTCATAAAGTATGGCCTATTAACTTATTTGTACATTACTTTGTCAGTTGAACCATAGTTTGTCACAAATTTACATGCAATCTGAAAAAAAAAATGATCTAACTACCACACGATAACTTGCAAACTTCAGGAACTGTAAATCCTGTGAACTTCAGGAAGCGTAAACTACCGGAAACCTCTAAATTGCAGGAACTGTGTCTGCTACAGCAAAGCCAAGACTGTTCCTCTCTCCACTTAATGACTTTATCACGCATAGCCTTCCAGCAACATACGTGCCTCCCCGTCCAACTGTAGCAAAGAGTCTTTCTGACTATCTTGATAGACTACAACTAGTAAGCAAATAAAAAGAGCATCTTAAAAATCAGTAACATACCAACTCCATCAACTGTTTGAGCTGACCTATCTCTTCGGGCAGCGCTCCAAGTTTGTTGTTACTTGCGATTAAGACTTTGAGAGGCAGACCACACAGGCAGGCAGGCAGGGCAGACAGCTGATTTCGACTGCAAAGACAATACCAGAACACAGGTGAACATACGGGCCACGTCATGCTGTTTCTGAATGTGAGTCAGCAAGAAGAAAGGAGTGATCCAAGAAGACATTTTACAAATATAAAAGGTCCAATAAAGTTTCTGCATGTGTCATAAATCCCAAACACAGAAGATAATAAAGTATATTTCTAAGAAAGAAAGACGGGGGCGCCTGGAAGGCTCAGGCAGTTGGGCGTCCAACTCCGGATTTCAGCTCGGGTCCTGATCTCAGGGTCCTGAAATAAAGTTCAACAGGCAGTCTGCTTTTCTTTCTCCCTCTCCCTCTGCCCCCTGCCCAACTCTTGCACATGCAATAAATAAATAAATAAATAAAATCTATATCTAACAGAAAGAAAGAAAGGCATAGGCAGTTCTGTGGGAAACAATTTTTTCCGGCGCAAGGAAAGCCCTTGCAGAAGCTGAGTCCTTGGCCAGCAAAGAGGCAGACGGGCATCGCGCCCTGTGCCACCAATAGCAACAGGAAGCTGGTGCCAACTGTTCTCTTCCTGACAATGTAAGCAGGAAACTCAACAAGATCCAAGTACCATGAAGGCATCCTCCCGTTCGTGTTAGTAGTGATGGGGAAGGTCATTGTGCTGCAAGTTATAAAAGACCTCTAGCCTGATTTCCAACATTTTGACTCTGCTTCCTTTCGCTAACACAAGAGCCACTGTGGTTAAGGTCTATTTGGATGTCTGCAAGGGAGCTAATTAAAAGAAGAAAAACGCTGGGGTGCCTAGGTGGCTCAGTCAGTTAAGTGTCTGCCTTTGGCTCAGGTCTCGGGCCCAGGGTTCTGAGATCAAGCCCCACATGGGGCTCCCTGCTCAGTGGGGGGCTCCCTCTCCATCTACCCCTCCCCCAGCTCATGCTCTCTCTTGCTTGCTCTCTCTCTCCCACATAAATAAATAAAATATTTTAAAAAATAAAAGAAGAAAAAAAATAAAGTTGGCCTTCTGCCAAAAATGAAGCTAGGGTCTCGAGGGGTTCAGTTTCACAGAGTACCCAGAAACTGCTCACATTCAGTTTCACAGAGGACCCAAAAGTCTGGCTCCAGGTCTCACTTCTGCTTTGCAGGAAGAGGTTTTCTACAGAGAAGTGCCTGAACTTCCTAAGCTCCTACCATCAATGCCTAGTTTTTCTGAGAAATGGAAAAACAATGGATAAGTGAAATCCATGAACCATTTTATGTATGTCAGTCATTTATTTCAACCTCCTTTCCCACAAAAAGCCCCTTCCCTGCCATCAAGTAAGGAGACAGAAGGTTTTTAGTTTCCCTGCCTTTCTTTCCCTGGCATTCTGCTGAGGAAGCCAATGACCAGGCTGTGAAATATCTAAAAATCTGTGTGTCGAGTTACTACAACTATTTAGAACTTGTTTTGTGTGTATGTGTGCACATGCACGAAGCTTCCAAGGTTGCGGTACAGTGTGCATGTATTTATGGACACACATAAATCAGTGTGGGAGAGAGGAAGGGACAGACAGCCTGAAAACACACCAGTGTTATTAGTAATCCTTCGAGGGGGATTAGGTACAATGAGTGTCTTTTTATTTTCTTTCTTATACTTTGCTGAATTTTCCAAAATTCCTACAAAGTGCTTTCATAATTAAGAAATAAATATCACGGGGCACCTGGCCAGCTCAGTCTGCTGAAAGTCCAACTCTTGGTTTAAGCTCAGGTCATGACCTCAGGTTTGTGGGATGGAGCCCTGCATCAGGCTCAGTGTTCAGTGGGGAGTCTGCTTCTCTTTCTCTGTACCCCCCCACTTGCGTGCTCTCTCTTGCGAGCTCTCTCTCTCTCTAAAATAAATAAATCTTAAAAAAGAAATAAGTATCACTATAAAAAGATAAACTTCATCTGCATACTGGTTACATGGGGGTTTTTATTTATGAAAATTCACTGAGATGTATAATTATGAACTGTGTACTTTTCCGTATGTATTATATTTCAGTTGAAGGTTTTACTCCCCTACTCCCCCATATGAGGAGGTGGGAATCTTATGGCTAAATAAAGGACATCTCTAGCTGATGGGCTGAGAAAAAGCAGGTGTTATCCCCTGGAAAGAATCTTTCTAGTGACGTGTGGGTGGCACAGTTGGTTAAGGCTGCCTTCAGCGCAGGTCATGATCCCAGGGTCCTGGCATCAAGTCCCACATTGGGATCCTTGCTCAGCGGGGTGTCTGCTTCAACCTCTTCCTCTGCCCTTCCACCCTCACTCATGTTCTCTCTCTCTCTCAAATAAATAATAAAATCTTAAAAAAAAAAAAAAAACCCTTTCTCATGTGGGTACTCCCCTGTAACTCCCCTGATATCTCTCCTGTTCCAGGTACCCCGTGAATGCCTGGGTAATAGGGTTTATCAAGAAAAGACACAGTCAACCTTCCCTCCATTGCTGAGATTTCCAGAAAGGAGTGGGAAGGAGAGAGGTTTCTCTAAGAGGGTCCAGCAGAGGGAGGGAGGAGATTGAAAGCCAAATGGGGGTGGAGGGGGGTTCCTGGCACTGGAAAGACCAGCTGCCTCTTCACTTCCCCCTGGTTAGAGTGATAGGGAGAGTAAGGGGGTTGGACACGCCGTGGCACTTTCTCCTGTCTCTGAGGGCAGCAGAAGGGCATCAAGGGCTACCAGCCTGTCCTCCAGCCTCTGACATCCACCCACAGGAGCCCAGTGGGGCTGCTCTGACTTCCTGACAGGGACTTCCTGGAGCACTGGTGGGAAAGCTTTCTCCAAGCTCCATAAACATCTCCTTTGACATTACCTCTGGAAAAGAGAACAAAGTTTATTGAAAGGTGGCAAGCAAATAATTTGGAATGTAATTCGTGGTTATAAAATATTTATTAATACATAATTTCCTAAAATGAGTATTGGTTACTTAAAATGTTAATGAGGCCATTTTTTTTTTTTAATTTTGGAGCCACATTTAAACTTCTTTTTGGAGAAAAGACAAGGAAACAAAGATTAACTGGTATTTTCAAAAATTTCTACATTCCTGTTTTCATAGAATTAACAATTACAGTTGAACATTCTTCCTGTGTTTCTTTGCTTGGAAACTCAGATTTCAGCCATTCCCAGTCTCACCATAATGCAGGGATCTCATCAGATTAACAGATACTGAACGAGGAGAGCCACTTATCATACCATTTAAGCAATGCAATGAGGGCTCTTCTCATTCAGAAGCACAGTATTTGGGATTACATGGGATTAGGCTCATGGGAATTCTAGGGTAGGTACTAATTTAAAATAAAATAACACTGAGGCATTTTCAATTTAAAATGTTAATATTAATTTTAAATATAAGCATTTTAAATTTAAGCATAATTAAATGTAAGCATGATTTCTTTGATGGGGGTTACAAGCTTTTTATGCTAAAAGTTGCTGATGGAGTAACCTATTTATTTATGCCTCATGCAATACTATAGTTAGTCACCTGCAGATAAATCCAGACACCAGAACTTTAGTTATAACACAGCACGCTACAGACCCAGGTCACATTTCTTCAGTCTCATTGATCCAGTCTCTGAGGCTCAACTTCAATATATTTTATCGCAGGATGTTCCTGTGTGACTTGTAATTTCCCCAATAGAAAAAGGAAATACACATGCACACAAAAACCCATTAGCTGTCCAGCAAGTATTTATAAAGGACAGGAGAAACTCCATTCCCTTTAATCCTCTACCCACTAAAGACCACATGGGTAGCCTGAGATTTTTCCAACCACTCATCTGGCAGCGATTTTTCTCAAGCAAATAATTGCCTCAGGCCTCAAGCAACTGTCTTGCTCCCCACTTGTCTCCTGCTGGCTTCTCGGCTAAAAATGGGCCCTGCGCAGAAAGAATGTTTAAAATAAGGGTGTATACAATCTGATAAGGTAATAGTCAACATTTATTTTCAAATCTACCTTGCAAGCTCTACCTGAAAGCAAAATCTAAAAAAAACATTTTTTTTTAACTCACTCAGTACAAAGGATTAAGTTAGTGGGGGAAAGGGGGCCACTCATTCAGAAGCAGAAATTACAGATTTGGTCATGGCAGCCTGAGACATCTTGCCCAGCATCTCTTCTCACTGTCCCTGCCCAGTCTGCATGGACGATGATGGCACAGGGAGGGAGGTGGAGAGGCGGAAAGGCGTTAGGTTTTTACTGGGCCGTGTTTATTGCTGATGCTTCCTCTTCCATCTTTCTCAATCGAATGACTCCCTATTAGATTTATTGGTCTATTTCCTCATGTCAAGATGAAACAAGGCAACTCAAACATAATTTGAACACTTTTGATAGCTTTAGTTTACAGGATAAATTTCTCTTGGCTTCAAGTATCCATTATCCCGAACTTAACATAATTCTTAAACTAAAGAATTTGCAAACCATCTCACTTCCATACAGTTTTACTGCTAGAGAGTCTTAATTTAATGTGTTTTGACTATGACACTTATTAATATCCATGTTTTTAGACTTAATGGTGGTATTTAACGTTATTTATTATTGGTTTATCAGAAAGTTTCCCTAAAGTATGTGATGATAAAAAAAAAATACTATAGGGGCACCTGGGTGGCTCAGTTGTTGAGCATCTGCCTTTGGCTTGGGTCATGATCCCAGGGTCCTGGGATCGAGTCCCACATTGGGCTCCCTGCTTAGAGGGACGCTTGCTTCTCCCATTCCCCCTGCTTGTATTCCCTCTCTCACTGTGTCTCTCTCTGTCAAATAAGTAAATAAATAAATAAAAAGACTATATTCTTACATGTGATTTTATTATCAGGGTATCCTCTCTATATATTTTTTATTTTACTGGGATAGTGTACGGGTTCACTTAATAATTGAGGGTAGAACCCACTCAGCAGAAAATAATTTATAGGAAGGCTTCCATAACATAGTCACCTACTCAACTGGTGAAAAGGTCACCAGCTATGGAACTAGAAGGCCTGGCTTCAAATCTCGTCTCTGCCACAAACATTTGGTATAGGTAAAACATTTAACTCCTCTATTTTGTTATCCTTAAAACATTGATGATAACGCTTATCTAACATGAGACATGAGCGTATGGAGGCAAAAGTGCTTGGCCCAACATTAAATCTCGACAACAAGACAAAATGATACCGGACCGCTAACATGACAAAATCAGTAGGAGCATGACCAAAAAAAAAGTGTGTGTGTGCTTAGCTCCGTTTTATTTATTTTATTTCCTAACTGCTAAAATATCAACCACTTTTCAAATATGGTTTCATGTTGCATTCATTGAAAGCATAAACCCCTGAAACATAAAGAGGACCACTCCGAGACGTGCAGAGTAGGGACCAGGCTGGGCTACACAACTTCAGCCTAAGAGAAACCAAGTGAACTACGACCACTCTGGAAACCCTAGACTAGCGCCTACAAGCACTTGGACGACTTTCTCTCCCCAACCTTCTCCAAATGCCAAGTTCCTACTATTTATCTGGGAAAACATGAATACCCAGGGGTCACCATCTTCATTTACTGTTTCGTTTCTGAAGAGTAACTGAAATAATGGTGTGAAATAATAACCATCAGAAGCCTATTCACAAACTGTCCCAGCTCACACCTCAACAGCCCCAGAGAGATCAGGGCAGGCTCGCCCTCTCTGAGTATTGGCTGGGGTGGGGGTTGGGGGAAGGAACAAACAAGTACGCTGTAGCTATTGCTACTGTTTGTGCGAAGAGTTTCTCTGTGCGTGGTGTGTGTCCTTTCAAAGGACATCTCACTTAATTTTGTGTTTATGGGTTGTACTTTTTTGTTTGTTTTTGTTTTGTTTTTCTGCATACCCTGTTTACCTTTCATTCAAGGCAGAGTAACATTTTTATGGGTTTTTTTTTTCTCTTTTGCATATGACACTTGGCTGTTAATGGTCTTTATTACACACACACATCAGTGAACAATATCTATAGAGAACCATTTCCTTTTTCTTGCTGGCTCCATTCTGAAAAACCCACCACGGCAAAATGTCTCACCCTCTCTTCCCCTGGTGACAGAGTACTTCCCCTTCATGGCCTGTCCTCCCCCTGTGTTCCCACCATCTGCAGATGCCTGAGACTCCTCCCAACCACCACCAGCACCTCGCTTCACATTGCCTGCGATCTTCTGGCAGACTTTAATGCTACAAAAACAAATTATGTGACTATCACGTTCACCCTGTTTGACATGAGATCTGTAAAGCAGTCGTGCGATTGAGATTTCGGGCATGCACAACATATGGGCAGCCACACTGAACCTGAACTTTTAAAGCACTTAGGCTGTCTGCAACTTGGGGGTGGCCATCACCAGAAAACTTCAAATGCTTTGAGACCAGCAACACAGAATCATCCTTCGAAACCTGCATCGTGAACCAGCTGTTGAGCACTACGTACCGATCCATTTCCCATTCTACATGTGTGAAGGCCCCGTCTGGAGAAGCAAAGCAGTCAGCTGCGGAAAGGAGAACCAAAAGAGCAGCAAGAAGCAGAAAGGGAGCGTCTACAGCAGCTCAGAGTTTGGGCCAGTGGCTGCACCAGCCCTTTTGCTGTGCCTTTGCGCGTGCATACCTGCACCATATTTGGCCACGGCAGCTGAAGCCGGTTCCCACAATAACAGCCTATCAGTCTCCTCCTGAGTATAAATAAAGCCTGGCTTAAAATACTCCGCTTTTTTATACTCTCCATGGCCGGCAACCACCACTGCCGATGTCTGTAATTAGATTTCAAAGTGTAATTATTGATAACTCACCCCTTCTCAGTTACTTCCTGTCCTTTTTTTTTTCTCAGAGCTCGTCATCTCTTAAAGGATGAGGCTCTAAAAACTGTGACCTCAAATTTCCTCTTTAATATTTTATTATGCCCTACCTTCACTCTAAAATGGAGCTGAGTGTTCTAAATCACGGAAGCTCTGGATATTTAAAGAGAAAGCAGTATCAGATACCAGCCAAGAATATTAATCGCCAACACCTTCAGAGGAAAGAATGTAGACTTGGGGTTTTAAGTATTAAGACTATTGGGGCACCTGGATGGCTCAGTTTGGTTAAACATCCAACTCTTAATCTCACCTCAGGTCTTGATCTCAGGGCTATGAGTTCAAGCCCCGAATTGGGGCTACTTAAAAAATAATAATAACAAATAAAATAAAAAGTATTAAGACTATAGAGGCCTAAGCCCTATGTCTTAAAAAACACCGCTCTGCAAAACACTGTTGCTGGCACCTAGGGAAACCACCACTAAATGGCTAAGAAAAATGTCTTGGCACTGAAGATAATTCTCCACTTTTTGGAGCCATGCTCCAAATAGAATGGACACTAGCTTCCTATTACCAGGCAAGGATGCCTACCTTACCCACCTTCCCCTCCATGCAACTCCACCAAGCCAAATGTTACTTTGACATTTTTCCTCCACCCAAAAGGAAAAGGATATCCATACTGACTTAGAGGAGAACAGGCTGCCCAGATCAAGTTAGGCAGACGGACCCTGGAGCTCTGAGTGAATACAAAATATTCTACCCAGGGACTCTGAGTGAATACAAAATATTCATAGTAAGATTTAAGATGCCTGAACATTTCTGAACATTTTGTCTATCATTTAAACATACGTCTCTCCATCTATTTCCAGGAATTTTTAAATGCAGGTGGAATTAATTGTATGAATATGTCTATATACATCCTTCTTTTTTCCTACTTATTCTTCCAAGAAAATGAGTCTTCAGAGAGCTCCTGTCATATAACTTGACAGCCTATAATTACAAGGTTCCATTTAACTGTTCTAACACTTTTACAAATCAGCACCATATCCACGTTACTAACAATACTAGAAAATCCACTTACTTTACTAGATCTTCTTCACTCTTTTTCTTAACCCATGTGGCAATAGATGTGACATAGCACACTACAAAATCTGATTAGACAATTCCAGAAACATTTCTTGGGTAGTTATGATGTATAAAGCACTGTGCTAGGCACTTAGACAACTATTATTTTGTTTATATTCATAACAGTCATGTAATATAAGCAAGAGTCATGTAATAGAACCATTAAACCCCCGACCTTACAGATACAAAAACTGATGTTGTTCAGAGAGTTTAAAGAACTTGCTCCAAATTGCCTAGCTAGTGCTCTGTGATGTGTGGTTTGAAACTAGGTAGGCCAGGCTTCATAGTAATGTCTGTGATCTTCTTCAATACAACATTGCCTATTTTCATTGACTTTGGAATACAAAGTGAAGGGAAACCCGGAAAATAGTAGGAGGAGGACCTCAGATTCTAAGCAGGAGGCAATGAGATGCTAGACTGGTCGTTCAATGATTAATTTCTATGAAAAAGGGTTCCAAGCTAGGGGGGTGGAGAAAACTGGGAGCATGGACAGGAACAAGGATGTTAATTTGGGAAAGAAGAAAATGAGCTTAGTTTAGCAGATGCTCAATTTTGAGGAGTCGATAAGCATCTAAGAGGACCTGAATTTTTGGCAATCAGGCAAAAGGGGGAGAGGATATATTTGAGACACCTGAGGTATGGGTCTGAGAGAGAAGATTTAAGGACCAAAGACTGACCTTTGTGGAATTCTAGTGATAAGGTGCAGAAAGAGAAAGAACACCCAGACAGAGAAATAAAGAAGAGACAGAAAGATACAGAAAAGTAAGCAGGAAAGCCTGTGACCAAATCTAGGAAGGATGGTGGCATGGTGTCAAATGCTGACAGGAAGCCAATTATTTTTCTAAACTTCTGAGAGCCTGCTCTGATCAAGAACCTGTTCTAAACTCAGAGAAAATATGAAATGGATATGAATCCTAAAACCTAGCCCTTCACAGGATTAGGCAACATCTCTCTGAGCTGATATCCCAATTGAACACTGGACATTTATTTAAAAAATTCTGTAGCAGCAGGCATCTCCTACTGGGTATCTCAAGACGTAAGATAAAAAATTAGTGACTCGGGGCACCTGGGTGGCTCAGTGGGTTAAAGCCTCTTGCCTTCGGCTCAGGCCCTGATCCCAGGGTCCTGGGATCGAGCCCCAGGTGGGGCTCTCTGCTCAGTGGGGAGCCTGTTTCCCTTCCTCTCTCTCTGCCTGCCTCTCTGCCTACTTGTGATCTGTCAAATAAATAAATAAATCTTAAAAAAAAAATTAGTGACTCTTAGCAAATAAAGTGAGACTTCCTTTATGGATGCTCTCTTGTAAGGGGGACTGAAAGATGCCTGGCTCACCCTAACAACTCTGTAAACAAGGGTCTGCAGACTTTGGGCCCCACTGTCAACTGCTCCAAAGTTGTCTCTGCGGAAGATTCTAGGCTGTTCTTTCCTCTTGGTACAGAGGTCACAGTGGTCTCGCCCTCGGATTAACGTACAGGAGGGAGGACCCACTACTCCTAACAGTTTACTTATGTTCCCTGAAGGCCACCCATTCGAATGCCTGGCCAGACAAAGGTCCACGTGCTGCCCTCAGAGCACACGCTCTCCTCAGTCCTGCCCTACCACACACCTGCCCGCACAGACCTCTCACAGTCTTTGGGACACAGACTGTTGGAAGAAGAGTTTCACAATCCCCAGCAAATATCACTGCTTCTATTTTTCTTCTTCTTATAGTTCATAAAGCTGCACAATTCCTGCATACAGTGATGTAAATGGAATTATTTAGTATATTAGGAACATTGTGATTGACTTTGAAATGGGCAAAATCAGTGCTCGGGGACTTGTCTAATATAACCCTTCCAGGTTATCTCTGCCTTTCATCATCTTTGAGCTATCTCACACCCCTGTAATTTGTTGTAAAACTGAAAATGGACAGTAAGGCAAATAATTTTCGTACACAGAAGCACAGACAAATTGTGGCGAGTGTGGTGGAACTGCAAATGATGACGGCGCTCTTGCAGCCGCTCATAAATTCATCTCTGCCAGCCCACAAGTGTACGAGTGCGTGCGCGAGCGTGACGTCTCCCTCAAACAGGCTATGACATCTTACTGGCTCCTTCGGTAATTAATGAATTATATACAATCTTTGATGGATGTCATATTTGTATGAGAGTCCTGATTTTACCTTTTTAAAAGAATTATCCTTTAATGGGTGATTATTTCAACTATAGGGATGTGGCATTTCTACAACAAAATTTCAGTGCAGATAATTTAAAGACTCTTTCAGCTGTTTCAGACTTCTGGTCAAGGTCATTCTCTTCTTCATTATATAATATTGAACTCTCAGAACCTCCGAAAAAAAAAAATCCTCTCATCCCCTACAAAAAGAGTTCAATCCTATAAAAAAAAGGGGGGGGGTGGGCTGGGAAAGGGAAAAGGCTCATAAGCACACATCACAAAATATTAACAATTGTTTGAGTACTGGTGTGAACGACTGATATATTGTTTGTGGTTTGCACTACTTAATTTTTTCTCAAAAAATTATCAATTTTACTTGATAACAAATAATAATAAACATATATATATTTTAAAAGTACTAATTAAAAAATAAATCAGCTTGGATGTCAGCTCTGTGTAACACACTTTATGCTTTAGTGTTTCCTGGGCCCTTCTGTCTTCTACTTATATTTCATTTTTCCTCAATACATCTAGCCCATACAGATTACTGGGCCACTGAATATAACATTATGTAGGGAACATACCTTTTTTTTAGTTATTTTTATTAACATATAATGTATTATTTGCCCCAGGAGTACAGGTCTGTGAATCGTCAGGCTTACACATTTCACAGCACTCACCATAGCATATATCCTCTCCAATGTCCATAACCCACCCCCCAGCAACCCTCACTTTGTTTTGTGAGATTAAGAGTCTCTTATGGTTTGTCTCCCTCCCGATCCCAAATGAAACATGATGGGATCACATTTTTTAACCTCATTCTCTTTTAGCATGAGGTCAGTTCTTAAAGGAGTGAATGGGTGATAAAAATTCTTCTAAGTTAGTGTTTACAAACTGATGTTTTGGAAAGCACCACCCTGGGAGACGCTAGTAGGTAGGCCTCACAAAAAAAAAAAAAAAAAAGGTGGGGGGAAGAGTTCTGTGTTGCTTGGAGATACACAGTGCAGATTAATACAATACATGGTTTCATTTGTGTGTGTGTGTGTGTTTTTAAGTATACCTATATCCAACAGAACATTTTTCCATAAAACATACTCTGAGGAGACAATGTTCTACTTATTCCTTAATTGATCCAATGGCATCACTGAGGTTAGAAACAAACAACTTTTTTCTCCAATGGAGTCTGGCAGGTAACTTTTCTCCAGATCCTTTATTCTCTATTCATGAATAGACAAATTAATCACTGAGTAGAACAGGTCAATTTTCTTATGCTATTTTCACATTCCTTTCTGCTTTGGCTTGCCAAATGGAGTATCAGAAAAACACTGCCTGATTTCATGAGGTTGAGGTAGATATGCTTAGATTAATAGATAACATAGCTCTACATTATCCAACTCTGAAAGTAACCCAAATCTTCTGGTTATTTTCTCACTGTTCAAAGAGATTATCTCATTCCATCTGTCCTCACAGTCCATCTGGTCCAGAGAGTGGAAAGGTGTTCCAGGAAATGGCAAGAGATTTAAAAAAAAAAAGCCCCACAGACTCAATTACTCACATCCCAATTATACCCTTTGTTGCCTAAACACTCAATCCCTTGAATGCTTCTAGATAAAGAACCACAGAATATGCGTTTATTCTTGACTTAATTTATCTACTGCGGAAAAGTGCTATTTAGGACTATCACATATGCTGAAACTCTTGGCTACATTATTTTGTCAAGATTTCCCCTCCTTGAGCTCTGAGCACTAGCATTCCTTTCAGAATTAAGATAATATTATTAATAACATATTCTACAGTTTTCCAGCTATGATAGCATATGTTTTTCTACTTTGAAAATGAAACCATGCATCTAGATTTGAATTGGGAAGCTGAGAAAAAAAAATACTGTGTCTCTTTTCTCAGAAGCAACTCATAAAAACTTCTGTATTTGCCATGTTACTGTAATTGTCTCTAACGAGCAAATAAGAACATCAAGAAAACCAAAGTAAAGCCCTGGCTTGGCCCTTAGGCCTCCAGATTGCAGTCAAAATCTACTCACCTTTTTAAAGCCCTAATTCCATCTGACCCTCAATTTAAGACACCAGGGAAGAAGGCATGGAGGATGTGATAAGACAGGAAAGGCAGACAAAGAAAGTCAACAAAGTCAACTAAGTCAACAAAGAAAGGACTGAAGATTAAGAAGTGAAACTCTCACGGCACCTGGGTGGCTCAGTGGGTTAAAACCTCTGCCTTCAACTCAGGTCATGATCCCAAGGTCCTGGGATGGAGCCCTGAATCGGGCTCTTTGCTCAGTGGGGAGCCTGCTTCCCCCTGCCTTTCTGCCTACTTGTGATCTCTGTCTGACAAATAAATAAATAAAATATTAAAAAAAAAAAAAGTCAAACTCTCATAGGTTCCAATTTCATGGGTCAAAGGATTTAAGACTTGTTCTCAACTCATTTTATAATAAAATAACTTAACTCATAGAAATTTAGTACCAAGTGAAAGTTTGTCTTTAGCCAACCAACAAAGTATACCATTGTAAGGGTAAGAGAGTGCATCGGATCTCAGTAATAAGCCAAAATACAGAGTTCTTGTGCTACACACTCCAATCACACGGAGTCTTTTCAATTGAGGAGCCCATGGTACTACAATTTTCCCTGCTTTCAAAGAATTACTGTACTTCCACTCTCGATATGCTTAAATGCATTTTCATGTTTGACAACTACCTCAAATATAAAGAAATGAGAACTATATAAGATACTAAGAAAAGAAGAGGAATGAAAGATCAAAGTTAACTAACAGGGAATACCCAAAGAAGGCAGAATAATAGAAAAATGGAGGAAGGGGCAATATGAAAGAAAACAATGACTAAAATTTTTCTAGGGTTGATGAAAGACACGAATCCTCAGACTCAGAGAGCAAAACAAAGTTTATAGCGAGGTAAACCAAAATAATATACCTATACATATTATAGCAAAAAATATAGAGCAACAAAAGATAAAAAGAAAGTATGGGGAGAAATCAAAAGGAAAAGCATGGAAAATGCTCTATAAGCCTAAAACATTTAACCTAGCAAAGGATTACTTTATAGCAAAACAGAGGTCAGAAAACATAATATCTTTGAAATACAATAGAAAAGAACTGCAACTTAAAATTTTACACTAATACAACCTAAAATTTTATCCTAAGAATTGAATCTTCTTTCAAGAATGAGGGGAAAAGATAGCTCAGGAAAAGACTGTATTTACCATAAGCATACCATCACCAAATAAACTTCTTAAGAATGCATGTTAAAAAGAAGGAGATTGAACCAAAAAAGAGTGAGATGAAAAAGCAGAAAATCTGGTTAAAAAAAACAAAAACAAAAAACATATAAACAATAACAAAAAACATATATATATGTTTTTTGTTATATATATATATATATATATATATATATATATATACACAAATAAGTATCAGTTGATTCAATTCAAAGTAAAAAGCAAGACGGACCTAAAATATAGAATAAGAATAATACACAAGTTTGCAGAGGGACACTTAACAGTTTAAGCTTTCTATGAACATTATTACTTTAAGGAGGATGGAAGAGGTATTTGTTACCTTTACCTTCAGGCTTTTGTAAGTCAAATATTCAATTTTTCAATTGACTTTTGTAAGTCAAATATTCAATTTTTCAATAGACTTTCAATTCAAAGTCTAAAGATATAATGACTAACCTCTAAACCAGAGGAAGAAAAAAATTAGAATAAATAAAACTTGGAATAGTCAATAGAAGGGAGGAAAGGTCAGGAGGGAAAAGGCAATAAGAATCTTCATTAAAAAAAATACAAAATAAAAAGAAAAATGTAAATCCACATACATACATACCGAAACTAAGGTTGAAAGGTTGAAGATGAAAAAAATGAAAAAATATGTGCGAGCAAAAGCTTCTACAAGAAAGCTAAGACGTAAGTATTAATTTCATATACAATAGACAGTAAGTTAAAAAAAAAAAGCATTCTCAGGATAAAGTGAATCACTACACAATGATAAAACATGCAGTTTGCAAGAAAGACATATAATTTTGAACTTGGGCTCAAAATACTTGGCCTATAACGTCTTAAAATACATAAAGAATTGATGGAATTACAGGGGAAAAAGCAAATCTATAATCATCCTATTTTGCTTAAAGCACATCTCTCAGTAACAGATATATATGAAGCAGACAAAAGATGTTTTGGGGTAAAAAAGATGTGAGCTTCCAAATTAAATTTATACTTAATGGCTTTACTGGAATCCACATACAACACTTAGAAGGACATACATTCTTCTCAAGCACAGGCTATAACATACATCTCAATCAATGTAAAGAATCAACATCAAATAAAATATTCCCAAAATGCAATGCACTAATATTAAAAATCAATTTTAAAAGGTAACTTTAAAAATCGATCCTAGCAAACTCATAAGTCAGAGAAGTAATACTGAAAATTAAGGGCACCTGGGTGGCTCAGTTGTTAAGCATCTGCCTTCAGCTCAGGTCATGATCCCAGGGTCCTGGAATCAAGCCCCACATCTAGCCCCACATTAGGCTTCCTGCTCAGCAGGAAGCCTGCGTCTGCCTCCCCCACTCCCCCTGCTTGTGTCCCCTCTGTTGCGGTGTCTAATAAATAAATGAAATCTTTAAAAAATAAATAAATAAAAGAATAATGAAAATTAGAAAAGTTTTAAGAGTGAGCTTAAGAATATGACACATCACAACTTTAAGGAATGAGCTAAAGTGCTACACACAGGGAAATCCATAATCTTAAATGCTCCTATGAGGGGAAAAAAAATAAACAGAGATTAATGAATACACATCTCAAACTCCAGAAATTAGAAAAAGAACAAACATATAAGAAAACAGACAGATGGAAATTTGATAGATAAAAATCGAAAACTAATAAAATAGAAAATAAAAACCGAAAAAAGTTGGTCACTAAAATTAAAAGTTGATCTGACAAAAATATACACAGTCGAAACAAACTTTTAATTTAATTAATTTAATTAAATAAAGGAAATAAAGGAATAATAAATAATAAAGGAAATAATAATAATAAATAATAAAGGAAAACAAAATTCACAGCACCAGGAATTAGAAAGGCAAACCAACTACAGATACAGTAGAAATTTTTTAAAATTTAAAAAAGCCCTCCTTATTTAAATATTTAGGTTGGTCTCCCGGACAATTCTCTAACAACTATTTTTAAGACTATGAAACTCTCCCAAAGGGCAATGAATACAATCAAGCATCATTAATGTTAGACAAGGGAACAAAAGTGAAAATGCCAGGCAAACTATAAATGCCACAGAAATAAATTCCACTAATTTCTACTATTCTTATGTATGAACTGGTGTGGCTGGGGGATAAATCACTTTCCTGTTTCCCACCTAAAGTAAAGGGTTGTTGAAGGGCCCAAATATGACGGTGTACCAGCTAAATCCTATTTGGCTATTAAGAGATGATGACGGGGTACCTGGGGTGGCTCAGTTGGTTAAGCAACTGCCTTCGGCTCAGGTCATGATCCTGGAGTCCCAGGATCAAGTCCCACATTAGGCCCTCTGCTCATCAGGGAGCCAGCTTCTCCCTCTGCCCCTCACCCCTTTCATGCTCTCTCTCTCTCTCTCAAATAAATGAAATCTTAAAAAAGAAAAAAATGATGATGATGATGATGAAGATTCCAAAAATCCACACCCTCCTCATTGCATATACACTCTTTTTCTCGTTCCCTCTTCTTGATGACAAAGACCTGGCAAACTGCAGTGTTCTTAGAGGAAATAGAATAAGTTGATTGTTGATGGAATGGAAATGTTTCAAAGGGTCTTCATTTGTCTAGTTAGAAAAATAAATGTAACTTGCATCTTGCTCATTTGGGCTTGCAGAAAAAACTCTGAGAATTACTATAAACAAAACATCTGTATAGTCAATTAGGAGTAGGTATTTACCCCATTTTTGGAGGGAAAATCTGCAGCACAAAGATCTTAAGTGCTGCATTAAGATCAGAAATAGACCTGAAAAAAACAACACATTCTGACAGTGCTCTAGCCATCAAAGCCATAATGTCCCTTTTGTGTCTCTCTGTTCCTCTGTTTAATACAAACACTGATTTAAAACAACATCTGTGATCAGGTGACATGTATAATGGAAAAATCCTCTTTGGAAGTCTTGCCAAGTATGAACTCTACTAAAAGGAATGGAATCTGGTAAGAAATATCCTACTATTAACTCATTCACGTTTTGCAAAACCCATCAACTGCCAATGCCAATGTACATAATTTTATAGGCACTGCAAAATATAAATTTTTAGGGACAACTGTCTCTAGGTTCTGCCTTGAGAACAAATGCTCAGTGAGCACACTAGAAAAAACAAGGCTTAACACACACACTGCTGCTTGGGCAACCAATGACCCAGTGGTCACTTCCAACTATAGCATTCTACAAAAAACATTTTCAAATTTTAAGATGATGCTTCCAAATTCCAACATGGTTCACTGTGTTTTGGAATCTTCCTTCTGATCTGTCATTTCACAGAACACAACCTAGCTACCCCAGACCAGTTCCAAAATATATCATTTTCCCTTTGAAAATACAATAAGTTCTTCATAAAAGGATTTGGGATAGAAGTTTGTCTTGAATTGACGAAAACTCCTCCCCTTTTCCAGGGTAGGAAGACACTGTCAATTTTGTTTCTAGAAAGAATAAATGCTCTCTCACAATTGAGACCTTCTTCAGAAACATCAGTGCAAGAAGACGTGCGTTTCTTGCGGATAAAACTAAAATTCTGAAGAACAAAGAAAATCAATTTTTGGTTTACAACAAATACATAAAATCTGTGCTCTCTGAGACAACTCTTATATGCTAGGTGCTCCTCTGATCTTTCAAATAGCAAGATGTCCTTAGGGTTAAAGATAATTTCGCACAATGACCGCCCCCGCAAAGGAATGTGGGGATACAGGTTACGTGGCCATCAGGAACTTGGCTCTTTCTGCACATTGTTTAGCAGCCAAAAAGGATGCCAGGCTTCAGAAAAAGCATCCAAACCAGATTCCTTTTATGGTGTGATAACATTTTTGTTCAATAGGCTGCCCTTTTCTTTATAGGCAGTGCCTCAGAAACTACTCCTAGAGACAGGAGCTCCTTTTTAATTTTTTTTAAGATTTTATTTATTTATTTGAGAGAGAGAGAGAGTGCAGGGGGGGGAGCAGTGGGAGAGAGGCAAGCAGACTCCGTGCTGAGCACAGAGCCCAAAGCGGGGCTCAATCTCAAGAGCCTGAGATCATGACCTGAGTGGAAACCAAGAGTCAGACGCTTAACAGACTGAGCCACCCACGCGCCCAAGGGGCTTCTAATGAAGAACCCAGCTCCCCTGCTGTGTGTTTCACTGTCAGGAACTAAAACCACTCACCAAGAGTTCTGGAAGCAGTACGATCAAAGGCAGTAAAGAACTTTCATTTTTTAGCTGCTTCTATTCCTGAACCTCTCCGAGACCTAACTTTTCAAAAGCTGAAGTACTTATTCTAAGACTCATTGCACCTCTCTGGTCCTAGCCAAGAGTTTTGCTGCCTTGGGTTGTTCTATTTTCCCGAGGTACCTTTTCTTCATGGGTCTCATCATCAACAACCTCTCCAGCACCTTAAAATAGATTTTAAACTTTGTAATATGGCTTTCCTGTGGCGCTCAGGTTCCAAGTGTTTGTTCCTATGTAGGAACAGGTCTTGCTTAACCATTTTTATTGTTCTTGGCCACATTTCTGGGATTAAGACACTTTACAACAGGAAGAAACACAGTGGCACCTACACTAAACACACATAACCTTTTGTTGTGAACACCAAGACGCAAAGATTAAAAGCCCAGAGCCTTCAAACTCAGGCTATGTGAACAGCAATAAATTAGTGTTTTCCACAAATTTATCATTCCTACCGTGTGGGAAAACGCCGAAGTGTTTTTCACTGTATTGCACAGCAAAGGGTTTTATTTTGCAAGTGTTAATGAAACCCATCTCTCTGGCCTAAGACAGGACTTGGGTTTCTGGCACTAAGTAACCATCTGACATTTAAAGATAGCATCTGTGAGAGATCCCACTAGCCGAGAAGCAGTATAGGCAGGGGCATATCACCACCACCACCATTAGCTTCATTGTCATCGGTATCATTGCGACCATCAAATACTTCTGGTTGTTCACCCCACCAGAATACCCACTATCGATTCACAGTAGCATCACACGGCATCCCGCCTGCTTTGAAACCTACAGAACTAGCAATTTCCACATGTGACTTATTAAAAAAGAGAAAAGACTAAAAATACAGCGAGACCATGCTTAATTTTAAGTGTAGAAATATGAAATCTGGGGGCACCTGGGTGGCTCAGTGGGTTAAAGCCTCTGCTTTCGGCTCGGGTCATGATCCCAGGGTTTGGGGATTGAGCCCTGCATCGGGCTCTCTGCTCAGCAGGAAGCCTGCTTCCTCCTCTCTCTCTGCCTGCCTCTCTGCCTACTTGTGATCTCTGTCTGTCATATAAATAAATAAAATCTTAAAAAAATAAAGAAAGAAAGAAATATGAAATCTGTGAAAATTTGAAAAGCAGTTTCTCTGCATTACTTTATCCCACAGTTCTTTATTCGTAGTTAATACAAACAAGAGGAAAAACCCCTAAGTACCACAAAAGAGAAAGTGTTTCCAGGTACTTATTTATAAAACCTGATGAACTTGCCTATTTGTTAAAGCTGTTTCAGAACATGCTATGGTTGATACAGTCTACCTTAAGTGTATGCCTAAAAGCAATTTCATTTTTCTTTAATTTTTTGAAACTTATACAGATTTTCTCTGATACATCTAAATTGGTGATAATGCCATGATTTGATGATATGCTTCTGTCTAGAACATAAGCTCTTTTCCTTGGCAGAGTATGCAACTTATCACAAAACAAACAAACAAACAAACAAACAAAAACTGCACTGAAGACAACCTGGTAATTCGTCTATGAGTTAGTATGTCTGCAGCATCCTGAGTCCCTCTGTTTCCTTTTCAAGTAAACCAACGGGCAGCCTCTTCTCCAGAGGCTCAAGTTAACCAGAGTCCACCATGCCCCTCCACCATACCCAAGAAGAAACACATATTATTTCACTGACTTAATTGTTATGATAGGCAGAAAAGACCTGAAAAGGCCATAACACCTGGTCCTGGATATCAAGGAGGGGACATATATCATGATCACACACAAGGACAATATTCTACATGTCCCCCTGGTCAGCAGCTGGAGGGTGGCTGGAAGTGGGGTAGGAGTTTGAGACAGAAAGAACTCACAAAGACACCACTATCATGCGAATGACATTGCTCAGCATCTTAGAAGAGTTAACAATTTCGTTAGATGCCACTGGTATTTTTTAGACATTTATTACATACCTGCAAATAAGCAGATGTGACAGTCGTCTACTATTTTATAAGCAATAGTGGATCCTTTAGACAAATAAAACATTCCACTTCAAATCACTATCAAACAGAGAAATAACTCAGTTTCAAGGGTCCAATTCTCACCAAACCTATAAATCAGGAGTTAAAGGTTTTACAGTTGAACAAGCTGCCATCTTTGTGGTCACTTCAAAGCTTGCCCTATGTTATTATTTTATGTTACATATTTATATTCATGAAATAAACTCAAAAGAGGTACCAAAAATAATTGTGTGTGTGTGTGTGTGTGTGTGTGTGTGTGTGTGTGTGTGTGTGTGTGTAACTTGTCTTTGAAAGAGTTTAGAGGATATACATATGCCTGCCTGCCTGCCTGTCTGCCTGCCTTCTTTTTAGGGAGAGAGAGAGAATACATGAGCAGTGAGGGGGGCAGAAGGAGAAGGAGAGAGAAAATCTTAAAGAGGCCCCATGCCTAGTATGGAGCCCTTCAAGGAGCTCAATCTCATGAACCTGAGATCATGATCTGAATCAAAATCAAGATTTGGTTGCTTAACTGACTGAGCTACCCAGACACCCCAAGGATGTCCATACATTTTTTATATACCCTGACAGAACTCCTCTGAAAAGAAAGAGATAATATATTTTTTAATTTTCTCCATGTAGTTATCAATTCCTTTGAAGAGTCAGGATTCACTACAGAATATGTCTTAAAGCAAAGTAATATTAAAGTAGAGATGTGAGCAAAGAAAACACAGAATAAAAGTGACCTATATAAAGGGAAGAAAAGATAGAGGCAAACAAGGAATTAAACAGAAAACACTGTTTAAAGAGCTTCAACAGAAAAAAAAAGAAAAGAGCTTCAACAGTCCCTTTATCTATTTCTTCTTCCTATCACCTAGGAATTCACCAAAAATTGTTTACAATATACCCACACAGTTCCTCTTCAGCATCCTCAGTCCCAATGGCTCACTCTGTTCTTGCACTAAAGGACCTTGAAACCCACACATCAATATATCCTTCCTACCATCTGAAGATAGCAGTATTATTCCACTCTCGACTGAGCCCAACGTGAAAATCATCACACCAAAACCAATCATATTAGTGCTTTTAAAGCATAATATAAATTTCAAGATTAGATTACCTCATGTTTGTAGAATTTTATAGTTTGTATCATACCAGAAGAGAGATCTCATCTATACCCAGCAGCTTCTCATTGTGTATGGACTTCGTGTAACAGTACAAACTTACATCTCCCCACGTGTTGCATGCAGGACTACTGGAGGTGAAAAGCGTCACAGCAGGACAGACCTAGGTAATTAAACACACCAACTGCATGCACTCTTGGGATACTGCCTCCATGCAGGCTTGAATTAGAGGGCAGATGATTCAGGGCAATAGTGAACCAAACCCGATAGACACCACTCCATTGACTCCATCAGTCAACTCCAAGGTAATGAACATTGTGCTGTTGCAGAAATAATTTAGATTATCTTATTCAGGGAAACTCAAAAGGGTCAGATGAACTAGAAACCTGGAGAAGTGGAAGGTAGTTCTATAAGCCTCTAGGCTATGCTAATAGTAACTTACATCCTATTCACTAACCCACTTCAAAACATGACTAGGATTGTTTTTTCACTCCCAAGAAGGATAGGCACACCTAATGAAGCACAGTGGAAATCCATTTTTGACTGCAAAGAAAGCAAGAGAAGACCCCAACTCTCCGTGGCCAACCATAAGCCAACCAACCAACCAACCAACCAACAAACAAACAAAAAAAAGGACATTATTATCATAAGTTAATGGCTCCATCTGGTTCATTGGGAATTTGGCATGTTTGGCATGTTTGTGACACTACACCAGCCCTGCTAATCAGGTGCTGTTCTTCCCACACCAAGATCATGCCACTGACATGGGGAGAGGCTTTGCTCCAGCTTGAACTCTGGAACCTTGCATTCATAGTAGAGATAGATTTGATTTAACAGTTCCTATTTCTCTCCTGACATCCTGTGTGAGTCAAATATTTAGGAGACAAGGAACCAAAATCTGTCCAGAGCAGCAGACAGTTACAGCATAATCTAAAACCTGGGCCTTATGAAAGTTGATTTTCTTAACTTCAGGGCTGCTCAGGGGTGTTAATATGTTACACCGTGCGTGCATAATTAGGGAATCAGTACAGCCCACTGGCCTGTCCTCAGCAAATGCTGACCTAATTGAATGGGGTCAAAGACCGCAAACTTCGTATCTTGCTGCAGTTGTTCAGTGCTCTTGAATTTTCCCAGATGGCCAAAAGGGAACAGGCTCAGACAGTACTAAGTAGCAAATCCAAAGGTACAAAAACTCCCAAAAACCAGCAAGGCCCCAATTTGTCACAACCCTCAAGTTCTTTCCTCACGTCCTTTAGCCTTCCGCCTCCAAATACTACATCAATACATGAAAACAATATACCAAGCACCAAAAAACCCAAAAAGTATAAATGATACCACATAAATTACTGTAAAAAAAAATTAACAAAAATATCTTGCCCTACTGATATTCAGAGAAGTCTAGCACCGAAAATAATATTAATAGTCCTACTAATTTATTATGACAGGTAGTTCTTAAATAATTTTAAATAATAATCTTAAATAAGTAATCTTAAATAATCAAAGGGTGATCAGGATTTGCAAAGAGAAAAAAAACTTATAGAAATGAAAGCACAGTTAATTGGTTTTTTTTTTCACTGAATTTGATTACAATCCTTAGAAGTCAACCTACCTCAAGTTTAAGTAGGTCAGCATCTGCAGATTAATGATGGCCTCAGGAATGACTCTGATGCAATTATGATACAGATTAAGAATTTCCAGTGATACAAAATGGCACAATTCCATTGGGACTTCGACCAGTCTGTTTTTAGATAAATCTGTGAGAAAAGGAAAGAGTATTTTGTCAATAAATCTTCAACATGACCCAGTACAATTATCCACTACCAACACTTTTTTTTCTTAACATGTTTTAAAATAAGCATAATCTAAATGTAGATGAGCATTTTCATTCCTTGTAGCTCTGTTACTCTAGGGCTGATTTCTTTTTCCTGGCATATTACCCAATTCATATGGGAAAGCAAAAATATTGCTAAAACAGTTTTGTCTCTATATTAATTTGTAAATACAGGCCAGATATAGAAGAGTAACTGAATCAATATTTACTTTCCATTCTATCTAAAAATTATTTCAAAGTCATTCTCCCCTAGGCAAGCATGAAAACTGTATCCTTCAATCTTCTCTGAATACATATCTTTTCCAATATTTATTTAATTCAATTTTGCTTTCATAACATATGTTGTCTCTTGGGATATTATATCCTCTGCAAACACACACACAGTAGATACTAAATAAATATTGCATTCACTGGAATAACTGGGAACCTACAATGAACAAGCCCAAGACAGATCAACTGTGTCTCTCTTAAGGACAGGCAATGTGCAGGCCACATGACCAGCCATAAAACTGGGCTCCCTTCCTCAAGTGTACCAAAAACCACAATAATGGAGGTCTACAGAGCAGTGTAAGCAAACGTTAGGGTTTACAATACCACCATCTCAACAATAAAAAATGGAACAGTCCTTAGTGTCTAGATTTGGGAATGGCAGACATAACTGTCAAATACCGTAGAACACCAATCATGAGAAAAGAGCTACCACTGTCAAAAACAATAAGTCAACATTACTGATATCACCCTTCATCAGGAGTATGACCAGAAGTATGACCAGAAGATGTTTATTAAATATCACGTCATATATACTTAAGGAATCACACTCCTTTAAAAAAAAAGAACACAAAAAAAATTTAAACAGGTCAATACAATAATGAAATAGAAGTCGAGGGGCTATCCTCCTGACTACTCTTCTGAGAAATAAATACATAAATAATACATAAATAAATACATACATACATAAACAAAATAAAAAAATAAATACATAAATAAACAAAGACAGACCTAGATGGCTTCAGAGGTGAATTCCCAGCAGGTGTAAAGGGACAATTCTGATAAAATTTAAACTATTCCACACAAAGTAAAAGAAGGAAAGTTTCTAAATACTTATTTAAAGAGTAAGGTATAATATTGATATCAACACCTAACAAAGAAAATACACAAAAAGAAACTACTTACGCATCTTCTACATAAATACTTACGTAAATCCTAAATTCAAAAATTAGCAAATGGAATTGAGCAGTATATGAAAAGATAAACATACTATGAGTATGAGGTGAAGGCAGATGCTTATCTCTGAGCTACCAGCTGCCCCTAATTGATTAACTTCAAAAAGTGAAGCCATCACAGCACAGGGACAACGAGTGGGAAGTTTGCGTTTATGATCTTAGAATGGAGAAAGTCTTCCTATGAATGGCATAACGCAAGACTGATAAATTCAACACATTAAAACAGAACTTACAGCATTCTAAAACAAACAAAACTCCACCAAAAACATACATGACAATCGGGGCAGGTGAGCAATCCTACAATTCATAAGCCCCACAGGTTAATTTTTTATACAGTCAATGATAAGTCTGAAACGCAGGAAAAAAAAAAAAGGACAGAAGGAAGCAAGGAAGGTGGGAGAGGAAGGAAGGGAGGGCATGGAGGAAGGGAAGGGAAGGGAAGGGAAGGGAAGAAGGAAGGAAGGAAGGAAGGAAGTAAAAAGAATGGATGGCTCACAGAAAAGGAAATATAAATGGCTCTTAAGCATATGAAAAAATGATCAACCTTACTCACATTAGAGCAATGAAAATCACAACTACATGGGAGAATACTTTTCACCCATTAGACTAGTATCAAAAAGTTTGGTGAAGGGCACCTGGGTGGCTCAGTTATTAAGCATCTGCCTTTGGCTCAGGTCATGATCCCAGGGTCCTGGGATCAAGCCCCGAATTGGGCTTCCTGCTCAGCAGGAAGCCTGCTTCTCTCTCTCCCTCTGCCCCTGCTTATGTTCCCTCCCTGGCTGTCTCTCCCTCTGTCAAATAAATAAACAAAATCTTTAAAAAAAAAAAAAAGTTGTTGTGTTTTTTTTTTAAGATTTTTTTTATTTATTTGACAGACAGAGATCACAAGTAGGCAGAGAGGCAAGCAGAGAGAGAGGGGGAAGCAGGCTCCCTGCTGAGCAGAGAGCCCGATGCGGGGCTCGATCCCAGGACCCTGGGATCATGACCTGAGCCGAAGGCAGAGGCTTTAACCCACTGAGCCACCCAGGCACCCCCCCCAAAAAAGAGATTGTTGAACACATTATAATGCTGGGGAAATGGTGATGAAATGAAGAACATGTTAGCAATATCAATCAAAATTACAAATGTACATAATTCATTCAACCTGGGAATCCTTCTCATCTACAGAAAAACTCATATGTGTACAACTGACATATTTCTTAACATGGTTTGAAAGAGCAAAAGATAGGGAGCAAGTTAAACATCAGTGGAGGTCTGATTATATATTAATATGGTATTAATAAATATAAATAAAGCTAAAATTAAATCGATAAATAAATACTAGCATAATATTAATATTTCATGTGGTAGAATGTAATATTAAACACTATACTCCATAATGCAGTGCTGATACAATGCAGTCATTAAAATGAACAAAGCAGCTTTATGTGTGCTGATCTGGTACAATCTCCCAGACATGTTATAAATTTCTTTAAAAAGCCTGGCATAGAACCATGTGTATAGTATTTGTACTTTTAAATGAATATTTATAGAGTTGTAATAAGATATGGAAATATAAATATTTAGAGTATCTGTAGAAGCTGCAAAAGGAACTGGTAGAAGTGGTCATTTCTGGAGAAAGGGTTTCTTGCACAGAAGAGGGGCGTTAGAGGGAGAGCCCCCCACTGTACATCCTGCTGTACCTTTAGAAATGTGAATGCATCACTTACTTGATTTTGCATACAGAAACGGATTCAATATATAATAGGTACATGTGTTATATATATTGTATATAAATACATACATGCATATATACACACGCAGATACATGCACACACATAAACATATTCTCTACACACAGAACTTTGTTTCATTTGAAAAGAGAGCTAAGAAGCCAGAGCAAACCGTGAAGTCCCATGCTCTTATTGAAGGGAATATAGAGACAAGCTTTTCGTGAATGTTTAGAACCTCAACGGAAAACAATTTCACAAGCCTCTTGCATTCTTTCTTCCTGAAACTCTTTACTAGACAGGGCAATCTGCGTGTGCTACAATGCTGGAAATCTGCCCAGAAAACTTTTATGGGCTGTTTCCTTTAGGTTAGACTCAAAGAAAAATTCTACAGAGGTTCCAGTTTACATTCAAAACTTGACTTTCCTGAAAACTGCAAGAACGAGACCATCAAGTTGAATGTTTCGATAACTGCTTTAAATAATAATAATGTTTTTATTAGTTTCAGTGTCACTCACACTTTTTTTAAACAAAAGGGATAGGGGTTTTTGTAGAAATGCTGTCATGTAACTATAAACCTTTTAAAAGATCATGGGATAGCAAATCAACAGTAGAAACCGCTCCAATCAGAGAGCAGAAGACCAGCTCTAAATTTACAACCACCTGAGATGTTTGCGGAAGTTACTCAACTTCCTGGGTCACTGTTTCTGAATAGGTAAAACCCGAGTATATGCAACTGGATTGATTTTAACATTCTTTTCAGATCTAAGATTTCTATGAATAAAAAGTATTCAGAATTCAAGTATTTTCTGTCAAAACAGTCAGAATCCAAGTGATTTTGTTTCCTCGTGATAATCAATAGCAGCAGTTGACAAAAAATAGTTATAAAGGACAAACCCACATATAATAATTACTGGCCCATCTTTTTGACAAATTTGTCCTTTCATCGTAAAATCTATATTCTTATCAGATAATCTAATTTTAAAAAGCACTCTATTTTCAAACTTGGGGACAATGCTCCATGGTCCACTTGGAGCCTGACATGGGGCTCGATCTTGCAACCCGAACTGAAATCAAGAGTTGAGGACTTAACCAGCTGAGTCAGCCAGGTGTCCCTTTAATCCTTCTTTTTAACTGAACTGTTCTCTATTTTTTCAGGAATCCTTTTCCTGAAAGGACTCTGGCTATTCATTATAAATGAAGTTACAAGCAATGGGCATCAGCCCTGCCTGAGCCTGCTACATTGCTAGTCATATGAACAGAGCTCCATGTCCAACTGTGAGTGAGAATTTTCCCATGCAGTGTGCTTCCTATCATCCTGCATTCGTGTTCCAGTTTCCACAGGGAAGAAATTGATTACAGAATCTGCACACAGCTCAGACTCTTTCAATGCCTAAATAAAAAAACAGTTGCCTAAACCAGCATTGTTGAAGTTAAAACAAAGCTGAAAAATGGACCAAAAAAAAAAAAAAAAAAAAAAAAAGGAAAGAAAGAAAGAAAAGAAAAGAAAGAGAAAAGCTCTCCTTTCTTATTTAAGTTCATTAACCATACGATGGATTATTTACTTATTTATCAACATACACTCAGGACGTGGTTTCTGGAGAAGTGAAAAACACAGAGGCTTACTTTTAAGGAATCTGTCATTTGAAAAATGAGATGAAGCAAACCCAGAATGAACTATAAGGTAAGATGTTCTACTTGTGCTGAAAAGGGAAAAGGTACATATAAGGAGCTGAAAGCCAGGTGGGTAAATCACATTACCATCCGTTAGGCATGTCTTTTGTGCCACACACTGTATCTGGAGTTTTGCATCTGGTACCTCATTTAAACCACCCCCAGGAGCTGTGACCCCACCATCTGAAGAAAGGAGACTCAGAAAGCCTGCGTGAACTGCCCAGAGCCACAGAGATAAGCAGTTACACTCACACCTAAGGACATCTAACTATAGGACCTGACAGAGTTCCTCGCATGAGACCACTCTTTCTCCACAGAACAATGCCAGCAAGACCATGATGTGTCCCTCAGCAAGATTATTAGGAAGATACGGCAATTAATCTTCATTGCATTTTTATTTGTCCAAAATACAGTCAAAAGAAAAGCAGCATGTTCTGTGTATAGACCCAGAGGGGAAGACAGTTATAAACACGATGTTCAAAAAATAAAGTACTGAAAACAATATGTCAGCTAATGGGCTAAATTCTGGAAACAGCTCCCGGAAACTTGGTAAGTAGAAATCCTGGCCTCATCCGCTAATTACGCTAACCCTACGTAAGCACTCTGTTCACTGAAGAGTTTAGAATGGGTTTTCAAAGACATGACTTACTTTCCCTACTTGTCTCTGAGTATCATTTAATTTTGAATTAACTTTATTATTGGAAGACAGAAAAAGGCTCCCAAAACCAGGTAATGTGCTTTCCTGGGCTTTCCTCAGGCTAATGCAGACATCACTTTGTATCTTTGAGTGTCTGCAAGCACCACAGGAAAGCTGTCCAAAAGGGCTGAAGTCAGTCTGGATTATGCTGTTTTGACTTTGATAACCCAGAGCAGATAATCCAGTTATAAATACTGGGGGAGGAAGCAGGGAATGACATACCAATTTGTTCAAAATCTTTCTGTTAGTGGAAAAAAAAGAAATAAAATCTGATCTTTCTTGAAGAAGAAGAAGGAGGAGGAGGAGAAGAAGAGGGAGGAGGAGGAGGAGAAGGAGGAAAAGGTGGGGAGGAGGGTGAGAGGGAAGGGAGAGGAGAAGAAGGCGTAATTAGAAGAAGAAAAAGAAGAAGGAGGAGGAGGTGGAGAGGAGGAGAAGGAGGAAGAAGAGGAGGAGGAAGAAAAAGGAGGATGGGGTCAGGACAGGGAGGACAGGGAGGAGGAGGAGCAGCAGGAACATAAGGAAGAAATCTAGGACTTAGCTATAATTAAACAAGTAAGAGGACAGTCAGTTCACAGTGTGCACATAGATGTGAGCATCCCAAACTTGGCCTTTGAAAGGGTAGAGCCATGCCAGAAGCCTGGCCATCCCACCCACTACTACAAACGGACCAAGGTGGGGCCAGTGAGTGTTGTCGAATCCAGGAAGACAAAAAGAACAAGTACTCATAGACAACAGGCAAATGTGAAGAAGGCCAATCCAATCTTCATCTTGTAATACAACCAAAACCAGCTGGGCAAATGGGTCAGGAGCTCTGAAATGACCCAGTAAGTTCTGAGCAACGACAGGTAAGTAAGCTTTTAAATTTAGGAAGAGGTAACTACAGATGAGGAATTTGTGTTCATTTTTATTGTTTATTGGTCTAACTCTGTTAAAAATATAGAGAGGTACCACCTCTAGAGCCGTAGAGCTCGTGGGTTGGCTGTTTTCCTAAATAAAATGTTTGCCTAGTGTTTCTCAGCCTTGTGGGTACACTGAAATCACTTAGACAGTTTTTTAAGCCCGGAAGCCTGAGGCCTATGGCCATAAATTTTAGGAGGTGGCTCTGGCATCAGGATTCCCCGGTCCAGTTGCTTCCCTCTATTCCAGGGGAAATTCCTTTGAGTAGATGATCCCACCTCTCAGGTTCCCTACCTAAAGCAAGCCTGTCCAACAGGTGGCACTGTCCTAGGGCCAGACAAGGGGGCCCAGGCGGGGCCTGATTTGGAGAGCCCACTGGTACCTTTACCATGAATCCTAATTTGGGAAAGAAAACCTGAGCTGATCCAGAGATAACTGTTAGTCAATCAGATTATTATTCTAAATTCCTTCTCAACTAGTTCTTGATACAATCACAGCAGCAAAAATCCGACCTGGAAGGGAGTTTTATGTATTATGAGTTGGCTATCATCATAGAAATTTAGATTTTTTTTCTCCTTGATTTCTCACCATAACCTAGTGAGGCAGGTGCTGTTATAGCTCTCAGTTACGTGTGGACACTAAGGCCCAGAGAGGTTAGTAACTTGCCTGAGGATACAGAGCTAGGAAGCAAGAAGTAAACCAGTAGGGAGGACACTTTGGAAGCCTCACTCTGAAGTGTTTTCGATTCTGTCTCATAGGACTGCAATGTGCAAAAAGTCAGTTGTTCATATGGGTAACTCTTGTTAAAAAAGAAAAAAAATTAACAGATCCATTTCAGATGCCCTATCAGAAGACATACAATGACCCCATAGCCCCGAACGAAAAGTGACTTCTGACAAGATGCCAATTATTTTCTCCAGAAAGAAGGACATGTGTCACATGGGCACCTCATTTCCCACCCTGAGCTACACGCTGTCCTTCGCTGCGAAGCCCCCCTGGGGGCCAGCCCTGCCCTGAGGAGTGGGGGACGCCACAGCTCCGTGCAACACAGCCAGGCAGCCAACCGGAACCCCAGAGCCACGTCCTCCCCACGTCCGCTGCTTAACTGAACCATCGACATGAAAGCCACGCAGCCAGAAATAAAACAATAAGTTTCACCCAGGCCAAAACAAGCTTTGCAAATCCCTAAAATAAAGTAGCCCACTGAATGAAAATAAGCAGGGGAGGGTGGAAAAACAGTCACTGGAATCTGGTGTGCAGTCAGCACCATCAGAAGCGCGATGTTGTTTTTGTATAAAAAAGGAAAGTGGTGCCTCAGGAGGACCTGGAGGAGGCCAGCGGTCCAGGAACAACATCCTGAGCGATCAGCTGTGACAGCCACGGAGCAGCTGCACCAGCAGACCGACGCGGCTGCAAAGCTCACCTGCAGGGACTTGCTCTCCCGTCAGGCGAGAAGGCCTCATCTTGGAAGTGACCATCGCACCCAGCTCCACAAGACCATGGGATGCATTTTTCAAGCTGAACGATACACATGTTATCATGAAAGTTTAAAGTTTGGAATGTTAGCCCCAAGCATGACGCTGCAATAAAATCGGGTTGATTGGGTTTTCTTCACATAGAAATCTAAACTCCTGACCCACCAACTAGAGCCTGGGACCTATTGTCTTCCTAATACTGAGGAGGGATGCTCTGTGCCTGACCATCACCACCCTCTTGGTTGGTCATGCCTGGGACGACCGTGCAGGAACCATCCTTAAGCGGAAGCATGGTCTGGGAACATGTGTCCTCTCTGGACAATCCCTCTCTCCTTGCACCTAGGTAGGCAGGGGTCTCTTTAGAAGAATCTCAGCTGTATCTTTCTGTCCCTTCTGAATGTCCCCCCCACCTCCACCGCTCCACAATGCCCCCGGCATCTGACTGCCCCTCGCTTCAACTTTTCTCTTGGCACAGACCGCCTACCCGGCCCCATGACTCAGCACCCATGGGGGTACTCCCGGGCACCTGCCCATTTGGAAATGCACTCAAGCAAGGGCATGCTGCTTTATGTTGTGAAGCAGAGCCCCTGGGCTGACTCATCCTGACTCTGGAGATGAAACCACCTGATGCTTCCAGGGTTAAAGGGACAGAAATAATAAGCAGGTTCATGAAATTTCGGAGGGAGTTGGTCAAAATCTCAGGCTACATCTCTAACAGATCAACAACAACAACAACAACAACAAATCTTATCAAACAGTAGAGATGAGTTGAGTAATTCCTCAGTATGAGCCATGAGTCCGCCCTGACCATCTATTTAAAGTCTCAAATTCTGTCTTAACCTTCTCATTCTAGTCTACATTTTCTCCTTTTCTTAGCACTTAAATAACCCCCTCAAGAAACATACCATTTATTCTAGTATTACGGTTACCACTTTTCTCTTTCTCCCTACTAGAATGTAAGTCCTGTGAGGGTTGGGATTTTGCATGGTTCAATGGTATACACTAAAGCCTTAATAAATATTGTTTGAATGAATGGAGTAGGAAAGCAGGTTCTTAGGTCAGACAACTTGAGTTCAAATCCTGGTCCCACCACTCAGCTGTGTGGACTTGGAAATAATTATTTAATTTCTACATGCCTCCATTGCCTCATCTGTAACAGGAGGATAATAACGGTCCCAGCCCCATTGAATTACTGGAAGGATCACATGAGATGATTGATACCACTAAGTCTTCCGAGCAGCTCCTGGCACAGAGTGAAGGCCTCTAAGCAAAGTCTCTATCATTAGGTTAGCTAACGCTGGGTTCTGAGTATATCTAGCGAGAAATAATACTGCTTGGGCTGGAAAGGAGTTTAAAACCTAACTGACAAGCTCATGCAGTAAACCATACACATAAATGCCTCATGATAACAGCAAATCTTAGATAAAAGACTAAAAAAATATAGTGTATTTTGAGTGAAAAATTCATAAGTTGGTTGGAAGGTTTCCCTTTCCAAGGCTGCAGGAAGAAATAAGAAACAGAAATTAATTCTGGTAAGTGCCAAAAAGCATCTGGTGTCCGATTAGACTCCTAGTGCACTGGTTTTATTAGTGGGTGATACCTGTGAGCCCACAAAGTGCTGAGAGGTAATGACGTGTAGGTGGCCTTTTACTAACAAATGCATTACTGACACATTTAGCAAAAACTGATTTGTTGTACCTCTCCAAAGCACTGCCAAAAAAAAAAAAAAAATCAGGTTATCGATTTTTAAAAGAACAGCATAGATGTGTGTGGTGGAGGGCAGGATGAGCAGGGAATTTCTGCTCCAAAGTATAATCATTTCACTTAAAGAACCTATAAAGAGGTTTTCTACTCTTCAACACAATTCTAACAAATGCTATTTATCACTGTTCCAGCCTCACGGCATTTTAGAAACAACAAACATGTAAGGAAAAGAGAGACAGCCGTAAGAAAGTACATTTCTTACATGGAACAGAAATGAATGGTGAGATCGACTTACATTTTCAATTTTAAGTACTTTTAAGTTAAAAAAGTTAAACTGCAATGGCAGGGACCAGAGACAAGAACATACTAACGACTCCAAATAATCCAGTGGTAGTTTGTCAACTTGAGGATTAAACTGCATTTCAAATAGTCTGTTGAAGACAGGAGGCAAGTGTGTCCTTAATTCTTTTTGTGTTTTCTTGTAAAGTTACTCAAAATGAAAACATTTTAGGTGGGTGCAGCCTCTCTGCCACGACCCATCCCTTTGTGACTCAGGAGCTAAGGCTTCACTGCACCACGAATCACATCCCATTTGCTTGAAGACAACTTTGGTTTAGGAGACATAATAACAATAGCCCCTTGATGGTAATCATCTTTAAAATGGGACCTACTAATTTGAAGGGGAGATACTACTTTTCCTATAAAACATGAATGCTTTAAGTAGCCTAATTTGCAATGTCCAAAAGGTGGCAAGAGCCCAGATGCCCACCAGGAGAGGAGCAGAGAAGCAAAACGGGGTGTACGCACACGGTGCGATAGGATGCGGCCTTGACAAGGAAGGAGGGTTGGACACACGCTACGGCGTGGATACAACTTGAGGACATTTTGCTAAGGGAAAAAAGCCAGCCACAAAAAAGACAGACACCGTATGATTGCACTTGTAGGAGGGGCTTGGCGTGGTGAAGCTCAGAGAGACAGAAAGTAGAAGCGCGGTGGCCAGTGGGGAGGCGGAAGGGAGAGCTACGGCTCAGGACTACAAAGATAAAAACCCTGTGGATGGATGGCGGTGATGGCTGCACCGCGTGAGTGTCCCAAACTACACACTGAGACACACTTAACGTGGTACGTTTTCCGCTTTAGGTTATTTTTATCACAGTTGGAAAAAAACGCATTTTTTCCAAAATGGTCATAAAAGACAAACAATATCCTAGAACATGAAATTCCCCAGAATGCCAGAAATGACTAAGCCTACAGGGGCTGGCAGCCTGAGAGAAGGAGGTAGCTCTGGACAATGACACAGGGACAGTGTCGTGGAGCGTCATGCAGCTCTGTGACTGAGCACCACCTCATAGTTTTCTCCGGCTCCATCCATCCACCTGCATGTATGTTGCCCCACTCGCCGCTGCCGCCAAATGTGTGCTTGACTCACTTGGGCCCCATCCCCATTGGGAAGGAAAAGTGAAATGATGCGTATAGAGCAGCAGCACCTGAACTCACAGAAGACGGTTCCAGAAGGAAACAGAGCTAGGACAGCTTCTGCTGTCACAGCTCACAGCACAGAAAGGAAGAACCCTGCCTTTCACAGTAAGAGAGGTGTGAGAACAGGCTCCATCACAGATTAGCACAGGAACGGGGATCCCCTGGGGTGCAGAGGAGCCCAAATGAGACACTGCATGGGGTTTTGTTGGGGACAAGGCTTCTGAGCCCCGGGCAGGGGACAGGGAGTGTGGAGGACCAGCCCCACGGCAGGGCAGACCGAGCAGCTGCTCAGATGCTGTGAGGGGAGGGCAAGGATCTCGGGTTCTCTGCGCTGCAAGATGGGGGAGCTTTTCCTGGGGGGGCTCTAGAGCTCAAAGACCCCTTCACTAAAGCACGTGGTTAGTATTCAAAAGGTAGCAAAGGGCTTGTTGCCTGACCAAGGCTGAGCCGCTAGGGACAGTCACTTAGCAACTGGTTCATGGGTAGTCTCTGTCTCACTGTAACTAGAGGAAGACGAGTTGCTAGTCAGTGAGGGATCTGGAAAGTACTGCCAGAGGAGTAATCTGGGGAAGGCAAAGGAGGTGAGTCCCAAGGGCTCTAAGTAGGGACTTCACGCACGCCCACCGTCCATGAGAGTGCTGAAGCCAAAGGCAGGGAGCGGACTCTGCGAAGAGCGAGGAGAGCGAGGGAGAAGAGAGAGCAGAAACTCGGGACTCTGTGGTCCCAGACTTGCCTGAGTTTTATTATCATTCCAGGCTTGCTATCAAGACTGAAACAATGCGCTGTTGTGAGTTGATGATTACATAAATACTGAAACTCTCAACCATGAAAGAAAAGTTACTTGCTGGAGAGAAAGCCCTTTCTCATAAAAATGACCGAGCGGTAACATTTTTCTACGATTTTTACCTTTGTTGGAAGCTTATGAAATCAAATATATGGTGAAACAGTCCATTTAACCTCAGTTCACCATAACCATCAGTTCATCAGATTCTTTTATTATGTTCTTTAAAAATAGCAAACAAAACCATTACGAAAAGTGAATACTACCCCCCAAAGATAAAGCAGACGTAGTGCTTTTGTACTTTACATAGTACTTTCACATATATTTTTGATTTGGTCTCCCCCATTAAAAAGAGCCTTTTAGGGGTGCCTGGGTGGCTTAGTTAAATATCCAACTCTTGATTTGGGCTTAGGTCGTCATCTCAGGGTTGTGAGATTGAGCCCCAAGTCAGGCTCCACACTGGTGTGAAACCTGCTTAAAATTCATTCTCTCTCTCTCTCTCTCTTTCTCTCGTGTCCTCTGCTCCTGCCCCAAAAAGAGCCCTTTAGAGGCAAATCAAATGTTATTATTTTTTCTACAATTTGGTAAATAATCTCAGTCATGAGACCATGTAAGATCTTTAATTATCACAGATAAGATAACTGGGAGACTTTCTAAATGGCATGAAAATGTATTGGTACATTTTAAGAGAGTTCAAGATAAAGAAAAGAATCTTCCCTTTTATTAACTATGATGTAAACTGCAGCTCTACTAGCCAGACCATCCGTTATTCAAGTTTTCCAAGTACTTGTGTTAAGTGAGTAGAGGGAGGGTAAGAGCCATCATTTGGAAGTATAAATCGTACAGAATTCAAAATTTATACCATATGGTGTTATTAATTATCAGTAGTTGGTTAATCTCAAATGAGGCAAAATTTCAAAAGCTATCCACAAGTTTCAACATATGCTAGGGAGGTCGAAGGAGGACCACAAACTTGACCACAAACTATCAAAAAAAAAAAAACCTCAAAGATACTACCAGTGATATTTTTAAGATATGAATCAGGAAATCTAAAGTTACTGTAACATTTAAATGGAACCGTCGATATGAAAATGAATTTTACATTTGCGTCTATTTGAAAATCCATAGGAATTATCCAGTGCATAATGGAAACAGTGTTTTTACTACTAATGATAGTTTATGTGTACAAGAATGTTCAGAGCAGCCTAAATTATGATTTCACTTGTATGTGCTTTTTTGAAAGCACACACCTCATGTTGGGGAATTTTAAATTCAGCTTTGTTCATCTTTTAGATAAAACAAGAACTTGAAATTTCAAGTGAAACTTAGATACTACTAGGAGAGAGAAATGGACAATGAATTATAATCTTCTGTTTGGGAGAGTTTTTTTTTTTTTTTTCTCTACAGTCATTCAACAAATATTTGTGCACCGGCTCCGTGGACTCTGGCAAAACGCCTGTCCTCTGGAGCGTAGGTTCAGGTGGGGCGACCTAAACAAAACTAACAGGGAGAATACAGAGTGTGTCAGATGGTGATACATGCTAGAGAGAAAGAACAACTGGAAAGTATGGAGGAGGGGGCCTGCAATTTTAAACAGGGTGACCAGGGAGGACTCACAAATCAGGTGATGTTAGGTGAAAGCTGAAGGAGGTCAAGAGAAGAAGTCATGGGCACATCTGGGGGGATGAGCCTTGCACTCGGGGTCAGCAGCAAACGGAAAGCCCGAATCAGCACAGGACGGTGGACTGTGGGGACACCAGCGACGTTATGTGGCTCCAACAGAGGGAACCAGGGTGAGAAAATAAGAAACTGAGGCCAGGGAGCACATCATAGGGGAGCAGACCAAGTGGGGATCTTGATAAGGGGAAGATGCGGCATTTACTGGCCACTGGAAGGTTTTGCACAGGGTCTCCTCCCCTCTTAAAAAGGATCTTACTAGATCTTGTGTTGAGAATAGCTTCTGAGGGAGCAAGGACAGGGACAGAAAGACCCTGCAAAGGCTCCTACAATAATCCAGGCCAGGTAAGACCGTGTGGCTAGACCTGAGCGGGAGAGTGGAAGAGGCAGGAAGTAGGGGTTCAGGTCATACCCTTTGAAAGGAGAGGTTAGCGAATTTTCTGATTGGATGTGATTTTGAGAGAAAGGGAATAGTCAAAGATGTCTGCAGATGTTGGCTCTGGAAGTGAGAGTGGCGTCGTCATCCCGAGATGCGGAAGCCTGTGGGCAGACACTGTGGGGAACGCTGAGAGAGCTCGTTTTGGAGACATCAGTGTTGAGACGCCCAGCAGACATGCATGTAAAGGTATCAGGTGGGGAGATGCACCCGTCTGTAGCCCAGGGCACATATCTGGGCTGGAGATACAAATGGCAGGAGTTGTGGGAGCAGAAATGACACTTAAAGACAAAACTAAGATTTCCCAGGGGTTCAGTGAAGGTGGACAAGAGGGCCCAGCACTGAGCCCCAGAGGCATCCCAAGGCACAGAGGTGGGAAATGAAAAGAAGACTAAGAAAGAGGTCTTTGAGGAAGGGGGAAAACCCAGGCAAGTATGATCTCCTGAAAACCAGATCAAGCAACTATGTCAAGGAGGAGGGAGTGCATCCCCTGTGCCCCGCGCTACTGCTGGATCAGATCAGCCCAGAGCGGAGCAATGACTGTTGTATCTAGCCTGGTACAGGTCACAGATGACCTTGAGACGTGCTGGGGGCACGTGGGAACAAAAGCCCGATGGAAGTGGGTTTAAGAGAAAATGGAAGGACTATTTAAAGTAGTTAAACTCATACCGTTCGAAAGTAGAACGGTGGTTGCCAAGGGCTGGGGGAAAGGGGGAAATGGGGAGTTACTGTTTAGTAGGTACAGAGTTTCAGTTCTGTAAGATGAAAAAGTTCTGGAGAGTGGCCTCACGAACAATGGGCATGTATTTACTACTGGTCTTTACACTTAAAAATAGTTAAGATGGTAAATTTTAGGCTATGTGTATTTTACCACAATTAAATTGTTTTTAATTTAAGGAATGAGAGAGAGTATGGAAGGAGAAAAATAAGTTACAATGAGTTTAAGCAAATCAAAGAGCCTGTGATAGAGGAGAGCCAAGAAATGGGATAGAAGCTGGAGGGAAGGTCCTATCAGAGGAAGAAATACCAGCATGTTTGTATGCTGATGGGGATTACTTGGTGAAAAGGGGGAAATAGGAATCAGCAGAGAAATGAGACAATAAATACAGTGGTATTTTTCAGAAGGGGAGGGGAGTTCAAGCATCAGTCATGGCCTTCCAAAGGAAAATGGACAATTCTTCTCTAGCAGAGGGGGTGAGGCAATGGGTATGGGCACAGATGCAGATAACTGAGTAGATGGGGCGGAAGGGACACAGAGAAGTCTCCTCCGATTGTCTGTGAGCCCAAACAGCAGAGAGGGAGAGAGGAGAAGATATTAAAAATTTAAGGAAAGACAAAGTATGAAGTAGCTAATAAGAAAGCGGGAAAGTGAATGCACTCGACAAATGCAGAATGACAGCCAGGTGACATTCAGGGCCCACTTGAAGTGTGTGGGCATGAACAGGAAGTGAGACCACTGGGATGGCCACAGTCCTATGGATACCTGGGAGAAATGTGTGTTTTTCACTATTAACTCGGTCTTGTTCAACCTCAGTACCTCTGCCTATCAACAAGCTCAGTCTGGAAATGTAAAAGAAGTCCTGCCTTATATTTTTCAGCTCTGATCCCCAAGCACATATATAACTGGAAAGAGCCCAGCAAAATCGCCCATGTAAGCTTGCTCAGCAGGAAGTCACAGATGCTGGAGGGAGACTCCCGAGGGCTGTGTGGCACCTTCCCAATCCCTTCTCACATCAGGGAAAACCCTCCACACGGTCACTCTCTCACTCAGTCATTTACTGGCTATCCTCTACAAGACAGACACACCGTGCCCAGTATTGTATACAGTGATAAGAATTTAAGACTCAATTCATAACCTCGAGTGATTTACAGAGTCCAACTGGGGAGGTAGAGAAATGAACAAAAGAAAACATACAATGGATTAGACCTACATTTATCAGCATGGTTAAAAATACCAATTCTTTCTGAAAGCTTGAAAAAGGATTCAGGACCTAGAAGCTGAATCTCCAGACAGGTGGACGGAGACCCCCAGGGCAGAGGGGATAATTCACTCCAGGCTAAAACACGCAGCCTGGATGAAGAATGCATGGACGGAGAAGTGTGTGGAGGAAGTGTGACTGGCATTATGGCCGAGGCACATGGAAGTGATGTTGAACAGGGATCCACGGAAGCAGTTGTTCAACCGCAGCCACGAAAATCCAGGTAAGATATGAGGAGGGTTTGAAGTAAGGTGAAGAAGTTGATACAGAGAAACGGACATCATCGTCACCATCCTCACCACCACCACCACTGTTGCCATTATCATTAGGAGGGAATGGACAAGGGAGACACGTATGAGGTACAATTGGCAGAGCTTAGCGATCAGTTAAATACAGAAAGCGAGGAGAAAGAAAGATTGAGGGCATCTCGGGATTTCTGTCTTGGAGAAATGCCTGGAAACTTGCTACTTGCTCAAAATGAAAGCTGGGAAAGAAACAGGGTAGTGGTGGGTTAGAAGAGTCACGGGGACCTTAGTTAAGATATGTATGGAGCAGCCAAGCAGAGTGGTCTGTTGGTCACTGGACAGAGGGTCTGGAGCCATGAGAAAGGCATTGGTTAAAGTGTAGGTTTTTGTTTTTGTTTTAAGATTTTATTTATTTATTTGACAGAGAGAGAGAGAGAAATCACAAGTAGGGAGAGAGGCAGGCAGGGGAGGGGGGAAGCAGGCCCCTCACCGAGCAGAGAACCTGATGCGGGGCTTGATACCAGGACCCTAAGATCATAACCTGAGCTGAAGGCAGAGGCCCAATCCACCGAGCCACCCAGGCACCCCTAAAGTGTACTTTTGAAAGACATCAGCATATAAATAAGGAGTTGCCATACATGATGTCACCCTGGAAAAATGTGAAAAATGAGGAGAGAAGATGAACTAGAAAACAACCTTCTAGAAGCTGCTACCATAAAAGCAATGCCTTTCTCTTTTCCATCACAACTTCTTGAAACCTAAGGGCTTGGCTCCATGGCCCAAGCACCATGGTAAGTCCTGGAATTCAGACTTCCTGAACCAAAATCCAGTGTTATGTCCACGACAGCACTCTGCCCACATGTTTATTACACAATTCAGTGATAATAATGGTATTATGCTGATACCCTGACCAACTGTGTGTCAGGTGATAACAGCATAATTTGCTACGTTGTCACTCACTCGTTAGGAACCAATCATGATCCATGCTTAAGAAATGTGTATTCCTCCTTAGGGTCACTACCAATTCCTAAAACAACAAAATTACTGAAGGCTAAACTATGAAGGCAGTTGAAAAGTTTGACTCCTTCCAGAAATACTTCCTTGGGCAATTTTTTTTTCTTAGCCCCCAAAATTACGAAACAAAGAGTGAACTGTCTACAAAGTGCCTGGTTTTCCCATTTTTAAAGTTCACATTTAGCTAGGACAGCACAGATAAGAAAGACATTTTTGTGATGGTTACTGAGTATAGTATATTCTATTGTAGGAACATGAATTTTAAGGCTGGAAATAGTTTATTTCAGATGATTTCCGCATCCTTTTTTACAGATCTAGTTGGAAGCTCCTTGTTGAACTCAAAAGTAAAAGATTGTTGTACAATCTTTATTATACAAATAGAGACTGTTTTTATCACTTACCAGAAAGTATAACAGAAATGTGGCTTATCTAACTTAATTAAGAAAATATATTAAACTGGTATATTACTTTCAAACATATCATTTCTAGAAGATTTAAATGTAAACAAAATGCTTCTTTTCTGGAGACTTCCCTTTTCCCTCTCATTGTGATCACATGATCTACTCATCTAGACTTCATGAAAACAAATAATTGTTGCTATCATTTTTTTTTTTTAAAGTTAGAGCTTTTATCAAAGGCTCTGAAAAGAGTTAGTGTTTGTGGAATACAGTCAGAAGTCTCCACCCTCTCTAAGCCTCTTACATTCTGCTTTAACCGTGAAAACTAAACAGGTTTTATCTTTTCATTATTAATTGCTTTGCAAACAATTTGAAATCTAAGTCTTGGAAAATCTCTTCTTCCCCTGGAGCTCCAAGTACATGTTAGTCCCATGCTAAAGTGGACACAAGAATGAGGCAAAATTCCAGTGTCTGCACTGAGAATTCCTTAGGTCTCCACATGGATTCAGTGGGTGACAGTTGCCACCACCTACCCTTTCACATAATATACTCAACAGACATAAGGACACCAAATGCAAGTCAACCAGGACCATGTGTTGTCATGGCCACTAATCACCACTGAACACCTACAGTGGCCTGGAAACACTGAGTGTCTTCTAGAGACTCACTCATAGTCTCATAAAAACTTCATGGGTGGGGGCGCCTGGGTGGCTCAGTGGGTTAAAAGCCTCTGCCTTCGGCTCAGGTCATGATCCCAGGGTCCTGGGATGGAGCCCCACATCAGGCTCTCTGCTCGGCGGGGAGCCTGCTTCCCTCCTCTCTCTGCCTGCCTCTCTGCCTACTTGTGATTTCTGTCTGTCAAATAAATAAATAAAATCTTTAAAAAAAAAATTAAAAAAAAAAAACAACTTCATGGGTATGTTATCCCCACTTGCCGATAAAGAAATGGAGACACAAGGAAACACAATAATTCCACCCGTAACACAAAGCCACATGGTGGCCCAATCAGGAGTGTGTTTAACACGACCTAACTGCACACCTAAAAATGGTTAAAATGGTAAATACGACGTTGTATATTTACCACAAGAAAAATTCATTTAAAAAATCATTAAAAAAAAAAGATTAAATAGCTAGATCTGAATTTGACTCCTTCTAACAAAATTAATTCTAGGTTGATTAAAAACTGGAGAGTAAAAAGAAACAGTAAAGCAACCAGGAAAAAAATTTTGAAAAGCTGGCATTCAAACCAAAGTCATCTAGCTTTAGTGTCCATTCTATATGCTGACAGTCGCTCACAAATTGCTATTTTATGGGGGAGAGTGCCCAAAGTGCTCTATATAGAGCGCCCTCACCATCATCAAATTAAGTTTCATGAGAGCGCGGCAGTACCCCTGGCCCGCGGGAATACACAGAATGCCCCGGGCGCGGCTGGCTGCGGAACACAGGAAGGGCAAAGCCCAAGACGAGGTCAGAAGCCACCTAGCAAGCCTCAAAACTGCAGCAAGTTGTTCACTGCAGAGACAGTCACTCTCCAGAAGCTTCCGAAGGAGGCTGTATGTCACGTGCACTCGGGAACCCACTTTTGGAGCCTGTAGTTTCGGGGGAAATGTTTGCTATGGAAAGGACGCAGAAAATAATCACACTTGTGTTTTAAGAAACCACATGCATACACCAGAGAACAAACAAAATTACAGTTTTCCAAAATACCTCAGAGTTGAAAGCTTACAAAAAGCCTCAAATCTTTCCTGCAGCTCTAAAATAGAGTCCAGAGGGAGGAAGGAGGGGGCAGGATCCCAGTTTTGAGGTCTCCCAGCGGCATCCAGACAGAAAGAGTCCCAGATCTAGGGAGCACATGTCTTCTTGGAGGCGGACCCAGAAGGGAGCTGGGAGGGACTGCACTAAACCAGAGAAAACCTCACCTCCTCACTCCGAGTGAGGAGTCTATAAAGGCGTCTTACATAAACAACTGCCCACCTTGTTTATTTTACCATCTCTCATACACTATATTAATTAGTACTTTCCCACCATTGTTCTGAATATCAGTTTTAACTGCCTTCAAAAAGGAAGGAAAGTCAAAATGCCCTTCTTGTCCACGTAAAGCCTGGATGCTGAGTATAATTTCCATTTAACAAACAATGCAGTCCTTCCCCCCAACCCAGTATCTTACCGCACACCAAAGCCTAGCAGAGAGCAAGTGAAAGAGAGACAGAACCGACTGTTGGGTACGGCTCTCATCAAACTGTGGGACTTCAGAGATGTGGTAAACGTACCTTGGATTCTTACACATTGGATCACGGAAAAGAAGACACATACTTAGATTTAGAAGATCCTGGGTTATCAAAGCCCAAAGTCCAACCTTGTTAAATCTCAATAATCAATGTCATTCTTTGATCCATTTGCTGAAGAAGTAGTCGTAATAAATCGTAATAACCTTCCATAATCTTGGAATCCAGGACCACAAGGGATATGCCCATTGATATAACTTATAATCAACTGTCATTGGGTAGGAAGAGAACAATATTCCTGCCCCATCCATCTGCTTTCTACCCACCAATTATGCTCCAGGGATCCAAATCCTAGATAAGCTCTGAGACTTCCCATATGGCCATTACCATCAATTTTCAATAAGCATTCTCAGAGTGAGTGGTGTGAATATTGTAGGAAAGGAAAGGAAGCGGATAAAAGGAAAGAGGAGGGGAGGGAAAGGGACAGGAGAACAGAAGAGAACAACAACAACAATAAAACTCAGAAAGAGAACAGGACAGAACAGGACAGGATAGGACAGAATAGAAAAGGAAAAAAAGACCAGTTGCCCTGTGGTTCTAGGAATGAGGTCTGTGGACATCGCAGTGAACATCCTCACAAGCCCCAAAGAACAGCTCTGTATCCTTCCCTTGCCCCAAACTCTCCCCCAGCCTCGCTCTCTTTCCCTAGCTTCACACCATCTCCACTTAACCAATCCTGTCCATTCTTTAAAGGCCTGTTCAATCACCACCCACTAGGGGAGACACCTCTGTGCCACCCAGCTTTGAGGGATGTCTGCCCTTCCTAACTTCTGCAGGGTGGCCCAGACACATGGCTCTTACTCAGAGTCCTTACCCTGAGGTTAGTGCCTGAGAGCTCCTCTAGCAAGTTGTACCCAGAGAAGAACACAGGACACACATTCCAACCTCCATTGCTGGCTACTAATTCATAGTCCTCGTCCTAGTTAGTCCCATTTTCCAGTCTCTCCCATCACATCTTATTCCAGTCCCAGAGACTCTGAAACGCACAAACCATCCCCTACCTTACCAGGCAGAGACCTCCATGAGGTCTAGGGCTACCCTGATCACCCACATGATGGGCCCTGAGGATGGTGGGAAGCGTGATGAGAACAGAATCAAAGTCACGTTAACTGGGTTTAAGGAAACCCAGTCAATTGCCCATGGATGTTTCAACCAGCCACTTCCCATCATTTTCAACCTTCTAGGAACCATGCAGCTGGAGGCGTGAGTGGTGTTTGTTTCTGCTTTTGATTGACACAAAATGCATTTCCATGGGATTAGTATTTTAAAAAAGTTAAAAATAAAAATAACAAACAAGGTGTAAAATAAATAAATAAATAAATAAATAAGAGACAGAAAGGCTACAGATCCTGAGAAGACAGTGTTCATTGGTCCTGTTCTGTTAATTGGGGAAAGGTGTCTTTTGCCCCCACAAAGGATTCTATCCCATCTCATCAGTTTGCTTTTCTGCTCACCGATTTTGGCCCAGGTTCCACACCCCTCAGAACGTCTGCAACTTTGTTATAGGCCTTTTGTCACATGTTTTCCATAACCTACCAGGAAAAAGGTATTAAATAAGGTTCTCGGGAAAAGTCCTCTGAGATATCTCTATTTACTTTCTAGCATTCAGGAATATTATTCAAATATATGAATTCTGTTAAATGCAGAATGAATAAACGTTCCACAGACTACACAGTGAGGCTCATACTCCTCATTAGCACCAGAGCCCACGTGCCCAGTCCCCTCAAGGCCAGAGCTTGCTGGGCCCTGAGTCTTGCAAATGCCCCTCTGGAGGGCACCTGGGTGACTCAGTTGGTTAAGCTTCTGCCTTCGGCTCAGGTCATAATCTCAGGATCCTGGGATCAAACCCTGCACGGGTCTCCCTGCTCAGCGGGAAGTCTGCTTCTCCCTCTCTCTCTCTGCCCCTCTCCCTCCTCCCCCTCCCCTTCTTCCTTCTCTTCTTCCCCCCCTTCCCTTTTCTCTTCCCCTTCCCCCTGCTTCTGCTCTCTCTCAAGTAAATACATAAATTCTTTTAAAAGAAAAATCTCTAAATATTACCTAAAAAAAAAAAAAAAATAAGTGCCCCTCTACACAATTTACCAGGCATGATTCTCAGAGACCTTTGCTCACTTCCCTCCTGTGTCCCAATCCCCGCCAGCCTCAGAGCCTCCCTTCCATCCCCTTCCAACAAGCAGCCCACATTTCTTAATAAGTTAAAGTTTATCCAAATACATATGTATATAGTAGGAATTCAATATGTCCTCTGAACTGTGCTACTGTTTTTACTCTGGTTTTTACTGTCTTTGTTAGTGTGCTGGTGGCAAAGTAGCATAGATTGAGAATGGTCGGCCCAACCCTGTATTTCCCATTAGTCACATTCAGTTGCCTATGTGATTTTGCAGAAGGTGAGGTTTTCAGAATGTATATAATGTATATATGTAAATATGTATATTAGGTTATAGCAGAGATGCCTGAAATGGTAATTCGGGTCATGGAAATGGAGAAAAAGAGAAAATAATGTGGGTACCTCAAGGATGTCACCTGGGTCCAAAAACTACAAGTGAAAAGGAAAAGCTAGAAAGAAGGAATTATATTTAGCTTTTCAAAATATGCTATTGTTGTTAAGTGATCAACAGGCATCGACCATGTCTAGCCAGGAACAGCACTGGCAGGCTCCCGTGGAAAACAAGCTGAACACTGCATCCTTCTTGATCTTTGCCATCCAGTGTGTGTGTGTGTGTGTGTGTGCGTGTGTGTACACTGCAATAAAGCATGGTGAACTGGGATTGAAAAAGAGGGAGAAGGGGGAGGAAAGATTAGGAAAATAGGCAGTGATCTAATAATTAATACAGTAAAACAATGGACAAAGTCCTGGGTTCTGCCTCCCATGTGCTCTGTGCCTTGCATCGTTCATTTCCTCCTCTGGGTCTCAACTTCCCCATCTGTTAAATAAGAATCTGATCTTATCTAAAATGCCATGATACTAAGCAAAAAGGAAGGAATAGAAGCAGTGCCATCTCTGCTCATCACCTTAGTTCCCAGAAATATGTCGGGTTCTGCTTTCACCATGTTCATGTTTATAAATACAGAAGCATACAGATGCTTAAGACGGACAGGTCATCTGGGTTGGACCGAATCTTTCCAACTGGCCAAGAGATCACTATTATCAGTCCTACTTTTCCCAAGTAGTACCTTTACAAGTAAATGACAGAACCAAAACCCAAACCTAAGCCCAACCAACTCCAAATCGAAAGCTTCTCCATTTTACCATACTGTCTAAATAAAAGATGTACGAGGCATGTGGAAACTCCAAACCATTCCTCAAACTTTAATTTGAAGAACATTCATGAAGAAGTAAAGGAAAATACTACCCAGTAGTATTTATCTCATTTAGAATAAAACAGGAAGTCAAGATATTATGATCACTTTCATTTTCATTTTTGTTTATTGGTTTTCTTTTTTTTTTTTTTTTTGCATAAACTCTCTGATGGGGGTGGATAATAAAAGAAGACGAAGGAAAGCAAGGGTGGCTGTTTATTTGATATAATAACATAAGTCTTCCTTCCTCTCTGGTCTTTAAATTTAACTAAAATAAAAGAGCAACAAAGCCTCCGCAAGAATTTTATTATGAACCACCATGCCATCCATGGTCACTATTAGTGTCATGTGGACTGTGCTTCAGAAAAACCACCCAAGTCTGCACATGAAAAGGGCTAAAATGGCTGTAGTGAAAATCAAGCCTAATATTACACAATTTGCACATAATCTGTCATTATCAAGGTTGCCAGGCTTAAAATATAATTAAATAGAAACTAATCAACACACAAAGGAAGTGTTCTACTTCACAGCTCCTTGAATTACCCAAAAAATTACTCAATACAGGACCACATGTTAAGCACAGTGGAAGACATAAAATGAAGAAAGATTATTAAAACATCTTCTTACAAGTTCCACTTCCCAACAGCAGTTTAACTCAATTCTACCCATATTTATAAAATGTTCACTCCGTACCAGGAGCTGTCCAATAGGGATACTAAAATAATGGAGCCCAACTCGGCAGTGACTGCTTTAAGATGCATATCAAGGGATGACCCCATCTTCAAGAGGACACAATACAGCCATTGCCACACTTCAGAAATGAAACTTTCCATCTTCTATAGATAGTTGTCATCCATCCACCCATCCATCCATCCATCCATACATACATACATCCTTCATCTAATAGATTTTTTTGTGCCTGTGCTGGGCCTTAGAGATTTAAGGATGGAAAGACACTGTTCATGCTCTCAAGTATTCCCACTCCAGTAAAGAAAAGGAACCAAAACACAGAATGAACCATAGGAGCGAGCTGATTTTAAAACTGGAGAGCCATGTTCACAGCAGCCTTATTCACAACAGTCAAAAGGAGGAAGCAACCCAACTGTCTGCCCACAGATAAATGGATAAATAAGATGTACATACTCTATCCATACAATGTAATATTATTCAACCTTAAAAAAAGAAGTAAATTCTAACACAAGCTACAACTTGAATGAATCTTGAGGATGTTATACTAAGCGAAATAAGCCTGACACAAAAAAGTCAATTACCATATGATTTCACTTCTAGGAAGTAGAACTCATAGAAACAGAAAGTAGAATGGTGGTTGCAAGGGGTTGGGGGGGATGGGAAAATGGGGAGTTACTGTTTAATGCGTACTGAGCTTAGTTTTTTACAAGATGAGCTCTGTGGATAAACATGGTGATGGTTGCACAATAATGGGAATGCGCTTAATGCCATGGAACTGTGCACTTCAAGATAGTTAAGACAGTAAATTTTATGTTCTATGTATTTACCACAAATAAAAATCTAAAACACACACACACACACAAAACAAAACCAAAAAACCCACAACCCTTGGTTCTATGATACTCCTCCCCATCGAGAGTTGGGGTATATGTAACTCCCCCACACATGAGCAGGCCCTGAGACCGTCTCAATGAATATGGTGCTGCTAATGCAACTGTGTGTGACTTTCAAGGCCAGGCAGGTTCTGCCAGTCCTCTGGGGACAGTGGCTCTAGGGATCCTCTGTCTATCAATGAAGAAGTCCTGCTACCTGAGGCCGCCACGTGGAGAAATGAAGAGAGAGAAGTGCCCCAGGAGCTCCAACAGTGGGACTCTTCCCTGCCCCAGAACCAGACGGTGAGCCAAGGAACCTCTGAGATGAAGTGCCAGCCACCGTAAGACATTAATCACATGAGACACCAGGCAGAACTCCCAAGATGTGCCCTCAGATTCACACGCAAAATAAAATGATTGCTCATTAGCAATGAGCCACTGTTTGGGGTGATTGGTTCCACGGCAATAGAAAACTGGAACACAGAGGTATGTAGAGGATGACGGTAGGGCAGTTTGGATGAGGATAGTCCTAACTGGGACTAGGGGAGTCAGGGAATGGGAGACACTTAAGCTTAAACCATGCCAAGGGTATCATTGAGCATTTGGGCCAGGGAGAGGGCTGGCAAACAAATGGATAAAAGCACACCACCATGGTTGCTGGTAATCAGGGGCATATGAATAGAACGTGGTCAGAAGAGGCGCAATGTTGGAGAGGAGGCTGAACAGATGGTCAAGGGTCTCTGCACACATGACCCAGAGGCTATGGGAGGTACTGAAGGTTTTTGAGTAAGAAAGTAAAAGGAAGAGTTTCAGTGGTAGGAAGATTGTTGACCAAAATCAATCAGCTGGATACAGCATTCTATTCCACAAGCAAATTCTCCACAAGTAACTAAGGTTAAAATAGATCTTGAAAAAGTAATTGACCTATTCAGAGTCATTGGATTAAACTCACAATATTGAGATTCTGTCATCATAACACCACTAGATCATTCCAAAGGTGTTAATACTGTTTTTCTTTTTTCTTCATCGTGGCTAAAACAGATTGTGTTCCCAATACAAGCTGCTGAATTCTAACTTTGCAAGGAGCTCTCCTCGCCTGCCTTGTCTCCTGGGACCTTCTCACAACAGAATCCCTCCATGGTCTTTGGATTCCCTGCAAGATTTTCCAACTCTCGACCAATTCAACCCACCATTTATGTCTTCTCATCAAAGAAAAATGAAAGAATACACTCCCCTGAAAATGAGATTTGTCAGTTGCAACAGCCCAAGTCCTAAGGAGCAGAGAAGAGCTGGGAATGGGGGGAGACTGAAGGCATGCCAAAGCACTGTCGTTCTGAAACTAAGTTAAATGGGACCTGGCTAGTTCTCAGTGCTTTCCTTAGTAAGGCACAGAACACATCATTCTTTTTTTTTTTTTTTTTAAATTATTAACATATAATGTATTATTTGTTTCAGGGGTACAGAACACATCACATCCATTCTTAAACTCCATACCAATCAAATCAAGCACCAGAGAACAGAAATGAAGGAAGGAAGCTCTTACAATGGAGTGTGTCCTATTTTTGCCACCAAATCTTAAAATCTCATATAAACTCACTCCTGCAGAAAATTTATTGCACGTTAAAAACAGAGACGTGGTCTATGGACTCTGAAAAACGATCTGAGAATTTTGAAGGGGTGGGGGGTGGGAGGTTGGGGGCACCAGGTGGTGGGTATTGTAGAGGGCACGGATTGCATGGAGCACTGGGTGTGGTGCAAAAATAATGAATACTGTTATGCTGAAAAAAATAAAAAAAAATTAAAAAAAAATGTAGTTGATACATATTTGAGAAAGAAGCATCATTTTTGCTATTAATGATGGGTGAATATAGCATCTGCAGTTTGGAGAACAATTTTGGAAACTTAGTTTAAAACAATTTTTAAAAAAGGTTGTAGGGATGCCTGGGTGGCTCAGTCAGTTAAGCCACTGACTTCAGCTCAGGTCATGATCCCAGGGTCATGGGATCGAGTCCCGCATGGGACTCCTTGCTCAGCAGGGAACCTGCTTCTCCCTCTGCCTGCTCTGCCTGCTGCTCCCCCTAATTGTGCACTCTCTTTCTCTCTCTCTCTGACAAATAAATAAATAAAACTCTTTAAGAAATAAAAAAAAAAAAAAAAAAAAACCAGAGACGTGGTAGCACAAATTATTTTCTGAGTCACGAAAAGGGGGCAGGGCAGCAGGAGTGAAAAGAATGATAGGATTGGCACAATCACTAACGGAAGATGATGGCCTTAATTAAACATATCCTTGGAGGAAAGGGTTGACTTTGAACAAAAGTAAGTGACCCTCCAAGGATGAGTAGAGTTTTAGAAAGGAAGCTAGAGATTGTGGACATTTTGCCTGGCTAGTGTTGAAAAGCTCACATTTTATAAACATTTTACTTAAAACTCTTAAACTGATCATGTATTTGTGGCTTTCCTGATCCTATAAAATATCTGCTTTTATGAAATACTTGCCTTCCCCTACCACTACCATTCTTAATGCCAAGGCTGCTATTGCGTCTGCACATTCTAATAACCACAAGTATTATCTTTCACCAAGACTGTGCATTATTATTATTACGCCCCAGAAATTGCTCCCAAGATGAAGCAGGATTCCATTAAACACACCAGCTGATAGGTCCCAGCTCCCACGGACTCGGCAGCCCGGTCACCAGCTGGTCTTGCTGGAAGTATAATGTAAGGCTCCATCTGAGATCTCTTGCTCAATTTCAGACTGGCATCTTTAACTCCACTAAAAGCTTCCAGCCCTGCTTGCTCTGGGACACATGCCAGCGGGTTCAGCTATGACACCATGGGTCTCTCTCCAAATGGTGCTTCCCAAAAGGCTCCAGCTCAACGAGCAGGATGATAGAATAACAGAGCCACTTTACTGAGATAACTAATGGCAAACTTTTTACAAAAATGAAACCAAATGTAAAAGGATCGTAACGGTAAAGTCCAGCCTTACCACGGTGCTCTTAAATGTTGCTGGAAACTTCTGCAGACTATGGAGGATGTTTAAATTACAAAGTAATTTTCTTAGCTTAATTCCTTGCATACGTTAGTTGTAAATAAGCAAACACTCCGAGAATTGCCAGTTCCCTTTCTATTTCGCATTCTTTAATTCTTTGACAGCCTCCCTGGGGTTTATTTAAAAATCAGCATTGTTTGAGTGGTACTGGTCACTCTAAGTCTTAGAGGACTCAACTTTCACAGTGGCAGGAATCCTCAGGAAGCCTTGTGGATAACTAGAGATGCAACCCACTAACAAGAGTTCTGCAAGTTAATGCCTGCTGCTTGCGATGTCATCAGGATTTGCACTGATTTTTAATGAGCTTCTGCAGGCAAAACACTTGCAGATGCTTGTCTGTTAGAAAGATGCAAATCACACCCACCCAAGCTAGAGAATTAAAAGCTATTTAATAGCTGATTTGGTACAACAGTAAATTATTTTATTGCCTTTGGAGAACTCTGGTGTGAGTGACTTAGTTAAGGGTATAATCTATTAACCAGCCAGGTGGTTGGCCAACTGGCATTCAATTAACACAGAAGATACAGGATACTCTGCCTTGGGACAAACCATACAAATGAGAAGGTTCTTATTTGGATTTCAGTTTTTACAAGTTCTTCATTTCACAAAGGTTTCATCACAGGGTTTCTTGAAATAGCAACTTCTGTCTGCACATTCCACTTAATTCAATTTACTTGGGGCTGATTTATACACAAACTTGCATAAATGTTTCTCTTACACAAAGTAGAATAATTCAATATTTATTTTAAGTTTGAAGTTCAATATCTGAAACACAGACATCATTACTCTGTATCTTGGCCACCTTTTAAATCCTTTTAGCTTCCAAGAGCATAGAGAAGGGGCTAGATGAACATCTGCAGGAACGCAAAGTTGGGGAATGCAAACTTCCCCAAGCAGCGTCCTCAACCCCCTGATGAGTTTTCTACTTTATTATCATAATACAGTGTAAAAAAATACAAATTGTTTAAAAACCATCATCCTTACTGATTACCAGGGAGTTACTAACGCCCTATATTCCTTGACTATACTGGGCTTTCTGTATCTTTAAAATATCAAAGGCATTCCAGTGTCAAATTTATTCAATTGTAAATACTGCAAACATCTAAAGAAAGATGTACTTTTTTACTGAGAAATCCAATTAAAGCAATGCAGAGCTCCATCATCGCTCACCTTTGTCAAAAGCTTTCTAACTAGCCCCTTACCCCAACATCTCCCCTCACCTAGTGCCACTAGGAATAACTTGTTAGGATGCCCATAGAAGCCTGTCACTCTTCCGCCCCATCTCCTTCATTCATCTCTTTTACTGTTTCCTATTGCCCCCACCCGAAGTCTAGACTTGTTTACACAGCCTTCAAGTGCCCTACACTCAGAACTGAACTCTGGAAGAGTCAGCTTCATCTCCCTTCATTCAGCGGGCATGGCATCCTACCCTGTGCTAGACGAAGCAAGCACTGGCTCTGAAGGCACTCAGAGCTACGTGGGAAGGACGGGTGTACGAACGGACACAGAAAATACAATGGGGCACCTGCAGTGCACCTTCCACAGACTGGCAAGGGTCATTTTGCAGGTGGAGAAATCTCTGATTCACCCTACCCAAATGACACTGGAAGATCTTCCGTCTGGGCTAGGGAAGGGAGGATGGGAAGGCTGCTGGGTACAAGAAAATGGGCTTACACACAGCTCTACCACCCCCAAAATGTCCTGGGTGCTGAGGTGCAAAACATGAAGAGAAGGGTCTACTGAAGAGAAGGGACATGGGTGGGCATGGCAGACCAACCCTAGTCCCTGTTCTCAGAGCCCCAATGTACCTTAAACTCAGTAAGAACTCAATGAATGTACCATATTTCTTAACCAAGAAAGATGGTGAGTTCCCCACATGCAATAAAGTAGCTCATATATTAGTTAATTATTTATCCATGTCTCTGTAAAATGGGTAAAAAGAAATAAGGGCTAATTGAGTATAGTTAGAACTAAAATTTAAATTCAATGCGAAGGATGGAAATGTCCAATTCCAAAGGCAAAATTCTCTATAAATAATAGGGCAAACAGCAAGTTCCTCCAGACGTTGGCCACAAAACTCACCATTGCCTCACGAAAACATGATGGCTCATACACAGGTCACTTCACGACGACATAGCTCCATGTTCCGATTAACTACCTAATCAAGGTTTTACGACACTGTCCTTTGAGCCCCTTTGTTTCTGGTGGGGATTACACAGGCTCCCGATTTACTCTATACATTTCATTTTTTTTCCTCAGGAATTAACTGAACATAAATGCATACACCACAGAACAATGAACATAGCACATCATCATTAGCATAAAAACAGAAAGAAAATAATATTCTTTTGTATTTTTGGTATAGCTGGAAATATATGCAAGAAACTGATGACACCAGTTCCCTGTGAGGAGATGACCTGCATGGCTGGGGACAGACATGGGAAGGAGTTTGCCCTCTGTCCCCTCTTTCTGTCAAATTTGGAAAAACATAAATGTACTACTGAGTCCAAATATCTTAACAACCAATATAGACAACAGAATTACATTATCTCCATTCATAATTTAAATTATTCCTGAGCCAAAAGTAAATTAAATGCACTCTTTCTCTTGAACGTATATTTAATCCAATATTAAAAGGATTATAATGCAATCCTGCTATTTTAGAAAATGTGTTACTGGCAGCAACACAAAGACTGAGTATGTGGGTGTAGAATTTAGGAAATGTCTCAACATAAGGATCTATTTTGGCTAAAATTCTCAGCACATAAAATCCACAAGGCTCACAATTTGGTCCATCTTCCAAAGGAAAAACAGTAGTAAAAGTCATGCCAATCCAACAGCCTTTTCATCCAAATGTTCACTTTCCTTTCTTCTGACTTCAAACACTGAGCTTTGTGTGTGACCTCTAAGAATAAATTACCCTGAAGATGATTTCTGTACTAAAGTAGCTTCTCTTTGTATAACTTTGCCATCTCCTAGCTTCGGTCTTGTAAACCCGCACCCTAACTTTGAGCCTGTTCTGCTGAATAATTCATTCCTTAATGGGTTTCCTGGAAATACTTCGGTCACTGCCTCCAAAACAACTTCTCAAACTAAAAGAAACCAGAAGAAATTGTTTAAATGAGAACTTAAGACATGAAGCTAGGGGTGCCTGGGTGGCCAGTGGGTTAAGCCTCTGCCTTTGGCTCAGGTCATGGTCTCAGGGTCCTGGGATCGAGCCCCAAATCAGGCTCTCCGCTTGCTGGGGAGCCTCTTCCCCCTCTCTCTCTGCCTGCCTCTCTGCCTACTTGTGATCTCTCTCTCTCTCTGTCAAATAAATAAGATAAAAAATGTTAAAAAAAAAAAAAAAAAGACATGAAGCTTAAAGATCCCAGGAATCTGACAAGATCTTTCTAAAAATACTTGTTAACTAGGAACTACCATGTATAAAATAGTTATTACTTTACCTAATAGTAATAAAAGAGTAAAACCCACACAGGGAAAACATAACAGAGGGAAAGCTACAGAGGCAGGAAAATTCTACTTTAATAACAGAGGTCAACTCCGAGACTCCTCAAGGGCAAAACTGGACAAGAAAACATGACTGACAAGGGAGAAAATGTACAGTCACAAGTGGAAAAAAATCCTTTCATGTTACTCGGGATACACTAAGTTTGTTGTTATTACTGTTTTGTTTTATATTAAACTTGGGCTTCAAAGAAAAGTCCACTGAGAAACTTCACAAGGGAGCTGGTACAGTATAATGTCAGTGTCCTCAACATCATCTCCATGGTGAATGACAAAGATGACTCTGTAGAATCATTTGCAGCAACCTTTCTTATAAATTGAGCAAAATTCAGTGCAGTCAACACAAAGAGCAATTTTGCTATGTACCAGGCTTTGCTACAATTCGAAGTAGCTGTAATTTCATCTATGTGAACACACACGTTCGTAGCTCACATAACACACTGAGGGCATCACTACCAGGGCAGAAAGATTCTCAAAGGTAAGACCTGTGTCTGATTTCTCTTTGTGTCCAAGTGTCTAGTAAGACCCAGTGCTCAGCAAACTTTTAAAAACATTTACTGAATGAATGAATGAACCAATAAACAAATGCAAAATGAGGATATGATACCCCATCGTGATGAAAAAAAGATTCTGGGGCCTATCTTGGATGAGAGATTTTATTGTTCTTCAGGAACTTTCTTTCTAAAAGCTATCATTCTCTATGGAGAATCTGAGTAAATAAGTAGAGACAAAAAGACAGCTTAATGGCAGAGAAAAGGCCTGGCATGTGTCTTTCAAAGAGAAAAGTTAGGGAAGAATTGGTGATGTCCAAGATCATGAGACCGACCTTCAGGGGGCTTGACGTGGGGACCTGCCCCATAAAAGTCTTGCTCTGGGTCACGCAGCTGCTTCTCTCAGCCGCCCTAAGTAGCAAACAGGACTACACAACTCAGATGACCCTTATGAGCTCCCACTTAAAATGTGCAGTCTCTAGCTCACAAAAACACAATGTTGGAAGGGACCACACTGATGAGCCAACATCCTGATTTTACAAAAGGAAAAAGGGAGTTTCAGACAAATGAAGTGACTTGCCCACACAGCTAGTAAGTAACTGGTCCGGGATGAGAACCAAGATCTCCGGGACCCGGGTCCAAAGTTGTGTCTAATTCACCACACTCCCCTGCCTGAAATGAAAGGTTGACTCGCAGACTATTCCCATCCAAAGCATCCAAGTATAAACAACCAGAAACACATTTGCAGTCAGCCAGAAGCCCGCCCACAGAGCTATTCACCTGACACAGACGGCCAGTTCAGTTCAAAACCGAACACTGTGGGGGCGCCTGGGTGGCTCAGTGGGTTAAGCCTCTGCCTTCGGTTCAGGTCATGATCTCAGGGTCCTGGGATCAACCCCCACATCGGGCTCTCTGCTCAGCAGGGAGCCTGCTTCCCAGTCTCTCTCTGCCTGCCTCTCTGCCTACTTGTGATCTCTCTCTCTGTCAAATAAATAAATAAAATCTTTAAAAAAAGAAACAAAAAACAACTGAACACTGTGTTATGCCACTGCCGAAAAACACAAATTAAAAAATATTTCAGATCAATTACCTTCACAGAGAAAACAGGAGATGTATTCTGGGTTACTTTAAAAAAAAATGAAAATTTCACTCCTGTTCTTCAGGATGATACTACTTAAAGTTCTCTGGGGAAAATCTAGAAGTAAGTGACTCAAGAAGCTACACTTACTTTCATTTTTGGAAATGCATAAAATAATCAACATCAGTATCCACTGCCACTAGCTGCTGACACCCCACCACACGTCATTATTATTTACTTTTTTTTTTTTTTTTTTTTGCATGTCAGGCTTACAACCAAGGGCTGGAGTGACAGATACTGTCATCTGAAGGACAGAGGAAAAGTCATCTGTCAGATGGCAGTTCTGTTTTAAGCTTATTTTGATAGCAAATAGATGATTTTTTTTATGGTGCTGTAGTCTAAAAACCTAGTTTCAAGGGCTCTGTCTCTGTTTTGTGCCATTTGCTTTCAAGTTTTATTTGGAAGTTGGTCTTGTGCCCAGGTAGACTCATCTGGGAAGAGAGAGTACTGACATCAGGGCACGGGGCTCGTACTGTTCCAATTCGCTAAATAAAGTCAGTTCCCTTATCTGCAAAAGTGAAACTCACTCCAGGATATTTTTCTTTTTCCAACACACCATTCCTCTGCCAAATGTGTTACCACAACTTAATTCTCAGTCTCTTGTTTGCATTTCCAAGAAATGATGCTTAATTACTCTAGGAGGGAAATGTAAGGCACCTAACTCAAACTATTTACAAACCCTAAGTACAAGAGTTGCCTTATGGGGGGCATAGAGGGTGGGAGAGGCAGAGAGGTCCCAGGAGCGGCTCTGCATCTCTGCTGATGGGTTTTCCTCACCAACACTCAGAATATAAAACTTCAGGGAAATGTTTCCATCAAACCCTTAATAATAGTAAGTGATTTCTTAAGACAACCCGCACAGAATACCATAGTTGGGCATGCGCTGGAAGAAAATACAATTGAAAAATATCCATTCCTGGGAACAAAAACATTCCTGAAACTCTCGCGCTTGAAGTCTCTTTTATTCTGAGAAACAATAACACAAAAGCGCTTGAAGTCTCTTTTATTCTGAGAAACAATAACACAAAAGCAGGTCCCGGGACATATCAGCGAGGAAGGTCGGGACTACTGAACAGAAGGAAGATTAAAGCTGGGCTCTTACAAGGTGAAAATTGCTGTAGTTACACCTTTCACCCCCCAGCCATGGAAGCAGTGTTTTTATGAGTAAGAACTAAATCATCAGAGCAAGAACTCAGGCTCGCTGCTACACAGTGAACTGATCGGTGTAGACGTGCGACCAGGATAGCCCTAAAGAGAACAGCACCCTGACAATTAAATTTATAAGGACGTGTGGCCATGGAATGAGGTCAGCATCCCAGAGGCCCAAATGCCAGACAGTAATTCTGAACTGGTTTTCTACATTATAATACAACTCCAACAGGATATTCTGAGTCACTGTCATCTCTTCTCGGGACAGAATGTTTTGATACTGCATGTGATATACAATTGAGTAGGTCCATCTTGTGTCATTATTCATCATGAATGTCCTAATACCCTTCCTCTGAGTTTGGCAGCCCCCACCAGAGAGTGTTAATGCAATATTATACAAGGAAGCTGAAACAAGAAGACTCCACCAATTACTCATTTTCAAAGGAAAAAGAAAAAAGCCATTCAGAAAACATGACTCAAGGTAAAATTCTAGATGTGATTGGGAAATGGCATCTATCACTAGAGATCAGATTTTATTAAGACTTTCTTTCTTAAATGTTTCCTTAGTCGTGGACATTCTTCCCTCTAAGAACAGTTTGGTTATCTAGTCTTTAATGAATTCAACATTCTTTTAAAGTTTGTTTTTTGTTTTTTGGTGTTTTTTTTTTTTTAATTTTAGAGAGAGGGGAGGGAGAGCAGGGGAGGAATAGAGGGAGAGGGACACGCAGAGTCTGCACTGAATGGGGAGTCCAAAGTAGGACTTGATCTCACAACCCTGAGAACTGACCTGAGCCAAAACCAAGAGTCAGATGCTTAACCAACTGAGCCAGCCAGGCGCCCCAGGAATTCAACATTAAAAAAAAAAAAATGTTTTCTGTAATGTCCATTGACAGATGAATGGATAAAGAAGATGTGGTATAGATATATACAATGGAATATTACTCAGCCATCAAAAAGAATGAAATCCTGTCATTTGCAAGACGTGGATGGAACTAGAGGGTATTATGCTAAGCAAAATAAGTCAATCAGAGAAAGACAAATACCATATGATTTCACTCACATATAGAGTTTAAGAAACAAAACAGATGAACATAGGGGAAGGGAAGGAAAAATAAAACAAGATACAAACAAAGAGGGAGGGGCGCCTGGGTGGCTCAGTTGGTTAAGTGACTGCCTTCAGCTCAGGTCATGATCCCGGACTCCCGGGATCGGGTCCCGCATCGGGCTCCCATCCCCGTGGGGAGTCTGCTTCTCCCTCTGACCTTCTTCCCTGGCATGCTCTCTCTTACTCACTCTCTCTCTCAAATAAATAAAATCTTAAAACAAAACAAAAAAACAAACAAAACAAAGAGGGAGGCAAATCATAAGAGACTCTTAACTATAGGAAACAAACTGAGGATTGCTGGGGATGGTGGGGTAACTGGGTGATGAGTGTTAAGGAAGGCACTTGATCTAATGAGCACTGGGAACTGATGAATCCCTCCTAAATTCTACCCCTGAAACTAAGGATATACTATATGTTACCTAAATCCAATTTAAATTAAAAGAAGTTTTTAAGAAGCCAGTCTACTTTTAGAGACCTCTAAAGTAGGGATGAAGGGAGACCTCCCTCACCTGTGCTACACCAGCATTCTGCATTCTGATGTTTTATAGCCTGTCACGTTTGTAGTTATTTCCGATATGCCCTTGCTTTTGGTCTGCTTGCAAGTTTTAGGAGAAAAAAATCCTTGCCCACCTTGTTTTCCACTGCACTCCAGTGCTGAGAACAGTGCCAGCAAATAAGTAATTATTTGTTGGAAAAAAAAAATGTTCTCTGTACTAGGATTTGTTTGGCAGATGTTTTCGACTTAAGTTCTATGATTTTGTTCATGTATCATCTCTAAACTCTTTTTATATTCTTCTTCTAGTCTTCCCCTGACAATTTCACCTCTCTGAAACCAGACAAAAGGACCGAGAATTCAGTGATTGCAAACCATCGCACCACACTACTACATCAAAAGGCATAATTAATGAAGGCAGCATCACCAGATTAAAATGCACATAACCTGGCTCACCAAGAAAGGGTAGGCAGTATTTATGAAACAAAACAAACCCCTAATGCTTTTAATGCTGAAAAAGAATGTGTTTGCATGAAGCCATTTCAAAAACCTGAGTGGTAAGTAGGAATTCAGAAGACATTTAGGAACATATCGGACTTGACTAATCAATACTATGGTCACCTTACTTACCTTGCGTCTATAGGAATGCCTTCAACTACAAGTCACAAAGAACCTATTTCAAAATGGCTTAAGCCAGGCCCTGTGTCAGAACCAATTAAATCAGATTCTCTGTGAGCATAGCCCAAGCATAAGAATTTTTTTTTTTTAAAGATTTTATTTATTTATTTGTCATAGAGAGAGAAGCGAGAGTGAGCACAGGCAGACAGAGTGGCAGGCAGAGGCAGAGGGAGAAGCAGGCTCGCTGCCAAGCAAGGAGCCCAATGTGGGACTCGATCCCAGGACGCTGGGATCATGACCTGAGCCGAAGGCAGCCGCTTAACCAACTGAGCCACCCAGGCGTCCCCCAAGCATAAGAATTTAAAGCTCTCAGCAATTCTAAGGAAGAGCCAGGGTTGGAAATCAAAACTCTGGCAAATCATGTTTTAGATCACTTACGTAAAGCAATGGAAGGGAGAGGCCTGAGCAAAGCTGGGTTTTATTATCAAGGGAAAAATGATTGGGATGGGGGAGAGTGATGGCTAACGCAGAAGGAGCAGAAAGAGGTAACTAAAAATATAGAGGCTAATGGTTTTATTTAAAGGAAACCAAAAATCTGGTAATACCTATTATGACAATCTAAAACAGATTACAATGTAATCTATTTGTAATCTACAAACCTGTAATGTACAAATTACAGGTTTCTACAGTTTTTCATTGGCTTTCACTAAACTATGCCACCTGTCACTGTACATATGTACATATCCATTCCACCAGGAACATTTATAATTACTTAATCATTCCATCATATGATTTCAATAGGTCAAAATGAAAGTGATTTCTTTAAATTTTGGTTCTTCAATAAATAACCAAGTACATCAACAACAAACTATATTGCCTGGGAGGTGAGTAGGATATATCACTGGCTTTCAGCAATTTACATGATCTACCAAGGTACACGCATACACATATACTTACCCAGGGAACCTCAGAAACAATCATCGCATTGTGTGATTTCAAGAGGTCAAAATGAAAGTGTTTTCCTTAAATTTCAGTTCTTAACTGACCAAATGCATGAACAACAGAATACACAGCCTTAAAGATAAGTAAGGGAAAGCTCTGTTATCTTCAAAACACTTATGTGTTTTCTTGGAAATCATCTGCCTATCTAACAAGACCTGCACACGTAGTACAGAATTTTCCTTCTTCTATGATTTTGCGTTGAAAAAACCAAAACTAAGCCTGCTTAATATGAACAGCTCCATCCGTATTTTGGCTACTGTGGACATGGCTGCTATAAACATTGGGGTGGGGCGCCTGGGTGGCTCAGTGGGTTAAGCCTCTGCCTTCGGCTCATGATCTCAGGGTTCTGGGATCGAGCTCCGCATCAGGCTCTCTGCTCAGCAGGAAGCCTGCTTCCCCCTCTGCCTGCCTTTCTGCCTATTTGTGATCTCTCTGTCAAATAAATAAATAAAATCTTAAAAAAAAAAAAACAAAAAACATTGAGGTGCAGGTGCTCCTTTGGATCACTAAGTTTGTAACGTTTGGTTAAATATCTAGTCCTGCAATTGCTGGGTGGTAGCGTAGCTCTCTTCTTAACTTTCTGAGGATCCTCCACACTGTTTTCCAGAGTCCCTGTACCAGATGGGCACTGGTGTTGCATGTAACAACCGATGAACCAACAGCAACACGTGAATCATGAAACTCTACCTCTGAAACTAACAATATGCTACACGTTAACTAACTGAATTTAAATTAAAAAAATAAACAGCTCCAGTATGTGAGCTATCCGTCTTCCCCAGAAAACACAAAGGTGAAAATCGAGTAGTTCTCAGACTGATCAAACGGGTCTTATGCCAAGAGGGGGCGCCTCAAAATCAACACCTACAAGCCCATCTCTCTAAAGAAGTGGGAGTTTCAACAAAACTGTGAGCTCTTTTTAGGAATTTACACTTGGAGCCCATAATATAACAAGCCCAATACCAAAGCATTATGGTATACCAAGTTCTTTCTTGCTTATATATATTTAAAACTGTGAGACAGAAAGATAAAACTATACAAAGTTATTTTGCTCATTAATATGTTCACACCTTAATAAATACGCATATAAAATATACATTTTTATTGAAGGTACTCCCCTTAAAACGCAGGTCTGCCTTCGTCTCTGGTCACGATCCCAGGGTATGTACTAAGCCTCCTAGTACTTAATGCCACAGACTACCATGGCAAAGGAAGCCCTTGTACCTTTACTTCAGTAAGCCCTAGATCAGTGCCCAACAATAAAAATATGGCAAGCCACTTACGTAATTTTAAATTTTCAAGTAACCACATTTTTAAAAAAGGTAAAACTAAAAAAAGGTAAAACTATTTTAATAATATATTTTACTTAATCTAACATAACCAAACTGTTATCATTTCAACATGTATTCAATATTTTTCTAAAACCAAGTATTCAAAATCTGGTGTATATTTTACATATATAGTACATCTAGATTTGAATGCTGAATTCCTCCTAAAAATACTTGATCATAAAATTAGCATTTGAAAAAGTAAAGTCACATACTCAAGTTCTCTAATCATGGTTTGGAATATCAGTTTTAAAGTTTAAATTAAAATTAATTTAAATTAAATTAAATCCAGTTCCTCATTTGTATCACCACATCTCAAGTGCTTTTTAGCCAAATGAGGCTACTGGGTTATGTAAGCTACTACTGCACAGCTCTGGTTATGGGAGCACAATGGTGCCGGAATGTCACACACGTGTTCAGAAGGTCTGGTCCATACACCAGCCCTCCTATGTCCCCAAGAGCCCAAGGAAAGGAGCTGTAAAGCTGAGTCCAAATAAGGCTCACTCCAGTGTGGGCAGGCTGAGAAAGTCTGGCTCTCCCGAGTCTAAATAGATGTTGTCTTGGAAGACCCGTGGAGGACCTCACTAGGTGACAAGTGCCAAGCCTGGCTCTCAGATGCAAACTCGACTGAGGACATGAGAGCCAGAATCTTATCCTAAAGCTTCCCAAACCAAGGTTATCCCGATCAAGAGCAAAAATCTAAGCATCCTGGACTCTACACCTCTAGAGCTGTTTCAAACTTTGGTTGTAAAACTGTCTCCCAAATAACATTTTAAAGTTATGCCATCTCTTAAATAGGTATATTAACAGGATTAGCGAATTACACTCTATGTCATCGTCCTAATCCATTTCCAGATCCTGCATGCCTAAATGTCCCAGTGTAATGGTTAGTACAAATCATAGCAGATGAACACCTATCTGAAAAGATATTGTTATCACTTCTGGGGAGGGAGGTGTGGGTGAAGAGATTAATAAGATTTCACAGTTTTTTAAAGAAAAAATATAAATAGAGTGACCATCTATTTTTTTTTTCTCAAATTAAAAAAAAGAAAAACAGGATTGTATGGTCTGAAGTAGGCTGGATAAATCAGTATTACCCTAGGAAAGCTGACTTTGAACAAAAATAAGGTAGAAAAAATAGAGAACTGGATACAATTAAGTGTTAAAAACAAGGTTTAAATGATTAACTTCTATAGCCATCCAAAGGGAGTGATGATTTTGGATTATCATTTCAAACTCTCTCCCAAATAATGCTGCACCAGAATTAAAAGTAAGGCCTAAGAGGTAAGCATTCCACTTCCTCCTCTTTTTCTTTTGTTTGATTTGACAATGGAGGCCATGAACAGTAAAAAAGAGAAGAGCAAGGAAACCAAGACACTAGCTCGCAGATGTCTTGATGACTACAGCTTGTACAATACAAACACAACCTTTTCTTCTTTCTTCATACATCTTCCTTCTTTTTTTTTTTAAATATTTTATTTATTTATTTGAGAGAGAGAGACAGTGAGAGAGAGCATGAGCGAAGAGAAGGTCAGAGGGAGAAGCAGACTCCCCGTGGAGCTGGGAGCCTGATGCGGGACTCGATCCCGGGACTCCAGGATCATGACCTGAGCTGAAGGCAGTCGCTTAACCAACTGAGCCACCCAGACGCCCCCATACATCTTCCTTCTAAATGGACATTTATTTTAGCTGTCAAGAGGGTCCTTAGGTAGCTGTGTGTATGCTCAACAGCAGACAGTCAGATCACCTTCTCCCTCCTCTGGATTATTTCCCTTTCATTCTCTTGACCTACCACTCCCCTTCCCACCTATGATGGGGTCTATGATCTAGGCCACCTATGATGGGCTAGATCTGGTCCCCTCCCCACCTAAGCTCAGAGCCCTCAACCTCTCCTACAGTGGACTCACCATTCTTTTAGTTTCTGGTTAGAGATAGTTTTAAAAATTATTTAAATATTGTCTGTTACCCCCTAGGCTGTAAGCTCCTTGAGATAGGGACCACATCTGTTGTGTTCAACATGTAAGCACATTTCCTAGCACAAAAATCCTCTACCCAGTAGGTGTTCAATAAGTCTTTCTGATTGGATGAATTAGCTAGCCACTTGGTTAATCTGAGACCCCCTTCTTATTCTGAAATTCTAGAACTCTCCATGAGACCTTCCTTAAGGGAACTCTTTCCCTTTCAAATAAAGAGCAAAGATGAGTCATCAAGTGTTTATAAAAATACGTGATTTCTTTCCTTGTACCCTTGTTGCCAGCTTTCTCAAAATGTAGTTTTTCATCATAGGGACCATGCAGGGGACAAAGTGGTTCCCAAACTTGGAGAAAACTGATGTTCAGTTCTTCTTTTTTTCCCCCAAAGATTTTATTTTGGGGGGCACCTGGGTGGCTCAGTGGGTTAAGCCTCTGCCTTCGGCTCAGGTCATGATCTCGGGGTCCTGGGATCGAGCCCCACACCGGGCTCTCTGCTCAGTGGGGAGCCAGCTTCCTCCTCTCTCTCTCTGCCTGCCTCTCTGCCTACTTGTGATTTCTCTTATTTATTTGACAGAGAGCGAAGCCGGCTCCCCACTGATCAGAGAGCCCAGTGTGGGGCTCGACCCCAGGACCCCGAGATCATGACCCGAGCCAAAGGCAGAGGCTTAACCCACTGAGCCACCCAGATGCCCTGATGTTCAGGTCTTGTTAGCAAAACCATCACCCTCTAAGGATGAGGAAAAGAGAGGTTTTATCCAAGGCAACAGCCCTGGAACTCCACCCCAGAAAAATGTCATGAAATGGGGAAGGCACACAGGCCTTGGGCCTCACGCTCGGGGCCAAACAGGGAGCATGTGAAGGGCCTGACCTCAGCAGATGAAGTAGATTGAGGTAGCCCTCCATGTCCATTCTATGCAGGAAGTACCAACCCCATTTTAAAGTGTGATGACAAGTTAAAGGTCATGAATAACCTCAAGTCTCTGTGGATGTTAAGAAATGATTAGGAAGAGGCTGCTTCCACCTGGTTCACTCAACTGGTTCATTCAATTCAGACCACACAATTACACGCTGCGCACTTCCCCTTCATGAGATGAGCAAGTGGGGGAAAGCCAAGTTTCTAGAAAAGGATTACATCGTTTTCTGACCATTTTGCTTAAAAGAGGGATGTATACAGTGCATTTACTTTCCTGAAGAATTACAGGAAATAAAAGCATGTTCATCAAATACTTATTATGAAAAGAATTTATAGCACTCTATGAAGCATTTATTTCTTTTTTCCAGAATTTACTCCAATTGTGTCTTATGGTCTTTTCCTCAAACTGAGTAGAAATAAAAGTCAAAGTTACCCCAAATGACACAAGGCATTATCAGTGGAAAATATGATCAACCATAGACACAACAATGTGTAAGTCTCTTTTTAATTCCAAAGCAAATCAGCTGTCCTGACGAGAGTACCGTCTTCCCTTTCTTCCCTCTCAGTTTGCACCACATCTGGAAAAGACATGGGGACGTGCCTGCACTTTTCTTCTGCCCTGTGACTGCTGTTAATGCAAGAGATCAGGAAACAAAACTGGATTTGGACTAGGGGAAATAAATGTCCACTGGGCCCTAAGTTCTAGTCACTCTGGAAAGGCACCCATGACCTATGACCCCCCTTCACAAATCCCTGTTTTGATTGATTGTACAGTGGGGTCATAGTGCATCCAATGGCAACTCCTAGACCAGCCTTTGATCTCAGAGTGACCCAGCACCTTTCAGCTCTGGCTATAAAACCAGTATCTCATGGAGAAGGAAGTCAAGACTGCCCTACAAGCAGAGAAAATACCCCGCTTCAAAAGTAATTGGTAATTATTAATAGTATTAGAACTAAACAGGTGCGACTGGGTGGCTCAGTCGGGTGAGCAGCTGACTCTTGATTTTGGCTCAGGTCATGATCTCAGGGTCACGGGATCAAGTCCCACATAGGGCTCTGCGCTCAACAGGGAGTCTGCTTGAGATTCTCTTGCTCTCTCTGCACTTCCCCGCACTCCTGCCACTTGTGCATGTGTGTTCTCGCTTTCTCGCTCTAAAATAAATAATTTTTTTTTAAAGGAGGGAAAGGAAATAAAGAGATGCACTTAGTGCCAGAGATCCTTCTCCCAGAGCTGAAGCTCATCACAGGGAGAACCTCACCTCTCCATTAAGCATCTCTGCCCTTCCCTACCCCACCCCTCACTTGTATGGAAGCTGTCCTCCTGGTTGGTAGGCAATAATGATGGTTACCTCCCTAAGGTGTCTTGGGTCCCAACATCTTATATTATGCTGTACATGGTATTGGCAAACTGGTATCATAATTTAAATGTCTTGCTTGGAGAGTAGAAATATTTCAAGGGAGGGGCTGGTTATCTCCAACAGAAAATACCTAATGCTAAAGATGTTAATGAACAGTCTTGGTCTCAACCCCAGGGTTGCAACAGCTTGTACTTTCCTTTACCTGGGCATCTTTTCAGAATCCAGGCAGCATCTGCACACTCCACACACGCAGTCAGCTAAAACCAACTGAAACATGCATTATTTCTCTCAACTATGTCCACTGAAGTACAGTGGTGTGTATGCGTGTACATACACGCCGAGTGTGTGCGGCGGTCAGCGTATGAGGGATCTTCTTCTGGTTACTTAAGAATATACAGAAATGAAAAGTTCTGTTGCCTGGCACCGTGAGGACTTCTTCTCTTCATTCAGGTCCAAATATCTGGGTACCTGTAGCCCAACAGGAGTCAAGAAACAACAAATATCTGAAAGCAGACTGTATTAGTTTCCTACGGCTGCTATAACAAATCAGCACAAACTTGGGAGCTTGAAACAACAAAAATATATCATCTTACAATTGTGGAGGTCAGAAGGCAGAACTGGGTCTTAAATGGCTAAAATCTAGGAGTTGGCTGAGCTGGGTTCCTCCAAGAGGCTCATTTCTCACCTCGTCCAGCTTCAAGAGACTGTCTGCATTCCTTGGCTAATGGCCCTGTGTCACTGACACCTTTGCTTCCATCCCATCAATCAGTTCTCTGACTGATCCTCCTACTTCCTGTTTATAAGAATGCTTGTCACAGGGCACCTGGGTGGCTAAGTGGGTTAAGCCTCTGCCTTCGGCTCAGGTCATGATCCCAAGGTCCTGGGATTGAGCCCTGCATCGGGCTCTCTGCTCAGCACAGAGTCTGCTTCCCCCACTCTCTCTCTGCCTGCCTCTCGGCCTACTTGTGATCTGTCTGTCAAATAAATAAATAAAATCTTTAAAAAAAAAAAAAAAAAGAATGCCTGTTGTTGTGTTAGACTCACAGGGAAAATCCAGGATAATCCCTCCCACCTCAAGACCTCAAGATCCTTCATTCAATCACATTTGCAGACTCCTTTCTTCCATGTAAGGAAATGTATTCACAGATTACAGGGATCAGGATTTGGACATCTGTTGGGGGTGGGGAAAATTTTTTTGACCTACCACACTAATGAATTGCATTTTAAGTAACTGAAAATGGAAAAGCCTTTGAAAATTGGGGTTTTCATATATATATATATATATATATATATATATATATATATATCCAATTTGGTCCATTAGTAGGCTGATTGTGTGTGTGTGTGTTATACACACACACACACAATCAGCCTACTAATGGACCAAATTGGATTGAAGTCTTTCTGTTTCAATATTTTCATTACATAAATTTGGTTACCCCAAACTCTTTCTCTGCCTTGGTTACTCCACCCCTAAAAAATGGATTGTCCTATTAGATCCAGAAACACTGAGTGGGGCCTGTCTAATGGAATGTCTCGTAACATTTTCTGCATTTAGACAGATAGCCATCTCTTACATTCCTGGAGTCACTCAGCAGACAACCTCGATTATCAAGACAAATCTCAAATCCCCGAGGTAAGCAAAAATGGCAAATGGCAAGCCACTGTAGATGTCACTCCACAAATATTTACATCTGGATACCTGCTAAGCACATGGCTCAGCACAGACACTAAGGGGACGGCCTAAGGTAACAGAGGAATACGCCCATGAGAGGACAGGAAAAACACAGAGGGGGTAAAAAGTTAAAATGTGGCAAATGCCACACCAGAAATACAAGAGCAATGTTTTGGAGTCAGAGCTGAGACAGGTCATCTAAGACAATGACATCACAATAGAGGGGGCCCGTGGGCTTGGTTTAAAACATACATAGAACTTTATATCAACCTCTCCAAGGAGAAGAAATAAAATGGATGGTGGTCTCAGGGCAAGAAAACCCTCACTCAGAATCTACTTATCACTCATGCATATTAAGTTTCCAAATGAAATAGCTTTGTTTTTAATTATAAAAAATTTTAATCTCTGTTTTAAAAAAAAAAAGTCCCAGTTTACAGAAAAGCACAAAAACAAATATCCTTCCTAAATCCCACCAGTCACAAAAAGGTACCCACTCATCCAGACTCTCTCTTCAAAACTATAAACAAAATATGCATCCTTCCAAGAGATCTGGGATTTCTTGGTTCACCACAAAAATGAATGCAGCAACGTGAGACAGGGGAGCAAGGAAAATTATAAATATCACCAGTGAAGGGAGCAAAAACTGAGAACTGACAAGGAGGAAGGATACCAAAAAGTGACAAAATCAGGCCTATGCTCTGAGGAGGTCTGTCACACTGGAGTTTTGTGTAACCAAGAGCAAAGCGTTCAACACTTCATAGCAGCAAAGGGCAACTATGTATTGGGCCACAAACACTGATGATCAGAAGATAATGAGGCAGAGGAGCAAACTGAGAAAAGGTTAAAGTAGGTTCTACAACATCAATTTAGACCTCGGACGGTAAAGTATTTCAGAATGACTGCCACCAAATAACTGTTAAAATTAGAATTGGGGAACTTAAAGGAATATTTCAATTACCTGAAAAGTTAAACCATCCTGAACTCCTTTTTTCTTCAGCAGCTAGGAGAAAGTTCTGCTCTGCAGCTTAGCAACTCAGTTCCTTCCCACTCACGGCTTCTCCACTAACTCTGCTGTGTCACTCTGGAGAAGTCACTTCACATCTCTGAGTCTCCACTTCCTCCAGTGAGGCTAAGTGTTGAACTAGATCAAATCTCCTCATTTCAGCATCTTCTATTTTATAAGGAATGGTCCCTAGTGAGCCTAAAATAAGAATTCCAATCACATCTCTCAGTCATTATCACAAATTACAGCTTGGGTGTTGGCCTTCTGACCAGAAATGTAACATTTTTAGACAGCAAAGAAACTGAATGAAAAGAGAAAACTAAAAATCAAAACTATTCAAATCTCTCCACAAGGAATTTATCACATGAAGAAATACCCGACTTCCCCTATCAGGATGTTTAGAAATCCCAGTCAAGAACACCCAGTAAAAATATTTACAGGCACATGAGGATAAAAAAATATGCTATGATTTTTAAGAAAAAGGAGGGGGGGAGGATAGAAAGGAATGGGAGGAGGAGAAAGAAAAGGAGAAGATTTTCCCTCCCCCTCAGCACACAGAGTGTGGAGTTTCTAAACAGAAAAGACTTCACAATTTCTGTACCTCTGCTCTCGAAGCACATAAGCATGTTTCCAAGTGGAGAGCAATGGATAAAAAGCACAAAACTGCTGTAAAATAAATACATAAAGTAGCATGGAAAGAACACATTATTGTTCAAGAGTCAGGAAGCTCTGGAGCCCAGCCCAGGAAAACACTCTGTAACCTAAGGTGTGCCCTTCCAAGTCTTGGTCTATTTGTTTATAAAGGACTCAGAGAGATAATTCCAGACAAGTGTGTTTTAATGTCAACCCAACTTTTCTTGGAGAAAAACTGTTTTAAATTCAGGATAGTTAAAATTTGGCATCGTAGGTGAAGATCACTCTTTCAATACACTTCTCAGGCCTGCCCTGTGCTAACTAGATTATCTCTCCTGACTTAGGACTTAACGGGTCAACTTCTTGAGGAACCAGCACATGACCTAATTGCCTGCCACTCAATCCAACATTTTTTTCATCCATCTGAGTTTTTCCTCACACCTCAGCTGATATCCAGTATGGCCCAGAACATTCTTGTTCGCACCTTTCCCTCTCATCAGTGCATTAGGACTAAAAGTGTTTGCCTATTGCTAATTTGGCAATGGTCGGCACATTGTCTAGCTCCTCAGAGTCAGGGCTGAAAACTGTGGACAGTGTAGGATGAGATGAAAATACTTATGCTCTAGGTGCACCTAGCTCAAAGCACATCACAAATTCCCACCAGACCATTCTGGCGCAGCTCAGTCCTTGGATCGTGAAAAAAAAGAGAAAAAGAGAAATCTTGGAGGAAGTCAGAGGCTGAAGGCAGAAACAGACCAACAAGACTCAAGCAACAACTATTGCTCTGTTCCAGCAATAGTTCATGCTTATGCAATATCAGCCGGAGAAAAGGCAGACAAATTTAACTCATGCGTATGGGAAATACACACAACACAAAAAAATTCATGAGAGTTAGATTCAAAATTCAAATAAAACACCAATAATTTTTTAGTGTAATTATGTCCTAAATATTGCATGGGAGATACACTAAAACATAATTTCTTATTTATCTGAAATTCATATTTAAGTCTTGCACAGGAAATACCTATACCAAAAAGAAATCATTTTTTATGTGAAATTCAAATGTCATGTACTTTTTAAAAAGGTTTTTATTTATTTATGTACTTATTTGAGAGAGCGAGACAGCGACAGAGAGAGAGAGTCTTAAGCAGACCCAGCTCTGAGTGTGGAGTCTTTGCTGGGTTCAGTCCCAGGACCCTGAAATCATGACCTGAGCCCAAACCAAGAACCAGACACTTAACTGACTGAACCACCCAGGCACCTGAGCATCCTGTACTTTTACTTGCTAAGTCTGACAACCCCATCCCTAGTTGTTCTAACATTCTTTCACGGTACTCTATAACACAAGGAAAAATTTAATTGAAGCCAACAAAACAAATTGGGGGTGGGCAGTGGACAAGCTAATTTTAAAAGGAAAGTTCAACAAGATTAAGGCAAAATGATTTTAGGGACTATCACTATACCCCCCCAAAATCTGTATATCATTGTAATTAAAGGGTTTATTATCACTATTTGAAACAGAGTCATCGGGGTCTGAACACAACCTCTTGCATAGTACTTAGACCATTAAAGCATCTGATTTTAAAAGGTGAGGGTTAAGATTAAAAGGTGTTTTTAAATGCTCAAAACTCACAATACTTAGTTTCTAATAGCATTACATTGTCCAAGATACATATAATTTTCAATTTATTGATGGCATTCAATGTACATATCTACAATTTTCCACTTAAACTACACACAGGAACTCTCCCCCAGTTCTTTTCTACTAGACACAGAACACCTCTGCAGACACCAGTTCTGGAAACAACCCATTGAGGTTATGTAAGGAGGCGCTGACAGAGAACGGCGCTGGCTGAAGATTTCAGGGAAGACCTGAGTCAGGCTCAGGCGGAGGAAACTGGACAGCTTCCCGATACCTCAGATCTCCACAGTGTGGCTTTGTTACTCCCATAGTGATCAGACACACCCGTGCTCCAAATATAATGCCATGCCAGAAAGAAGTAATCTGGAGACTGTCCATATCTCTGAGCATAATATGAAGAAGATCAGGGAAACTGCGACAGGCAGTTACTTAACAGATGGAGCCACAAAATGCAGTCATTTTATTATAAAAATACAGCCATGTATTCAGCAAAAAATAAACTTATTTAATTGTATTTCCCTTTTTTTGTGGTTAATCTTAAGTACTGAACAATGGCTATCAAAACCACTGTGACCATGGAAGACTTCAGAAAACATATTGCTGGAAGGGGATCAAAAGCAATGAGCCCCCCTTTTTAAAGATTCTATTTACTTGAGAGAGAAAACGAGAGAGAAAGAGAGAGCGTGCGCGCACATGCACACATGCACGTGAGCAAGGGAAGAGGCAGAGCAGGAGGGAGAGGAAGGGGAAAAGAATCTCAAGCCGACTCCATGCTGAGTGCTGAGCCTGATGTGGGGCTTGATGCGGGACCCGATCTCATGATCCTGAGATTATTAGCTGAGCCAAAACCAAGAGTTGGAGGCGTAACTAACTGAGCCACCCAGGCACCACGAAAGCAATGTCCTTTGATTAGGAAAAAATTACATCGAGCATTTTCTGGGCACCAGCCATTGTGCTAAGAGCTTTACATAAATTTACCTCATTTGATCCTCGCCACACCCCTGTAAGCTAAAAAAAACCAAAACACTCTTACTATTTAACGCCATGGGAAGACTAAGTCTGCAAGAAGTTAAGTAGGTTGTCTAAGGTTACAGAGACAATAAACTACAGGGGAATAATTTAGATCCACTATAGACTAATCCAGAACCAGTCCTCTTAATCCTGTGGACACTCTATTCCAGATTAAATGACACATGTTCTGGGCGGTGATATAGCACTACCACTGTCACAGTAAGGGCACAACAAAAATGCACTTAAATCTCTCTGGGTCTCAGTCATACAATGAAGCTAGATCCTCTGAAAAGACCTTCCCACCTTCAAAAATCCAGGCTCTTTTTAATTTGAACCAAGGATTCCTCAGGGCCAACTACTCTTAGCTTAGGCATGGGCAGGTTAAGTGGCTTCCTCAATACATGGCTAGAATGAGATTCAAATTCTGATCTTTTGAATCCACATCCCATGTAACCACTATTAAACTACAGCCGGATCCGTGATCTCTAATTTATATGACAATGCCGTGAGTAAGGGAGACACAGAAACATCCAGGTTACAACAGACGAGCTATTCATTCTCAGGTTTACCAAAACAGGTTTTTTCTCCCAGTAAACAGAAAGTAGCTGAAAACTTGGGCTCATTAGCTGATTTCCAGAGTTAGGCAGCAATGTTGACACCAGGATGCCAGCCAAGCTCATGTTCCCAACACCCCAGGCAATGGTGACCTTGCAGAGAGACCTGTCACCCACAAAATGTCCTCTGGTCCTGCAGGATCTTCCCAGGGGCAAAGAGAAACTCAGCAGGACTGGCCTTGGCAGGTCGGGGGCAGCCGGCCACCTAAACATGGCCCTGGAACTCCTTATTAACCTAGGACTCAAATACTTTCATGGTTTTGTGACATTTCAGGGGGAGCCAAACCCCATCTGGACTTAAAAGGATTGGAGAAGAAAATTCAGATTGCCAGAGGACAGTAAAGCAACCTTAGGTGATATTTAAAATCCAGTTAAAGCCCCTCTTTCCCTCTGATCAATTAGATCATTGCTAATCATCCCGGTATTCGTTTTTTAAAATTCTGTCATCTTACTTTTCCTTAATTTAAAGAGTCTTTTCACCAACTTGCCACAAATATAAACTTTTACCTCTGGGCTGTCTCCACCTCCCAGGACAGTTACCCCCCATGTCATTCCAGACAGTCTGTTTATCTCTTGCCGGATAAAACTATGTTTTCTGTAGGAAGGAAGAAAAGGCACTGCAGAAAAGAAGAGGGACAATTAAACGACTCTATCAGACCTAAGGCTAATGCATTTTCTCCACACATTGTGTTAGTACCTGTGAGAAAGAGAGAGAAAAGGGAATCAGAGCCTCCCCTCAAAGCATGTGCTAGGTGGGTGACAGGATGCTATTCCTATGCTTTTAATGCGTGAACCTATGCTTTTAAGGGATGGGGGGGAGCTGCTGGGCGATTTCCATCCTGCTGAGACTTCCTTTGTGAGCAACCTCTCCTTCCACACACAAAGATGTTCCTATGAAATGCTCTGTCTGCTCCCACCCTCCAAGGCTGCAGTGCAGGTAAAATTCAATAGCAACTCGAGCCAGCATGACTGGCGATCAAACTGCTTTAACATGGGACAAAATCCCCAGCAACGGGCAATCAGTCAAAAGCAGAAAAGTTGACTATCGTGACAGAACACACAAACACACAAAAGGAAATATATATCCTTAGTAAGAACAATCATACTCCTTACAACAAGTACTTTAAGTTCAGTTGTGCGTGTGTATATGTGTATGTGAAACTGGTTAGGATGTAAAGTGTATGTCTTATTGGGGGTCATGATATTAAAAGCTTAGAAAACTCTCTAGGCTCAGTAGTAAACTCAGTTTAAGGGAATAGCAGCAAAGGGAGAAGCAATAAGGATGGCGACCCGAGGAAAGGCGAACAAAAATGAATAAAAATAAATACTTCCTTGGAAGGGCTGACCCTGCAATTCATGGTCTTGAATCCCAACTCTGTTATCCTTGGCACGAAGTAATCCAACTATCTGAGAAAAATACTGCAAAACACCTGAAAGATTTCAAATGCAACTGTTCAGAAGGCATTTACCAAAAAAAACCCCAAAGAAGGACACCTGGGTGGCTCAGTGGGTTAAGCCTCTGCCTTCAGCTCAGGTCATGATCTCAGGGTCCTGGGATAGAGTCCCGCATCGGGCTCTCTGCTCAGCAGGAAGTCTGCTTCCTCCTCTCTCTCTGCCTGCCTCTCTGCCTACTTGTGATCTCACTCTCTGTCAAAAAAAAATAAATATAATCTTAAAAAAAAAAAAAAGAAAGAAAGAAACCCAAAGAACATCAAGATTTGAAAGACAGAAAGCTGCATTCCCAAACCCTAAAGACATTACTAGGATAAAAATGCTGATATTTGGGGCGCCTGGGTGGCTCAGTGGGTTAAGCCGCTGCCTTCGGCTCAGGTCATGATCCCAGGTCCTGGGTTCGAGCCCCACATTGGGCTTTCTGCTCAGCAGGGAGCCTGCTTCCTCCTCTCTCTCTGCCTGCCTCTCTGCTTACTTGTGATTTCTCTCTGTCAAATAAATAAAATCTTTTAAAAAAATAATAAAAAAATAAAAAAATAAAAGCCTGGCCCAAATAGTTAAAGCACACTGCAAAGCCTAAAGATGGCCTTAGACACTACAAAGGCAAAATGTCACCCAGGCAAGGCCCTGGCGTGAGGTAACAGAAGGATCATTTTCCTTTAAAGGACTAACACATTTAACATTCAACATAACTAGCACATTTAACACTGGGTAACATTTAATATCCAGAACATACAAAGAAAAATCACAACTCAACAACAATAAAACCACACAATTAAAAAACGGGCAAAAAACTGAAGTAGACATTTCTCCCAAGATGATATACAAATGGCCAAGAAGCCCATGAAGAAATGCTCAACATCACTAATTATTAGGAAAATGCCAATCAGCACCACAGTGAGATCCCTTACACCCATGAGGAGGACCACTATCAAAAATGAGACAACAACAGAAAATAACCAGTGTTGGCAAGGATGTGGAGAAACTGGAACCCGTGGGCACTGTTGGTGGGAATGTAAAATGGCACGACTGCCATGGAACTCAGCACAGTGGTTCCTCAAAAAGTTAAAAATAGAATTACCATATGATTCAGCAATCCCACTTCTGGGTATATACCCAAAGAATTGAAAGCAGGGACTCAAACAGATATTTTTACGCCTGCGTTCACAGCAGCATTGTTCACAACGGCCAAGAGATGGAAACTACCCAAGTGTCCACCCACAGATAAATGGATAAGCAAAATGTGATACATACATTCAAGGGAATAGCATTCGGTTTTAAAAAGGATGGAAATTCTGCTATATATGCTATAACCTGAATGAACTTTGAAGACATGATATGCTAAGTGAAAGAAGCCAGTCCCCAAAAGATGAACACTGAATGATTCCACTGATATGAAGTCTGGAGAGTAGTCAACTTCATGCATAACAAAGTAGAATGGTGGTTTCCAAGAACTGGGAGCAGGGAGAATAGCGTCCAGAATTTCGGCTTTGCAAGATGTAAAGAGTTGTGGAGACTGGCCGCCCAACAGCACGAATATATTGAACGCTACTACTGAACTGAACAGTTAAAAGTGGGTAAGGTGATACATTTTATGTGTATTTTCCACAATTTAAAAAATACATACGTACACACACGTACACGTACACGTACACACACACACACACACATACACACACACACACACACCAGTGTTTCGTTCTGGGGTGTAGACCACAGCGCTACCCACAGCTCTGTAAGCAGAGGACAGCTTGTCAAGAGCTGAACCCTAAGGCTTTGCAACAGCACACATTTCTCTTCCCGAAAAGCCCATCCCGGAAGTCCTGACACGTTAATTCACTGTCCAACCAAACAGCCTCCCAAAACCATTTCCTCAAAACACAGAACAAGGCTGTTCTGTTTGTGTCCTTTCCTTTTTCAGGGGGTGCAATGGGGTGGTGGGTAGGGTGTGAAACTACAAAAGGAAAAGCTGTTGGGAGTATGGAAAGGGACTTTTTCCCTTGAATTTTCTGAAACTGGACTTTTTCTTGAGCCTGTAGACTATCATCCATTTGGATGCAGAAGTTTTCTATAAATCTGCACCATCCCCCCCGCCCCCCGCTGCCAGACTGCCAAGTTCCTGGGCTGCCTATTTTTATACTGATTGTACGCTGAACTGGGACATGCAGGCTACAAGAGCACCAGAGAAAAACCACCCCCACGGCGGCCTGAAAGAGGCCATTTTACATGTAAAAAAGTGGTGTTTCTGGAACTTGTGGAGAAAAAAGAACACAGTACATGGGATTACTCTGAAATGGCCTCAGAAACTGTGAAGTTTAAATTCTGCTCCATTTTGCTAGATGTGTGGTTCCTGACTGGCACACCATCACATTTCCACACTTGTAGTGACAGACCAACCCCAGCCCCCAAAGTTTCCCAGAACTTCCGGTCCTGACCGTGAGGTACTATGGTTTAATCATCTAGCTATGCTCTCAGAAATGTTAGAGAAAACAGGTGGGATGGACGGAAAGGAGCTCCCACGTATGGTTGATCTTCATTATTTGTGGTAATTCTGTCCTACAAAGTCACCTTTAGCAAATACCAAAGCACTGTTACTATTGAACATACCTCCAGTCACATTTTAGTCAACCCATCAATACATGACCTTGTTTTTGTGTGTGTTTCTGTTCCAGAACCTCTTATTTGGGGCACCCGGATGGCTCAGTCGGTTGGGCGTCTGACTCTCGATTTCGGCTCAGGTCACGATCTCAAGAGTCGTGAGATGGAGTCCTGGGTCGAGCTCTGCACTCAGCGAGGAGTCACTTGAGATTTCTTTCCTCTCGCTCCTTCTCCCTCTGCTCCTCCCGCACCCCGTGCTCATGCACTCTCTCTCAAAATAAATAAGTCTTTAAAAACTAATGAAAAGTAAAAAAAATAAACCTCCTTATTTGATATAGGTTGTTGATCCATTAGCACTGCACCCATAGTATACGAACTATAAACTCACACCTGAACAAAGTTGCCCTAACATATACATTTTCTCGAAAAGACACACCACACCTTATTTAAAAATTTTTTTTTTAAATTCCAGTTAGTTAACATATAGTGTAATATTAGTTTCAGGTATGAAATATAGTGATTCAACACTTTCATAGATCACCTGCTGCTCATCACTTGTACCCTCCTTAATCCCCATCATCTGTGTCACCTATCGCTCCCCTCCCAACCCCATAACCATCAGTTTCTTCTCTATAGTTAAGAATCTGTCTCTTGGTTTGCCTCTCTCTCTTTTTCTTCCCTTTCCTTGTTTCTTTTGCTTCTTAAATTCTACATAGGAGTGAGATCATATGGTATTTGTCTGTCTCTGACTGACTTATTTCAGTTAGCATAATACTCTCTAACTCCATCCAGGTCATTGCCAATAGCAAGATTTCATTCTTTATTATGGCTGAGTAATTTTCCATTGTATATAAACATATGCCACATCTTTATCCATTCATCAGTCGATGGACACTTGGGCTGCTTCCCTATGTTGGCTATTGTAAATAATGTTGTTATAAATATAGGGGTGCATGTATCCCTTTAAATTAGTATTTTTGTATTCTTTGGGTCTTGCACTTAGAACACGAGGCAGCATTTTAGCACTAGCTGGGAGCACTTTTTTTTTAACATCTTAATTTTATTTTATTTTTGTCAGTGTTCCAAGATTCATTGTTTATGCACCACACCCAGTGCTCCATGCAATACATGCCCTCCATAATACCCACCACCAGGCTCAGCATTTTAAATAGTGACATCACTAAAAAAAAAAAACACAGAAACTGCATAAAGGGTGGCCCAACTGTAAAGGACACAACATGAGAGCTGAAGCAAGAAGGGAGAGCATCACCTAGTCCAACCTCAACCTTTAGCATCTCAAATTTTCCGCCACCCCTACACATGCCCACAAATGACCACAGAAGTACCATGGGTACTGATTGGCTTCATACAGGGGTTACAGATGAGCCTCAGCAAGTAGGAAAATTCACAAAAACAGAAGCCACAAATGATGAAGATCTACTGCCTTCGCTGACTTGGGAACTTTCCCACACTTAAGCTTATGATAATAAATACAAAATCTAGTCAAACCTATTAGTAGTGACCCTTTTAAAAGCCATTTGAAAATTCCAGTATTTTGAGCTGCACACACAGGGCACAAGTCACTGGCTGCTGGGGGCAAGAGAAATGCTCCTCTTGCTCCCCAAATTCAGCAGCCCAAGCACTTAGGCAAGTCACTGACCACCACAGACCCAGCAGTCTTGACTACCAGCACCAACCACTACATCTCTGTGACTTTGATCCAACAAACGGCCGCTGGTCTACCCACGACGGGATTTCCCACAGTCTCCAGAAGGCACTTCCTCAAATCGCCCCCTTTCAAGTCTCATCTGAATGTAATTTGCAGTTAGAATTCATGGGCATTCTTTCACACTCTAACAAAGAGGTCTCTGTGCTTCTGCACATTTCATTTCCATATATATGCTTAAGATAAAATTCAAAATTGAAAAAATGCCCTACTTCTTCCCATTTACCATATCCATGGCAACACCAGGTGCACTACAAAAAAAAAGGGAAATGTGCCAGATGTAACGCAACTGCTATAAGATCCTTGCACAGTAACAAATAATTTTTTATCTCTCTGGAGAAGTCAAGACGCTGATTTACCATCACTGTATGAAACTAGACCAAATCATGCCACCTCCTCAAGGCAGAAAACATTTAGGGGCACACAGAAGAGGCACTGGGTGCCCTGGGAATTCATCAGGATCACAGCACTTCTTCAGAACTGCAAGAAAGTTCAAGATTCACTCTTTTACAATGAAAGAGATAAGTACTTGAGATGTGCCTGCTTCCAAGGAAGGAGCCATTTTTTTTTTTTTTTTGGCTCCCTCCTCAGTCACAGCCAGACCGTTTTTAGCCCCCACCTCCTTGCCACTCTCAGACTAAAATAGGAAGCCCTGCTCCCTAACACTTCTGCTTTTTAAAAGTCTCAAAACTGACTACCTTCTCAAAGCCTTTTTGACATCACAACTAAAAAAGCTTTGGAGCACTAAAGTTGTGATTTACTGTGTTTAACTGTCATGCTATGCTCACCACTGATAACTCTTTATCCTCCCTTTCCTACACAAAATAGTCAAAGAAAAAAACGTTGAGCCATGTTTTTGATTTCACATGGCTGATTCTGCTCTGTGCCCATCGCCAGCAAAAGTCCGTGTCTGGGCTGGCCGGTATGTGCCTAGGGCCTTTCCTGTTCTTTTCGTTTCCTTGAGTCAATTCCTGTCAGGTGCGAATGCTCCAGAATTATAGAATTAGGACACAGGAACTCACCCTGAGTCATTGCTGGAACCCATCTTCTCTTCTGAGCTCATAATGAAAAACAAACGAAATCTAAAACTACACTGAAAACAAAAAGGCAGGTGGAAGTTTAAAGTGCAGATGTGGCTGTGGCCCCAGCTGGGTATGCTCAGGCGGAACAGATGTCAGTATTAAGCCTAGGAGAGCTACAAAAGTTAGTTTATATCCATCTCCAGTCCTAAGTGAAGAGGCTGACAAGAACACAAAGCCACATGGCACCTCCTTTGCTACCCGTTCTGCATGTGCAATCAGGGCATACAACCTGGAGGAGAATCCGAAAACCTGGTCTGGGGAGGCAGAGCAGGTCTGGCCCATTAGCGGCGAGGAAGTGGGCGTAGGACCTGACGAGGGCAGCTTTAGAGTTTACAGGCAGCACGATCAGAGAAGCTGGCACCGGGCCCATTCATCCTCTCGGCTCCCCAGAGAGAGAAAAAGGGTTACCCACGGTTGCATTCATTCCAGTCTGCCATAAAGGAAAAAGGCTCTTGAGAGAGTCTGGGGCCAGCAATAGTAGGAAGTTAAACCCTACTGTGACCAAGGAAAAAGCAAATCTAGTGATCATCATGAAGCTGGGAATTAACTAAGGTCTGTAAAATCAGAATAAGGTAGGAGAAAATCCAGAGCCTGGAAAGTTCGAGGAAGGGAAAGCAGTACTGGAAATACTATCAATGGGACTCAGATAAAATCTATTTATGAGACTCCTTTTATAGATATAGACTGGATAGCCATCTACACTGGAGCCAATCAGGTTTCCCTAAATTACATTCTTGTTATCTGATCTTATTACAGTCCTCACATTTCAGAGCTAGATAGGTTTTATTTTTAGAAAGCAGCAGCGATATACTTGAAAAGTGGGGGCAACTGTCTTCTTCAGGATTTGCAGCCATTGTAATTCAGTGATTTTATTCACCGCAGCTAACTGAAGCAGTCACTTATGAAGTCATAGGGACTAATTCAGTCAACCTGAGAAACTTGAAATATTAAGTTCCACTGTCAGACTCAGCCAGAAGTCACCTCTCCCTCCACCAAACTCCCAGGACACCTGGTGTCTGTCCGAGGGCCCTGACTCTCTCAAGGAGGCAGCATGCAGTGACTTGAAGTCCAGGGTCTTTATTCTCCAGGGAGATAAGAAATCACTTATTACTCTACAAAGATCTTCTCACTGAATTTTTCTTTGAGTTCAAGTAGCACTAGCACTTGTCCAAAAATAAGGGTCCCACATCTGTCCTGAGGTGGCTTTCTTAAAAACTTTATAAGTAAATATATTTTTGGAACAATTCCCTATCTGTTTGAAAATTACGGTACATTCTTAATTTTATTTTAATTCAGTTAATTAACATATAAAGTATTATTGGTTTCAGAAGTACAGATCTGTGATTCATCAATCTTATATAACACCCAGTGCTCACTACATCACGTGCCCGCCCTCAAGTCCACCACCAAGTTAGCCCATCCCCCTTCCCCCTCCCCTCCAGTAACCCTCAGTTTGTTTACTATGATTAAGAGTCTCTTATGGTTTGTCTCCCTCTCTGGTTTCATCTTGTTTTATTTTTTCCTCTCTTCCCTTGTGATCCCGTTTTTTTTTTTCCTTATATTGCACATATCATTCTTATTTTGCTTAAATGTTAAACATGCATTTTCCACCTTTTTTTCTGAAATTAAGGAGGGGTCCAGGGTCAAACAGAAAGATTACAGGTAATAAAGGAAAGAACAATGGATATCTTGACTTGTTTCCTGGAGTCTGACTGCTTGGGTTCAAATCCCAAATCCTCCATTTACTGGCTATGTGATCTTAGCCAAGTCACTTAAGCTCTCCGTGCTTTAGTGAGGATAGTAACAGTCACTACCTCACAGGATCACTGTGAGAATTAAATAGGTAAACCAAATATGTAAAATACGTAAAATGTTTCCTGTCACATAGTAAATGCCATATGTGAGTTAACCTTACGTTATTATTATGTATTACTATGTATTATTATGCATTATGCATTATTATATATTACTATCACATTTCAAATCTTGAAACATTTGAAGTTATAATACTTATCCATAATGATATCCTTAAATTTTATCACATCAAGTTAAAGTTGGCTTCATACTGGAAATGATATATGATCCAAAAGATAGCTAACAAAAAGCAGTGTTTTTTTCTCTATCATTACTGTGGGCCTACTGAACCAGAGCTTCCACAGTGAACAAATATGAAATCAAACCAGAGTGAATTAAAATTCAGAGGAAGAGAAGAAGAACCTAAGAGAGACTAGAAGTGAAATATGGGTCCACCAGGGGCAATTCAGTGCCCCCTGGACTTGTCATGGAAGCATCGGCTTCATCTTAAGACCTTCCTTCGGGAAGGATGGTCCCCACCCGGACCACGCTGCAGGTGAGGCAGTAGGCTACGGGGGCATGCTGCGAATGTTCCAGTGTGCCCACTGGTTTACTAAGCAGCCCCTAGAGAAACCAGCTCCTTGGGTCAACCCACAGAATAAATTTATGCAGAACATTGCCTCCCTTTTCTGAGACTGAGCTTTTTTCAGATCACGGTGATGGTTCATGAAAGTCACGTTGGTTTCTCCGGGCTCTAAAATTCAGTGACACTCTGTACAGACTTTTTCACTCCTGCCTTTGTATTCTCCGGAGTGACCTCATCGGCTACCAAGTGCTGGGATTCAAAGAAATGTTTGAAGAATGGCATGTTCTAGTTAACCAAATTTGTCTAATCAACTCAGCTCTTAGGAAAGCAAATAAAAAACAAAACAAAACAAAAAAAAAAACACCAAAGGAAAAACAAACAGTTTTTGTTTCAATCCTTGCTGGAAAATGTTTGAAAATACAGCTGACCCTTGAACAACGTAGGGATCAGGAGTACCAATCCTCTCCCACCCCCAACCCCCGCACAGGGGAAAATTCCTATACCTTGACTCCCAAAGAACTTACTCATAGCCTACTGTTGACAGGAAGCCCTACTGGTTAATAATAACATAATAACATAAACAGTCAATTTAACACCTACTTTTGATGTTATTTGTATTATATACTGTATTCTTATGGTAATGTAAGCTAGAGAAAAGAGAATGTTACTATGAAAATCATAAAGAAGAGAAAGTACATTTACAGTCATGCACTGTATTTATTGAAAAAATCCACTTGTAAGTGGACCCTCACAGTTCAAACCCAGGTTGTTCAAGGGTGAGCTGTATATTGACAAACTTTCTTATTGAATAAATAGAAGTACTGAACACTGTTTAATATTATTAATGATTTGAATTCTAAATAAAGTTCCTTAGGGTTTTAAGAGAACTGTAAAAATAGGGTTAGCAATTTAGAGAAGGACGACATTATTTTCAGTTGGCAGGGAAACAGGAAAGCCTACCCTGAGGCACAGGACCAGGAAGGCACAAGGGGATTTGAGCAGGTGGAAACTGGAGGGGACAGGCCAGAGGGAGAAGGGGCAGGAACACAGGTCATGAGGGAGTTTTGGGTGGAGAGAACCCACAAAATACGGAAGCTATAAATTCAGTAGCGTGTGTGGCATGGCAGCTGGTCCACATTTTCTGTATAATCCAAGCCGGAAGGGAAGCATGAGCCCAGAAAGGTAAGATGGGGGCAGATCATGGGGAGCCTCATATGACCAACTAAAGAATTTGGATTTTAACCCAGAAGCAGTAGGGGATCACCAAAGGTGTTCACCTCTGAGAACACGGACTGAGGAGAAGCAGGACATGACCAAAGGAGGGGTTCAAAATAATAAAACTCGCAGAAATACAAGTAGTGTAATGCTAAAGTGCCATTTATAACATACTTCGTAAATGTTTAACATACTCTAGCAATTTAATCCCACTTTACAGATAAGAAACAGAGGCAGAAAGGGATTAAATAAATTCTCCAGATCAGTGTGACTCTAAAGGCCAGTGGTGGCCGCCACAGGGAACCCCAGTATCTGTACATAGGATACAGCGTCTTTGTATAGAGAGAACAAGAACTCAGCACCCCTGCCTGAAATGGAAAAGGGAAGTCTAGCAGCTAAAAGGATGGACTACAGTAGCACATATCACAGGGCACTGTCATGGGCGTGACACATGCAGGAGCCATAAGTGGTGAAATTGTAATGTTGTCTCCGGAGACTGCCGCCTGTTAGCCATGACAGGAATCAGCAACACTCCTCTGTTGCTAACAAAAATTAGCAACCCAGAGCCAGGAGACCATGCTTCTCTGTGAATGTGATGAGATGATACACTTCAAAAATCTATCCAACTATGCATACCAGTAAGAAGACTTATTTGTAAGACCTCAACATCGCACTATGTTCAAATAAGGACTGAGTGGCAGAAAGTAGGGCTGGGTAGGAAGTGTTGGCCATCCTGCCATTTTAAAACAAAATCCTCTTTTTCTATTTAAAAACCACATGACAGTAGGGAAGGCCTGAAAACCAGGGACATTCTTCATCTAGATCCATAACCAAGTTCAAGGACACCATGGCATGTAGTTAAGCCACAAACTGAGGACTGAACTCTCATTTCTCAAACTGTAATATTCCTTTCCGTGATACTGACCTAGCTCATTGAATTGAAAATAAAACTGTTATTTTATTTTAACTATTTAAACTATAAAAGAAGACAACCCAGCTTCGCCTAGGAAGAGGAGTTAATATCTTACTTGCCTGAAGGCAAGAGGCCTGCCTTGCTGGCTGGCTGTGGCCCCTTCCTAGTGGAAGAGCTCTAATTTAATTAGGTTGGCTAGACGGAGAACTCCCCAGAATTCTGACTCTGATCTTAATTGCCATGAGGAACCTGGTGGCTAGCCTCAAGGCCTGCCTGAATAAATGATACTTAAAAGTGAACACGGAAAGCCGCCTTCCCTTTTATCAAGTGCACATTCAGAGTACTATTTCTTTTTCTTCAAATTTGATTAAAGTCTTCATTCCATTATGCCTTTCCAGAAGGGAGTCACAATGAAATCATAATAATACTACTGGAATCATTTCCACTACAACAAACTGGATATTAATGAAGGCTTATTCTTGCAATTGAAGAAAGGAACTAATTCATTATAAAAATGAGTAACACACGCGCTTATCAACCGCCTGTAAAATAAATATTTTCATGTGAAAGCTGTGTTTTTATATCCCAAAATTATTTCCAGCATTTGGCATGGGACCAAGGCAATTCAGAATCATTGCCATTTATAGCAAAGTTTAGGCTAAGTTGCAGGGCACACAAAAAAAGTATACTTGCTCAATATTCTAAAGTCACAGAGTCAATCAGAATGTCCGTTCAGGAAGGGACTTAGTCTAACTGATACACCAAGCTCTGTGAAAAGGAAGAGAGTCTACATGTGTCCATGGGTATAGCAGGCAAAACACTAAGAGAAACAGAACCACAGGCAACAGAAACTTAGTTTCAGAGAAGACACACATCAACTCCTAAAAGCTAGCACACCCGCTGATAGACAGACCTACCTTTTTAATTCACATGGGGGTCCCTGAAGACCAGATGTGTGACTAAGTAGCTAAACTAACGACTGGAGAAAGGGTGAATCCATCTGGTATTTTGCAAAAACATCTATCCACCTGGCAGAGAAAACTGAGTGGTGGATCCAGAAAATTCCTTTCCCCATCCAATTTAAGAAGAAAGTTTTAAATAAAAATAAATTAGCAAAATCATGCAATTCAGTGTGGTCACTGAATTGTTCCAATAAAATCAACACTGTTCCTGCTGTCAGGATCTCATGGGCTGGGTGCAAGACAAAAAAAGTACACACGACAGTTGCCACATAGAGAAAAAAAAAAAAAGATCTCCTAGTGACACACACTCCAGGTGCCATGGGAGCACAAAGGAGAGGAGACAGGACGGGACTTCTCCTTCAGGTCTCTGGAATTAAGGAAGAGACTCTTATCAGAAGACTGTAAGTTTTACCTTCCAATAAAGTCACTTTCATTCTCCACTCTACTCACTATCACAGAGGTCTGGGCTTTAAGGAAATTTGTTCCTAAAAGACAGCACTCACTATTTCTTAATCTCCTCCACCCTACCCCTAAAAAGGTAAAAGAAATAACCTCTAAACTTTTTGCCCAACTTCTAGTTTATAGCAAATATAGGAGTGAAACAGAACTGAATGGTCCCAAGGGAAACAATCCATCAGAAACATCCTCAGTGTGAGGCATTCTCCAAGACACACAGCCTGGTCACTTTCAGACGTCAAGGTCATACAGAAAATGTAAGAGAACATTCTAGATTCTAGAATAAAGGGCCATAACATTATTGCAACGCATCAATACTAACTGGGTCTTAATTCAGAGAAAAAAATAAACAGTTACAAAAGTAATTTTGGAGACAATTGGGAAAATCCGAACATGAACTGGCTAGGAAATGCCAGGAAAAATTTTTAATTTTCACATTTTGAAGGTTTTTTTTTTTGTTTGTTTGTTTGTTTTTGAGAGACAGAGATCACAAGTAGGCAAAGAGGCAGGCAGAGAGAGAGGGGAAAGCAGGCTCCCCGCTGAGGAGAGAGCCCGATGAGGGGCTCGATCCCAGGACCCTGGGATCATGACCTGAGCCGAAGGCAGAGGCTTTAACCCACTGAGCCACCCAGGCGCCCCACACATTTTGAAGTTTTATTGTGGTTATGTAGATTGTCCTTTTTCAGAAAATAGATGTTTAAGAAAGTAGGGAGCGCACGTCATATTCACTTACCCCAATTTACCTCAAATTGTTCGGCAACACACATGTGTGTGTATACCTTCACACCCTCACACACATGCATGCACGTGTACACACAAAGCAAATGGCAGCACAATGTTAATAATGATCTAGGCAGTACATATATAGATGTTCTGTGTACTAGCCTTTCTTTTTTTAATTAAGAAATTAATTAATTTCTGTGAAAGAGAGCAGGCAAGTACGCATGAGCGGCGGGGGCGGGCAGGGGCGGGCAGAGGGAGAAAGAGAACCTTCAAGCAGACTCCCTGCTGAGCCCAGAGCATGAGGCAGGGATCGATCTGACGACCCTGAGCCAAAACCAGGAGTCCGATGGCATAACACACTGAAACACCAGGTGCCCCAGTACACTGTTTTTTCAATTTCTCTCTGTTTGATCTTTTTTATAATAAAAAGCTAGTTGGGGAACTGGGGGAGAAATGCTGCTAAGACCTTAAGCATGTAAAAACGAAGTAAACATGTCTATGAGGAAACTCAAAAGAGTGAAACTCAAAAAAGGAAAGTTATATATTACTTCTCGTGTAACTAGCAGAGAGACGTTTAATCAGACGAATAGGTTACTTATTTATCTCTGAAAACTGTTACCACTTTTCCTATCTCAGATCTGTAGTTGTTTCTACTATAATCTATCTCAGATTTACTATGCAAATAAAAAACATCTCATAACTTAATATGATCATGAAACTATGGTTCTGGTGTTCACACTTTCATGCACAGCATGTTGTAAATATAAATACTCCAAGATAAGTCAGTAGGGAAAGATCAAATAGCTTGGCATTTACGATTCTATCAGAGAAACATGCCTGGATTTACATAAGGGAGAAATACAGCCTCAAATCTGCACATTCCTTTAATTTTCTCATACTAAATTATACTTAAATATCTCCATAATGCAAATAATCACAGCCCCCTCATCCCTGAAACACTGTGGTATTGAAAATGAAATGGAAACACTAAAATTGATTTCAGCAGTTGAGAAGAGGAAGCAGAGAGATTATGAATTTCATACACTGGGAAGAATGATGTGATCTATGTGTTTCCACCTTTTCTCACAGTTCCTTCACCTACACTAAGACTCTAATTTCAAGTCTATACTGTCACAGGTGGCAAAAAGAAGGGTAGATTTGTTTCAACTTATCATCAACAAAACTGGTAGCATTTAATGAAATTCCATAAAAGCTTGTTATAAAACAACAACAATAACAATAAGCCACACTAGTGACTCCTTACCTGTGGGGGATACGTTCCAAGTCCCCCCAGTGGATGTCTGAAACCACAAATAGTAATGAAACTTACAAAGACTCTGTTTTTTCTTACATATACCCACCTGTGATATCGTTTAACCTATAAATCAGGCACAGTAAGAAATTAACAACAATAACTTATCTGTTTCGAGAATTTTTTTATTTAGTTGAGAGAGAGGGTGAGCGAGAGAGAGAAGAGCACAAGTCAGGAGAGGGGCAGAGGGAGAGGGAGAAGCAGGCTTCCTGCTGAGCAGGGAGCCGGACCTGGGACTCGATTCCAGGACCCTGAGATCAGGACCTGAGCCCAAGGCAGATGCTTAATGTCTGAGCCACCCAAGTGCCCCTAACAACAATAACTTTTAATGAAACAGAACAGTATAACAATAGACTATAATAAAAGTTATGTGAGTGTGGTCTCTCTCTCCTCAAAAGATCTTATTACATAGACTCACCCTTCTTGGGGTGGAATGAGGTTGATAAAATGCCTACGCGATGGGGAGAAGTGGGGTGGATGATGTAGGCACGGTGATGCAGTGTTGGGCTGCTACGGACCTCCTGACAGTGCGTCAGAGGGAGGAGTATCTGCTTCTGGAGTGGGGTATGCCGACAACTGATATGGGGGAAAACACAACTGCAGATAAGGGAGGGCCAGTGAACTCAGAAAGTCGCCTTTAATGCCTGACTAATAAATGTCACTAAAGGGAAAAACAGAAGTGTTGACTAAGAGACTCATTCATAAATCAGGGACAACCTAAAATTTAACTGAAGTCGAACATCAACTCTCAGGCACCCACAATATGTCCCAATACCCTTATTAATTTTCTTCTGACCCTTCTTCAAAAATGCCTTTCGGCACTGCAAGGTTATCGGGAGCATCCTAAAGGGCTGTCTAATCTGCCTTAATTCATCAATGCCAAAAATCAATTATCAAGTCTCAATATTTTTTCACTTAATCAGAACAATCTGCACATTCCATTTGCAGTGCAACCTATCAGGCCTTTGCAGAAGGCATACATTTGTATTTTCTTTGCAGAAATTTGCCATTCCGAAACTACAGAAAGTGGGGCACATAAATAAAGTCAAGAACAAAGATGGAGCCCAAAGCTATCCCTCCAGTCTTCTCTAGAATCAGGGCAAGTGGAGATAAGCTTCACCATCAGCAAGCGGCGTTAGAACATTTACAAGGCAAGCAACCTGGATTGGTAAATAAAGGTCTAGACTTACAAGCTTCTTGGGGCAGCTTTCAGGAGCTGTTGGATCCCTAGCAAACCACACATCTCAAGGGTCTCAGCTAGAAGGTACAACTGAAGTCAGCGATGGCCTACTCCTTGATTTCCTGATAAAGATACTGAGACCCAGTGGGAGTCACTGTCTCTCCTCTGTTGAAGCTGAAACAAAATCCTGAATGACCTGAACCACATCTACACAAAACGTCTAACGATCGTTTCTGCTTGGGGAGTTTGGATATTAGGGAGAGCTGCTGGTGAGGACCTGGGAGTCCTTCCTGAAGCTGGGGAAGGAAGTGAGCCAAAGCTGGCTGACAGAACAAATGTGTGAAGCTCTGCTCAGCCTTGCTGAGGCTGTTCCTGGCTGCCAACCACATGTGACAGGCCGTCCTGGACCCCATGTGTGGCCTTTCCTAAGGCTTCCTAAGCAACAAATACCATATTGAATTGAGCAAAATGTGCCATCTTTGTGGTCATACCCTCTGGTCTTCCTCCTGTCTGTCCTTCTGTTCCTCTCTCTTTATTTTTACAATGATTTGTTTTGTATCTCCTATATCTTCTATATAGCTATTTCTAGATGCTAGACTATTGATACACGTTATCCTGGTGCTATGGCCTGTGAAAAGAATCCATGATGCTTTTAGGGTTAAAAAGCTCTAAAAGAAAAGTAAAAGTAAATTTTAAAGTGCATTTTTTTTCCCCTCATTACTGGCTTGATTCGTAACTGAGAACTGGGAGAACAGGAAGTGAAGAAAATTCTTAAAAGCAGACACCTGTAAAGCATAACCAAATCTGAATGTATGGTTTAAATTTAAGCAGGAAAAAAAAAATTTACAAAGACTTAAACCACAGTCTCTGTGGTCTGTTCTTCAGCTGGAAAGGATTTCTGAGTAGTGCAATTACACTTATCATACCAGTGTCCTAGGGGGGCGAAATGACAATGTTCATTCTTATCCCCAGTAAATCTAGTCACAACCAAAAAGATGGATGCAAACTAAGAGAACGAAAATTATCTGTGTGAATGATACATATGCAGGTAAACCATATTCAGGAAAACTGGTGTTTGTTTTTTTTAATAAAGGTTTTTATTTATTTATTTGACAGAGAGAGATCACAAGTAGGCAGAGAGGCAGGGGGAAGCAGGCTCCCTGCTAAGCAGAGAGCCCGACGCGGGGCTCGATCCCAGGACCCCAAGACCACGACCCGAGCCGAAGACAGAGGCCCAACCCACTGAGCCACCCAGGTGCCCCAGGAAAACTAATGTTAAGATCATACTGGTTACTACAACATTGTAGCAAATTACAGAAATGCTGAATGTGTTCTTCCAAATAGCAGAAACACAAGTGCCAACTGCTTTTAAAATACCTTACTGGATGCCTGGGTGGCTCAGTGGGTTAAGCCTCTGCCTTCAGCTCAGGTCATGATCCCAGGGGCCTGGGATCGAGCCCCGCATCGGGCTCTCTGCTCTGCGGGGGGCCTGCTTTCTCCCCTCTCTCCTTGCCTGCCTCTCTGCCTACTTGTGATCTCTGTCTGTCAAATAAATAAAATCTTAAAAAAAAAAACTTACTTAAAAAGTAGATTGAAAATGTTGCGAACTGTATTGTTAAAAATTGTACCAAGTTGTTCCTACTCATTTCTAAAACCTTGCTAATAATAAGCGGGAAGACATCTGTTCATTTTCAAAGCTGGAAATGTTTCTAGTTACCTATGAAAAATGCAGTTCTCTTCAAGAACTACCTCTTCTCAATGTCACTGTTACCCCATAAATTTCCCTTTACTTTTCAGTAGTGAAGCAAATCGAGAATTCTCTGCTCTTTCCCTGCGTAGTTGTGTGGAAGCAATTTGGGGCGAAACGTTTATAGCGGACCAAAATATACTTCCCCATCAGTTCCTGACTGATGCTCAAGTTCCACCCACAATTCACACAGAGCTTCATCTCAGGACAACCCACTCTTCTTCACAGTAAGTGGTACTTTATAAAACATTATGAAATAGATACCGTGTGGGTTTGGACTATAAAATTGTCACCAGGCTGAAATACCATGTTAAGACTAAGAAATAAAATGCTATTACATTTGGAGCACTCAAGGATGAAACCCAAGGGACAAAGTCTCAAGGGACAAAGGCACACAGTGGCACAGTTAAGAAGAGGAACCCAGGTGCAGAGACCCTCGGGGGCCCTATGGTGCCCAAGGGGACCCTGCATCATCTTCAGAAAGGAATGGGCCTCTCGGCTGTATTGGCAACACAGGCTACACAACTTGAGCAGATCTGATTCAGGAGGTCTGGGGTGTCGTTGGGGTCTACTTTTCTCTGTGAGCTTCCAGGGGGACACCAGGGCTGCTATTCCCCAGACCGTACCTTGGGTAGCAAGATCTTAAATCAAATGTGGAAGAATGAGATGAACATCGCATGCTGTGGGAAGGAATGAGGCTATGTGTGTAAGGACATGCAGGTTCCCTGGAAGAAAGCCACTCTCTAACTAAAATTACGATTACCCCAGTGGTAAATGGAATAGATTGTAATTTAAATGTCTTAATTATCCTTATGTCTTCAAGTCCCATTGTCTAGAATTTCCGAATCATATAAACTTTGGATAAAGTTATAGACAGATTAATTTTTACTAACAAATGTAATGTTTTTCTAGTTTTATGGGGTCTTTCTGGTAGTTAACAGAAATTTCTAATAAAAGGCATGTGTTTCTCTTAAGATATTAGAAAATGGTTACCCTTGTTTCTACACTTCTTTTTTCTTTTCTAGGCTACACATCTAGTTTCTTCAATTATTCTTTGATTAATAAGGTTTTGTTTTGTTTTGTCTTGTCTTGAAGTAGGCTCTGTGCCCAGCGAGGAGTCCAACACAGGGCTTGAACTCACGACCGAGATCAGGCCCTGAGCTGATATCAGATGCTTAACTGACTGAGCCATCCAGATGCCCGTGATTAATAAAGGTTTGATTTCACTGCTTTAGTTGCTCTATTCAAAAACTCAATGTAGGGGCACCTGGGTGGCTCAGTCGTTAAACGTCTGCCTTCAGCTCGGGTCATGATCCCGGGGTTCTGGGATCGAGCCCCGCATTGGGCTCCCTGCTCAATGGGAACCCTGTTTCTCCCTTCTCCCTCTCCCCCTGCTTGTGTTCCCTCTCTCGCTGTGTCTCTCTCTGTCACATAAATAAATAAAATCTTTAAAAAAAAAAACTCAATGTATAGGTCTACATGTGTTACCTCCTGTTTACTATAAAAAATCTACAAAATAATAATGAATAGAAACATCATAATATTAGTTGGCATTTATTGGATGTTTACTGTCTTTCAAGTACTAAACTTTAAGTGGATTATCCCCTTAAATCTCCCAGCATCTTTTTCACATCCCCATTTTGCAAAACAAGAAAATAGGGCCCAGAAAGATTAAGGAACTTGCCTGAGGCCACACAGCTAGCAAGTGCACAGGCCATGATCTACATCAGAAGAGGAAAGTTTAGGGGTGCCTGGGTGGCTGAGTCTGTTAAGCATCTGCCTTTGGCTCAGATCATGATCCCAGGGTCCTGGGATAGAGTCCCCCATTGGTGTCACTGCTCAGCAGGGAGCCTGCTTCTCCCTCTCCTCCTGTCTCTCTCTCTTTCTCTCTCTCTCTCTCAAATAAATAAATAAATAACATCTTAAAAAATTTTAAAAAAAAGGAGGAAACTTCAGAGGTGAGGTCCTTAACCACTACCTATATCACCTCTAAAAACACGCCTAGAAAATATTCTTCTACATAAAGGAAAAACCCATTATGCAAAAAATTACTTTCCTGACTCCATACAGTTTAAAATCTTGGTAACCACCACCAAAAACAACAAATCTTGGTGGAAATGTTAACAAGTAACACAAATACAAATAGAAAATTAAGGTCAAAAGTTTGTAGGGATCAAATCAGATCAAATCACATCGATAACATCTACTCCATGACATAGAAGACAAACCCATGGGGGGTTAGTGACTCTCAGTTGCCCAGGAGTGAGCATGGACTTTCACACGTGCAGCCGGGAACCTGAAGCCATCTTTGGAGCCAAACACTCACGAGTGGCTCCTGAATTAGCAGCTTTCTGTATGAAAGACTGGAAGGGAAGTTGAGTCCCAGAAGGTAGACAAAACTACACTCCCACATCCCAACCAAGACCTCCAGTGCGTGATATAAATCACTGACTTAATTTGGCAATAAAAGTGTCTTGGTATGGTGAAATTCATTCTTTTAAATTTGGCTGGGATTCTCACTGGCTGTACGTATTTCTTTAGCACCCAGGAAAGAGCAGAATATTAGTGCTTTTTTAACCCGGCTGACTGAGAATGGGCATGAGATTAGAGCACGCGTCACCAACACCTTTTAAACAAAGGAAGCTAGAACTGCTTTGTCTTGGTAGCTGTCAAAATGAAATGTTGAATGTGAGACTTGATAAGCTTTTAAAAGACAGAAAGGTTTGCAATCTTATGACAGGAAGATCAATCTTTGGAGAATCTGTGGCAGAATGTTCCTTGAGATTGCAATAAACAGACACTGGATGCCTCTGGCTTTGATCAACAGGGATTTCTTGGGAATATATTTTGGAGAAATGTATTCAGTTCCTAGCTCCACCCATGGCCGAACGGAACTGTCATTTGTTTTCCTTCTGAGAGAGCGAGCCTTTGTGGTGTAAGCTGTTGGAAGAGCTGGGGCAGAGCCTCTGCTCCTGAGCCCAACAACCCCTGTGAGGGCCTTGGTAACACTTACTAATTCCCTCAAACAACAACACACTCATCCCCCTGTTAAGACATCTAATGGACCTCAAAAGCAACCACTCGGCCACTGGAAAGATGAAATGACAGAAAAGATGAGAGCAACAGCTGTTTTCCCATTGGTGGAAAAGCCTGGTAACAAGGGTCCTTTGTGTCCAGAAGACACTCAGATTTTTATAACTGCCAGGGGTCCTGTGAAATGAGCAGCTTTTAGCTCACACCCTTTACTTCATTCAAAAAAAAATTTTTTTTAATTATTTCTTTTGGATTATATAAAGGAAGGGCCACCTAATCAAGGGAAGGAGGAGAAAACAAAAAGAGGGAGTCCATGGGCATGAAAAGGTGGCCGGAGGGCGGGTGGGAAAATCAGAAGGGCGAGGCAGCCTCTGGTTGTGATTTTTACCCCACACTTTGTTCAGTACAGTGTAACAGTGAAGAGTATAAACTAGAGTCACACTGCTGGGGGTTAGTCCCCAAAAGGGCCACTTTACAACTGAAAAACCGCCTACCCTTTTGTGTTTCAGATTCCTCGCATCTAATATGGGGATGATCATGAGAGCACTTTGCCTAACAGGACCTCTGTGAGACTCTGATGAAGTAATCGATCCCACGCACTTGGAGCCAGGCCTGGCACGTGCCACACGTTTGGTGCATGTCACTGGTCTTTCTGCACCGCCCTCTCTCAGTTCCTGCGTCCAGATCCTGTGGGCCTGCTGCCTCTACCCCAACTCCCAGGTCCCTTTGTGTTGCTGTCTTGCATTCACCTCTGTCCCTGGCCTCCTCACCTCACCCCCTTAAGCCTCTTCCTATGATGCTCCAGGCATAGTCAGTGCCATGTTCACTTAGTGCACAGAGGTTGGAGGGCAGGGGGTAAGGGACAGGAGGCAAAATCTCTCCAGCTGCAGTGGGGTTTATTAAGGCAACAATAGAGATGAGGAGACCGAAGAACCCCACAAAACCCCACCTGCAAGTCTCCAAACATCAGGAAGGAGATGGCACAGGAACCCGCTTTCCGGCACAACAGGGCCACAGCGGACTGTTTTACTTTATTTCATTAACCAAGTGAATGCTAGACCCCCTGGGAAAGCAATCTAGAAGCCTGCTCCGTGACACCTCCATTAAAAAAAGGATGCGTTCCGACTGTACATTTCAATATCTGACACGTCACTATACTGCTTTTCATCATCATCAACAACAACGACTACAACAACAATAATAATGATGAAGGCCTCAAATCAGCCCTTGTGCACAAATTCCCTTTCCTAGAGCTTCATTAGAACTGGCCCAGCCCCAGAAACTGGGGATTTTTACCAATTCCCCCGTGCTCTGCTCGTCTTTGGTAGTAAGAGCTTTGTCCCTAAAGCTCTGTCCTTTCCGATGTCACTGAAATGCATTTAAGCTTTCCCATCTTGGTCCACTGTAGGTCAGAAATGTTGCTCTGGTGACATTAGGTTTCATCAGTGTGTCTGTGCTAATTAATCCACATCTCACAGAATCCAGAATGGCAACAAAGGGAGGGACTTTCCTTTTGGTCTCACAAGCAAGCTCCTCTGACAAGACTTGCTGCAAAATTTAAATTCAGTGGTCACTTATCAGTCTTACAGATTTGTCCCAGATCAAAAAGTGTGTGTCCCCAGTTTCAACGCCAGTGCCCCTAGAGCAGAGAGCAGTGTGCGCCCACCCCTCCCCTCCACGCTGGCATTACAATACAGCACAGAACTCTTTGTGTTTTGCTGTTGTCATTTCAACTCCAGGCTAAGATGCAAACTGCGAATTACACTTTGTACAATTTCATATCCCACTCTAATAATACAGGATCCCAGCAAGAAGGTGAGAAAAGGGCCCTATAAGAAAAAATATAATAACCAAAGCATTTATTATTATCTCAGATCTTTAGATATATCTATAGTCAGGTTATAATTTGATTACATGTGATTAAGTCATTTTAAAACTCTTTCTTCATTGAAGGCACCAGGATGGCTCAGTTGGCTAAGCGACTGCCTTTGGCTCGGGTCATGGTCCTCGAGTCCTGGAATTGAATCCCCTATCGGGCTTCCCCTACTCTGCAGAGAGCCTGCTTCTCCCTCTCCCTCTGCCGCCACTACCCTTGCTTGTGCTCTGTCAAGTAAATACATAAAATCTAACAAAACAAAACAAAAACCTCTTTCTTCATTGAAAATAGTTCTATAAGGCTATTTTGCAGAGGAAGCTCACTACCAAACAAGAATGTTTGGGTTAAAGGAGACTTAATTTTTTAAAAATTGAAGACAAGACGGGGAGCCTGGGTGGCTCAGTCAGTTAGGCATATGACTCGTTTCAGCTTAGTCGTGAGATCAAGCCCCGTGTCAGGCACAGAGTCTGCTTGAGATTCTCTCTCTCTCCCTCTGCCTCTCCAGCTTGTGTTTTCTCTCCCTCTCTCTCTAAAATAAATAATCTTAAAAAAATTTTTTTTGAGACAGGGGAATGGAGCCTAAGAAAGGAACAAATGTTTAAAAAAAAAAAAAAAAAGCCTTGGGCTAGAAACACAAACATTCATGCCAAAATGCTCCAAGAGCTTCCCTTATCCCCCACCTTACTTGCCCGAGGGATCTCACTCCATGAAGCCACTCTCTAGACCTGCCTTTCTGGGGTACATACAAGACGGCAGACTTATCAAATTACTCTGAAGCTACACAATGTTAACAACGTTATATCGCTGAGGTTAAGATCAGGCACCTCATGCTTCAATATTTTAAGCTGCAAGATGACGAACAATGGGACAGATGTTTCTGAAACTAGATTTGCCTGACAATTATTTCAATATTCGCATTGCTTAGGTACATGAGGGACAAAGCAGGCAGTTGCCTTTGAGTGCATTTGCAGAAAAATTAACTCTGAAAGGTATGAAGGTGGTGAAAAGTGATAAGGTGATTTAGGAAACTAAAGGTTATTTGCTTTGTTGTGATTACTGAGGTGTTATTATCTCTCTATCATTCACATCATCAGGTTGATAGTGAGGAATCTCAGGAAAGGAGCCAGATTTACCCCGTATCCAACTCAGCTAGAAAAATGATTAATATAGGGAAAGATAATCTTTTTTTCCCACTAGCAATAAAATGAGCATATGTGGAAACACCATTCCAATAAAGAAAAAATAACCATAGACAAAAAGACATAAAGCAATACCAATGCATCTCATAATACTGGTGTCTCGTTCCATGGAGTTCTAAAAAGCCACTTTTTGTAGGGATTACTATTTCTCTGATGAGTTTTAAAAAAAAAAAAAGGATCCCCGATTCCACAATGACCAGTGACAGTCCAGTCCAGGCTGGAGTTAAGTTGTGTTCCGTGGGTTCATACCACGTGGCGGTCCAGTCTACGCACCCTGCTCATAATTAGATCCCGCTGTCAAGTCCATGACAACACTCCTGCTTGGCTGAATCAGCTGGACCAGGTCTCAAAAGAACAGCCCTTTGGCCTATTTTGTTTTTATTCCAAGATCTACATATGAGTTCTTGGAAATGCAGCCCTTGCCCTGTACACAGCAAGTCCCCCACCTACACACCTGGGAAACAGCCTTCTTCAGGAGGGACAGAACTTTTGTCAGCACGGAGGTTTCCCTGCAGAGCTGGAGAAGGCAGTGTGGTCCTAACCGTTAAATTCATTAATAACCTAAGAGAATGCCAACCTTCCTCCCAAGAGAGCTCCCCTACAGTGTGCTTCCCTGTCCTTTGTGGCAGGAAGGCCAAGCCCTGCGCTTCTACCTCCCAAGATGTGAGCATCTAATGGCATAATGCAGGTGTTCCCGAAGCCAGTCCAGTGACTGCTGAGTGATTCTGCACCAGCTCCCAGAAACCAGCCACCACGCCATTTCAGCTCTCGAGGGAGTCCCAAGGACCCAGCATATGAATTTTGGAGGGAGTAAGAGATCTGAGAAACAAGGACAGTCTGTTGTAAAGCAGAAAAATATAGTTCTTCTGGCTGCACTGCCGGTCCTTACAATCCAGAAAGGCAATCAGAATGTATCCAATTGTTAATCAGATGAGACAAAGACTCTCAGTGTTTGCACATTGCCAGGCTCCAGTCTTCATATTTTCCTCCCAATTTTAATGAGATCTTCCAGCTGCTATTATTGTGTCATCCTTTTGCCTCTGCAATGCACTAAAAACAGCAATGTTTACACAAGGTGGCACCCATGCCTGGGAACTGTCAGGGAAGCAGGGCCATTGTCCGCACAGGAAGCTTCTAAGGCTGGGCAGAGCGGTATTATGTCATGGAGCCTTCTATACTACGTGGGCGCCACAAAGCACACATCCTTTCTGTTTTTCCAAATTAAACACAGACGGCCATAGCTCCATTTGATTTTTAAAGCCAACCGCAGCCAGGAGATTTGAAGTTAAGGCTTCCTCTCCACACCTAATGCATCTCGCTGCTGGAGGAGTCCAGGAGATACCTCATGTGCATGTGGTTGTAAGGGACAGAATAAAGACTAGGGTTTTTATTTCAGCCTAAGGCAGAGACTCCATCTCTGGAAATTAGAAGCCAAGCTGAAAGGGGTTCCCTTTACTGCCTTTACCCTGCTGCATCCAGAACGTCCCTGCCCCCAGGGCGGAACGGAGGAGACACCCATAGCTCCTAGTGTCTGACCAGCATGTAAATGTCAGCAGCCGGGCGCCTGGGTGGCTCAGTGGGTTAACCCGCTGCCTTCGGCTCAGGTCATGATCTCAGGGTCCTGCTCAGCAGGGAGCCTGCTTCCTCCTCTCTCTCTCTGCTTGTCTCTCTGTCTACTTGTGATCTCTCTCTCTGTCAAATAAATAAATAAATAATCTTTAAATGTCAGCAGCCTGGAAGGTGGGTAAGCTCCTCAGAACCGGAACCGCCACCTGAAATCAGCCCAAGACATGATTTCCTTTCTCTTTTTCCTTCCTTGCTTTCTTTCTGTTTCTTCTCTCCTGCTGATGCCTTTAGAGCTGCCAGGAAACAGCTCACTTGTGATAAAGAAACTGCTAGCAACCATATTTTGCAATAAGGACCCCAATGCCTTCTCTCACTCATTTTATACTCAAGTTGGTTGCTGTCTTGCCATATATCAGAACTCATTCATTCATCCTTTCAGTATTCTGGTAGGCAGAATTTTAAGATGTCCCCCAAGATATCTGTCCCCCTGTTATCTATACCTCATAGAAGCCTCTCCCCTTGAATGTGAGTGCATCCCATGAATATGATGGCATATCATCGCTCCTGGAATTATGGTACCTAACACAGCAAAAGGATTTTGCGAGAGTAATTAAGTTCCCCAATTGGCTGACTGAGCTCTTAAACAGAGATGATCTCACGTGGGCCGACTTAATCAGCTAATACTTTTAATTTTTTTAATATTTTATTTATTCATGAGAAACAGAGAGAAAAAGAGGCAGAGGGAGAAGCAGGCTTCTTGCTCTGCCCAATGCAGGACTCCATCAATCCCAGGACCAGGAGCACGACCTGAGACAAAGGAAGACCCTAAACCCACAGAACTACCCAGGCACCAGGCAATGCTTTTCAAAGAGGGACTGGAACTGGGACCCTCTTTCAAAGAAAAAAAAAAAGGCCACTATGAGTTCTGTGAGTTCTCCAACCACAAGAAACTGAATTCTGGCGATAATCTCACGAACTTGGAAGAGGATTCAGCCTCAGGTAAGAGCAGCTCTAGCCAACACCTTGATTACAGTCTTGTGAGACCCTAATCAGAGGACCACGCTAAGCTGTGACTTTACTCCTGGCCCAGGGAAATTGTGAGATAATAAATGTTATGTTGTTTTAAGGAATTACATTTTTTTTTAAAGATTTTTATTTATTTATTTGACAGAGAGAGATCACAAGTAGACAGAGAGGCAGGCAGAGAGAGAGAGAGGGAAGCAGGCTCCCTGCTGAGCAGAGAGCCCGATGTGGGACTCGATCCCAGGACCCTGAGATCATGACCTGAGCCGAAGGCAGCGGATTAACCCACTGAGCCACCCAGGCGCCCTGGAATTACATTTTTTTTGTGGCAGTTTCTTATGAAGCAATGGAAAACTAATCCAAATGCTGATGTGGGCCTGGCATTGTGCTGGGAAGCTGAGGACAGAGAAATAAAGAATACAATACAATGAGGCTAAGTACAAAATTCCATGGGGCCACCAGGAGCCTCTAGTTCTGGTTTGTGGGGGGAGGGGTGTTGAGAACATCCAAAGAGAAGCAGCATGCTCCCCAATTTTTCAAAGAGCACAAAGTTGATCGCATTTAAAACTTAGAGCTTTTGGGGCACCTGGGTGGCTCAGTTGTTAAGCATCTGCCTTTGGCTCAGGTCATGATCCCAGGGTCCTGGGATTGAGCCCCGCATTGGGCTCCCTGCTCCGCAGGAAGCCTGCTTCTCCCTCCCACTCCCCCTACTTCTATTCCCTCTCTCGCTGTGTCTTTCTCTGTCAAATAAATAAATAAAATCTTTAGGAAAAAAAAACAAAAAACAAAAAACTCAGACCTTTCATCAACAAGAGCGTTGTGTCCATGTTGTGACAGGACTCCTGGGTCTCAAAACAGACAGTGACAATCAGCATAAAGAATATAATTATTTCCGTTGAGTCCAGCAGCAATTTGACAACTTGGGTCAGGACTCCAGGTTATTAGAAGGAAAGGAACTTAAACTGTCCCACTCAGGAATTTTTACACTGACAGAACCTGTATCCTATAGAAAAAAAGAAAAAAAAAGAAAGGGAAGGAAAGAGTATTTTCATCTGGGGCCCGCATAAAGGGAGCACTGTCGTCCAAGCCTGCTGCTGTGTGTGAGACCCTCGCTAACAGTGCCTCTCAGGTTCTTGTTTCTCTAGGTTAGGGAGACGTTACATGAACACAAGGTCCGTGGCAAATGTCTAACCCAGATGGCTTTCCCCTGGTCACTAGCATGCCTCAAGGCTGCCACTTTCTTTGGCCATAATCTGCATGTGCTTAAGGAATGCCAACTAATTCCCCTGTTTGTCCAAGCAGTACAGAGGAAGGAAATCTACTGCCAAAAGGGAAAAATATCATTCCAAAAAAATATCATTCCAAAGTCAAATATTAGTTACTTCCGGATGATGTACTGCTTTGTATCATCCCTGCCAGGGCTTTCCTCCTTCACTCCTGTGCATCATGTTCGTTCCTTTGGAATTTCCCAAAAGATCTTTCTTACTACTTTACCAGAGACATGAGCTCAAGGGCTCAGTGGCCAGCTTCACTCCTTCATTTCAGCCAAAAAGAGCTTCCTGCAAGCATTTCATGAAAAATGGAGAGAGAAAGAATATAGGATGCTCATAAATTGAGCAAGTTTCTGTATCATGCAATTCAGTTCAGACAGATCTCATCATTCAGTCTGAAATTAATGGCTCCCAGGAACACACAGTGATCTCCCACTGTTTACAAGGCACTGCACAGGGCTCACATTTAGTCCATCCAACAGCTGAAAAACACAAGCCCTGTGCAAGGCTTTGGAAAGAGACTGATGTCTCCCCATCTCTCAAATACACACACACACACACACACATACACACTCTAGTTCTGTAGATTTAGATTCTGGTGCCATGTCTCCTTTAACTTAGAGAACCATCTGTGTGCAGAGCATAGGGAGGTAAAGCCCTCCAAACTCCGTGCAAGCACCCTAACCACAAGGCCGAGAGATAGTGCTTTATTTAGACAGCGGTGCACTCACCTCACGATCGTGTGAAGCTAAGCCATACAGTAGGCAATTTTGCTAAAGTCTGGAGTGCACAACTGAGCTTAAACTCCACCCCTGTAAGATCATTAATCTGCAACAGAGAACACACCTCTTTGTGCTGGTGATGAGGGGGGCACACAGCAGCACGGAGCCTTCCAGCAGCTCTCAGCTACCTACCGACAGTCCGAGTCAGGGCCCTATCAAGGATTTCTGCCTCCTGAAAGAAAGTGGCTCTTGTCCATCAGGCATATTTTGATTTCATCTTTTCAGTAATCTCACCATCCAGTGGCCAAAAAGAACCTGTTATTCTAACATCCAAGAATATACTTGTAAATGTTTCATGTAAATCTCATCCTAAGACTAAGCAGAATCTTTATCATTCCTGCTGCCAGAAAGAATTTTGCTGGCTGAATTTATCCAACAGACAAGGAAAAGGTGAAGAAAAACCAATAAATATCCCATACACCAAAATGGAAAAAAGCAACTAATCCCAAGCAACTGAAAGTAAACAAGTGAGTGTTTATCATAACCAGTTTTGAGTTACTTAGTTGACTTTCAAAAATCTTTAAAATTGTTGAAGTTTGTTCATCTTCCTTTTAAAAATCTTAGAACATGCACTTAATGGTCTATATGTTTAAAGAGAGGAAATAGTTGATACGGAAATGCTTTAAACAGCAGGAAGGGAGACCCACAAATAACTATTTTAAGTCTTCAAAGAGATGAAGAGGAAAAGGCACGCCATGTATCAGTCATCCAAAATAGTCTCCCCTGGTTCTCTCCTGTGTGTCACTCATCACCATAGGCCATGATGTATCTTCAGTCTCCTCTCCACCAAACTAACATGGCAGCTTCATGAAGGCAGATATCATGTTCATTCTATGACTATAGAAGCACCCAGCATGGAGCCTGGCATTCGTTCACTCGTCCACTTTATTCATTTATTGAGCTCAATATTTAATAAGATCCTACCAGGGGCTAGACACTGTCCTAGGAACTAGGGATACTAGTTACAAGAGAAAAAGAAAAACAAAGTCTCTGCCAGCATTTGATGATGGAGGGGGAGAAGGACAACAAAGAAGCAGACAAAAAAGAGATAAGTAATAATAGCTAATAATTATTGAGTATTTCTCAAGTGCCTGGCACTGCTCTACACTCCTTACATATTCAAGTTCCAAAAGCCCTCTGAAATAGGTACTGGGCAGGGCCTTCCCAGTGACTTGCCCAAGGTCACCGTACCAGTAAGTGGAAAAGCAGGAACCTCAACTTGGAATGCCTTGAATGTGGTTCCAAGCCACTATGCACACTGCTGTGCCATCTGTTTCCCACTTGATCACCTGATCTCCAAGCCCAATACCTAAACAGCCACCATAGTTTTAAACCTCTTGGAATGCCCAGCAAAAAAAAAAGCGAGGGAAGCCAGTGACAGAGGCATGGTGATCTGAGCACTGTGGTATTTCATTCTGGGAAAGCCCTGGTATCATGCACATTCTAGGAGGATCGATAGCCCTGGGTGAGGATATAACTGGCACATTTTGAGAAAACCCAGTATACGCAGCCAGCAATTCTGCTACCCACGGCACAAAAGGCCATGTGTGGAAGACAGAGTTGGTGTCCATCACTCAAGAATCTACACTTGAGGGGCGCCTGAGTGGCTCAGTGGGTTAAGCCGCTGCCTTCGGCTCAGGTCATGATCTCAGTGTCCTGGGATCGAGCCCCGCATTGGGCTCTCTGCTCAGCAGGGAGCCTGCTTCCTCCTCTCTCTCTGCCTGCCTCTCTGCCTGCTTGTGATCTCTCTCTGTCAAATAAATAAATAAATAAAATCTTTAAAAAAAAAAAAAAAAAAAAAAAAGAATCTACACTTGAGTCTCTTCTGGCACTCAGGCTGACACACATCGCTGTGAATACCACGGACAACTGTTCGCTTGGCATGTAGCATACTCAGCGGAAACATTCTGCTGATAGAAACGAAAGTGAAGAAACTATTCCAAGATCAGGAACTGGACCTGATGCTGACCTATCTTCTCATCCCACTGGGCTACTTACACTAACAACAGAGATACACAACAGAGATACACTGGGCAGTTGGAGAATGTGTGCTTTGATCAACAAAATTCTAAGTACTGTAACATATATTCAGAACCGAAAGGAGTTCCTTTTTCATTGTTTGGGTTTGCTTTTTTGTTTTGTTTTCTAATAGTTAATTATTCTTCAGGGTGCTCTCTGGGTGAATTTCAGGGTCTACAGATCCACCAAGGACAGGGCCCAGGGTAAGCACCATTGGCTTTTACTTCTGTCCCTGAGAAAGGTGGTGAGAAGTGGGGAAGCAGGCTGATGAGAGTAGGTTAACAACACAGCACCTTAAAAGTGTGAACAGAAATCCTAAGTCATCCTCTCCTGTCTTTTAATTTTAGACATTCCTGCTCCACTACATAAAGTCCATCTCCCAAGATAAGTGTGGTTTATCTGTGGCTGCCATGCCCTGCAAGAATAAATTCCACCTCATCTTCATTCCTGTAGCGTCTCTTTTAAAAATCTAACTTCTTGGTGGATTCCACCCTGCTCTACTGGAAGATGCCCCATCCGTTCCTGTTCCTCTAACAGAATAAAGGGGACCTTGGTGTTTTTCAATCAACCTATAACTAATTGAAAAGTTTCACTAATATATAGCTGGGCCCTGGGGAGAATTTGAAAAAAAAGAAAAGAAAATGAAAGAAAATGCCCTGGACAGAATTAAGAGAAAGAAGTACAGATTGAGTTTCTCATGCACAAAGCGGTGTGTTCCCAGGGGCAGAAAGACCTGGTTTAATTTTGATGTCTCCACTTCTCAGCTCTGTGACCTGGAGCAAATTATTTAAATTGAGCCTTGGTTTTAGAGGCCATGAATCTAATTTTTAGCACCGGTATAAAAGCCATGTGAGGAAATGAGCTGACCTCCTCTATGCCATGCCCTAGGAAAGACACGGGAAATGTCACTTTCCTTTCTTCTCCAGCATCTTCAAGGAGTTTGCGAGGAGTCAGTAAAGAGTGAGATGTGAGTGCTCAAACTGTGAGATTGAAACTGGATTTGAATCTCAGTTTCTCTGCTTAGGACTTGGACATTTCTCTTTCTGGGCCTCGATTTTCTCATCTGCCAAATAGGGAGAAAACATATATTTGCCTCCTATAATTATTTCAGGGATTAGTTGAGAAAAGCCCCCTGAAGTACACAGCATGACACTGGACTCAATAAATAAGGCCATTATCTTTCTCAGTGTTGGGACCTGGAAAGGGAAGACATAAGATTAAAGAATAATTGAGGGACAACTCGATCCCGTGAACCACCTGCTTCCGACCCAAAGCCTGGAGTTCACAAAGGATGGGAGGTGAACGGGGAGTGGGAGGCTGGGACTGGGGACACCCCAGAAGAGGTAGGAGTTGAGATTTGGGGGGGTGACTGACAGGCACCGGAGTACTGGAGTTTTAGTTTTTATTGTTTTGTTTTTGGTTTTATTTTATTTGGCAAATGCAGAGAGGAAAGCAAAGGTATGATCAAAGGCGAAGAAGAGGCACTTAACCCAGAACATATGGAACATTACAGGAAAAGGCAGCTGGAGCCCCAGGGGCCGAGAGGAGGGTGTGAGGAAAACCCAGTGGGATAAGCAGGGTGGCGCCAGATTCCAGGGGCCCATCAGATCTGCCCGCAGGCAGGCAGCTGACTCCGGGTGGGGAGGCAGGAGAGAGCCATGCGGGGAGGCTGGGCAGGGGCCCTGCTGGTCACAGCTGTAATGCTGGAAGTCTGGGAGTGATAGGCCACATGCTCCCAGAGCTACAGGGTATAGCCAGGAAAGGCCAACAAGCTCCACTTTCTCTGGGAAAAGACAGTTCTTTCTAAATGACCACGTGATTGGTGGGAAAGGTGAACTTAGGCAACTAAGATTCAAACCGTGGCTCCTCCATTTTCCACGGGGGCGTCTTGGGGAAGCTGCTTAACATCCAGGAGCCTCAGTATCTGTAAAGGACACCTATCATATAGGTTGGAGAGAAGACTGGGATCCTGTCTACACAGTGTCTGCTACCCAAGGGGTTTACAACAAACGCTCTTGGGCCTTGGACCTCATTAGCCAATATCATCCTGGAAAACCTGATTGGGTATCAGTTTTTACTATCAATTAAATAAAATGCCACTCATAAATGGACTTAGAATATTTTATTACTATGACTATATAGACAGACAGTTAACAAGCTGTTTCAAAACAAAGAAAATGAAGATCAAAGAATCTGCCCACTACAATGGAAATATCAGTCTTCTAGCAGGAGGCACTGACTCAGCCACCAAGTCCCAATTACTCTGTGTTTTGAAACAGCTTGTCAATCAGGGACACACTGCACACAGACGGCTAAAACAAATATTGCAAATGGTCTACTTATAAGTTGAATAATGGGTCTACTTTACTAAGGTATAATTTTTATAAAAAAAAAAAAATATGCCCCCATTATTAAGAGTTTCCGAGTGTTGACCAAAGCACACAGCTGGGCACTCAACATTACAATCAAGACACAGACTGCTTCCATCACACCTCGTGCTTCTCCAGGCAATGACCTCCCCACCCCCAAGCCCCAGCTCCCTGTCTGACCTCTTCATCTATGTTGCTATGACCATTTAAATCATGCCTGCATTTTGCCCAGACCCCTTTCTAGGCTGTATTTCAAAATTTTAAAATGAGTACTGCATTTTGCCCACTCAAATGAACAACAAATGCCAAACACCTTCCTGTAAGGGTTTCTCGGTTTGAATGTTAAAAAGAAAAACCAGCCACCCGCCGCCATTTCTTCAAAGGACAGCAGTGTGGGCAGTAGACGGAGATGGCCAGGATAAGCTCTTCTGATTCTAGACCTTACCCCATACTACTGGCTGGGGGACAGGGTGATGGGAAAGTCACTTCGTTTGTCTCCATTTCATTTTATTCTTAAAAGATGGTGTCTAGGTGCCACATGAGTGGAGCGACCGTAGGATTTATCATCCAAATCAGGAGATGCTCTCCTTCATTAAGCCAGGGCAAGAGGCTTAAACCAGACAGGACTCAGCATGATCATCTCCAAGAGCACGTCTTGTGGTGTCCACCGTGACCAAATGTTCTCTTTCAAAACTGGAAGGGGGTGACATGTCACAAAATGACACGTTTGAAAGCTAAGGTCTTTCATCCCAAACTGATGGGGCCCATCACCACAATCTACCATGTGGTGTCAAGAGAATACAAACAAGGCTGCCTGGCTGCCACAGGAGAGAGGGGGTCTGAGACACGGAAACTGGAGAGAGAGCCCAGGGCACACACTGAAACCAAGAAACCACTTTAGAGAGACCCAGGCTGCCTGATTATGCAAGCACTTAGCGGGGTTCTCCCATCTTTGTCACTCACTCTCCAAGGGGCAGACATCAGGGGCTCTATCAGGGCACATTACCCCAGAATGCCCACTGTGCAAATTTCCTACAGAGATACCAAGTCCTCATTAACATATCAAGGACGTTGGGGGTGGAAGGGGAGCAAAAGCTAGTCTTTACAGCCACCAACTGAGTTTCATAAAATAGATCAGACTTGGCACTTTAACACTCTCAAAGTTATAGCACAGCACCCTTTAAAGGACTGCGCAGATACAAGAAAGCATGAATTGTAAATATCTGAACAAACCAGAGCTAGAGACTTTTGCAAGACTATAACCACGGGAATGACTGGTACAACTGAAATTAACTTTGATTTAGCCAGGCTTTCTAAAGACCAGAAAAAACATAATTGCCTAAAATTGCATGCAGAGATTAGCATCCACACCTCCAAGGGAACTGCACAAAGAGGTATCTATTTGCCTTCAAATGCATAATCAGATTCCTTTGATTTGGATCAATTTGCATCAACACAAAAAATTTTGGTTATTCAGCCATAAGCCGAGCTGCCATTTTAGCTAAAATGGGCTGCTGTTCGATCTCCTAAGACTCTAAGAGCAATTGATGAATGTATCGCAGATCTGTATGACAAAATAAAATGCATTTTTAGAAATCAAGTCAATGGGGGCGCCTGGGTGGCTCAGTGGGTTAAGCCTCTGCCTTTGGCTCAGGTCATGTTCCCAGAGTCCTGGGATCCAGCCCCACATCGGCCTCTCTGCTCAGCGGGGAGCCTGCTTCTTCCTCTCTCTCTCTGCCTGCCTCTCCATCTACTTGTGATCTCTATCTGTCAAATAAATAAATAAAATCTTAAAAAAAAAAAAAGAAATCAAATCAATGATTGTCACTTAACAAAATGACTTTTAGAATATAAACACTTATACTATAAAGAGAATGTTCTAGAAAGTAAACTACTTGTTCACTCACCCAGTGGGTCTTCATTCATTTCTCATAGTTGGGAATAAAATGTAGTACAGTTAAAATGGGTTGTTCAATTAGGTTACATACTATAAAGTCCTTCATAATAAAAGACTATAAGGTTTTTTAGGCCTATTTTTATTAAATTCTTTAAAGTAGTTTAAATCAGTTTACAAAGTTTATAATGCATACAAAATATATGTAAATATTTTATGTAAAATACATGTAAAAATAGCACAAAGGACAGAGTAAGTGGAACTGAACTGAGTATATTACATATTCTTACATTTTACATGAAGTGATACAACATTAACTCAAGGAAGACTGTGATAAATTAAGGAAATATAGGGTAAGCCCGAGAACTACCTACACAAAAATACGAAAATTAAAAACCCTAATGTGTATTTACATCTCTACACAACAGACACCTCGGAGAATTTTTAAAACCAGTCATTGTCACTTGCCTAAAAATGCAGTTCTCAGAAAGGGAGCTGATAAATGGCCATTACAAACAGGTGAGGATCAGAACGTACCACACGTGTACCTGCATTCCTGGCACCCACCTTCAGATTAGTGGGAGAAAGATATTAGTCCAGGGGTGCCTGGGTGGCTCAGTTGGTTAAACGTCTGCCTTGAGTTCTGGGATTGAGCTTGGGCTCCCTGCTCAGCAGGAGAGCCTGCTTCTCCCTCTGTGTCCGCCCCTCTCTGATCCCCTGCTCATGCTCTCTCTCTCAAACAAATAAAAAAAATCTTTAAAAAAAAAAAAAAAAAAAAAAGTAAGAAAAGGAAAAGGAAAGGAAAAGAAAAAATTAGTCCAGAATCTGAGTTCAACTCTTGGATCTGCTCTTCATTCTGTGTCACCCCAAGGACTACCTGTCAAAATGCTACAAAATCCCCTTCTCTGGCCGATTCCTCCAGTGCTAGATACTCCGTGACTGCAGACTACAGCCTGGCAAGAGACTCTAGCATTTTCTCCAGGAGTGGACTCCAGTTCTGGTTATGTCTTTACTGGATCCACAAACCTACTAAGAAACGTGCTTCCTTCTCAGCAGCAAGGACACTACCTACTTTATCAGGTAGTCGTGACGACTAAATGAAGGAATATTCTGGGGGCGCCTGGGTGGCTCAGTGGGTTAAAGCCTCTACCTTCAACTCAGGTCATGATCTCAAGGTCCTGGGATGGAGCCCCACATCAGGCTCTCTGCTCGGCGGGGAGCCTGCTTCCCCCTCCCTCTCTGACTGCCTCTCTGCCTGCTTGTGATCTCTGTCTGTTAAATAAATAAATAAAATCTTTAAAAAAAAAAAAAAAGAAAGAAAGAAATATTCTGAAAGAACCTGGACCCAGATGACATGCCCCTTTCAGTTCCCTTAGCAGCAACTACAAGATGATACTGAACCAATCACAAGGCTTTTAAAGAATTAACACCTGAATGAAGTACAAAATGAATGCTGGATGCCAGGAAAGCAGTGAAAAAAGAACAGATACATTTAAGTCTACAAATTTATTCTTTTTTTTTTTAAGATTTTATTTATTTATTTGACAGAGAGAGATCACAAGTAGAGAGAGAGGCAGGCAGAGAGAGAGAGAGAGAGGGAAGCAGGCTCCCTGCTGAGCAGAGAGCCCGATGCGGGCCTCGATCCCAGGACCCTGAGATCATGACCTGAGCCGAAGGCAGCGGCTTAACCCACTGAGCCACCCAGGCGCCCTACAAATTTATTCTTAAAGCTATGCCTCCTCATAGACATCTTCTCACATCTTACAGAATTATTTGCTACACATCCTCAGAACAGTTGCCAAAACGTAAAAATAATTCACAAATGGTTTTTTGCCAAGAGCATAAAAAGGCAATCTATTTATTTTAATCTAGAAAGCTTTTATCTATTTATTTTTCTAGAAAGCTTTTATTTATTTTTTAATTTTTTAGCAGAAGGAGGGGCAGAGGAAGAGAGAAAATCTTAAGCAGGCTCCATGCCCAGCACAGAGCCTCACTCGGGACTCGATCTCACACAGCCCTGAGATTACAACTTGAGCCACAATCAAGAGTTGGACACTTAACTGCCTGAGCCACCTGGGCGCCCCATTCTAGAAAGCTCTTAAATCAGCGGTAGGACTCTTGCACAAGCCAGACAGCCACAAGGCAAGCCCTCCTCTGAGGACTCACCCCATAATTCCCACCCTTCCAATCCTGAGGCCAAAAATAAGCCTTGGGTCCTAGACTCTTGGCATCGATACATGGTGTGGCATTGGTATATGGTTCCCCATCCTTCAGCGGGAGAATCCTGAACCCATTCTTCTCATCAGGCTTATCCTCCTCAGGACTTCTCCATCCTGGTAAAATCAAATCAGACCTAAGAAGGCTGTTATATTAGAGACTGAATAGAAATCACCTAAAAGCTCAGAAGGCCTGGTTCCCAGGCTCAACCACCCGCCAGCAACATAACCCAAGGAAAACCATTTCACCCTCTCGTCTGGGTTTTCTCACATGTAATTCAGCTCAGAATATTTAGAGCTGGAATAATAAGTACACCTACTCTATGCCCTTCCAAAGACTGTCAGAGACTATTGGTAATGCTTACACACACCGAAAGCATGTATACTCAATCTTTCTGAGGATTAAAATCATTTTGTAATGTCACAAAATTTCCAGGAATTTAGGTGGCTTTTTTTGTGTGTGCTTTATAAAATTGAATCTGTTTCCTAAAGATAGTGAAATACAGTAATGATGGCAAAGGTCAATGCCAGGCATTGAACTAAACACTTTAGACATATATTCGTTTACTTACTCCTCACAATAATCCTATGATTGTTACCCCCATTTTATGCTGCAAAGGGGGGCGGATCTGACGCACAGAGAGGTTCAGCATTCACCACGTCCTGGTGGAGCCAGGACTGAGACCCAGCCACTACTCTTAGTGTCCTCTTGGCCCCAGACTAATAATATGCAAACAATTTCCAACAATTTTTTTTTAAGATTATTTATTTATTTATTTATTTGACAGAGAAAGAGAGAGAGAGATCACAAGTAGGCAGAGAGGCAGGCAGAGAGAGAGAGGGAAGCAGACTCCCCATTCAGCAGAGAGCCCAATGCGGGGCTCGACCCCAGGACCCCGAGATCATGACCTGAGCTGAAGGCAGAGGCTTAACCCACTGAGCCACCCAGGCACCCCCCAACAATTATTTTTAATGAAGAAAACTATGGCATAATCCCAGAGGAACCCATGAGGGCCAGTGACATCTACTGACGACTCGCTGTGTGCCAGACTCACTGCACCTTCTCTCAGGAATCCTCACAGCCCTCAGGGGTAAGAAGTATTTTCCCTTCTCACAAGTTACAAACCTGAAGGTCCGTGAGATTCAGGAACTTGCTTCAAATTCTAAAATTAACAAATTGAGAAGATAATATATAAAATAAGTTTATAAAATTACAAAAAAAATTTATAAAATTACAAAAATTTTTTATAAAATTACCAAAAAAATGTTATAAAATTACACAGAGAAGGGTTTGAATCCCTGCCCGTCTCCCTCTGACAACATCGGCTGGACCAGCCCCTCCTCGGCTTGGAGGCCTCGAGGAGAGTGAGAACCGACCATCTGACTTATGCCAACCCTTGTCCCCATACCAGTGGGAAGGGACACCCACTAACCGGGGGACCTGGAGAAGGGGAGGGAAACCTTCTGACGACCAATCAGAAAGGATGAAGGGGAGAGAGTTCTCCCCATGAGGCAGGAGCTTCGTTCACAGCCTGATGGCAAGACCTCCAGATTCAGAATTTCATGTTACAACTAACACTGCATTTTTCCAAAGAAACAATGAGAAACCACCATTAATATGGAGGCCCACCTCTGTCAGGGTTAAATAGAGGGTTGGCAGGAGAACCAAACCACCACTTACTGCTTTGTTTCCACAGGAAAAGGTATTCCAAGAAAAACACTGCAATGAAAGACCGCTGCGGGCCTCCCGTTTGTAGGCCAGGGACTGCCCCACATGCCCACCTTTCTGTATTTTGAATCCAGTTCACCCGGGGCCCATGCATGTCCCCCAAACCACATGCAGTAAAATCCTCAACTAACACGTTTCATCTATAACCGCGATTAGTTTTATAGCTTATTCTCCCTGGCTTTAAACCATACACTATTAAAGGTTTCATAGTATTTTTTTGTTCTTTTAGGGACCGTCCACATGGCTGGTCTGGATGAGTTTGACCTAAGAACTCTGTGGAAGGAGGGAGGTCATCCATCTGTGCCAGGGTAGCTTCCGGGCTCCACAGAAACAGCCCTTTGCTGCGAGGCTATGAGACTCTGCCTTGGCTCAGGAGCCTACCCACGGCCCAGCTGTGTGATGTTGGTCAAGTCAAGCGGCTTAAGCTCTCTGTGCTTCGGGGTCCTCAGTCCTCGGACAAGGGAGGGATGTGAACGGATGCTTTCTAGATGTCTAAACTCCCTCTTCAAGCCACAGTCGTCAAGAAAGGCATTTCAGAAGCAGATGCGCTTGAACCAGATACAGGAGGTTGAGTGGAATCCAGGTAACAGCTAGAAGAGCCGGGGGTTAGCAAGTTCCTACCGTGGTTGAAACAGAACCCTCGGCAAGAATCATATGAGGCGATACCTAGTCTCCACAGATTTAACACACAGATTTCCACCTAAAGCGTGAGGAGCAGGACCTGGCAGGGAGAAAGCACTTGACAGTGTTCTAGTGCCCTTATAACCACTGTCCTTGTAACAACCATTCTGAGCACCTGTCATTCGCACTCTGCAGGGGAGGGCACTGAGGCTCAGGATCCCCATTACCTGGTCAGACCTGAGATGATGGATTACAAGTGCACAGCCTCCAGGGGGGCGGCGGGTGGGCAAGGGCAGACACAACGGTCACCCTGACGGAGACCTCACACTGTCTGTGACAGGCACAGAGGGTGCCTATGAAAATAAAGAAAACCCTGCCTGGCCGGACCTTCCAGGGCAGTAAAGGCAGAAACAGCCTAAACAAGGGAGAAGTACCAAAGGAGGAAGGTAATCATTAACCTAAAATGGCATAAGGAAATACTGCAAAGGTGCCCTGAGGGCACCCATGATTCAGGGCTCAGCTCTGCAGAGAGGGCTGGCAGGGAGACTGCGTGTTTTAAGTTGGCCTGGGTACTGGAAGAAATGAGAGTGGGAGAGAAGCAGACTCCGACAGGGGCAGGCAAGAGGGGGAAGTGAAGGAAATGACCTGGAAAATCAAAATGAAGGCAATGCAGAGGAAAGCCTAGTCCGACAGTCTGCAGCTGATGTCCTTCGACCGAGTCACTGTTGCCTGCAGAGGTAACAAGTCGAATCAGAGCTATGCTGATGGAGCCAGGTCAGACATACTCGCACTGCTCCTAACGCTGGACAGCATCACATCAAACACAGGGAAGAATATCGGAGGGACACGTTGTGTAGCAAAATCCTGGGTCTTGCACTGTAGGGTTCAGCTGCCAAAAGCAAGGCCACGGGAGAAACCAGAGGATTAAAAAAACTGAGATGGGGTCTCTTTCTGTCCGCTCGGGGAACATGAAGAGGAAATTCAAGACTCACTGGGTTGGGGGTCTCAGGCCCTGTTAATCTCTCAAGGTCTTAGGGCCCCCTCCAGCAAAAAAGAGGGAGGAAACACAGCTAAAGAAAGAAAAGCCGACATCAAAGAAGATTCCAAACCCACAGAGCTTGATGCTGGCAACAAAAATGTCCTGAAGAGTTTTGGGAACCATAAACCAACAGCGTATTAACAGAGGAGCAATAATTTCTCATCATGCAAGAACACATAACATTTCTGTTATGGAAATCAAACATTTCTTCTTCTATAATTATTTTTCTCCTCCCCCCCCACCCCCATCCACCTAAATCTTCCTCTGTGACTGGTTAAGGGGAATAGGGTGGGGAGAAACTATGAACACAGAGAGCAATCTGATGATAAAAGCGTTTCCCCCCATTGCATTGCTGGAGTAAGCAAGAAAAGCCAAATTCTCACAGTTCGTCGACTTTCTATTCATGTAAACAATCTCACTTTATTTTTGAATTACTTTGTGGGAACAGATGGTTTCCAAATGCATGACTTCTTACTACAGTAGATGGAAGCAAGACTACTGAACTCTTCAATTAAGATGAAGAAAACACAGGCGTGCTTCAAGCTTGTCTCCATGCGTAGACCTAGTTTTCCTGAATGAAGGCTTACTTGGAATTCTAACCTTTTTTTTTTTCCTTTTGGTTAAACAATTCACATCACAGAGAAAAAAAATCCATACGAAATAGAGTAACTGCAAATTCTGGAATTGATTTTCATGAAACAGCAGCAACAAAAGCCAGAAGTATCAGTAACAGAAGCCTCTAGGCTTCCTATAGGTTACACATAAATAAAGGCATGAAATATGTGAATATAGTTGGGTTTTGTGCCTTAGATCCTTAAACCTTTTATGATAGATTATTATAATACCTTGAAATAATCACTGCAATTAACACCAAATTACCTTAATCCCAACAACTGACTCAATCACTGAAATTGTTCACAAATCCGGGGCCTTACCAAATCTCAACCCAGGGCAGTTTCCCTGATGTCTCTGTAAGGCAGAACCCTAATTTTCCAAAGAACTAAACCAAATCTGGAAAGTAGCGTCACAAACAGGTTTTTGTGAGGCTTAGACAAGAGTGCAAGTTATGTGGCCAGACTGATGAACCCACAGCCACTTTAAGTAGAATTAATAGCATTTCTATCATTTAAATTACCAAGTCTCTGGAAAAATATACTCTGTCCATGCCTGGTAGTGACTCAGGAGAGAAAGTAAGAGAATAAATGCCGGCCCTCGAAACGCAAAACATCTGCTTATCTAACTATCTGTCATCTAACTATCCTCCTACCTATCTATACTTTTATGTACATTTCTCTATTTTGCATATTTTGTACTTATGTATGTTTATATGGATAGATATAAAGGAAAAAATAGAAAAGTACAAACAAAGAGGGGAAAAACTTATGTTTAAAAACAAGTAATGATGAAATTGAGTAACAGGATAGAAAAAGTCTTCCTACACATCAGAAGAACAACAAGAGTAAAAGGACACTGACCTGTGAATTGATCAAGATTAACAGACTTCAAAAGGGATCTACCTTTCAAATGCTTGCCACCAGAGAGTTACTAAACCACAGCATGAAAAAATTTAAGTTTGCAAGGGAACTCGAAATTTTTTTAATCAATAATTTAAATTAAAAATTTAAATGTTGGGTCTGCCAAATTTTGGCTTAATGACCTTCACTCACCAAAAACCAAATTTAAGATGTTGCAGTGACCGACAAACAATCCAGAAGAATCATCCCAATGATGAAGGTCAAACCCTGGGCTGTTTCTTTATAAACCAGCACAGGCCAAAAATTCCCAGAGGTTTTGTGGCCTATAATTGTATGCTATTATTCTAGAGACTTGATTAGTGTGCTCCTGCCTCTTCAATAAAGAGCGGCCCACAGTGCAAGCACTGAGAATAGCAGGGTGTTTGTGGAGACGGTTTCTGCTATACACAGACACATAGATGAAGCGGATCTGGACAGGACCCTGAGCCACCATGTATACTGAGTTTTTAATATTCTAAAAGCTTTCACCATTAGAAGTTTTCTACACCTTAGGAAGGAAGGAATTAATCAACAGAAGAAAAAATAACAACAGGAAGGAAAAGTGGTGCCTGGGTGGCTCAGTGGGTTAAAGCCTCTGCCTTCGACTCAGGTCATGATCCCAGGGTGCTGGGATTGAGCCCCACGTTGGGCTCTCTGCTCAGCAGGGAGCCTGCTTCCTCCTCTCTCTCCGGCTGCCTCTGCCTACTTGTGATCTCTGCCTGTCAAATAAATAAAAAATCTTTAAAAAAAAATAGGAAGAAAAGGCTGTGACTGATCATTTATGCATGGAAAAGGATTGAAGATACATGTCATAAATGTAGACATTCACATATTGATGACTGTAATAAATGATAGGTACAGCAATAACTAACAAATTTAATTCAATAGCAGAAAAATAATCTGAAACTAAGTATCACTATAAAAGAACATAAGTTTTAAGGAGCCACATGATTTCAAAAGTTTCATCACATTTGTAATGAAAACTCTCTGTTTTTGGAACAGAACATGTTTTTGAGAACACATAGATTACTTTATCAAGTTCTGTATGAATTCTGATAACTAAAGACTGCTAACATCCCAAGGATTCAGGTGCTATAGTATGGGAATGGGTGGGGAACATCAGCCTTCAGCAGATAAGCCTGCCCACAAATCTCCAAGAAGATTCTTTGAATCTGCATAGACATTTGAGGGAGCTAGCTCAGACAGACTCGGGTGTTAGTCCCACAGACTGACAAGTCCCAGGCCTCAGCCATCTCCAGAGTCCTCAAATAAAAGGTCCTAAGAGCCCTAGTCTCTGTGACGTCATTACATGGTGATAGTGGGCAGGCAGGATCTGACCAGAGGCACAGGCTTAAATGCCTCTCTTTCTGTTTTATTCACAGATCTCAGGCCATCAGGTTCTCACTCTACATCTCAGAAACATCTTACCAACCACAGAATGTTCCTGGGCACTTCTATCCCAAACTAATCCATCCTGTAAAATCTGACCCAAACCATGCCTATGCTATGAAAGTCTTTCCTAAGCGGCTTAACTGAAAAGACCTTTTCTTCTGAATTTCACAGACACTGTCTATCTGTGCGATTCAGCATCTCACCTTGACCTGCTTTGAGGCTCCTGGGACTTCCCGAACTATTGCTTACCTTCTCATGCATTCCCATCTTATCTTCACCTTGCAATCTCCTATACCTTCCACTCAGGTATATACAGGACCACAGTGAGCATTTCTTTTATGCCAGACTTCAATATTCCTGTTTGGGTAGGCTCTTCATTTCCCGTACATTCTTTCCTGCTTCCAGCCACCTCAAAAAGATACTGCCATGATACACTCTACCCTCTTCTTGGGTTTTTTTTGTTTTTTTGTTTTTGTTTTTTAAGATATTTATCAATTTGAGAGACAGAGAGATAGAACAATGGAGGAAGTGGAGCAGAAGGACAAGCAAACTTCCTGCTGAGCAGGGAGCCTGATGCAGGACTCAATCCCAGGACCCCAAGATCATGACCTGAGCGGAAGACAAACGCTTAACCTACCGAGTCACCCAGGCGCCCCCCACCCTCTCCTTAATGGGACCAGTTCTCACCAACTGTCTGTGCATCATATCCAAGGGCTTCCTTTTTATTTTCTAGCACCTCCTGCAATCAATCTGAGACAGACACTCTACTCTCTTTTCTTACTCCTCTTTTCGATTTGCTTTTTCTCATATTCCACACCACCTTGAACTTCTTCATCCCAAAATGACACACTTAATAAATCAGCACTAAAAAAAAAAAGTTTGCTTTCTTGATGCACGTCTGTATTTCTTTTTATCAGGCCCAATTTTATGCGTCAGTTTCTATTTCTTAAGCATCATCTTTTGAGCTCTTGTTGTTACAAGCTACCTCACATCACCTTAAATCTAGGCAGCATGTGTCTTTCTAAAACAAAGTATTATATTTATCCTGTAAATCTTCCAACTCATTCTGCAAAATCAATTTCCTCCTTTCCCTCCCCATCCCCCTCCAGATAGAATGGAAACTCCGTATGAAGGGATACAGGAATTCTCTGATGATCCCCGGTGCCTGAAACAGTGCCTGGCACTTAGCAAGGCCTGGCAGGTTCTTGAGGAATGAATGTTGGTTGCTTGAACCCCCCAAACAGCCTCTCAGATTCCGCTCCTCTCAACCTCTTCTCTGCTTCGCAGGAACATGGTCAAGAACATAAAAGCCAAAGTGAAACCGTCAGGGTCCGATGATTGGCTCACCATCTAAGTAGGGGTATGACCTTGAGCCTATTACCTGACTCTTAACCGCAACCTCCCCAAACGTAAATGAGGATATGAATAGGCTTCCATGAGGAATGAGCGGGCGAATGCAGATAAAGTACTTGGCACCCTGCAAAGTGAACACACCAAGGCCTTATCATGGCTCTTTTGTTCACGCTTCTCCCATTCAGTGTCACTTGTGCCACCACACCTGCATTAAGTCAGGCTTTCTTGCCAAACCTTCTCACCTTCAAAAAGGCTGGACCCTGACAAGATTAGTTTGACTCAAATATGAGCAAACCAATAGGCTTTGGGCCTGAGGCACTATGAGCGAAGGCTTGCGAGTTTTGGGGTTTTATTACCCTGTGAAAAATATGTATGCATTTTAGTGATAGAGTTTAGACATTTCCTGAGCGGCCCCCCGGCCTCTATGTTTCTGCATTTACATCTCACTTTTCAACTCTGTTCAGATAAGTTACATTACCCAAGAGTGGCGGTCTGCACAGGTGGCAGCCAGAAGAGTTTACTTTTACCGAATGGCCTGAATTATACAACTGATCAGTGAGAAAAAGCTTTCTGTGTCACTCCCTGTTTTACAAAATTTATGAAAAAGTGCACTTTACATCTCAGGTCTTTAAGAATCTTCATGGGCCATTCTGATTTTAAGAGCTTTTCTGTAAACTTCTGTAAATTCTAAACTAAATATTAACCAGGAGAAACCACTGTCTTTATCATATGTCTTACTCCTCATACTCTGCACTTTGCCAGAACTCTTCATATGCAGGAAACGTCAACACTGTGCAAACTGGGGGTGATTTAACTCTTGCTTTATTTTGATTTTTGATCCTCCAAATAAAGAACAGTGATCAGTAAATACTTCTTTAGAACAAAGGGCAGAGTACACTTGGTTTACAGCCAGCTTTTGACCTGAAGCAAAAAAGTTTTGCAGAAGCCACCCTGGAACACGGCAGGGCACTCACATTTCCCATGAAATCGCTGGCTACCTTAAATACACTTTACCTTTTCCAAGTTGTCCTACATTTCTACAAACATTGGTGATATCCCCTATCCCATACCTAATATTGCATTTTTTGTTGGGAAATTGATGTTAAGATTCTGACTTTTAATTAGTTAGAATTCTCTGAACCTTAAACACATGCAAGGAAAGGTCACAAATAAAAACTGGCAAAACTCACAACCTAATAAATTCACCCCAACCAAGCAAGAGAGGAGAAAAGGAATATTGTGGGGCATTTACCTCACGTGGCGAGGTCTTAACTGAAAAAAAGGTGGTCCCTGCTTTTAAAAGCACAGGTCTCAAAGAAATGCCAGCACAGCAGACCCACCAAGTTCACTCAAATTTGGGAATAAACATCTGCATAACTGAGTGGACCAACAACTTTCAAACCCCTCTACCCAACACTGACCCTGCAAACATATATTATTCGTCACCAGCTCCCTTTCCCGCAGTCATACCCAATCCTACCATAGTCCCTGGTATTCTCTATGGCAAAAGGGAAGTAGAACTTAGCAACAGATTTTTTTTTTTTTAAAGCTAATGATTCAGGCAATTCTTGGAATAACTTCCACTTGAGAAAATGTAACTAAGAGGTCCTATCAAGAGACTCCCCAGCTGCTGAGAGTTCAACTCTGGAAATTCCCTCCTTTGTGACGATTCCTGACTACCCCTAATCCAGGCCACAAAGTTTAATGACCCTAAAGCGCCCTTTTTTGCCTCCAGCAAACTTGTTATTCTTTCTAAATATTCATTAAGACGCTCAAAGATGTTTACTGACTTGAAGTCGAAAACAAAAAGCACTGGAAACCTAACTCCAAAAACCTTGCTTCCCTCGCCCAACCCCCTCTTTTCCCCCAGGAGAGGAAACTGGGAGATCTGGAGCTGAGAGTTGAGCCATCCAGTATCCAAGGGGTCTGACACTCAGCCCAAGAGGTGATGACAGCCAGGAGGTCTGGGCAGTGGTTCCAAAATGGGGCACCCACTGCACTGGGAAATGTTGGGCGCTTGCCAAGATACAAACCCTCCCCCGGGGGGGAGCTGAATCGGATGGTCGGAAACCAAGGCAGTTCTGCAGGGATCCCAAGGCCCAAATCGAGTTCCACCAGCCTCCTTCCTGTTTATAGATCCCGCTCGCGTAACCCCAACTACCAAAGAGAAAGCAGACGTCTCCGAAATATGTCAATACATGACATAACTTGAAAGAGCTGGCTGCTCATTGGCGCGAGTTACAACTTGTCGGGTTCACACAGGAAAACCGGCTCGCTTTAATTACTTTTCTTTTAATATGCCATGCCGTCCCCTCCTGGGCCCCCGCAAAGATCGGGTTACTGAGAACCAGGGAGCCTCGACGGTAGGACCGAACCGTGTGGGCGGCTAGCTGAAGGCAAGAAACACCGGAGCCGAGCCGACGAAGTGGCTGCCCATTCGGATTGGCGACAACGGCAGCGACTCTCCCCTCGCACAGGCGCAGGAGAGGAAGGCTGGCACCTCCTCGCAGTCCGCACCAAGTTGCTCGACCGCTCGGTGATGTCGCGAGGGGGCCTAGCTGCACCACGCCACTGCCCTCGGGTCGGCCCCGGGCGCGCCACCTTTGTCTCGGCTTCCCCGTCCGGACGGGCGACTCCTGGCGCGAACCGGGCTTTGCCCCGGTCGGAAACACACACCCGGCGCTCGGCTTCCCCCGGCTCCGCGCGGGGCCCGGAAAGCCGACACGGCCTCCCCAAACCTCCCACTTGCACCGCGCGCCCCCGACTCCGGGCCCGTCCGCCACTTCCCTGGCGCGGCCGCTGCAGGGCGGGGAGCCGGAGACCCGCGCGCTCGCGGACGCCGCGGCCCGACGCACCCCGGTACTCTCGCCAGGCGGGGGCCACCTTGCCCTCCGCGGCGCCCGCCTCTCCCACGCCTACGCGTGTTCTGACTCTGGAAAGCACCCGCCAGAGGACCCCCCACGAAGCCAGAACTGACTGGCCGCGGCGAGAGGAAGGCGCGACAGCTGCTCACCCACACCCACTGCCTGCCCCTCGGCCCTTTCTCACCTGCCTGCACCGTGTCCGAGAGGTCGTGCCCGGGGGCCGCGGTCCTGGGAAATTCCTTCAGTTTCCTGGAGCTGAGGTTCAACCCCCCGGAATTGGCCGCTTCCTCTAGCGCGCGCTCCAGCCCCCGGTTCAAGGGCAGGTTGAAGCCCCCGCTGCCGCCGCCGCCGCCGCCTCCCCCGACCCCGCTGCCCGCTCCGGTTCCTCCGTGGTGCTGATGGTGGTGGTGGTGGGGATGATGATGTGGGTGCAGAGTAGCCACCGAGAGAGCAGGGACGAAAGGTTGGGGTTCGCTTCCCGGCGTCGCCATCTTCTCCCGGGCCCCCCCACCCCGCCCCGCCGCTCTTGCGGGGGGGGTCACAGCTTTCCCCCGGGAGGGGGAGACTGCCGCACGGGCCGAGTCCCTGCAGTGCCCCACCGAAAAATACTGGAAGAAGGGGAGGAGGGTGTGGCAGGCGCGCGGAATGGGGAGCAGTCGGGGAGGCGGCAGTGGCGGCTCGGTCTCGAAGGTTTCCTGTCCCTGGGAAGCTAAGCACTGCGGCGGCGGCGGCGGCAGGCAGCGCGCATGTGTCTCCTCCCGCCCTGGCTCCCTCCTCTCCGCGGCTCTCCCCTCCTCCGCGGCGCCGCCTGCTCTCTCCTCCTCCTACCCCAAGCTGTCAGTCCAGCCCTGAGCCTTCCTCCGCGCGGAATCGGGCCGGCCCCCGCGGCTTCGCTGCGCTCCGCCTGGCAGTCGCGGGGTACGTTGGGGGCCGGACCCTATGACCGGGGCGACCTTCGTTTAGACGCCGAACACCTCAGGGTTCTTTTTGCTGTCCAGGGCATTTGGGGGGACAAGAGGTTTTAGAGGGTCTGAGAAGACGCCAACGAGGCAATAGATGGGGTTTGAAATACAGTGAGATCACGAGGAGGTGAGAGGTTATCTCAATTCTGCGAATTATATTGGCTTTTTGACCCACAGTTCCCCCAAGAGGCAGGTTTTCACTGTGGGATCAGACCCCTGGCATTTGGGCGTATACAATGAACCAGTGGTGTCTACATTAATTATCTCATTAATCCAGGGATCCCATGAGCGGAAAAACTGTTTCCCCAGACTACAGAGGAAGTTTAAAACAAAACAAAACAAAACACAAAAAAACAAACCTTGTCTGAGGTCACCCATGCAGTCAGAGGCAGCGCGAACATTTAGCCCTCAGACTGTAGGGTTGCCCTCCTTCTGTATAGTCTCGGGCTGGACCCCAGGTCGAAGAGCCAAGTAGGAGTAGAGCAGAAGGTATTCTGAGCCGTAGCGGGGGCGGGGGGGTTGCTGCAAAGGCAGAAAGGAAGGACTTTGAAAAAGAGGGTAGTTTTGATGGTGAACAGAATCCACTGGCCCATGAGGGAGAGGGGCTGGCTATGGTTGGCTAAGCCCCAAAGTTGAGTGGTACAGAAAGAAGTAAGAAAACCAGTGACCCCAACTAGTCAGTAACTCAGCACATTTTGAGCCTGCTCACAGGTCCCGTCAAAGTATCCTCATGCGGCTTCTTGCCCCCAAAGGACATGGGGACTGACGCGTAAGCAAATTCACGTTCTGCCCAGACATGGCGACAGAGCATCTGAATAGGGCAGACCAGCTGAAGACTGATAAAACCCCACTCCCTTCGCAGGACGGAGCTCCAACTCTCTAGAGCCTCCATTTCTGCGGATAACCGTCTTGACCATCACTATGAGCAAGTTGGCTAGGAGAGATGAGGATACAGGTAGGAAAATACCACACCCCTGCTGGTAGGCGAGCCGGTCTTCCAAATGGTAGAGCAAGAAGGTAGGAACTGGTGACTTCATGGACTCGGCACTAAAGTACGACATGATCTATGTCACTTGCGTTGCCAGCACGCCCAGTCGCCCTTAATTCGTACAGGATTCTAGGCGGAGTAAAATATTCTAAACCCGTCGGAGGAGACAAGCGCCATCTCCTGGTGTCTCCCCTCCAAACCTCCTCTCCTGCCAAACTCAATCCTCTCAACTTGCCCGACTTTTAAAAACAAGACTTGAAAATAATAACAAGAATAATAAATAAAAGCACAGTTACATCACTTATAAAAACGAACCTACTTTCCCCTTTCCTCGCTGGTCTTTACCCAAGAGGTGAGTGAGAAACAGACATAGAAAAAATTTTCACTTAATTATTTTCAACTAAAACAGGTGGTACATCTATGTGATCAGTATGGAAGGTATGATTGAGGACATCTAGCAGATTGCAAATTTAGTTCAGACCACAAATTGTGGTGATGCACCGTAGAGAGCATCATTTCTTTTTTTTAAAAAAGATCACAAATTCTTTTTTAGGGGAAATGATGGAATAGGAATTCAGGATTTGTTTTTTAACAAGTGTTTGGGCCTTATGTTAGAATGACATAGTCATTATAGTTTGTTTTCCTTCTCCAGATTACTAAAGTGTGAACTCCTTGGGGGCGGGACACATTCATCTTTGTAACTTTCACCTCATATCTAAAATAGTACTTTGTGAATAAGGAATGCACAATAAATATTGGTAATTAAGCATTGCGCAATGGGCCAAGTGCACAATAAACCTGTCTATTGCACAATGGAAAGCTTGCCATTTGTTGGTATGTCTTTCAAATTATGTCCCTGAGTGAAGGAGTTTTTCCTTAAAATAGAGAATACTTGACCCTTAAAACTGACTTTATTTCTAAATATTCAAGAACTTGACAAACTATTTTCTCTTGTTGTCTTGTTTCCCTTTTTTTTTTTTTTTTTTTTTAATTTGGACATCTCTGTTTTGTTAAATACTCTTTTTACTTCTTGGGAAAACAGTACCATCTTCCCATTCACTCTCCCCCTCTCCATACATACAGTTCTTCGACTCAGCCGGTTATCTCAGTTAGTCTAGAAGTGGACTTCTGACCAAATGACAGCAGCCAGAGGATCAGAGAGTCCTGATTATGTTCAAACCCTGGATTCTGACTGTTCCTGATTTGCATCTTTAGTTTCTATGAGATATCCAGTACATTTGTAATACATTCTACTATTCACCTAAGTTAATTTTATTTGATCTTCTGTCTGTGTAACCAAGAGTTCTAATTAATACATGCAATTTACCGTATTTTAGTCTTTATTCCCCATTGTTTTCCTAATATAACCTCATTTGGGGGTGGTCTACAAATAATCTTTTATAAACTATTTGGATAATGTCAGCAGATTTTTTTTCATGTTTTGTCTTTAGTACTTTCCAATCATCTTACAAAGTTAACAATTCAAATGATTGAGAAAATGGGGGAAATAGAAATATTCTCAGATTAAAATAGTGGCTATTAGAGAAAATTGATCAGTTTCATCAACAAACATTAAAATTTTAGAACCCATTTTTTTAAAAAATTCCTCTTGAGTTCAGAAAAGTTACCAGACTCTTCCATATTTAAGACCCAGCTCTTTCATTCTTGCCTGAAAAATAGAGCTATGGACAAGCTTATGAGAATCAAACTTACTAAGAATGGCAGATAGGTTTGAGCAGGGCTAGGGGCACCTGGATGGTTCAGTCTGTTCAGCGTCTGCCTTGGGCTTGGGTCATGGTCCGGGAGTCCCAGGATAGAGCCCTACATCAGGCTCCCTGCTCAGCAGGAGTCTGCTTCTCCCTCTCCCTCTGCTCCTTTCCCACTCATGCCTGCTCACTCGCTCTCTCTCTCAAATGAACACATAAAATCTTTAAAAAAAAAATAGATTGGAGCAAGCCTGTACAGCCTATACCACCTTCTCAGAAAGCCATGAAGAATTTTCTTTTGTTGGGAACTCAAAGCATATACTGAAGAGTAGGCATGGTCACCTAGGTTTGTCCTTCACGGTCCTGACTGCCCCCTCCAGCCATAGCTAATTCGATAAGAGGAGCGGACACAAGATCCAGCCAGCCCCCAGCAGGGGAGTTCACCCATCCGACTCTCCTGAAAATTGAAGCAAAACACACCGAGACCAGAGTCAAATTACAGCACGTATGTGACCCCAAAGGAAGCCAGAGTCAGGGCTTATTCCTATCTTTTTACCTGAATATTCTCCAAACTCCCTGCTTCAGTTTCCTCTTTCTTAAAAAATGAGTAAGGGGGCGCCTGGGTGGCTCAGTGGTTTAAGCTGCTGCCTTCAGCTCAGGTCATGATCTCAGGGTCCTGGGATCGAGTCCCGCATCGGGCTCTCTGCTCAGCGGGGAGCCTGCTTCCCTCCCTCTCTCTGCCTGCCTCTCTGTCTACTTGTGATCTCTCTCTGTCAGATAAATAAATAAAATCTTTAAAAAAAAAAAATGAGTAAGAAAATTCCCTGCATAACATCAACCTTTTTTATTATTCCTTCCACATGCTCTTGGACTTAAGTAGTCTCTTTGCACTATATCAGTAAATATTTATAAGTACATATTTATCCGGAAGTGATCAGAGTGTGTTGTATTCATGTGTATTTAAGTACTTTTTCCCTAGAGCCCAACGTGTGGCAGGAAGACAACACTCTGACCTAGAACTTCTGAGAGATTCATAGCATTTTTTAATTTTTATTTTTAATATTTTATTTATTTATTTGACAGAGCAAGAGGGAGACAGAGTATAAGCAGGTGGAGTGGCAGGCAGAGGGAGAGGCAGAGGGAGAAGGAGAAGCAGGGAGCCTGACTCGGGACTTGATCCCAGAACCCTGGGACTATGATCTGAGCTGAAAGCAGACACTTAACTGACTGAGTCACCCAGGCACCCCAATAGCATTTTTTTAAAAGATTTATTTATTTGAAAGAGAGAAAGAGAGCATGAGGGGTAAGGGCAGAGGGAGAGGGAGTGAGAATCTCAAGCAGATGCCACACTCAGCATGGAGCTCTGTGTGGGACTTGATCTCACAACCCTGAGATCACGACCTGAGCTGAAACCAAGAGTCAGAAACTTAACAAACTCTACCACCTGGGCGTTCCTAATAGCATTTTGAAAGAACCTGTGAGGGAGAGATCGCTTGGACCACCCAGCATGTGAAGATGATTGTGACAAAGAGTTTTTTTGGGTTAATTTGGTTGATACCTCTTTGAATAAGGTGTAACAAGAAAATGTCAGTGACCAATAGGTGACCCTCAGGTTCCTGTCAGAAGTTTCTCAAGAGGTTACTGGGGAAAGAGCCACTGGAAAATAAGGACTGAAGGGCACCAGCAACATAACTTTAACTTATAAAGAAATGTATTTTAGGGGCGCCTGGGTGGCTCATTTAGTTAAGTGTCTGCCTTTAGCTCAGGTCATGATCCTGGGTTCCTGGGATCGAGCCCTGTATTGGGCTCCCTGTTCAGTGGAGAGCCAGCTTTTCCCTCCCCCCTGCAGCTCCCCCTCCCCTGCTCATGCTCTCTCTCACTCTCACTCTATCTCAAATAGATAAATAAAATCTTTTAAAAAATGTATTTTTGAGTAACTGGCCTTTTAAAGGTGTGAATGTAAATATTCAATTATAGATGATATTAGATAACAGCTTTACCGTGATCGGTCCCCCTAAATATTTCATCTATTTATTATATTGTGTGTTATTGGTTTATAATATAATGGCATATTAGGCTATTGGCTTGTAATATAGTAGTCTCCCCTTATCTGTGGTTCCTTCTTCTGTGATCTTGATTACCTGTGGTCAACTGTGGTATAGAAGCAAATGATCCCCTCACCATATCATCAGAAGGTCAATAACAGCTTACCTACTCCTACACCATAATGCCTATGTCATTTACCTCACTTCATGTCATCACATAGGTGTTTTGTCATCTTAAATCAACAGAATAGTGTTATAATTTTTTTATTCTTGCTAATACCTTACTGTGCCTAATTTCTATTTAAACTTTAGTATAGGTATGTATGTATAGGGAAAAAACAGCATATATAGGGTTTGGTACCATCTGTGATTTTAGGTATCCACTGGGGCTGTTGGAACATAACCCCTATGATAAGTGGGGAGACTACTGTATAATGAATACATGAAATATTTAGGGAAACAAATTATTTGTTTATAAATAAATTGCTCAACTTGCATGGATAAATGGAAGCAACATTCTTATCCAGCATGTGTCCTCTGAACCATAGTTCTCTAGGCTATTAATAGACATTGTGCATAAAGGGTTTTATTACCAAATAAGTTTAGGGGAATAAAAAAGTTTACAAATTATTTCACTCTGGGACTTCTTAAAGTCTTTGTTAGGCTGGCGCACCTTGTGAATATGCACGAAAGAGAAGTGGCTTGCCTCCAGCTTTTCTCATATATATTTGAGAAACCCTAGATGAAGGTGATCTCACACTATGAAACCCTAGGTTGGGGCACTCTCTCTCCTGATGTTATCTATAATAAATCACAGTTGAACAGATCAAAATTGACCTTGAAGTCAATATTTAAAATGATGCCAAGTGTCACTACTATAACATCTCCTCGGCAAAGGTCATTCCAGCCCTGCTGTTCATTAGATGGATTTTTAAAAGAATAAAAAAGTCTTCCTCTTTGTACTTAAGGTACTGTGCATCTAACTACAATGATAATTTATATGTTCCCCAAAGGCAGTTTTTAAGACTCCTGATGTCATTACAGGGATATTTTCCAAATGCAAGGCTGTCATTACTCCTTAGTCAGATGCAGAACTGGAGCATGCCTCCCAGAGGGGCCGTCCTCCCTAGATTTAGCAGGAAACACTCTCTGGCCACAATGGCACTAAGCTTTCTGCACCCAGATGTTATCACTGTTCATGTGCTCAGGATTTGAAGAGTTGATGTGGAGAACCTCAAGTTCTTTCTCAAAATCATTCCAGGGCATCATTAGAAGAGCGGTCAGGGCCCCTCGGTGGCTCAGTCAGTGAAGGTGTCCAACTCCTGACTTCGGCTCAGGTCATGATCCCGTGGGGTATGAGAGTGGCAGAGACTGTTGGCCATGGGACATGTAGGAAAATGGAGGAGATGAGAAGGATGGGATCCAGTTTCGATGGAAGGACTCAGATACCTCTTTTGGAGACTGAGGTGAAAAAGTCAGGAGACCGGGGCGCCTGGGTGGCTCAGTGGGTTAAGCCGCTGCCTTCGGCTCAGGTCATGATCTCAGGGTCCTGGGATCAAGTCCCACATCGGGCTCTCTGCTCAGCAGGGAGCCTGCTTCCCTACCTTTCTCTCTGCCTGCCTCTCTGTATACTTGTGATCTCTCTCTGTCAAATAAATAAATAAATAAATAAATAAATAAATAAATAAAATCTTAAAAAAAAAAAAAGTCAGGAGACCTAGTTGAGAACGCTAATATGCCAAACTAGCAATTGGTCCCTTAAGAACTGGATGCCAAGGATCAAACATCTAAATATAAGAGCAGAACTGGAGATTAGAGGTGGAAAGAGAGATTTATGAGCAATATTTCCAAATCAGAAACCATAGAGCGCATTATAATCATAAATATGTGATCTTTGGTTTTCAGCCCTAACTAGCACATTAACCTATCACTGAGATCTCCATGCTACCCACAAGTGATGGTTTTCCTCTTGGATGCATCTGTTTGCTTCTAATTCTTCTATGGATTGCAAAATCCAACATGTATTCAAGCATACAGCTTGGTTTTCAAGACAGAAAAATGAACTAGCTCCTAATAACAGACCACTTCTCTCCCATAACCTCTCCGTAGACAGAGCCACATCATGGACTTCATATATAGTCTGTCATGTCCTCAGCGAGAGATGCCTCAGGAATGCAGTCCAGCTTCCCCATTCTGCAGATTGGGAAACTGAAATAAAGACATGAAGGTGAATTACTCAATGTTGTGCTGCTGGCCAGTGCAGAATGTGGACTAGAAATCAGGTCATTTCCTACCTACTGTTAGCTACTTATCTCTGGAACATGATAGACAATGTGCCCTCGGCCAGCTGAGGGGTGACGTAAGTACCCAAGGGCCAGGCAAAACACAGGCCCTAAATTACCTTACATCTACTTCATGTAATGATCTTTCAGGATACTTTCTGCCATGATTAGAAAGGCTGGGTTCCCTGGGTTCTATACCAGTGGCTACAAAACATTTTGGGCATTGCAGATCTTTGAGGTACTTCTTTTTTTAAAGATTTTATTTATTTATTTAAGAGAGAGAGAGGGAGAGAGCGCACAAGGAGGAGGAGGGGCAGAGGGAGAGGGAGAAGCCAACCACCCACTGAGCAAGGAACCCAACGTGAGGCTCGATCCCATGACCCCAGGATCATGACCTGCGCCAAAGGCAGATACTTAACCAACTGGGCCGCCCAGGTGCCCCCCTGTGATGTTCTCTGACAAGACATATACCCTTTTCTTGGAAAGATGAGCGTGAAATCCTATTTGCACCATTTTGTGTATAATTCCAAGGTACTAGACATACCCTGCACCTTCTAAGGCTTGTCAAGCCTCATCCAATGAACTCTGACTCTAAACAAACCTTCCCTATTAAAAAAAATATCAAGTGAGTTAGTTTGAGCCATAAGACTATCTCAGAATATATTCTAATTTTTAGGTACAGCAAATATTTCTCCTTCTGAACCCCGATGTTCCTTTGGGCACAGAGGGAAGCTAGGGACATTGGAACTGCCATCCAACACATAAGTAGAGGGGGCGGGTGGTTGAGGTGATTCAGATGACAGAGGTTCATCCGTGCTAATCTTGAGCCCCATCTTAAATTCCTGTTCAGGCTTCCACAGCCACACATCAGATTTAATCCCCGCCCAGCCTCTCCTAACAGCCTCCCACAGCCCAGGTTAGATAATTCATGTGTGCTCAGGTCCTTTCCAGCCTTTCTACCATCTGGCTAATGACGGGGCACCATATGTCAGCAGCGGGATACGGGCATTCGCCTATGGCTTGGGGCACAGACCTGCCCCCGTGAACAGCATGGCTTCCCAGTGTGAGGCTCACTCCAGAATGACACCAGGCATCTCTTTTGCATGAGTCTGCAACCAGGACACAAACAACTGAGGTTCCTCCCACTCTGGGCTGAGTGTGGGGTAAATGACATAAATGTGTTTGAGTTACCTTTAATTTAAATCTTCATCCCCTGCCTCTTCCCTAGCAACTTAGTGCAGTCGGAGTTGTTTCACTCGCGGGCACAGATATTATCTAACTGACCACTCATTACTCCTGCAGGGTTAAAAATCAGGAGGCTAGGGCTTTACTACTGAGTTCCGTGGAAATATTAAACAGCTTTTCATTCAACATCATTCCCAAGGAGTTCCAGGTTACTCAGATCGTCCAGTGAATGATGACTGGGAGAGATCTCTTAACAGAAGCAGGTTAGATGCGAAACTGGGAAGCATGTAGATTACCTTGTGTGGTTGCTAACTTTGTGTGGTTAGCAATTCTGTGTGCAAACCATGGAGCGAGAATGGGGCCACCTAAAGGTCCAGACCCCGGACAGCGGACGGTAGCTTCCTGATCAGATATGAGAGAAGCACACATCTTTCAGGTGCTTGCTACTGATCAGGTTACACTATTCTGCATGGACTGATTCTAATTATACATGCCTCTTGTCCTAACTGGGACCATTTGGGTCCAGATGGCTGCATTAGGCAGTACCTGTTTTTCTTTATCATGCCTAAAGGTCCAAGGGATCCTCTAGGCTTAATGTTTTCTAAAAACGAAGCCAGGCTTTTATCCACTTTTCCCCTCAAACTTCCTTTCAACTTAAAAAATAATTTGAATGCAAATGAGAGATATTAAATGCAGGGCTCTTAATAATGGACTGTTTTCTTAGTCATTAACTATTGAATTAAGTAGGCAAATATGTTTTCAGCATCAATTAGCCAGCCTCGCCTAACTGCAGCAAGCTAAGAGAAAAACCCGGAGGGCTTCCATAAATGAAGGGAGGTGGAGTGTGTGGCTGTCATATGACCTAGTCTGGTTAGTGAGAACAACAGTGAAAATCTCATATTAGCTTAAAATTTATTTTTGCTAGTTGTAATTTAAGTGCAAATTTGCCACCATTGACCTTGCCCTTGATTTTTCCTTACCAATTTTTACCTTAATTGGTAAAACAATAAACTTTTATAAATCGCACGATTTCATAAGATGGGAGAAGTTCAAGAAAATAATTCACACTGTAGTTATTTCTTAACTATTGTGCTAATTGGAGTTCTTGAAGGGCAAAGTCATTGAAATGCTGTGTGTCATGGAAAGAGAACTGAACTGGAAATGAGGGTGCAGTCCTATTTCTAGCAAGGTCACCAGCCAGCTGTGTTACTGGGGCCAAGTCATTTAATTTCTCTGGAACTCAGTTTCCACTTGCATTACATGAAGTGTTTGGATGGTTTGTGTCAAAGATCTTTTTTCTCTGAAATGTCATGACTCTCAAAATTACAGTTTAATCAGTAATTTCATCTTTCTGTTCTACCCAAAGAACTTTGACATTACTTCTCACCCAGAGAAGGACATATCTCCTAAATATCCCTTGCCTTGTCAGAGGAGAATAAAACCATAAATGGCTCATGAAGAGCCCCAGGCTAGCAGAAGAAACTAGTATTCTGAAAAATCCACAAAACACATAATAATCTGTCATACAATGAGATGTGTGAAGTAGGGCCGGCAAATTCAAGTCTAAAATTCTTAATTAGGCTCCAATTGTATATTCCCCTTCTCATAACACCCTGTTTCTAAAGTATCAGTAAGCAGAGAATCTTAATTTTGCAGAAAAAATGGAAAACGTTTCAGGGGAGAATGAGAGATAACATAGTGGTAGCAGTGGAGAGAGAATTGACAACGGACCCTCTGAACCATCCATCTCAAAAGGTGAGATTCAGAGCTATCCAAACTCTCACAGCACTTTGTATGCTCATGTTGTAGGTCCCTGAGTTATGAAACAGAAACCACGAGATGGAAATAATACTGGCATTTTTTCTGATTCTACTGATGCACATACATACAAAATACATTCTGTTAAAAAATAATCCTAGGGCACCTGAGTGGCTTAGTCAGTTGTGATCTCAGGGTTCTGAGATTGAGCCCCTCATTGGGCTCCTGTGAAGCTGGAGTGTGCTTAAGATTCTCTCTCCCTTTCCCTCTCTCCCTCCTGCCACTTCTCCACCGCCCCCCTCCCACCCCCCCAACACCTCCCCACCCCGGCTTACAGGGAGGAAAAAAGAGATAAACTTTAAGGGTAAAATCATGATTGTCATACCAGTATAAAATAAACACATGTCAAAGAATTTATCTAACTCCTTCATTAATCATTGAACCCATAAGATATTTCAGCTGGTTCAAAGGAGAATTCGAGTGAATACACACATCTACGGCAGAGAGGGAATGCTGAAAGGAATTTATAAGCAGACACAAAGAGCAGTCTATTCACGGGGTAATTATCAATTGCACTCCACCAAAGGCAAGTAATTTACCACTCTGTGGACAAGAATCATTTGCATTATTATCAGCTGTCTGTAATTCGCAGAGCGGTAAAATATCTCCGAGACTGTGAAAAGGAAGATAACTAGGCAAGGTGCACTACACAGGACACTTGGGGATCTTTTTCTTTACCTCCTCCCCCCCTTGCTTCGAAGTCTTTCACAGTTTTTTCTGACGATGTGCACTGAGGGAATGTAATGGGGTAGAATGTAATGAACGCAGGATACGGCGATAGGTGACCCTGAGTTTGAATTCGTTATCTTGAACAATATATTTGACTTCTGGGTCTCAGTTTCCTTTTCAGCAAGATGGAAGTGATGCTAGCTATCTTTAAAGATTGTAATGGAGGTTAAATAAGATAAGCATGTAAAGAAACTATTGCAGTTCACCAAACAGATTCTGAGTAAGTAGAAGCCTATCTTGGGTCGTACCAACGACACAGAAAAATCCATCCGTTTGTTAGAACATATTGATGGGCTTTATTTTTGAAGAAATCTGTCTGTCTGTGATCCAGGCACAGTTAATATAAGTAAAAGTGCTTTGTAAATTATAAACGTCTATATAAAAATTAGTTATTTCCTTTTTTAAGTCTTTCATTTGAGTAGAGCTGACACAAAATGTTACATTAGTTTCAGGTGTACAACACGGTGATTCAAAAATTCAATTTTTCTTATTCATTGCTGGTGTGAATGCAAGATACAGTCACCTTGGAAGGGAGTTTGGCAGTTTTATAAAACTAAACATACTCTTACCATATGACGCAGTAATCATACTACTTAGTATTACAGAAATGAGTTGAAAATTTACGTCCACACAAAAACCTGCACGTGAATGTTTATAGCTGCTTTGTTCAAAATTCCCGAAACTTGGAAACAACCAAGATGTCCTTCAGAAGATGAATAGCTAAACAGTGGTATATCCAGACAATGGAATACTATTCAGTGATAACAAGAAAAAGCTATCAAGCTATGGAAAGAAATGAAGGAAACTTAAGTGCATATAGGTAAGCAAAAGAAGCCAATCTGTAAAGTCTGTAGACAGTTTAATTCCAGCTATATGGCATTCTGGAAAAGGTGAAACAATGGAGACAGTAAAAAGATCGGTGGTTGCTTGGGGGTGAAGGGGGAGGAGGGAGGTGTGTGACAAAGAGGAGCACAGAAGATTTTCAGGACAGTGAAACTGTTTCGTGTGCTACAGTAATGTTGGACACATGCCATTATACATTTGCCTAAAGCCACAAAGAGTGAATGCTAATGCAAACTATGGCCTTTAGTTAATAATAATCATCATCATCATAATAATGTATCAATATCAACTTATGAAATATAACAAATACACTGCACTAATACAAGATGTTAATAATGGGGGGACACAGGTGTGCAGGTGAGGGGGGATGTGGGATCTCCCCAACTCTCTACTCAGTTTTTCAATAAGCCTAAAACTGCTTGTTACTTCCTTGTTACTTCCTTGTGCGGGCTGTGTGATCTTGGGCAAGATCTTTAAAGTCTGTAGGATTGCATTTCCTTCTCTGTAAAATGAATGTAGATGCAGGATCTTCCCTGAAGGGTTGTGTTGGGAAAAGGAGCTCTAGCACAGGGCCTGGTGGCTTTGAATGATATGCAGCAGGTGGACCCATCTGTATTATCTGTTGTTCAAATATGTAACATTTCCATATGTGTGCCCTCAACATATCCCCCAGCTCCTCCCCACCAAAAAACACCACATCTCCTGCCAGGCTCCTCCCCCTAGATTCGTCACACTTCTTTGTGACCCAGCAACTAAAGGGTTAGTGCCCAATGTGACAATAGGCCTCAGGTATCCTACTGGAGGTGTGAGACCAGTGATAGTTCTGACCGGTCAGTGCCCATGCCATACTGTCTATGAAATGCTTTATCCTATTCCTGGTACCTAAGGAGTAGGAAGCCCTGAAGGCTGTTAGCTACTGTTATTAACATAATTAATTTTATTATTTAGATTTTTATGCTTTGAGCACAATCTTGTTTTTATCAAAAATATCATTAGCTTATGGCTATGAAAAGAATGAGTGTGTCTTAAGGCATTTTTTTTTTAAACTATGGAAAAACACTGCGCACACAGTAGGAAATGTTTTGTACTAGCTTGCAGCCTGGGCTCAAAATGTATACTGCAAAAATTTAACTGCAGGATGGCGAAAAGCAAGGTAGTTGGCTGATATAATCGTATTCCATAATTGCTTTAGCCTTAGCATAGCATTCAAGAGTTATCGTGCAATTGCTGGAAAGGAAAATCCTGTTGATCGGCTGACGTAAGTGTAGAGCTCCATATCTAATTTGGATGCCTTTTCTCAGGTAGAACCCTGAAGCTGTCCCATCCAGGAAATAGTAAGAGAACAATCAGAGCTTGGGACTTCCAAGAAAAACATGAAAAGGGAGAGGTGAACCATTATCGGAGGAATGTGATTATCTGAAACTAGATTATCCTATCTAAGAGGCGTGGACTATGCTTGTTCCTTAAGAACGGCTTATTTGGCCCATGGTTTCAAGTCTGTAAACTGCCTGAACTATCCCTTCTGCCTTGTCTGTGCTGGCATTGGAGGGAGGAAGGGGAAGTGAGCACAGGACAATGCGGTCAGCTGGACAATGCTGACTATAATGCCAGTGTTAGAGTCCTCAAAGTGCTCTCTTCTTTACTAAACTCTTAAACAGTAGTGAGAGGACACTCTTTTTGGTTTGACTAGAAATAATCCACTGGATAGGTCAAATCCAGGTGAATCAACTCCTCATCCTAGGAGAGCCACTCTAGCACCAGGGGGAGGAAGAAACCAGCTGAGAATCCTCACAAGGTAGCTCACCCAGAAAGGCTGGTTTAAGGCTCCAAGTGATATTTGGTCTGTCCTTCTGGGTCCAAGATAGCCACCACCAATGACAGTGACGTCATCACTTCACATCTGCATATCATTTGTGTGACTCTGTCAAACAAGGTGGTTTAGCTTCCTTCTCCCCTGCTCTCCAACCTGTTTCCAGAAACCCATCAAGGAACACAGTTGAACAAAGTCCTTTTTGGGAACACCATCTATCTTTTTCCAAGGCTCATGATGGTTTCAGAGCTGGGGTGGGAGGAGTATAGAAGTAAATTTGTTTCGTTTTTATTTCCAGCTGGGGAAAGATTCACAGAGATGCAGACTCAGAAAGAGAAGACCATCACACAGCTGCATTCTTCCCGTGGCCCCTCTGGCTGCATGCAGGTCCTGCTCTGGCTTCTGGTCTAGCTCTCATCAATTCTCCCTGCCTGCCTGGGACGGCACTGTATTTTGTCCTTCATACTGTCCTGACCTTTGCTCAGGCCACCACCCAGGCATGTTGTTCTCCTAGTTCCAAAGCTGATACGGACACATGCTCCTAAGGAGGGGGACTGCCTTCCAGGAGACTATGGAAAAACCCTATGAGATTCTCACCCATTATTTATTTATCTGAATTTGTTTTGTTTTGTTTTGTTTTTCTCAACTGCAAGCATTGTCTGTCCTTTTCTAATATGTCAGTTTAATAGGCTTCCATTGAAAAGGATTTTGTTCTAATACGATCCTAAACAATGGAATAGAGTCAACAAACGCATTGTCTAGATATAGCCATAGCTCTCTTTGGAAGAATCCATGCCAGTTTGGTGTGTGTGTGTTCATGTAACTTAGCAAAGGCAGCCAAGGGGACTTAGGTATCAGCTAAAGCCAAGAGCTCCTACGACAGGTTCTTCAGTTACCTGACTTAAGTTACTGGTAAGTGCCAGCCCATGGTGGGGAGCCTCTCACCACAGCCACAGGACAGGCCAGCCTTGGGATACTTAACCCATTAGGGTTAATCTTTGCTCCATATCACCATGTTTAAAATATATTTTAATATATTTTAATACTTGATAGTCACTCTAAATTACTGTTCCTTTTCTAAATTTTCTTTGTTATCTTTATCTATTAATCCTACCACATACACTTAAAATAATTTTGTTCCCCTTCTCTCCAGGGTATTTGCTGATTGTAAAGGGGAAAAAGTCTCCACACCTTTACAACAGAAAGATCTGGTAGTCACCATTTGTCCATCTGCTAAATTATAGGATAGCCTGAACTGTATGCCTCCATGTGTGATGCAATTTGGAACACATCACATGACCTAGGGAAATTCTCTTGTTAGAAATGTATACTCTTGGGGCACCTTGATGGCTTAGTGGGTTGAAGTCTCTGCCTTTGGCTCAGGTCATGATCCCAGGGTCCTGGGATCAAGCCCAGAATCGGGCTCTCTACTCAGCAGGAAGCCTGCTTCTCCCTCTCTCTCTGCTTACTTGTGATCTCTGTCTGTCAAATAAATAAAGTTTAAAAAAAAAAAAAGAAATGTTTACTCTGGGGGTGTCTGGGTGGCTCAGTCTGTTAAATGATCGACTCTTGATTTAGGCTCAGGTCATGATCTCAGAATCGTGGGATCAAGCCCCACATCAGGCTCTGAGCTCAGCAGGGGATTCTCCCCCTCTCCTTCTGGCGCTCCCCCTGCTTGTGCTCACTCTTTCTGACAAATACATAAAATCTTAAAAAAAAAAAAAAAAGAAGAAGAAGAAGAAGAAGTCTATCTTGTGACTAACATGCTGCATTTATGGTGTCCATCAAAACTGCCTTACATGTTTGATGGGATGTGGAAAAGAATGCAAGAGAAACAGGTCCACAAACTTAACACACTTTGGTCTTCCAAGCACGTATTTTCTTGGGACCTTGTATCATGTTGTTACAGTATCCCACTTAACTCCCTGCCAGTTCTCTCAAGTCCTTGCTGTAGTCTGGGGTTTGATGAGAGGTGATCAAACCTATTACCTAGTCTCTCCTCCAGATTCTGAACAAATTTTAAAAAGACTCAAGAAGCCAGATTTAATGATGATACAACAGCAGTTATATTCAAGGATAGCTGGCAGCATAAAGGACGTGACTTGGCCCAAAGCCTAACCTTGAGCTTCCTATTCTCCCTGACAAATTCAGCAGTCACAAGTCAAAAAGCAGAGGGCTGAAGGCTTCCCTTGCAGGGAAGGGCTGCTGTTGAGGAAGGCTGTTGAGCTGCTGAGGGAAATGAAGAGGTGGGAAGGAGACTTTCTCTACGTGTTGGCATATAAAGGAGGCTGAGCCCTCAACCCATCATTCCTATTGGTCTCTCCACCATGGTGAGGAGCCAGTGAGAAGAAAGCTTCCCCCCAGTTCTCCAAGAGGGCTTAGGGGCCAGGGATGAATTCCTCAGCATCTGGAGAGGCCAGAAGTTTCCACTCTACAGTCAAGATGGAGAGCACAGGACAAAAATGAAAAGATATCCCCTCCGTTCTGAATTTGGCCTCATTCACATATGCCTTCCTTCTTGGCTGACTGGTCACCTGACAGAGGAACTGTGGATCTCCATGAGAAGAAGGCCTAAGGCGGGGGAAATACTTGGTTGAGCCGGGGATGAAGACTTCGAGTAGAACAGAAATAAAATCAAGCCATTTTTTAATGTACCTGGCACCATTAGAAGGTTAATTATCTACAATGTAGTCTCTGTATTAAAGGCTGCCTGTAAAGATAACACAGAGAAATAGAAAGATTCAGAAACGCCTGGAAGTGAGGCTCAGGTTTTCCTCAATCTCACTGAAAGGCTAGCTGGCTGTTTCAGCTAAAATGTAATTAAATAGCTAATCATTGTGATGAAAGCCAGGCATGTTAAATGAATATCAAATGGACAGGATCATGAACTTAAAATAGCGTGAGAAAGCCAAAGAGATTTTTATCCTGAAAAAGTACTTACCCCCGCTTTCTCCCCATGACCATTTTTATTTCAGGAAGAGGAGAGAGATGAGTATGGAGGAATATCACTTATAATACAGGGGAAGGTTTTACCCAGCAGATTCAATTTAGCCTAAGGAATAACACAACTATGAAAACATAGTTTTAAGCTCTTAAAACCCCTAACAAAACCTTAAATGAAATGAATCAATAAACGATTCATCAAAGAGCTCCATTAGAGTCTGGAAAAATAAAAATTGTGAAGTTGAATCAGCTAGGGACTTTAAACATTCACCAGTGAAAAAAGATTTAAGCACATTCATAACAGTTCATGAATGAAATTTAATAGTACAAGTGTTGTGATTGTTAAATTTTATGTGTTAACTTGATTGGGGCCACAAGTGTCTGGACATTTGGACAAACATTATTCTGAGTGTGTCTGTACAGGTGTTTCTGGAGAAGATGAATATTTGAAATGGGAGACTCGGTATGGCCAATGGCTCTCCGTGGTGTGGGTGGGTCTCACCCAATCAGTTGAAAGCCTGAAGAAGACAAAAATGCTGACCCTCCCGTGCGTATGAGAAAATTCCTCCTGCCTGGTGGTCTTGGACTGGGACATGGGTTTTCCCGGCCTTCAGGTTTTCAGACTTGGACTAGAACTATATTACTGGCTCTGCCATATCTCCACCTTGCCAACTGCAAATCTTAGGACTGGTCTACCTCCATAATCCTATACAATAAATCTCTCTCCCTCAACCCCTCTTTTTCTTTCCATCTAGCTATCCAGCTATCATCTAGCTATGCTAATGGGTCTGTTTGCCTGGGGAACCCTAACACAGGTTTGCATTAATATCTGTGTCCAGCACTCCACTGGCCAGTGACAGAAAACTGTACCCACACTGCCTTCCATAAATGGCCATTCTGTAGGTATGTGGCTTGGTTTTAAACCTGGCCTTAAACACTCGTTCAAACATCAGGATCCGTCTTCCTGACCTCTTCCATTTCTCAATCTTGCTTTCTCTGAGGACACTCTCACACAGACTTTTCTCTATTGGTCACAAGATGGTTCTTCTGAATTCTTATCGGGGATGGAAGTGGGATGGGAAGTTAGTTGCTGCCATCTGGAGCAAAAGCTTCCAAGGTTTTATTTTGTCTCAGTAGGTCTGGTGGCTCACATGCATGTCTGTATGTAGCCAAGCAAATTTGATACCGTTGGGGGACACATGGCCCTGAGCATCTTTTATGTGCTGGGTGTGCCCAACCTCAAGGTCTGTCCTTCTCCTGCGTGGCTCTGGAGTTAGTCACACGTGCAACCGAGTAGGTCAAGGACCTACAGTTTGACTATTGCTTGCATGGAGAGAGTGGGGAGGAAAGACTGATTTGTTGTGCCAACAGTGTTCTCTGCTTACTTAAAATGTACTGGGCTCTGGGCTCTGAGTTTCTCTGCTGTAACACAACCTACTACATGTGAACATGTTTCCTCTCCCTCCTTGCCACCCTGTGGAATTGGAGCTTGGGAGACCAAAACAAATATGCTGACACTTTAGCTACTGTTTTTGCTCTGAGTAATAGATTTTGTGTGTGTGTGCACATGTGTGTGTATGTGTGTGTGTGTGTGTCTCTGTCAAGGAGTCTTATGTTCTCCATAAGCATCCATGAAATGATAGCAGGCTAACTTGCTTTCTTGCAAGTGGGATAAAATCTCGGAGCCTTTATGGTTCTTGACAGATGTGCTAATTGACTCCAGTGCATCTCCACCTATGACACTTGACTGAGATAGGGAGGAGGAGGCCTCCCAGCGGAAGAATGGGCACAGATAGCTGAAGTAGGACAAAAAGATGGCGGGCAGGGAAAAAATTGCTAACTGTGCCAACTTGCCCACATGTGCCTTGCCTCCACACTTCCGCCTCTATTGAAGATGCCATATGTCTTAATCATTTCAACACTTGGGCAACTCTACCTTTAGTTCTCCTCACTAGACCCAAGACTCCATGGAGACTTAAAAGACTTCTATAGGACTCAGGCAAATTGTCCAGGATGCCATGGCTACCTGCCTCTCGGAGAAGGACGCCTATGAGAAAGGAAGGACAGAACTTAATTGCTTTCTGTCATTTTAAGGAGGAACTTTTTAAAATATAATTTCAAACACAGGCAATACTATCAGAAATGAAGTTATAAGGGAAAAAAATTGCCCCCAAGTCGGCCTCCTCCCCAAAATACCAAATTGTGTTTATTTGACCCCCTTTCTAGTTTTTTCTTTTTTTTTTTTTAAGATTTTATTTATTTATTTGACAGAGAGAGAGAGATCACAAGTAGGCAGAGAGGCAGGCAGAGAGAAAGGAGGAAGCAGGCTCCTTGCCGAGCAGAGAGCCTGATGCGGGGCTCAATCCCAGGACCCTGAGATCATGACCTGAGTTGAAGGCAGAGGTTTTAACCCACTGAGCCACCCAGGTGCCCCTCTAGTTCTTTTTCATATGCATACATACTGTTTACCAGATCATAATAGAAAAATATAACACCGTTATTCTTCCTTCAGTGTGCCAGTCATTTCCCCATTTTGTTATTGTTTTCATTCTGATTACTGCAAAACACTTAATACCAAAATATGAGTAGTTACACAGAGCTGATATACCATTCCCTTTTAAATGGGTACTTCAATTATTTTCCCTTTTCTTCCTAAAATAGCACAAGTAAATAATATTCATATAAGAGTGCTTTCCATACTTGGTTTTACTTGGTTCTCACAGCATGTATTCCCTGTTTACAGCTAAGGAAAGAGAGGCTCAGAGGCATTCAGTCACCTGTTCTCAAATATAGTGCCTGGTGCCTCGGGGTGATGGCTTGAGTCCAACACGGAAAGGACTTCTAGATTCCATCTGCTCTGCATATGTTGGTGCTGACAGAGTTTTACCTTTAGAACCTAACTGCCCAAAACCTTCCACCGGTGACAGAAGTGTTGGTGTTAATAGAGAGAGCTCGTTGGCTTTCTGAGTAAAGGACATTCACAGCTCCCTGCATGGGGTAACTGAAAACTCTGGAGAACGCTGTTGTTCCCCTAAATATCTCAACCATGGGGGCTTGTAATGCATCTATTAGAAAGGCATTTCTCTGAGTTTTGGTGACCTTTTGATCTTTTAAGAGGCCCTTACGAAAATGTCCAAAACATTGAGAGGGATGACTGTATAAACAAGGGTTCGCTAACCCCAGTAAGAGATTGTTTTTCAACCCTCGATGTTAGCAGACTGTCGTGGACATCTGTTGTTTTCCTAGCTTGGCACCCCACCCCAACTCTCATTTAATAGAATTGCAACTTCCTCCCAGTGACGTGGGAGCAGTCATGTTAGAATAATGTGATCATGGGTGGTGATCATCATTCCAGTGTCAGAATCAAGTCCATCAGGTCCTTTCCTGGGATTTTGGAATTGCAGAGAGAAAGAGTTTCTCTCTCTCTCTCTCTCTCTCTCTCTCTCTCTCTCTCTCTCATTAAAGGCTAATTTCACAGTCTACACCGAAGGTAAAAGCAGAAACTCTCTGTCCAAAGACTTGTGAGGACAGTAATTCAGCTTCATTCTAAGAAACCTGTAGAGGCACAAATTGAGAACAGTTTGCATTATGTGGAGGAACTAAATGTTAGTAATCACTCACATCCTTGTAACTAGTGTAGATTTAGTTCAACATTTATTTAATAATCACTGATTGAAAGCCTACTATACAAGGCCCTAGAGACACAGAGATGCAATCAGTCCTACTCTCAAGAAGCTCTCAGGCTAGTAAGAGAGCCAGACAAGCAAATGATTTCAAAACATGTGCTCCACATTCTAAGACAATAAACGCATGAGGTTCTGTAACCAAGGAAGGAATCTGTAACCATGGTCGTGGAAGAAGGGTAAACCATCAGGGGGGCAGCTGAACCTCAGGGAGGGGTTACCTTTTGAGGAGTCCTTGCTCGATGAGTGGGAATTTGTCCCATGGAAAGATACTGAGCATGCAGTACATGAGTTTGGGTGAGTACAAGGCTGCGTGTGAGGAGAGTAGGGTGTGCAGAACGTCCTGCAATCTGTGAGGTTGCATCTCAGGGTTCATGGTGGGGACATTAGCACAGAGCACATAAAGACTAAAGGCTACTATAGGCTAAAGACAAGGAAGGGCCATCCTGGGATGGACCTTGTTTGTGAGGACGATCTTTCTGAAAACAGGTGAAGAATGAGGAGTTAAACCCATAGGCTCTGGAGCCCCAGCTTTGATGCCCAATAGCCATGTGACCTTGGTCGAAGTGATGATCCTCTCCAAGCTGCTGCTTATGTACAAATTTAATGGCATGTATAAAAAGGCTTCTGGAGAGTTGTGCCTGGCTGGCTCAGTCCTAAGAGCACATGACTCTTGATATCAGGATTGTGAGTTCAAGCCCCATGTTGGGTGTGGCTATTAGTAAAAATAAGTAAATAAATAAAAACTTTAAAAAAGAAAACAGCTTCTTGTGGGAATTAAATGCATATCTTTAAAGCACTTAGCACAGTCTGACAAATGTAGGGATAGCTTAATACAAACTGGATACTATTGGGAATTTGAGTAGCAGTGGATTGAAGGCTCCAGCAGGAAGTAAAGAAGCTTGGGTTATGTTTAGAATCTTCCAAGGAGGAAAATGCTATCATCTCTCTTGAGAGAAAGCTTGAAGATCTTACTCATTGGAGGCTACTTCAAGTACATGTTACTAATGATCTGGGAAATGTGTTTCCAAGTAGTTGGGTAAGGAAAAACAATCAGGAAAAGCCGTGAAATAATTTTCATTGATTAGTCTATGTAAAGAACAGGATATAAAGTGAAACACAGTTGAAAGTTGCTAAGAGAATAAATCTTAAAAGTCTCATTATAAGAAAAAATTTTGTTATTATGTATGGTGATGGATGTTAACTAGACCTGTGGTGATCATTTTGTAACACATACAAATCAGATCATGACATTATACCCCTGAAACTAATACAATGTTATATATTAATTACCACCTCAATAAAAAAATCAAATCAAATCAAAGACAGGGTAAAGAAGGTTAAAGTGTGTCTTGTTAAAAATAATAATAAAAAAAATGTGTCTTGTTTGTCTTGGTTTGAGCTTCATCATATTGGGGAAAACCAAGAGTTTCTTTTTTCTCTGGTAACTCAACAGAAGAAATGTTGGCCTCTGATGCAGATGTGTTTAGTTGATTAAAGAGTTTGCAAAATGTGGGGGGACCTTTTTCTCTTTGTCAGATTGGCAAGCAACATGGAAAGAAGATTTGTGCACTGGAAAATACTGTAGGGAGCTTTTGTTGTGGGATACTTTTTGGAGGCTGCAATATTAAAATTAATCACTACTAAGCATAACATCTTTGGGATGCCAAAGCATCTAGCACATGTTGATTGATTAGACGGCAATGAAATATTTGCCCAATGAATCAAGGTTTTGTTTTACATGTTGCCAAACATCTGGATATTTGGAAGCAGCTGTTTGGCATCCTGCGGACCAAACAGAAACATCATTGTATTCCTGCATGATGGCAAAGGCCCTAGATTGCCTTCTGTCTGATCTGCTCCTGTTCCTAAAATCCAGTCTTGGGAAAAATATTGACCAACGAGGGCCAGTACTAGTTTGGACCAAGGTCAAGTGGAAAAGATGATGGAGACAGAATTTCTCTTTGGGATTTAAATCTAAGGAGTAGGCATGGGACAGGCTTATTAGGAGGACTGAACCTCCTCATTTCAACAGTTTAGGAAGTCATGGTGCACTGGAACAAGATGGGAAGTAGTGTGGAAACCAGGGCAAGGGTGATTTCTCCTAATGGTCTAGACAAAGGCACTTTGAGAAGGTGTCTGCTTCAAGAGCCAACACATTTACTGAGTTTTCATGTTTCACTGAGTTGATGGCATGGCATGATGCAAAGAGCCCAGGACCAAGAGTTAAAGGACCTAACATCGGCCCTGCATCAGGCTGCACATGTGAACGTGTGCAAACTCTCCGAAACTTAGCTTTCTAACAGGTAAAATAAAGATGATACTGACTGTCTCATAGGACTGCTGACAAGTTCACTGACATGCTTTATAAACAGTAGAGTGGTAGAGAATGTAAACTATCATTAATAGATTTTTCATTCCCATCTTTTAATCCCATCAAAAATTTAAAATAATTAGCTAAAATTACAGGGTGCTACAGGTAAGGAGATTTCAGAGTCCTGGTGGGAATGGATTGTTCTGAAAGGTTCTGGGATGCCTTCATGGAGAAAAACTTGGGGTCTGGGGGAAAGAGACCTGGGTTTGAACTCCTGCATCAGCGCAGTCTAGTTGTATATCTTTGGGCAAGTTTCTTCTCTTGCTTTGGTTTCCCCATTTGTGAGGTGGGGCAAAGAATAGTAGCTACCTCAGAGAGCTGTGAGCAGTGAATGAGATAGTGGGGCAAAGGTCCATTCCTAGCTTGAAGGCCGCACTAAGATGCCATGGGTATTGGTTCAGAGAGCCGCAGATGAGCAAAAACAGAACCCTGATCTCTTCAAGGTGTTGATGGTATATAAGGAGGTTGGGCGAAATGACTTCCAAACCTTCTTCAAATTCAAACTTTTGATGAGTTTCTGACATCAAAATACACAAATGTAGGAAAGGAACCAGAAATGAATTTGATCCTTGGAAAAGATCCTTTGACTTACATGCAGAATGAGAAGTTACATATGAGTAAACATCAGAAACTGTTCTGCAAAGCTTTTTGCTGGCCGGGAATCCAGCCTATCATCTAGTGAAGCCCAACACAAACAACTAGTGAGCTTGTTCACAAAGTCCTGTGCTTTGAAGTGTCAGAGTTTCAACTTCTCCTGCGCTTGTTGGGTTGACCCCAGTACAAGATAAGGGAACAGAGGATCCCGCTGGCAAGTTAAAAGAATGAAAACAGTAACAGCAACTTATCAGTGTAACTGTGCCATTAGTCCTAACTCAGGTTGTAATTGCTGGCTGAACAGATAAGGTACTTTGGGGCAGAGCTATCAGTGTTTCTCACTTTGCAAACAAAACACCATTTTTCTTGTTAAACTCATCTTTTAAGAGGGAGAAAGAACAGTCCAGTTTTGGACATTGAGCCTTTGTTGGAAAACTTGCATTACAAAGAGAAAAATTTTTCTTAGCAAATGCAAATTTCTCTTTGTCAGAGGTAAAGTTAACCATGAAAACCTCAATAAACACAAGAAACTTTTAAATATTTTCTTCACGTACTCTTGACTTCTTTCCTTCTCTCTTTTTGGGGCTAACTGCATGCTCAGCACATTGCCAAGCCTTCTGCATGTTCTGCCAGATATTGCCCATTTGCTGTCCCAAACTCACTTTTCCACCCTGCCCTGGGGCCCCAGGAAGCTCACCTTGAGTGAATGGTGTCACCTAGGCTCCATCAGCTTTCAGTTTTTAGTTGAGTTTGGCCACAGGGGAGGCAAGAGCAAAAATTAGAGGTGCAGGAAGAGAGAGGGTTTAGCTTACTTATTCCTACCCCGCCCCCACCTCACATCTCCTCCCTGAGTTTTAGGTGCTGAAAATCCCGGGTTGGATTGAACTGCTGGTACCCCTGACATACCTCACCACCACTGTGCTTTCTTCTAACCTTGCTCCTGGCTTTGTAAATCATTTGAAAATGATCCATTAAACAGTGGCCCTTTAGAGTACACCCTATGTTTTTTGTTGTGGCTCTACTATATACATGCTTACTTCCAATGGGCCATAACCAGAAAGGACAAATCACTTTGAGGCCAAGCCAGTAGAGAGCCAGTGTGAATCCTCCCTTCATTAGCAAGCAAAGACCTTCAAGATGTCAGAGCTGCTATTTGGAAACAGCCCAGGATCTTGAGCACCCTTGGAGGAAAGCCACCTCCCTCACCTCAGACTGTGACATGAGCAAGAGGTAAACTTATTCAGTGAAGCCACTGAAATATTGGGGTTTATTTGTTACTGCCGCAGAACCTATCATATCCTGACTAATCCTCTTATTTACTTTAACCCTTATTCCCCATCCTATGAAGTAGATAGTAATGTTAATCTTCATTTTATAGATGAGAAAACTGATGCAGAGTGCTTATGGAACTTGCAACAATACCAGAAGGATGTACTTTCTGATGGTGAGTCTTGCAAATGAAATGGTATAAGCCCAGGAAAGGCCTGCTGGCCAGGCAGATAGTATATCCAGCAGAGGTCAAGAGAACTTTCCTGAAGCTGGTGAATGATGAGTAGAAAGCCCCTCAATACCCTTACTCACCTTCCCTACATGGAAAAGAGGAATTTGGGATTTTTTTTTTTTTCTTATTTAGGCTTATAACATTATTCCTGTAGAAGTATCACATTTTCCCATTCTTCTCTAGAATCAAAATGATAGCTCTTTATTATATCCACGTTTAGCAATTTATGTATTTTTTTGAAGATTGTATTTACTTGAGAGAGAAAGAGAGTGAGAGAGAGAGTGCAACAAGAGGAGGAGAGGGAGAGAGACAAGCAGACTCCTTGCTGAGTGTGGAGCCCAATGTGGGGCTCAATCCCAGGACCCTGAGATCATGACCTGAGCCAAAATCAAGAGTCAGTCACTTAACCAACTGAGCCACCTGGGTGCTTCAGGAATTTACTTTTAAAATATGATTCTTTGGGGTGCCTGAGTGGCTCGGTCGATTAAGACGTCTGCCTTCAGCTCAGGTCATGATCCAGGGTCCTGGGATCATGACCCACATTGGGCTCCCTGGTCCTTGGGGAGTCTTCTCCCTATTCCTCTGCCTGCCACTCCCCCTGCTTGTGTGCTTTCTCTCTCTCTCTCTCTGTCCAATGGATAAATAAACTCTCTAAATATAAATAAATAAAATAGGATTCTTCACTGACCTCTACCTCTAAAACCAACAAGACATTATATGTTAATTGATTGAATTTAAATTTTTAAAAAATCACTAGCATGAAAATAAAATAAATTGTGATTCTTAATGTACATAATTCCATTGATTGTGCATGCTTAAAAATAGTTAAAATAGTGACATATCCTACCCTGCTGGTGAGCACAGCATAACATATAGAGTTGTCAAATCACTGTGTTGCACACCTGAAACTAACGTAACATTGAGTCTCAAATATACCTCAATAACAAAACATTTTTAACACTAATGAAGTAAAGGACAAAATAGCACCCCAAAAGTGGTTCCAATTGAAAGTTTTATGTTATATGGGTTTGGCCACAACAGCAAAAAACTGTCTTAAAAATATGATTCTTGGGCTCCTGGGTTGTTCAGTTGGTTAAGCAACAGCTTTCAGCTCAGGTCATGATCCCAGAGTCCTGGGATCAAGTCCCGCATGGGGCTCCCAGCTCCGCAGGGATTCTGCTTCTCCTTTTGACCCTCTCCTCTCTCTCTCTCTCTGACCCTGCTCTCTCTCTCTCTCTCCCTCAAATAAATAAATACATGAAATATTTTTTTAAAAATACAAAAAAAATCATGTTGGAGTTAAAACAATATTCATTTTCAATTGATTAGGGTATAAGGACGGCTGCATTTTTGCCATGGATTCTTTGCTTCTGAAATGCATGTCCAGCACATTTCCAGAGTGTCATTACCAGCTGGAGGAAACAGGCTTTGTCACTTGCAGGAAGAAATCATTGACTCTAGGTCAGAGCCGTCCCTTGCAGTCAACAATAATGACTATTTTTTTTCTGTTTCCAAAGGAAATTCAGCAACACAGTGACTTCTGAAATTTTGTGCATAGGAAGGAAAAGCCAAAGGAGCATTTGGTGACCCAAGCCGGAAATGTGACCTATTGAGCTTTTCTCAGGCAATGAGGTCAGAGAAATCCTTTCCCCTCCTAAGCTGGATATGCTAAGCCTCAGCAGTTTGCTTTCTGTTGCTCTGTTGAGGATGAACTCAAAGGTGAAACTTTAATCCCAGTGTCCTGTGTGCCTTCCTATAATCAGTTTGCCTGGTTTCCTTCACTGCGTTTTCAATGCATCTGGAGGAGGTCTGAGTGCACGGAGACCATTCTTTCCTATTTACATCTTCCTAGACGTGACAGGGCTCCTTGGGAAAGAAAGCAGGCATTCACTTGGAAAAGCCAGCAATGTTATTTAGAACTGTGTCTGAGCCCAGAGCCCTTTAAAGAATTAACTTGTTGGGTGAAGTGGGAGTTTTGGGTCAGATTCTCTGTGCAGTGGTTGGAACTGAAATAGGCAGAGGGGGACTCCCACACCTACTGCTTGCTTACTGTTGGGCCTGACCTAGCCTTGATAGGGTGTACAGCAAACCATTCCAAGAGTGGCCTTTCCCCTGCTCTGTCTTTAGAGATGGCATGATTTAAAATAGCCACACATTTTTATAAAAAGGATGAGAATTCTCAATCCGCTCTGAATCTCTTATTATAGGGGCTGGTGAGGTGTTTATTTTCCACTAAACCAATCCATATCCATTTCTCACTCTTCTCTCTCCTGCCCTATTCCCCAGGGAATATGGTCCCCGCCCCCGGATTAGATCACGGGGCTCTCTTACCCTCCCTTTTCCAGTTGAATTTGGCCTCCCCGTTGTGGGGAGAATGAGTGGGGTATTTCTCCCTTCCTCCTTCCTCCCTGCTTTAGCACTGTGGCTCTGGCTACCACCAGGGTTTTCCCCTAAGGTGGCTTGGCAGCCTGTGAAGTGGTCACCTTGATGGCCCCAGGTTCCTGCAGGTTCTCATCCTATAGAGTCAGGGGAAACAAAGACTTCCTGCCATACTGTCTCTGTCTCCAGGTGTTTGTTGGGTCTCTGAAGCCTGCCCATACCTGTGCAAATGTCCTGTCCTGAAAGTCTCGCAATCGCCAGCAGAGCATGCCTCTGAGAGTTTCTTGGTTCCATGAGCCTTCACCATTTTGGGTGAAAGCCTTACTGCATTGAAGCTGAAACAAACCGCAGTACTTGGAGGCCGTTGAGCCTTGAGCCAGTATTAACGTTTCAATATTGACAGTGCTATAGTTTGTGGCAATGAGCCTTTACCCTGAAAGAGATTATTTTTCATAAGGATTGTATTTATTTACTTGAGAAAGAGAGAGTGCGAGGAGGAGGAAGAGCAGAGGCAGAGGGAGAAGAGACACCCCACTGAGCAGGGAGCCCGATGAGGGGGTTGATCCTGGAACTCCAGAATCATGTTCTGAGCCGAAGACAGATGCTTCACCGACTGAGCCAGCCAGGCCCCCCTGAAAGATTATCTTTGGTAGTGTTCCCTACCCAAAGTGTGGTCGAAACTAGCAGCCTTGGCATCATGTGGGAACTTGTTAAAATGTTGAAACTCAGGCTCCTCCCCGGACCCCCTGAGCCAGAATCTGCATTTTAACAAGAGTTTAGACAATTGGAGGTTTTGAGAAGCACTCTTGTAACCCACAGATCAGTGTATATTACTGATCAGTGTATATTACGAGATCAGTGTATATTACTCCATGGGCAGAACCTAGCTCAGAAGGATGGTTAAGGCAGGACAGAGGGTCAGCTTTGTGAAACATTTACTGATGGCTCTTAAGCACCAAGATGATGAAAGCAGAGGAAATTTGTATTATATCCCCTTTGAACACTCCTTCCTCTCAGATATCTCATGAGATCCTGTTCGTCTTCAGCCTAGCTCAAAAGAATCTGGTAAAATCATTCATGGGACAGTTAATTAAGAGGAAGATCCCTTTTCATTCCATCAAAACCAAACATTCTTGAGGCATCTGCTGGGCACCAGAGAGCGCTCTACAGGAAGAAATGGTGCGCTGCCCCTGTTAGAAGAGTGGGTGGTAGGAGGAAGTGGGAATCATTTGGGGAGAAATTCACCAGAAGTTAGTAACTAGTGACCTGCCACCAGGGTCACAGGGGCTGGGGGGAGGGATGTGGAAGGAGAGTGTGGAAATGGGACTGTTTCTGCATTTGTCGCCTGTGTGGTTGGGGTCATGGGTGGTGCTGACACCACCACGGGAAGAACGAAAGAATGCAGGAGAAGGAGCGAGTTGAGGGAGGAGGAGGAGGTGAGGGTATCTCCTGGGCAGTTCCATGTAGGAGTCTGAAGTTTAGGAAATCTATTTAAAAAAAAAGAGGAGCTAACAAGTAAATGTAATGATTGACAAGGAGATGCCGTGTAGAAGTAAGTGGTTTGTTTCTCTGAGTTCAAGCACAAAATAAAGGAAAACACCCTTCTAACCACCTGTGAGCTCAACAAGCCTCAGGTTAGGTGCGGGCACTCCATTCTCACTCTGCTAGACCACGTGCCCCTGCCACACCCCCTCGAGAGGTTCCTCCCTCCCCCCCACCCCACCCTACCCTGCCCCTGTCCCCTCAGGGTTGAGGAGTGGGATGAGGCTGCCCAGGCCCCCCAGCATATAAGCCTTTGGTTTTGGGGTTTTCATGGCAATCCCTACAGGAAATAGGAGAAAAGGAGTTAGAGCAAGAATAAAAGTGCTTTCTTGTGCAGTATTTTTACTGGGAGTAAGTAGATTTTCTAAACCATTCAGCCTGGCCCTTTTCCTGCACAGCAAAAGTGCCCTCTTGGGAATTAAACGGGAAAGGAAACTTACGTTGGCTGACTCTTTTGAGAGTAAAAACAAAGGGAATCCTAATAATGAAAACGATGTTATGCATTTTCTTCCTGGATTAATAGATGGTTCTGTTCTTTTTTTTTCTTTCTTTCTTTTAACTTTGTTTTGTTTTTTGTTTCATTTTGCTTCTTTATTCTTATTTGCCCTTCTCTTGGGACCAGATCTTGACTCTGTACAGAATCTCTATTATTTATCCTGCAGTCTGGGAGGTCTCCTCATTGCTCCGGAGAATGAAATCAGATACTCCAACTGTAGGTATTGTGAACACAAGCCTACAGAACTCATAAATGAGTTCCAAATGCTGCCCTGTGCAAGACAAATCACAATCCCTTGGACTAAACTGGTTATAGAATCTACGTGATATTTTATGCTGAGAAATACATTGTCATGCACCAGGCAAATACCTTGTAGTTTCTCCATTTTTTTTCTCAAATGATATCAATATTCATTTTTCTCCTCTTTGGCAAAGAAAAAACAAATCAAAACAAAACTTGACCCCTGTAGTACTCAGCCTTAGACTTCCTTAGAAGATCTTGTGTAGCACAGAATAATGCCAACATTTTGTCTCACTGAAATTCAATAATAAAAGGGCTAATCTGAAGATTTCCATTCAAGTAACCATCCATTACCCTCAGTTGCTAGAGTAACTCAGGCAAGAGTCATTTCTTCAGAATTTATCAGAATAGTTCTAGTAATGTGATGATAGTTTCTTGGGAAGGTTTCTGGGAAAATCCTTTGGCTTTTCCAAATGAGAAGCAAGCATTGCCTTTTACACTGGATTGCTAGAAATAATTGGTGGACTTCCTCCTAATAGAAAAAATCATCAGTACAATTTCTTTACATGCATTCACTGAATAAAGTTCCTTGATACCTGTGTTGAAGACATATTTTGCTGGATTTGGATAGATCCTTACCCTTGGGAAATTCACATTCTTGGCAGGAGACAGATACAGAGTGATGTTAACAATGTGGAGAGTGATGCGATAGAATTATGTTAAAAAGGCCATGGGGACATGGAATAGAGAAAGGTCTAATTTTGTAGGGAGGAAAGGGGATGGATGAATAGCTTCATAGTAGGGGTGACATTGAAGAGGGTCTTGAAGAACAGGTAGGATAAAGGCAGGTAGCATGGGCAAAGGGAGCAGAGTGAGAAAGACACAGGTTTAAGGTACATGTGTGTTTAGGATATGGGGTATTTGTTGGGAGGTAGGAGGAGAAAATGAGGGCTAGGTCCAGACTGACTGGCTGATGAGCCCATCCTGGAAGTTTACGTGTTATCCTACAGGTAGTGATGAGCTGCTGAGGGGGGTTTTATTTAGGTATCTCTGCTTTCTTTTTATTCAAGAAAATATCCATATCCTCTGTTATTAAGAATTTAAGTAAAATTCCCAGGGGATCTTATTCCGTAAGGTTCACTTTCACCTTTTAATGGGTCCCTAGTATTCAGTTCCAGTATTATTCAGGTCTCAAAGAGATCTCTGGACCAAGCTGGAGAAAGGGCTCTTCCAACAATTCAGTGATACCCCAAGATCTGACAAAGACATTGAACAAGATTTTATCAAACCCTGGAGCTACGGAAATAAACAGTGTAGGATTCTACAACTTAGAAAACGTGGCTTACTCTTAGGTTATGAATGTCTGGTCCCATCCAGTTTTGGGTCTGCCCTTATTGCTTGTGTATGTGAAGCTTCCACACACTCATATGTGGATGCTTACAGGAGTGGGGCATGGCTGGGGGATAACCCCTGGACAACTACCATCCAGGAGCACATGCTGAGACCTCTAACCTTCTCAAAGTCTACCAGCCCTTCTCAACCACACTTCCCCCAAACACTCATCTTTAATGGCCTAAGGCATTCAACACATTTTTAACAAATCAACTTCTCTACTGTGTATCTAGAATGGAACTAGCTATGGACGTAGGAGAGCTGGGTAGATAGGGTTTAATTCTCTGTACTCTTCTAGCTAAGAAAGATTGGGCAGAGGCCCAGCTCCCTCACCTGCCTACATTAGGCCCATCTTCTGGGGTCAAGTTTCCATACCAATCAATTCTAGGAAGCTCCCCTCCTTCAGGAGAGATCGCACCTCACATCGGGATGGTGACCTCTCACTGACAGTCCCAGAAAGATTCTCTTGGATAATCTTGTGGTAGCAAGAGAAATAGATTGCAGAGAAGAGAGCCTAGAGGCAGAGAGAAGTTAAGAGGGTAGTACAAAGGCCCAGGGGGTGGATGGGCTATCTTCGTGTAGGACAGGCAAAACCAAAGGCCAACAAAAGGACAGGCTCCATTAACAGTGTTTGTGCAACTCTGTTCCCAGCCAGAAGGGACTGTTTTAAGGGAAGACATCTCACCCAGATTCTCTCACCTGAGAATTTGAAATTTGGAAAAGAGACACAAAGACTGAGGATCTTCTTTTTGTTGTTTTAATTTTAAGTAGGTAACATATTGGTTATTTAGTGCAATATTGATTTCTGGAGCAGAACTCAGTGATTCATCACTTACATACAACACCCGATGCTAATCACAACAAATGTCCTCTTTAATACCCATCACCCATCTAGCCCATCCCCCACCCACCTCCCCTCCAGCGACTCTCAGTTTGTTCTCTCTCATTAAGAGTCTCTTATGGTTTCCCTCTCTCCTTGTTTTTCTTTTCCCCTTCCCCATATTTTCATCTGTTTTGTTTCTTAAATTCCACATATGAGTGAGATCATCTTTCTTTGACTTATTTCACTTAGCATAATACACTCTAGCTCCATTCCCTTTGTTGCAATATCAAGATTTCATTCTTTTTAATGGCTGAGTAATATTCTATTATTTATATATATATATTTTTTTTTTCACCATATCTTCTTTATCCATTCATCAGTCAGTAGATATTTAGACTCTCTCCATAGTTTGGCTATTGTTGATAATGCTGCTATTACTATCGGGGTGCATCCCCCTTCAAATCTGTACTTTGGTATCCTTTGGGTAAATACCTAGTAGTGCGATTGTTGGGTCGTAGGATAGTTCTATATTTAACTTCTTGAGAAATCTCCATACTGTTCTCCAGAGTGGCTGCACCAATTTGCATTCCCACCAACACTGCAAGAGGGATCCCCTTTCTCTGTGTCCTCACCAATACCTGTTGTTTCTTGCATTGCTAATTTTAGATATCCTGACAGGTGTGAGATGGTATCTCATCATGATTTTGATGTGTATTTCCCTAATGATGAGTGATGTTGAGCATCTTTTCATATGTCTGTTAGCCATCTGGATGTCTTTTTTGGAAAAGTGTCTATTCATGTCTTCTGCCCATCTCTTAACTGTTTATTTGTTTTTTAGGTATTGAGTGATAATTTCTTTGTAGATTTTGGATACTAACTCTTTATCAGATATGTTGTTTACAAATATCTTCTCCCATTCTGTAGGGTGCCTTTTTGTTTTGTTGACTGTTTCCTTTACTGTACAGTTTTGCATTTGTTTCCCTTGCCTGTGGTGATGGTTAGGAAAAAGTTGCAACACCCAAGGTCAAAGAGGTTTCTTTTGAGCTGACTAAATAAAGGCAGGGCGTTAGAGAGATCAACTGGGTTAATGGTTTCTTTTTGAAGTGATGAAAATGTTCTAGAATTGATTGTGGTGATGGTTGCACATACCTGTGAATATATTAAAAACCACTGTATTGGTTTACCTGGGTGAATTGTAAGAAATGGGAATTATATCTCAAAAAACTGATTTTAAAAGTCTTTGGAGAAGTAGATACTGAAATGCTTTTCTGAACTCCTCAGCAAGTTTGGGGGCCAGCAAAGACTCTGCCCCTATCCAAGGCTCAGGCTCACATGTTTAAGGACCTGGCCGCAGCAACAGCCATGATACTGCAGTTCCACAAGGCACCACCAGGATTGCTTTAGCAGTGTTTTTGCATCCAGCTCTGCTTGTTCTGGTCTCAGGGCCCCAGATCACCAGAGAGTAGATTCACTAGGGCTCTGAACCTGAGCCCCAGGTGCTAGGAGAATTCCTGGATTCAGCATCTGCTGATGTTTCATTTGGTCTTTGACCTCCACAGCTGGAGCCTGATACTTTTTGGGAAGAAAATAAATCAGTGCACTCTAGCTTTGTTATGATGATCAGGACAAGACAACATTGCCATCTGGGGCCAGTGCTATCTGCCATTAATCAGAATAATTCAGAATACCTAAGATAGATCTCTGTAGGGCCTACACTGTCAAATTAATGAATGGGAGGAAGAAAAATCATGTTTCCAGACCTGGTGTAAGTATTTTGAAAACTCAGTCATGCCATTCAGACCATGTAATTCCCCAATAATATTCTAAAGGAGAGGTCTCCAAAATGGAATGTGCTCACCCCAAAGAGGGCCAAAATAATCTACTGGGATGCAACAGCATCATAGTAGAATTTCTACATATTCCTTGCTTCATCCTTTTAAGTTTCTTTCTAGTTTTTGGTATATAAAATATTTTAGGAAAATTGTATCTGCATATTACTTATAAGTAGATTAACATAAGTGAAGATTCTCAAAAACTATCAATAGTTTTATGCAACTTTGAAAAAATATTCAGGGGACTACTGCTCTAAAGAATGTTTTGGCTTATAGTTACATGGTGTAGGGGAGAGGAGATTGCCTTAAATGGCACATTAAGTTACATTTGAGACCTATTCCAAAAGGAAAAACTAAAATACCTATTTGCAAAGATTTGTTCTGTTTTTTTAAAGATTTCACCCATTTATTTGTTAGAGAGAGAGAGAGCATAAGCAGGGGAAGGAGCAGGCAGAGCGAGAAATAGGCTTTCTGCTGAGCAGGGAGCATGATGTGAGACTCGATCCCAAGACCCTGGGACCATGACCTGAGCCAAAGGCAGATGCTTAACTGACTGAGCCACTGAGGCATCCCTACATAGATTTATTTTATAAATTCACCTTAAAAGAACTCAAATCTCTAGGGTTCAAAATAGATGGGAGCATCCCTCCCTGCCCATGGCTACCCTGCTTGAATTCCTAAGCTCTTTATCCCTCTTCTTTACCAGTTGGGCAGTTAAACCCCATATAGAGGGCCAGTACTGCTCCAACCTGAAGGATCCACCCAGCTTTAAACTGGTAGTTTTAAGTACTTGAGACCTACATCCTTGGCCAAAAGATCAATTCTCTTTCATTGCTAAGCTAACTTTAAGCCACTTCCCCAGTTCTGAGAACTGGCTTGTGTTTTGACCCTGAGACCAACTCCCAATCCACACCCTTTTTGTAGTAACTGAATCCTCTATTGCACCCAACCCCCTATCGTATCCAAACAACCCACCTTCTCAGTCCTACAGGGATGGAGACCATCAAGGCCTCACTGATCTCCAAACATATGATTAGGGCCTAGGTCTCTGCTGACAGAGTCTTCAATGGTTGGGGTTATTGGAGTGTTTACATGTCTACATGATAAAATGAAGCTATACATAATATCTAAAGTATTCTTATAATGGATGAGTAGTACCAGGTATCAACAACTGCTAGGAATCTTCTTGATCAACATTTAGACGTCCTCTTTGGTTCTTTCTAAGAATACAAAGCAGTTGTACAGCATCAATTCCCTTTAAATTTAAAGAAAAATCAATGAGACTTCTAAGTGTGTCCAATCTGGAGACCATAGATAGCTCCAAGCTTCTCAGGTCCCTTTTGAGAAATAGACACTACTTTATGATGCTGAGAAATCGAGCTGTGGTCAAGCAGACTTCTGGGAACTCTGGACACCTGCAGATGATCTCTCTTCTTTCCCATGTCTAATCCTTCTCAGGTTAACCCTCAAAAACACCTCTATGCATTTAATCACCTGTGGCAATGTCTTTTTTGCTTCTTAACTATTTTCACTTTTCATATGCTCTCTAAAGAAAAAAAAAAAACTACTTTAGGAAATACACTCCAAAGTTATCATAAAGCATTCTGAAGAGCATTCAGATTTGTCTTACTTTTATGTCCTGGCTCTTTTTAATCTTTTTCATAGCCCTTAGCACACGATCACTCATCAGGTTTCATGGCTGACTAAGAGAACTGGATTGCATTCTACTTCAGGTGGATCTTGTGGATGGACATCTATTCCATCTCATCTAACCACACCTGTCAGAATGGCAGCCTTGATCAGCTGTTACCGAACAACCAAACAACTCCTGGTGGCGTATCCAGGAGTTACTACCTCTGGTGGAGTTACTTCATTAGTCAGTTTCCTCATATCTGAAATTCTTACAATTATCCACCTGACAAGATGACAGTTGGAGCATAGAGTAAGTTTAAAATTACTACCGGAGGAGCAAGATGCCCCTAACATGGGAGCAGCCAATTATATAAACCCATTAATAACAAAATCAAAGAAACACATTGATTATAGTAGGGGCCTTTAACAACCCCCTCACTGAAATGGACAGATCATCTAAGCAAAAGATGAACAAGGAAATAAAGGCTTTAAATGACACACTGGACCAGATGGACACAGATATATTCAGAACATTCCATCCCAAAGCAATAGAATACACATTCTTCTCTAGTGTAATGGAATATTCTCCAGAAGAGATCGCATCCTGGGTCACAAATTAGGTACCAAAATATTGGGATCATTCCCTGCATATTTTTCGGACCACAGTGCTTTGAAACTAGAACTCAATCACAAGAAGAAAGTTGGAAAGAACTCAAATACATGGAGGCTAAAGAGCATCCTACTAAAGAATGAATGGATTAACCAGGAAATTAAAGAAGAATTGAAAAAATTCATGGAAACAAGTGAAAATGAAAACACAACTGTTCAAAATCGTTGGGACACAGCAAAGGCAGTCCTCAGAGGAAAGTATATAGCGATACAAGCCTTTCTCAAGAAACAAGAAAGGTCTCAAGTACACAACCTAACCCTACACCTGAAGGAGCTAGAGAAAGAAGAGCAAAGAAAGCCTAAACCCAGCAGGAGAAGAGAAATCATAAAGATCAGAGCAGAAATCGATGAAATAGAGACCAAAAAAACAGTAGAACAAATCAACGAAACTAGGAGCTTTTTCTTTGAAAGAATTAATAAGATTGATAAACCCCTGGCCAGACTTATCTAAAAGAAAAGAGAAAGGACTCAAATAAATAAAATCATGAATGAAAGAAGAGAAATCACAACCAACACTAAAGAAATACAAACAATTATAAGAACATATTAGGAGCAACTATGCACCAGCAAATTTGACAATCTGGAAGAAATCGGTGCATTCCTAGAGACATAAAAACTACCAAACTGAACCAGGAAAAAATAGAAAACCTGAACAGATCCATAACCAGTAAAGAGATTGAAGCAGTCATCGAAAATCTCCCAACAAATAAGAGCCCAGGGCCAGACATCTTCCCAGGGGTATCCTACAAAACATTTAAAGAAGAATTAATACCTACCCTCCTGAAACTATTTAAAAAAAAAAAAAAACAGAAATGGAAGGAAAACTTCCAAATTCATTTTATGAGGCCAGCATTACCTTGATCCCCAAACCAGACAGAGACTCCATCAAAAAGAAAAATTACTGGGGCGCTGGGTGGCTCAGTGGGTTAAGCCTCTGCCTTTGGCTCAGGTCATGATCTCAGGTCCTGGGATTGAGCCCCAAATCGGGTTCTTTGCTCAGCAGGGAGCCTGCTTCCCCCTCTCTCTCTGCCTGCCTCTCTGCCTACTTGTGATCTCTCTCTCTCTCTGTCAAGTAAATAAATAAAATCTTTTTAAAAAATGAAAATTACAGAACAATATCCTTCATGAACATGGATGCAAAAATTCTCACCAAAATACTAGCCAATAGGACCCAACAGTACATTAAAAGGATATTCACCACGACCAAGTGGGATTTATTCCTGGGTTGCAAGGTTGGTTCAACATCCACAAATCAATCAATGTGATACAATACATTAATAAAAGAAAGAACAAGAAACATAGGATACTCTCAATAGATGCTGAAAAAGTATTTGACAAAGTATAGCATCCTTTCTTCATCAAAACTCTTCACAGTGTAGGGATAGAGGGTACATTCCTCAATTTCATAAAAACCATCTATGAAAAACCCACAGCTAATATTATTCTCAATGGGGAAAAACTGAGAGCTTTTCCCCTAAGGTCAGGAACATGGCAGGGTGTTCCACTATCACCACTGCCATTCAACAAAGAACTAGAAGTCCTAGCTTCCGCAATCAGACAACAAAAATAAAAGGCATCTGAATCAGCAAAGAAGAAGTAAAACTCTCACTCTTTGCAGATGGTATGATACTTTATGTGGAAAACCCAAAAGACTCCATGCCAAAACTGCTAGAACTCATACAGGAATTCAGTACAGTGTCAGATTATAAAATCAATGCACAGAAATCAGTTGCATTTCTATACATCAACAGTAAGACAGAAGAAAGAGAAATTAAGGAGTTGATTCCATTAACAATTGCACCCAAAACCATAAGATACCTAGGAATAAACCTAACCAAAGAGGCAAAGAATCTATACTCAGAAAACTATAAAATACTCATGAAAGAAATTGAAGAAGACACAAAGAAATGGAAAAATGTTCCATGTTCATGGATTGGGGAGAACAAATATTGTGAAAATGTCTATGCTACCTAAAGCAATCTACACATTTAGTGCAACCCCTTTCAAAATATCATCAATTTTTTTTCAAAGAAATGGAACAAATAATCCCAAAATTTATATGGAACCAGAAAAGACCCCAAATAGCCAGAGGAATGTTGAAAAGAAAACCAAGTTGGTGGCATCATAATTCCAGACTTCAAGCTCTGTTACAAAGCTATAATCATCAAGACAGTATGGTATAAAACCAGACACATAGATCAATGGAACAGAATAGATAGCCCAGAAATGGACCCTCAACTCTATTGTCAACTAACCTTGGACAAGGCAGAAAAGAATGTTCAATGGAAAAAAGACGGTCTCTTCAACAAATGGTGTTGGGAAAATTGGATGGCCACATCCAGAAGAATGAAACTGGACAATTTCCTCACACCACACACAAAAATAGACTCAAAATGGATGAAAGACCTCTATGTGAGACAGGAATGCATCAAAATCCTTGAGGAGAACACAGGCAGCAACTTCTTCGACCTCAGCCATAGCAACTTCTTCCTAGAAATATTGCCAAAGGCAAGGGACGCAAGGGCAAAAATGAACTATTGGGACTTATAAAGATCAAAAGCTTTTGCATAGCAAAGGAAACAGTCAACAAAATCAAAAGACAACTGACAGAATGGGAGAAGATATTTGCAAATGACATATCAGATAAAGGGCTAGTATCCAAAATCTATAAAGAACTTATCACCAGATGTGCCAGAGTTGCAGTTTGTGATACGTTTGCACTGGATTGTGATTTGAACAGGACACTTACGACTAATGAATTCTTCCTTTCGAGGTGGGGAGGAGGGTTGTAAATTGGGACTTCACATCCCACCCTTATAGCTCAGAGAATCTAGTTGTGTCTGAGGCTGATGTGGGGAGCTGCAGACAGCTGAACCTCCTAAACACGCATCAGACCTTGCAGGAGACGGAAAGTGAATGCAGAGGACTCTGAAATGCCACCTGAGAGCCTTTTAAAATAAATAGAAGTTTTTAAAATGCTACTTAAGGAGTCACTGCAGAAGCATGAAAAAAAGAAGACCCAGTTGGGCGGGTGGGTGGGGGGCAAGGGTTTACAGAGTAACAACTTCTGTGTTGTTGTAAATGACCTCATCTGTATACCTTGTATTGGGACACTATTTCTCAGCACTACCTGTGTCTGCGTTGATGAGATGGCAGGAAATGGAATGCCAATATAAGACAGTTGTGTTGGCAATTACTCTGAAAGGTTTTTTAAGTATTTTTTAATTTTGTTTGAAGTGGTCCCCCCCCACTTTTTTTTAAGTTTGAAGTCCGAAGTTTCCCTTCGCCCCCTTGACTTATTGGTTGTAATTGTATTGTAATTGGTATAACATAAAACATAACTGTGCTGGGAAGAAGTTGTGCCATGAAGGTCTTTAATTTTTTTTTAAATAAAAACATTTAAACAAAAAAAAAAAAAAGAACTTATCAAACTCAACACCCAAAGAACAAATAATCCAATCAAGAAATGGGCAGAAGACATAAGTAGACATTTCTGCAAAGAAGACATCTAGATGGCCAACAGGCACATGAAAAAGTGCTCATCATCTCTCAACAGAAAGGAAATACACATCAAAACCACAGTGAGATACCACCTCACACCAGTCAGAATGGCTAAAATTAACAAGTCAGGAAATGACAGATGTTGGTGAGGATGTGGAGAAAGGGGAACCATCCTGCACTGTTGGTGGGAGTGCAAGCTGGTGCAGCCACTCTGGAAAATAGTATGGACGTTCCTCAAAAAGTTGAAAATAGAGCTATGACTCAGCAATTGTGCTACTGGGTATTTACCCTGAAGATACAAATGTAGTAACCTGAAAGGACACCCATAACCCAATGTTTATAGCAGCAATGTCCACAATAGCCAAACTATAGAAAGATTCCAGATGTCCATCAATATATGAATGGATAAAGAGGTTGTGTTATATATATATTCAATGGGATATTATGCAGCCATCAAAAAAAAAAACCCCAAAATCGAAATCTTGCTATTTGCAATTATGTGGATGGAACTAGATGGTATTATGCTAAGCAAAATAAGTCAATCAGAGAAAGAATTTTCATATGATCTCTCTGATATGAGGAATTTGAGAGGCAGGATGGGGAGTCGTGGGGGGAAGGGAGGAAAAATGAAACAAGGTGGGACCAAGGGAGGGAGACAAACCATAAGAGACACTTAATCTCAGGAGGCAAACTGAGGATGCTGTAGGGACAGGGTGGCTGGGTAATGGACATTGGGGAAGGTATGTGCTATGGTGAGTGCTGTGAATTGTGTAAGACTGATGATTTACAGACTTATACCCATGAAACAAATAATATATTATATCTTATTTTTTAAAAATAAAATAAAGAATATAAAATTACTACAAAACATCCTTACTTCCCAGGATCATGATGGCTAATACAGTACCAGTCAAAATTCTTCTGAATTTTCAGAATTTTTTAAAGGTTTATTTATTTATTTATTTATTTTAGAGACAGAGAGTGCATAAGCAGGGTGGGGAGGGGAAGAGGGAAAGGAAGAGAGAATCTTAAGCAGACTCCCTGCTGACTGTGGAGTCCAACATGGGGCTTGATCTCATGACCCTTAGGTCATGACCTGAGCCGAAACCAAGAGTCGTATGCTTAACTGACTGAGCCACCCGGGTGCCCTTAGACTACTTTACACAAATGTCTATGCATAATGTTTTCATCTGCCTGTATAAGGTGCAAGTGCTTCCTGAGGTTTAACTTTAATTCCTTTTCAATAATCCTTTATCCTTGCTCTCCCCAGGGGTCCTCACCATCACCAAGACCATGGTTGTCAATGTATGCAAACTATCTGTAGCTTTTTCCAAACTTACTTGATAGGAAGTAATATTCAGATATGAAAGAAGTCATTTAAAAGAAATAATGTTTGGTATTTATTAACACTTCATCTTGCAGAGCATAAACCTCACGTTGACTTTAAATTTTTATCAATTGCCTTCAATAAGCAGTAAATTCATATGAAAGTTAATGGGAAGATTTGAAATTCTGAGAAAAGAAAGCAGAGCAAAGCCAACATCAGGGGTTAAAAATACAATCTCTGATACCCTGAGTGGAATTACCTGGAGATCTGCACTGAAGCTGAATCAACTTGGGAGGTTGTATGATCTCTCAAGTTTCATTTCTTCATCCGCAAAATGGATGTATGAGTTAAGGCAAGGTTAACCTACTGTAACAGAGACCCGGAAATACGGCCACCTCAAGAATAGAAAAGCTTATTTCTATCACACATAATGATTCCTAGGTAAGTATTCTGGTTTGCCAGGTAGCTCCGCTCTGAGTAGTCATTTCAGAATGCAGTATCATATTTAAATCCCACATGAGAATGTTGCTGAAATCCATTCTTCATTCTTCTGGGGCACATGGCCACCCATTTACGCTGTGTTTTCTACTTTGCCACATGAATTTGCAAAGAATTTCTCAAACACAGTTTTGGAAACATAAACTGTAAAGCAAAATTTAATGAATTTGATTACATAAAATTCACCATTTCTGTAGCCATGTTACAAAAAGCGCAGATCACATATATGGGGAGACTACTGGTAGATGTGTTGATTGCCCAGCCCCGCTGAGTTACCAGCCAAGAGTCTGCACCAGCTGTTAGCTGTCCCCTTCCACAGGGAGATAGCCATAGTGAAGATAGTGGAGATAGTGAAGAAGCCATCATGAAGTGACTCCTCCAGGTCCAGCAATGTAGCTGATGCCCCTGGGATGGATACTAACCACCCAGCTGAGCCCTTCCTAAATTCCTGACCCACAAAATATTTTAAAAGATCAAAATGGTTATCTTAAGTTTTAGAACAGAGTTTATGAAAAAATCTGAGCTGAAAACAGATCTGAGATTTACAAGCATGTAAGTGGTGACTGAAAAGTCCTAGAAATAGCGGGATGGAGAGTCACAAGACACAGGAGCCAGGACACCAGCCCTCAGGGTGGTCCAAGGATGAGGAATCTGCAAGGGAGACCAGGAAGAGTGGGATAAGCAAGAAGAGATAGAAAACAATTTTACTTTATCAACTTATTTTGACTAGTTAAACTCATAGAGAATGATCTAAAACTCTAATTTCACTCAGATCAAGATAGTTATTCAAGTGATCGCATGTAGAACCTGTGTGAGGCTGTGGTTGAAAACTTGGGAATGGCAGAGGCAGATCAGATTCAGACATAAAGCCCAGTCTTTCTCGTGCCTTTGCAATTTTTTAAAATTATTATTCTTTTTTCTTCTTTAAGATATAAAATTCCCCCTTGATTAGTACACAGTCCTGCATGTTATGACAAATGCATATTGGGGTGTCACCCCCACCAAGACCAAATGTCCTTTTCGAGCCCCAACTCTTCCCCAGACCCTGATAGCCAGTGATCTCTTTTGTATGTTGATAATTTTGCCTTTTCCAGAACATCATAGTAACAGACTAACACAGAAATGGACTCTGTCTCGTCTGGATTCTCTCACTTGGCATCATGCCTTCCTGAACTTCATCCACATTATTGGGTCTACCAGTAATTCCTTCCTTTATATTGCTGAGTAGTATTCTATTACATGGGTGTATCGTATTCATTATTCATTCCCCCATTGAGAGAAATTTGTATTTTTTCCTCTTTTGGGCAATTATGCGTAAATTTGCTATTTACACACAGGTTTTTATGTGAACATAAATTTTCAGTTTACTTAGGTAAATACTCAGGAGTAAGATGGCTGGGTGATATGGTAAGTGTATGCTTACTGCATAAGAAATCGCCCATTTCTTTCCTGAAGTGACTGTACCATTTTGGACTCCAACCTGCAACTTGTGAGCAACGCAGCCACTCCTCATCTGCATTTGACATTATTATCTGGTTGTTGCATTTCTTTAAATTTCAGTCATCCAGGTAGAGTTTACCTCACTGAGGTTTTCATTTGCAATTCCCTAGTAACTAACGGTGCTAATGTTCACCATCCTTTTGTGGCCTTATTTGTCATCATTTATCATCTTTAGTCAACAGTCTATTCAAATATGCTCTCCTTTTTTTTTTTTTTAAATAAAAATGTGTTGTTTTCCTACTACTGAGTTTTGAGAGCTCTTTATATATTCTGGAAACAAGTCTTTTATCAGATATGAAATCTGGAAATATTTTCTCCCAATCTGATTTGCCTTAAATTCACTTTCAGAAAGTAGAAGTTCTTAATTTCAATAAAGTTCAATGTTGTTTTTCTATGGATAGTGCCTTTTGTGTCAGTTTGAAATTATTCATTTCTAACCCAAAGATCACAGAGAACTTTCTCCTATTTTTTAAGAGGTTTTAGAGTTTCAGATCTTACATGTATATGGAGTAGTTTATTTTTGTATACGCAGTCAAATTCTCTACCACTGAGCTATACCCCCTATTTTTGTATATGGAGAGAAATACGGATCCAGGTATATTTTTTACATGTCAATATCCAATTGTTCCAGCCCATTTATTGAGAAAACTGTCCTTTCCCCAGTGAACTGAGTGAATTGCCTTTCCATCTTCATCAAAAAGTCAACTGACCATATGCCATTTTTGAACTCTCTTCTGTTCTATTATTCTATATGCCTACTCTTTCTTTAAAACCACACTGTCTTGATTACTAATTAGATCTTGAAATCAGGTAGTGATTTTCTTTACATTTTGATCACAACACAGTAAAGAAAGGTCAGAATAATAGTTATACTAACAAAATCAATGAACTCAGATTAAAGAAAATAAATGATTAGCCTTTCATCACAACCTCTCAGATGGATAAAACATATTTTGTCTAAGCCAGAATATGATAAGTGCACATCCACACCAAATTGCCAGCTTAAAAAAAAAAATTTTTTTTAAGATGTTATTTATTTATTTGACAGAGAGAGACACAGTGAGAGAGGGAACACAAGTAGGGAGAGTGGGAAAGGGAGAAGCAGGCTTCCTGCTGAGCAGGGAGCCCCATGTAAGACTAGATTCCAGGACCCTGGGATCATGACCTGAGCCAAAGGCAGATGCTTAACGACTGAGCCACCCAGGTGCTCCAATTACCAGCCCTTTTTCAATACATAATATCCAAGAAATAATTTTAAAATACACAACATGGCCAGTTGTTTTATAGTACAATTTCCACACAATGTCTAATATTCAAACAACTCACTATTATCATCCCTTTAATAAGCAGGACTTAACCAAAATTCCACTTTTATTCTGATGCTAACATATTCTCTACACTGACATAAATCCACTCATTTCAAAACAACAGAAACAAGAAAATAAGATAAATAATCAATTACTCCAACTGTCACTTTCCTGTGGCAGCCTTATCGCTTCGTAATTATTTTGAGACTGAAAAGAGAGATAATCTAAGAGCCTGAATGCAACCTTCGGGGCAGTTTCAATAACTTACACACCTTCAGTTTTTGAAAGAAACCTGCAGCAAAAGAATGAAAGCAGATGACATTCCCAGCAGTGGTGGTTGTTTTTTTGTTTTTTGTTTGTTTGTTTTTTGTTTTTTTGTTTTTTGTTTGTTTTTTTGTTGGTTTTTTTTTGTTTTTTTTTTGTTTTAAATCAGACTTCTGCTTAATCTACTCTCCATGTGTAACATGGGCTGGGAGGGAGCCCTGCTGAGTTCAAGCCCTTGAAATATCAACCCAGTGAATCTCAGGTTGCTTTCTGTGATAGCAATAGGAATAGTACTCACCAATATCTGTTAAAAAGATTAAATGAAATTATGTATGGAGGAGGTGTTGACCTGGAAAAAAAAAAAAAAGTCTGCAAAGTAAGGTTATCCCAGAATGGCCAAGAATTCTCGAGAAGAATGGATGCTGATGAAACGTTAAAAATAACCTTTCGGAGATACAGCTTCATTTGCTGTATTTTCTTGCTAAAATTCCTTTGAAATCTCTTCCTTCATTCTTATTAATATACCTCTTTGAAACCGATAGCTCTATTATATGTTATTAAAACAAAACAGAAATAGTTTAGATATATACTATCCCCCACAAATAGTTTCTATCAGTGCAAGGTAGGTGACAAGAAACAGGTGAATATATTTGTCATACTAAAAAACTTTAAATATTGATATACACACTATTTATTGAAAGCATGGATAGATGTGT